>NC_091127.1:176877521-177524715 GCF_040183065.1 Periplaneta americana
TGTCTAATGGCCAAATAAATTGAATTGAATTGAATTACCGAGATATGCCACAGTAAACTTCTCATATTTATTTTGAGAGTCTTTCTCATATTTGTGTTTTCGCCTTAGAAAACCGGCAGGCACTAAGAAAACTGCAAGATCTAACCATATGAAAATTTTCTTGATTACTGAAATAGTCCACTTTGCATTGGTCTTGAAGGCTATGCTTTAGGGATGTAGACCTTTTCAAAACTAGATTAATAATAAGAGCTGCACGGAATTATAGAAGATGAAATTGTACTTAAAGGAATAGTTCATGGGTCAGCACCAAAAAGAATTTGTCGTCTTCAGAATATATTAATGCAATCAAGATGTCCTGCAACCTTACTGCAGTGCGCTCCGTTCCTGGCAGAGCTTCCAGCACGACCCGTTGCCATCAACCAGGCTGCAACGAGACAGAAACTCTTGGCCACGTGTTGGGCTTTTGTCGGAAAGGAGAGTTATTGCGTAACGACAGGCATCATAGAGTCCGTGGAGCTATCGCCTGTCTTCTTCGGATCAAGGGTTGGGAACTTCATGAAGAGGTCCACTGCATTTCTGAAGACGACCCTCACAGAAGAGCGGATATAATAGCAATAAACAGGCAACAACAAAAGGCTATTATCATAGATCCAACTATACGCATGGAGAGAGATCTAATCCAAGCTCATCAGGTTGATCATGAAAAGAGGGCCATTTATGAACCTTGTATTCCCTACCTTAGTGCCAAGTATAACATCCCTCTCTTCAACTGGTCAGTGACAGGTTTATTTTTTGGTGCTCGGAGTTCTTTACCAAAATTTACATATAATTTTTTAAAACAATTATCAATATCATCTTTTGAAATTCAAAAATCATCTCGCAAATTTTTAAAGATTCCCTGTAGATTATACAATTTCATTTATACCACTCAGAAGGCCTTAATTAAGGATATGCTAATTTTAAGTAAAATCTTTTATTTATAAGTATAATTTTAAAGTAATCTTCTAAGATTTTATTTTATAATTGATAATCAGTAGTGCTTAATTATTACATTTTATTTTTATAACAATACTCATATTTAATTAATTACATTTTTCTTTGCTATTAATTTCCGGATCCTCGTGGTTATCCTTAATTAAGGCCGGACGATTTATTTCTCTCTCTATAAAACTAAATAATTGCTTCTGGTTCGATTTTATATTCATCGGACGCATTGAATATATTAGCCTATTACTGATCTTCGAACTAGTTATTATTAGATCTGATAGATTGACAAACGTGTTCTGTACTTACCTCTAACAGGTATTTTTGTCCCGAACGACAGGTGTTATCCAGAAATATTCCCAACTTGTCATAAGGTTTCATGGTTGACTCGTTGAGTTTCTTCTTTGGAAGTTGCTCTAGATCTCTGAGAATCGTCCAGAAATTTCTCGTTGACATCAGATATTTTCCGAGAAGATAATTATCTGTGAGAAATTAAACGAAAAGAAATTGCTCATGTTGTTTCAGGCTTTCACATTGATTGCTTTGTATATTTTTAGTTCCGAAACTGTGTGCGGGAAATTATGGGTCGATTTATGAAACGAGGTCTAGACCACGGCCATGGCTTTAAACCGCGTTTGGATTTATGAAACGAGGTCTAGACCACGACCATGGCTTTAAACCGCGTTTGGATTTATGAAACGAGGTCTAGACCACGGCCATGGCTTTAAACCGCGTTTGGATTTATGAAACGAGGTCTAGACCACGGCCATGGCTTTAAACCGCTTTTGGATTTATGAAACGAGGTCTAGACCACGGCCATGGCTTTAAACCGCGTTTGGATTTATGAAACGAGGTCTAGACCACGGCCATGGCTTTAAACCGCGTTTGGATTTATGAAACGAGGTCTAGACCACGGCCATGGCTTTAAACCGCGTTTGGATTTATGAAACGAGGTCTAGACCACGGCCATGGCTTTAAACCGCGTTTGGATTTATGAAACGAGGTCTAGACCACGGCCATGGCTTTAAACCGCGTTTGGATTTATGAAACGAGGTCTAGACCACGGCCATGGCTTTAAACCGCGTTTGGATTTATGAAACGAGGTCTAGACCACGGCCATGGCTTTAAACCGCGTTTGGATTTATGAAACGAGGTCTAGACCACGGCCATGGCTTTAAACCGCGTTTGGATTTATGAAACGAGGTCTAGACCACGACCATGGCTTTAAACCGCGTTTGGATTTATGAAACGAGGTCTAGACCACGGCCATGGCTTTAAACCGCGTTTGGATTTATGAAACGAGGTCTAGACCACGGCCATGGCTTTAAACCGCGTTTGGATTTATGAAACGAGGTCTAGACCACGGCCATGGCTTTAAACCGCGTTTGGATTTATGAAACGAGGTCTAGACCACGACCATGGCTTTAAACCGCGTTTGGATTTATGAAACGAGGTCTAGACCACGGCCATGGCTTTAAACCGCGTTTGGATTTATGAAACGAGGTCTAGACCACGGCCATGGCTTTAAACCGCGTTTGGATTTATGAAACGAGGTCTAGACCACGGCCATGGCTTTAAACCGCGTTTGGATTTATGAAACGAGGTCTAGACCACGACCATGGCTTTAAACCGCGTTTGGATTTATGAAACGAGGTCTAGACCACGGCCATGGCTTTAAACCGCGTTTGGATTTATGAAACGAGGTCTAGACCACGGCCATGGCTTTAAACCGCGTTTGGATTTATGAAACGAGGTCTAGACCACGGCCATGGCTTTAAACCGCGTTTGGATTTATGAAACGAGGCCTAGACCACGGCCATGGCATTAAACCGCGTTTGGATTTATGAAACGAGGTCTAGACCACAGCCATGGCTTTAAACCGCGTTTGGATTTATGAAACGAGGTCTAGACCACGACCATGGCTTTAAACCGCGTTTGGATTTATGAAACGAGGTCTAGACCACGGCCATGGCTTTAAACCGCGTTTGGATTTATGAAACGAGGTCTAGACCACGGCCATGGCTTTAAACCGCGTTTGGATTTATGAAACGAGGTCTAGACCACGGCCATGGCTTTAAACCGCGTTTGGATTTATGAAACGAGGTCTAGACCACGGCCATGGCTTTAAACCGCGTTTGGATTTATGAAACGAGGTCTAGACCACAGCCATGGCTTTAAACCGCGTTTGGATTTATGAAACGAGGTGTAGACCACGGCCATGGCTTTAAACCGCGTTTGGATTTATGAAACGAGGTCTAGACCACGACCATGGCTTTAAACCGCGTTCGGATTTATAAAACGAGGTCTTTCTCATTTTTCTGAGCCATGGCTCGAAACCATGGTCTGAAGCAGAGACCACGGCTGGGTTAGGTTTAAAACCACGACTTCATGTATACAAGATGAAGGCAGTAGATCAGCTGGATGATTAAATTTGTGTCTACGAGTATAAATCCCCAGATTAGATTGATGAAAGACAGAAATAACCCTTTGTAACTATGTAACGACGATAATTTCAGGCGAATATTTCGATTTTCGAAGGAATCAACGCAAAATTTAGCAAGAATGCTAATAATTATCTGCAAAGAAATGCAAAAGGCGGCAGGTTACAATTTTTTTTTACACCTTCTTGTTGCTTTGAGGGAAGTAAGATATAATATTTTATATTAATTATACTTTTATGTCAATAAGATGATATAACTTATTTCTTAGTCTTTACAGTAGTTTTGGACATTTTATTTAATACTCGAAAATGATGTGGAACTACAAGAATATGAAGCAAACGTGATTTTGTCTTATTTTAAGTTTTATGCTACTGGGGCCTATTATATGTGAAAAAAAAAACCATACGACATTTTAGTTTCAATTGAAATTTTAATTCAGTTTATATTTAGGTTATTAATTCCTTGGAACCGGTTTTCAGGTAGTTAATGTTGGTAGCAGTTATGAACAAATGATACTGCAACATAACGCTATACTTGTGCTAATGATTTGGTCAATATCATTCTGGTACCTAAAATTCCTTTCCCTATTAAAAACTAGGTAATGCTAGTATCTTAAACGCACATATAATCTGTAAATTAGTAAATATAACAATACCTTAGCTGAAAACAAAAGAATATTAATCCCAATGTTCATTTATTTCTAATATCGACTGTTTACAAAAATAAAAATCGATTCTAAGCTGCGTTGTCATACATAAAACCCACGAATCTCGGTTTCTTCTCAAGCCGCGTCTCGACTTCGTTTTAGAAATCGCGTAAGAATTCATATCTCGATCGCGGTTTAAAAGCCGAGTTTTGGAACCAGGATTTCGTCCGTGTTTTAGAAATCCACCTTAAATGTTCCCCTGTTCCGGATTAACGTCTTTTATACACGGGCTAATGTTCAGGGTCAGCTCTGTTGGATCCGTTATTAGGCATTTGAGCTTCGAGAACACATCATTACAAATTTGTACTTAAAAATGATTCAAGATGACGTGGTCAGTCATGAACAATCTAAAGAATTGATCATGAGCCTAAATATGTTATTATGCTGTTCTAACCAATATATGTGTACGTGTGACGATTAACTATTCATCATATATCTTAATTGACCTATATCCCAGGATTTCAATGTTGCTGCGAAATAGTATGGCCATGTATGAATTGCACTTATTTCTACACATTTCTATAGCCAGCAAATACACAGTAGTATTTAATGTTACGGATATTGTAATCCATAATTTAAATATGAAATTATACTGATAGATATTGCTGTACCTGGTAATAAAATTAGAAATACAGTAAAACCTCGATTATCCGTCACCCTATTAACCGATTGGTGCATTATCCGACTGTCTTTCTCGCTTGCAGAAAAAAATATGGAATACTGTACATAACATTAGTACGAATTTTTTCTACAGAGTGTTTTTTATAAACCTTTACCCTTATGAATTATGGCCTACCCTCCGAGTGGCCGTACTGTTTTACTTCTAGGCAAAATGTTTTCTAGAAGTGTCAAAAGAAAACATGTTGTACTGCGGAAAAAAGTGAAAGTAATTGAGTGATTTGGGAAAGGAGAAAATGTGGTTCATTTCACATCACAATGCGAGATATGAATTATAACTGTAAGCGATTTAGGCTAATGAAAAATAAAATATAAACTGTATAAATTTGTAAATCTACAACATGAGACCTCTACTATTTCTATCTTTCCACAAACAGTTGTCATAAGAAGTTTTCTTGGCCATTAAAAACCCGTCGTTGAAAACCAGATATAAGTACAATAAATGATGTTTATGCTCGACCATGCCGAAATGTACTAATTATACATCTGGTAGCAGTCCTTTAATGCATGTCATTAAAGTACACCTACTCATTAAAGTACAGGTCTTCAGCCAATGATAACTCAGCTTACATGTGTTCAGCCAATGACAAATCAGCTTTGTACCGTTATAAAACCGCAAGTATCGATTATTCTCGGATAGGCAATCGAAAGAGAATTAGCGAAAAGTCACGGAGGCTGGAAATCCAATACTGTCGCAGAAGGTTATGTTCTGTTATTATAATAATTAGCGTTAATTGTAAATAATATTGAAATAAATTCAATTTGTCATCTCGTTTTTCAATGTCGAATTCAATAATCAAGGTTATAATATTATAATATTATCAAGTTTAACGTGACTACGTCAAGGTCAATGACATTATTGTTCCTCGGAAAAAATCAATACTTTCGCGTCTGCGCACATCTCACAATTCACGACCTAGAACAAGGTCACTTCCGATCTTGTCAGATACCTACAAATAAAATGTATACATCTGAATACCGGTAATTTCAAGTTAGAAATATGGTCGAGCATAAAAAGTCGTATGAAACTCGCCTATAATGGTAATTAAGAAGCTCGTATGAAAATTATGAAACTCGCTTGCGCTCGTTTCATAAATATCCATACTCGCTTCTTAATTACTATCGTTATAGGCTCGTTGCATAATGTACTATTTACTAACTGACTTATCGGAAAATCAAACATGAATTGTAAGAAAACAGACTTCCATTATTGAACTTTTGATCCACTACCTACCGTATTAAAAGAAAAGACCATGGAGGAAATTACGAAAATATTATGTACTTAGATTATGAAAACTTTTTATGGTGCGGATTATCCGATTTTTTCGATTAACCGTTCACTCCATCCCCTTTATTACCACGGATAATAGAGGTTCTGTATGTGCATATCGGAACTGAAATATAAATTGAAACTTACGGCTGAACACATATATTTTATCTTCTGTCAAAAGTGAGTTCGTTTAGTGGTTTTTAAAATCTAGGCAACTCTTCTAATTAAAATGGGAATGAAATTAAACCAAAAAGTGTCACATACCTGAAAACGCTATTCAATTAGTTTGACGTTACAGTTTACTTTATTCCAACTGCATTTATCCAACTAAAACGTGGAGAAACTTTCTTAAATATCTTCTTCTTCTTCTTCTTTCTTGGCGCTACAGCTAATTGTGAACCTTGGCCTCTTCCACGATTTTCCGCCAGTTGTCTCGATCCTGTGAAATTGCTTTCCAATTCCTATATCCCATCTTACATATGTCTTCCTCAACTCCATCCAGCCATCTTATTCTTGGTCGTCCACGGCTTCTTTGGCCCCCAGGATTTCCATTTAATGTCCTTTTAGGAATTTCTACGTCATTCATCCGTGCCACGTGTCCAGCCCACCTTAATCTTGCTGCTTTTACTATTCTTCTAATAAGCGGATCTTTATAGATGGAATACAACTCATTATTATATCGCCTTCTCCATCTTCCTCTCTCGAATACTGGGCCAATTATTTTGCGGAGTATCTTCCTCTCAAAGGCATCCAAATTTCCAGCGTCCTTTTTTGTTAGGGACCACGTCTCAGCAGCATATGCTAGTACAGGTCTTATAAGTGTTTTATAGATAGTTATCTTTGTGGTACGAGATAAAATTCTTGAACAAAGTAATTTTCTTAAGGCGAAGTAAGCTCTATTGGCAGCCATTAATCTCTGCTTTATTTTATATGAAATGTCATTAGAATGAGTAACTGTTGATCCCAGGTATTTAAATTCATCTACTCTCTCTAAGTCATATCTGCCTATTGTTATTGAGGATGGCATATTCTCGAGGTTTGCCTTTCCACAAGCCACGTATTTAGTTTTCGATTGATTAATGGTCAATCCCATATTCCTTCCTGCCTTTTCTATATTCAAGAATGCATATTCTTAAATACGAGGGAGATCCAGGAAATAACGACCGTTTTGTTGTAATAATTAAAAAAAGAAATATTTATTTGAAAAAACAAAGTCTGTTACATAACTGAAGCGTCCTTTACTTCTCTACATAATCACCACCTACATTTAAACATTTGTCGTATCTGTTCACTAGCTTTAGAATTCCCGTCTTATACTTCTCTGCCGCCAGTTCATTAAGCCAGGTGATCACTGTCTTCTTCAACTCTTCATCACTTCCAAAACGCGTACCACTCAGAAAGTCTTTCAACTTAGTGAAAAGGTGAAAATCGCTAGGAGCAAGGTCTGGACTATAGGGCGGATGATCAAAGATTTCCCAACCGAATTGATCCAGCAATACTCGAGTTGAAGCAGCAGTGTGCGGGCGGGCGTTGTCGTGAAGAAGCACAACACCTCTCGAAAGCATTCCTCGCCTCTTGTTTTGGATGGCTCGCCGTAGTTTTCGTAAGGTCTCACAATAACGATTTGCATTGATCGTAGTGCCTTTTGGCATGAAATCCAGCAAAAGAACACCTTTGCGATCCCAAAAGACAGTAGTCATGACTTTTTGTGTTGAGAGAGTCTGTTTGAATTTTCTCGGTTTCTTAGGTGATGAGGGATGATGCCACTGACGTGATTGGCGCTTGGTCTCTGGGGTATTGTGAGACACCCAGGTCTCATCACCAGTCACAATTTGATCAAGAAAGGCGTCTCCATCTGTGTGATATCGCATCAAGAATGTCAATGCTGAGACCATTCTCAGAGTTTTGTGTTGGTCACTCAGTTGCCGTGGAACCCATCGTGCACAGATTTTGTGGTAGCCAAGATGTTGCGACACAATTTCACCGAGCAAAGAACGAGAAATGTCAGGAAAGGCAATATGCAATTCGTCGAGTGATGTGTGCCTGTCTTGCAAGATTCTGTCGTTCACTTTAGTCTTCAGGTCTTCTGTGATGAGTGATGGGCGTCCGGGTCGAGTTTTATCGCGGAAATTTGTTCGCCCATTGTTGAACATTTCGCACCATTTTCTCACATTTCTTTCATTCATTACAGTATCACCATACACTTCTTTCAATTGCCGGTAAATTTCTGCAGGTTTCAAATGTCGGGCATTCAAAAATCGAATCACACTCCTCACCTCACAGTCGGCGGGATTATCAATCACGTCGTTCATTTTGAAGTAACACAAAATGCACAATGGCGACTTGTTGCAACCAGTACTCACAACATTATGAGAACACATGTTAAGGAAGCCAGTTGACCTTCAAACAAGAAAGGGGAGTCAGCTGCGCGGCGGGTATGCGCGAACGGTCGTTATTTCCTGGATCCCCCTCGTATCTGCCTATCGGAAATGAAAAATTGAAACTTGAAGGTTGAAATGGAGAACACTTGTCTTCGGACAGTCGACTGAACAACAAGTAGGTGACTTACCGGTTTCGGAGCATGTGTAGGTTTTTATTACTCGAACATTCCGGAATGTGTAGTAGTCAGCAACAAACGTGAAAACTTCGTTCTTTAATTGTCCAGCGGTGACCAGAAGAATGAGTGAAACACAAAATATAGTATGAACCTCTGCCTTGGTGTGCATACCGAAGAGCTCCTTGGCAACACAGTTCCACCAGTTGTCACAGTAACTACGGTCCTGTACTACAGAATCGTTTTTCCATTGTCAACAACGGTTATCCAATGATGTATGAAGAACATCTGGTGCACACCACATTCTCACTATGAATTTGATCTTCGTTAATAATTCGCCTTAATAATCGATTCATAAAAGAAAAAGTAAGTTTCACATTGCGATGTTGATTTCTACGTAATCTGAAGAAATGTAATGTAATTGTGACCGTCTGTGTTGCATTATTTCTTAGATTGACTTAGATATGTAATCTATCTCCAGGTACTAAGAATGAACTGAATATATTTGGGTTAAGAAGGGAATTTTACCGCATCAAAGAAGATTCTTTGCAAACATTTGCTCTTGTTAGATCGAATATATCCTAGAGCACAGATGTTTGTTCGTTTACGTCATAACGTCGGCTTAGAGTGTAAACCTGCTAACCGCCAAAAAGAAAATTTTACAAGGGAAGCAAAAAACTAAGTTGAAATTAACTTTGAAACTTTGGGATCAAATCCAAAGTTTCAGAATTAATTTAAAGTCAGTTTATGCTTCCCTTGTAAAATTTTCTTTTTGGCGGTTAGCAGGTTTACACTCTAAGCCAGTGACGTCAAAGCAAGCGCATTTTTCTGACCTTGACGTCGTCCGCTGGCATCAAGCGCTAAGTATGGAAATAGGAAGGGTTGTGTATATGAATAAGCGGCCTGTTGGATTAAGAAAACAGTGGTGCACAAACTTCAAACGGAACGTGAAATTTTATGTTGTTATTTTTATATGGCTTCTTTCTGTTTAATATTATCTATATTGTCTGTAAAACAAAACTACTAACACTGATTTCTTATTATTGCACTTGTATTTTAAATCTTAATAACATAATAGAGAGTTAAGAATTCCATAGTAGTATAATATTATACTGTATTAAGTGGATGAAACACATCTTTCATAAAGAAAGTGATATTCCAAAGAAAGAGATTGAGTATGACATGATGAGTTGGAATTTATATTGATGGTATCTTTAGCCTTACAAAAGTAATCAAAACAATATTACAGTACAAAGCAAAGTTACCAAGGTACTGTATCTGTTTTAAGTGTAACTAATATTACATAACAAAACTCTTATCGCATTATGCTTTTAAGTTACCTGGTTGAGGTTTTTTCCCGGGTTTTCCCTCAACCCGATACGAGCAAATGCTGGGTAACTTTCGGTGCTGGACCCCGGACTCACTTCACCGGCATTATCACCTTCATGTCATTCAGACACTAAATAACCTAGATGTTGATAAAGCGTCGTAAAATAACCAAATAAAATAAAATAAATAAATTATGCTTTTAAAGTGATATTTGTGAGCAACTTCCTGTCATCAGAATATTAAATTATTTTCTCGAAATCTGCTGAAGCTATAGAGCTGACATTTTTATAACACATGGGTACGTATCTTTTGCTTATGATGTAACAGTAGTTGCTTTGTTAATTAATTTCCTTACAAACAATTTCCATGCGAATATTTTCAAAATTTTCAATACACTATCTTCAGTAATACGTATATAGCCTACGGTATATTAGATTTACGAAAACATTCTGTAAGGCTACTAAATAAATAGGCCTATACCCGAAAATTTTACTTTTCTATACGAAAAGTTGAGAAAATATTTCTTTTGAATAAAAAAATCAAACTTGTGAAAAATGAACATTAAAATTAAAACTTACATTCTTATAATGCACTTATACTTCGCAGGCAAATCTAAAAATTAACACGGATACAGTTTTAATAAGTTCTCTCCCCTTTATCTATTGAATCAGTGCTGGCCATCCCTGAATATAGCTCGACCAAGCGCCTTATACCACCTCTTTCATCTGTCTCTTTCCTTTCCGCTGTAAAGCGCTCAGGCTCTCCTGAGCTCTAAAGCGCGCGCTTGCTCCTGTGGGCATCAATTGACATGCCTGCTCTAAGCGACAATAATTGAAAGCCCTGCGTCGTGCTGATCCCACACGACAGGACTCCCGCCGTCTATGTAATGTCAAAAAAAGGGAGGGCAGGGCCTTAATGGGCTGTAGTGCCATGGAGTTAGGGAGATCTTTGATAAAAATGAGATGATCGCGACCTGAAAACGCGATGTTTTAATGACACGTTATCCCTGAATATGAGAGTTCAGGCTTTCACTTGATTGGCTAATAAGCGAACTTTGAATGTTTCACCTGTGCTGGAACTTATGTTCAATGTTTCTGAACCACACGTAGGTTCCATCATCAGGGCAAATAGGTGCGAGCTCGCTCGGCACTAGCGCGCAGATATTCCATCCAGGCAGCCTGGATTCGATCCCCGGCTTGGTCATGATGTAATTTGTGGTTGGACGAAGCAGACATTGCAGAGGTACTCTCGTTTCCCTCTTTTATTCCAACAATACTCTGCACTTTCCCTTCATTTTGACTATCAACCGTAATTACGACCCCTAAATATTTAACTTCGGAAGATTAATTTGTGATTGGACAATTGCAGCTAACTGAGGAACAACCTGAATTGTGCAGTTTAATGTTTGGGGGAGAATTAAATAATTTATTACATAATTGATATAATAATATCTTATTTCAATGAAAGATGAGAAGCAAATCGTACACTTACGAATAAAAAGAAAAATTACTTGAAGAAAAAACTGAATGAGGTAGAAAAAAATTAGTAAAAGTAAACACATTAAAGACTTATATAAGGGCATAAAGGAATTTAAGAAAGGATATTACGCAAAGGTAAACGTGATCAAGAATGAGAATGGTGACTTGCTTGCAGATTCTCATTCTATCCTGAACAGATGAGAAAACTATTTTGGGCAACTACTAAATGTACATAGGCCAAATAGAAACGATCGGGACGAAATTCAAATACAAACTGCTGAGCCATTTGTAGTCGAAATTGCTATAGAAAATCTGAAAAAGTGCAAGTCTCCAGGTATTGATCAAATTCCAGCAGAATTAATACAACAAAGTGGAAGAGCATTATCTAGCGAAATTTATAAACTTATACTTGCTCTTTGGGAAAAGGAAATTGTACCAGAACAATGGAAGGAGTCCATATTGTACCTATTTTTAAGAAGGGGGACAAGACTAATTGTGGTAACTTTCGAGGAATATCACTTTTGTTGACGTCGTATATTCTTTTGAGAAGATTAACTCCGTACGTAGATGAAATTATTGGGGGTTCATCACTGCGGTTTTAGGCGTAATAGATCAACTATTAATTAGATATTTTGTGTTCGACAGATATTGGAGAAAAAATGGGAGTATAAGGGTACAGTGCATCAGTTATTCTTAGATTTCAAAAAGGCATATTCTTATTGAATTTGGTATTCCCAAGAAACTAGTTCGATTAATTAAAATGTGTCTCAGTGAAACTTACAGCAGAGTCCGTATAGGCCAATTTTTACTGATGCTTTTTCAATTTACTGTAGGCTAAAGCAAGGAGATGCACTATCACCTTTACTTTTTAACTTTGCTCTAGAATATGCCATTAGGAAAATCCAGGATAACAGAGAGGGTTTGGAATTGAACGGTATATATCAGCTTCTTGTTTATCCGGATGACGTGAATATGTTAGGAGAAAATCCACAAACGATTAGGGAAAACACGGGAATTTTACTTGAAGGAAGTAAAGAGATAAGTTTGGAAGTAAATTCCAAAAAGCCAAAGTATATGATTATGTCTCGTGACCAGAACATAGTACGAAAAGGAAATATAAAAATTGGAAATTTATCTTTTGAAAAGGTGGAAAAATTCAAATCTCTTGGAGTAACAGTATCAAATATAAATGATACTCGGGAGGAAATTAAACGCAGAATAAATATGGGAAATGCGTGTTATTATTCGGTTGAGAGGCTTTTGTCGTCCAGTCTGGTCTCAAAAAACCTGACAGAATTTATAAAACAGTTATATTACCGGTTGCACTGTATGGTTGTGAAATTCGGACTCTCACTTTGAGAGAGGAACAGAGGTTAAGGGTATTTGAGAATGAGATACTTAGAAAAATGTTTGGTGGCTAACTGGGATGAAGTTACAGGAGAATGGAGAAAGTTACACAACGCAGAACTGCAAACATTGTATACTTCACCCGACATAATTAGAAACATTAAATCCAGACGTTTTAGATTATCAAGTGGACGTAGATTTCTTAACACATTACGATTTGCAGTACCTAGGCCTACGTTACAATCATTGTAAATTATTAAGTGGAACTACATTTCTTAACATATTACGGTTTGCAATATCTACGTTACAATCATTGTAAATTATTAAGTGAAACTATATTTCTTAACACATTATGGTTTACAGCACCTACGTTACAATCATTGTAAATTATTAAGTGGAACTACATTTCTTAACACGTTACGGTTTGCAATATCTACGTTACAATCATTGTAAATTATTAAGTGGAACTACATTTCTTAACACATTACGGTTTGCTATATCTACGTTACAATCATTGTAAATTATTAAATGAAACTATATTTCTTAACATATTATGGTTTACAGCACCTACGTTACAATCATTGTAAATTATTAAGTGGAACTACATTTCTTAACACGTTACGGTTTGCAATATCTACGTTACAATCATTGTAAATTATTAAGTGGAACTACATTTCTTAACACATTACGGTTTGCTATATCTACGTTACAATCATTGTAAATTATTAAATGAAACTATATTTCTTAACATATTATGGTTTACAGCACCTACGTTACAATCATTGTAAATTATTAAGTGGAACTGCATTTCTTAACACATTACGATTTGCAGTACCTAGGCTTACGTTACAATAATTGTAAATTATTAAGTGGAACTATATTTCTTAACACATTACGATTTGCAGTACCTAGGCCTACGTTACAATCATTGTAAATTATTAAGTGGAACTATATTTCTTAATATATTACGGTTTACAGCACCTACGTTACAATCATTGTAAATTATTAAGTGGAACTATATTTCTTAACACATTACGGTTTACAACACCTACGTTACAATCATTGTAAATTATTAAGTGCAAGTATATTTCTTAACACATTACGGTTTACAGCACCTACGTTACAATCATTGTAAATTATTAAGTGGAACTATATTTCTTAATATATTACGGTTTACAGCACCTACGTTACAATCATTTTAAATTATTAAGTGGAACTATATTTCTTAAGATATTACGGTTTACAGCACCTACGTTACAATCATTGTAAATTATTAAGTGGAACTATATTTCTTAACACATTACGGTTTACAGCACCTACGTTACAATCATTGTAAATTATTAAGTGGAACTATATTTCTTAACACATTACGGTTTACAGCACCTTCGTTACAATCATTGTAAATTATTAAGTGGAACTATATTTCTTAACACATTACGGTTTACAGCACCTACGTTACAATCATTGTAAATTATTAAGTGGAACTATATTTCTTAATATATTACGGTTTACAGCACCTACGTTACAATCATTGTAAATTATTAAGTGGAACTATATTTCTTAACACATTACGGTTTACAGCACCTACGTTACAATCATTGTAAATTATTAAGTGGAACTATATTTCTTAACACATTACGGTTTATAGTACCCTACCTACGATACACAATCATTGTAAATTATTAAGTGGAACTATATTTCTTAACACATTATGGTTTACAGCACTACGTTACAATCATTGTAAATTATTAAGTGGAATTATATTTCTTAACACGTCACGGTTTACATTTGTGGCTTGCCTTTATATTATTTTTACAGTAGCGTAATTAGTAATAATAACAACAATGGTTTCTTCGTCTATATTATCTCTGTGTAGATCATTATAATGTTATATTCTAATTGTAATAGAAGTTATCCATGGCTTCGAATCTCCTCCTGAAACGCGGTATCTTCTGTTCTTGTCGATTCAGTCGCGGCACACAGGTCAGTTTTGCACCAAATTTCCTGTAACACGTAATCTTTGATGTGAAAGTTTCACCCTATACATAAAAGGAAATCTACAAACAAAATCTGTGAAATGCCGTCATGTATCAGTTTTTGTGAACACGACCCAGATTTTAATGAACTAAAATTGATACGAATAACGTTTAATATGAGAGTAATCGTTTACAAAACAAAAGTCCCTAAAATTTACAATACATTTTAATAATTCAATCCGTTACATGATGCCGAACATTCAGTTTATTTTCAGATCAACCGATTTGACATTTGTGACATTTGATTTAACTTTGAGATCATGACTCTTTCCGCACCTTTGGATTGCAAGTATTGGGATGCTACTAATTTTTAATTATACAAAGGAAAACAATATTAGTATAAAAATGTAGTTATTTTTTTAAATACAGAAGTTTAGTGCCTTGCGTGTATTTATATTGATACATATTCCTATTGTTACTTAGCGTTGTGGTATGAACTTGGAGTATTTAAGTACCGGTAGATAAATTTTTTGGAACTTCTTTCTGAGAAGAACATTGAAACATGTTGTACAAAACATTGAAAAATTAACGTTAAACTTTAACACTCGTATTTTATGTAAAGATTAACACTATAATCCTGAACCCTTGTATAAATTAGCTAGTACTTTGTAGAAGTTTCAAATGTAGCGTATTATTTATGAAATTTTGTCATTTTTTTGTTGTTAGACAAATCACACAATGATATGCAGATGTTTATTCAAAAGGCAATATTCTTTTATTCACTTAGATAACCATAACATGAATACTTATGAATAATTTCAAGTTAGAAATATGGTCGAGCATAAAAAGTCGTTATGAAACTTGCCTATAATGGTAATTAAGACGCTCGTATGAAAATTATGAAAGTCGCTTGCGCTCATTTCATAAACAAACATACTCGCGTCTTAATTACTACCATTATAGGCTCGTTGCATAATGTACTATTTCTATTCAGTTAAGTGTACCCTATCGTCCCTTTCAAGGTGTAGGGTTATTTCACTTCCACCCTGTATATAACATATGTGCTAAAGTTACCTTCGTCTTTCTATGATAAGAATGACGAGAGAAATAAGAATTCCTGTGCCAACAATAACGAAAGCTGGAGAAATTTTATCCATGTCGACACTAACAAATTCTTCCTTAATAGTGCAGGCGGGCTTCGGAAACTTCCATAGTCGGTTTTGGTGATTCACAAGGCCTCTTTCGTTGGCTTTTCTTAGGCTGAAACAAATCAAGAACGAAAAGTGTGTTAATTATGACAAGTATAGTATTACAAATAATTTTATGCTCGACCAATCCGAAATGTAGTAATTATACACCTGGTAGTAGCCCTTTAATGGACCTCATTAAAGTACACCTATTCATTAAAGTTCAGGTGTTCCACCAATCAGAAAATACCATTGTAGCAATATGAAAGCGCAAGTATCGATTATTCTCGGATATGCAAACGAAAGACAACTAGCGCGAGATTAGACAATATTAAACTCAGTCGAAAAAAACAACACACAAATTAACATCAATTCACCGTCACCTTCCAGCCTTTCACAAAGCACATTCCCGCAAATTCATTTCACCAATTGCCGGAAAAGATCAATATGGTCGAGCATAAAAAGTCGTATGAAACTTGACTATAATGGCAATTAAGACGCTCGTATGAAAATTATGAAACTCGCTTGCGCTCGTTTCATAAACATACTCGCGTCTTAATTACTACCTTTATAGGCTCGTTGCATAATGTACTAATAATGTATTAATGTTGTTATTTAAATAATCCAAGCAAGAGAAAATCTTGTTTTCATACATATCAAGCTTGTAGACAGATAAAACTGTATGCAGTAATGAAGTTTTCAATGAAATTAAGACCTGTGTATAGTGTGTGTATGTGTAACGGATTTTAATTAGCTTCTTCAACGAAGTCTAAATAATTTTTCTACTTTCTACTGAGGAAGTATGGGAGTAGTTATCAGATTCAAATTCAAAATCCAAATGTAGGTTGCCAGGGGTGTAATGTGAACCATGAAGAGACTTTATATATAGGCCTAGATTAAAATACATCGATATTTTTATCCAAATTCAAACGATTATTAAATATCACACGATGACATAAGCTTTATAGTTGTAATTGAACCTTGCCTGTTCACGTCTGTCGTGCCTAATATCTTTGTCCTATACAGTTTCGCACGATTCTGTACAAAAATGTGCATTCCCTCAGCTCCTAGTCGATATAGAAAGCCAAGCGTAAATTCATTCTGTTACAGACAGTGGGCCGTATTCATAGACATTCTTAGCGCGGGCTTTCGGTGGATGATCAGCGAACTAGCGTTTTTCGTATTCGTAAACCAGTGCTAGCGATATGACATGATATGAATCCTGTGCAAGTAACCAGTCGATAGCCGGGGCTAGTTTAGCACGCTCGTAGCGTGGACTAGCGAAATGTCTATGAATAGCACCCAGTTTATCCAATTGGATGCTGTCTAGGCCAGTGGTATTCAACCTTTTTTCTCTCTGTACCAAGAGACACTTTTGCACTTAAGCCTGTACTCCCAAAGTTGTTATGCTTAATTCAAATTATACACAACTACAGGCCTATCTAAACTAAATTAAACTCAACAATGTATCAATTATTAAATCACCCAGTTTGAAACTATAAAAAAGAGAATCATGTACTTACTTAATTACTTACTTACTGGCTTTTAAGGAACCCGGAGGTTCATTG
Organism: Periplaneta americana; assembly: GCF_040183065.1. NCBI lineage: Eukaryota > Metazoa > Arthropoda > Insecta > Blattodea > Blattidae > Periplaneta > Periplaneta americana. Next base: position 176,895,040 of record NC_091127.1, read on the forward strand.
CCGCCCTCACATAAGCCCGCCATTGGTCCCTATCCTGAGCAAGATTAATCCAGTCCCTACCATCATATCCCACCTCCCTCAAATCCATTTTAATATTATCTTCCCATCTACGTCTCGGCCTCACCAAAGGTCTTTTTCCCTCCTGCCTCCCAACTAACACTCTATGTGCATTTCTGGATTCGCCCATACGTGCTACATGCCCTGCCCATCTGAAACGTCTGGATTTAATGTTCCTAATTATGTCAGGTGAAGAATACAATGCGTGCAGTTCTGTGTGATGTAACTTTCTCCATTCTCCTGTAACTTCATCCCTCTTAGCCCCAAATATTTTCCTAAGAACCTTATTCTCAAAAACCCTCAATCTCTGTTTCTCTCCCGAAGTAAGAGTCCAAGTTTCACAGCAATACAGAACAACCGGCAATATAACTGTTTTATAAATTCTAACTTTCAGATTTTTTGACAGCAGACTAGATGACAGAAGCTTCTCAACCGAATAATAAGTGGCATTTTCCATATTTATTCTGCGTTTAATTTCCTCCCGAATGTCATTTACATTTGTTACTGTTGCTCCAAGATATTTGAATTTTTCCACCTCTTCGAAGGATAAATCTCCAACTTTTATAGTTCCATTTCGTACAATATTCTGATCATAATCATATACTTAGTCTTTTCGGGATTTACTTCCAACCCTATCTCTTTACTTGCTTCAAGTAGAATTTCCGCGTTTTCCCTAATCGTTTGTGGATTTTCTCCTAACATATTCACGTCACCCGCATAGACAAGAAGCTGATGTAACCCGTTCAATTCCAAACCCTCTCTGTTATCCTGAACTTTCCTAATGGCATATTCTAGAGCAAAGTTAAAAAGTAAGGGTGATAGTGCGTCTCCCTGCTTTAGCCCGCAGTGAATTGGAAAAGCATCAGATAGAAACTGGCCTATACGGACTCTGCTGGAAGTTTCACTAAGACACATTTTAATTAATCGAACTAGCTTCTTGGGAATACCAAATTCAATAAGAATGTTATATAAAACTTCTCTCTTAACCGACTCATACGCCTTTTTGAAATCTATGAATAACTGATGTACTGTACCCTTATACTCCCATTTTTTTCTCCAATATCTGTCGAATGCAAAAAAATCTGATCAATAGTCGATCTATTACGCCTGAAACCACACTGATGATCCCCAATAATTTCATCTACATATGGAGTTAATCTTCTCAAAAGGATATTCGACAAAAATTTTGTACGACGTCAACAAAAGTGATATTCCTCGAAAGTTACTACAGTTAGTCCTGTCCCCCTTCTTAAAAATAGGTACGATTATGGACTCCTTCCATTGTTCTGGTACAATTTCTTTTTCCCAAATTGCAAGTACAACTTTATAAATTTCGCTAGATAATACGCTTCCACCGAGAATCATGTAATTAAATGAATAATTGAAGTAACAACGTTATAGATATCAGATAACATAAAAATTATCTTATATTAACTTACGTGGTTCTGACCTGTTAATGAGATCCCAGAGGTTGTTTTTCTCACGCCAGCTCCTCGATCTGGGACGGATCTTCATAAATGCGAATGTCAGAAGTGTATTTGAACTCAGTCGATTTCTGTGTTTCGCTTTGATTGATATCAATGCAGAGAAACCCTGCTCACACAAATAAGTAGGGGGGAATGGCACAACATGTGAAATAGCAGAGTCACTGAGTTCTATATACTCTTTGCGAGCGTAATACCAAAAGTCACAAATTTGCAACTTTTAGAATTTGTCGGTGAAGTATCAACGGAAATTTCTAGCAGACTTCTTTTTTCAATTTGAAATAAGTTCAGAGAAATTGATGCTGGTGGAAAAAGGATTTTTAATACAGTTTTGTGATATCTTATTTCTCAGTTTCTGTATCCTGAAATTTTCTAGGTGGCATTTCATTATTTCCAAACTCCATCAGCAATACTAACTTCATTTTGTCCACTGTGTTCAGGGTTGAAAAAACCAGGGGCGATTTCTCAGGGCATGCTATGCTTGCTGCGCAAGCCCAATATTTTCGTAGAATGTGTATTTCTCAAAATGGCGTTACGTACATTAAAATTTATTTTGATTTTTTTAATACTGTATAGGCGTAATACCATCCGCAGGTTGCACACCGCAAGTATCGCAAAGCTTGCTCGTTTCTCGGAGCTACAGGAAAGAATGTAGAAATAGCGAGAATATGATGTGCGCACAAGTGCCTTCCTCCTTAGTCCGTTCTAGGCGCACATGCTTCTGTTATGTGTTGTTTGAAGCTCTGGTCCGAGAGCTACACCAAGGACTATTTAACGTTACACAGAGCAGTATTGACAGCGGGAATGTGCTGTGATTTGCGAGTGCAATGTAATTGTATGAGCGGAATGCGTATGTTAGTTGCTGCATGTATTATTAATTCTTAAACATTAATTTGAAGTATTACTATGAGTTCGGAATTGTATGTCATTGAAACATTATTAAATCCATTTTCCCGAAGGACTATTCAAGAGAAGACAGACATTATAGAGAATATGTGCGCTCGTTGAGTGCAGCTCAATACAACAATATGCCTTGGTTGGCAGGGTCGAAAAACTAAATAAACTGTTTTGTTGGCCATGTTTGTTGTATTATATCGAACTACTACATCTGGTAAGCGAATATGATCCATGACTCATAATGATTTCATAATTATAAAATAAATTATTTATGTGGGTCTGATTATTTTTATTAATTATGAATTATTATATCCTCCCATCTTCTCCTATGAATAAAAGAGCAAGCCTAACTTTCGTGACTAGCATTCGCCCCTGGAAAAAATCGCAATATTCTCTTTATTAACACAGTCAATCAAAACTAAAACTTTCATGAAAAATATGCTTATTTTAAATTTTACGTACTCCCAAGGAATTCTTCGTGTATCCCCGATTGAATACCACTGGTCTAGGCAACATACGGTTTATCCATTCGCGTGTTGGGGATTGTGTCTGCCTACATAATTTATTGCTTTGCGTATCACTTTTTAGCAGTCTTAACGTATACTGTTTAGTTGAAGATAGGCGTAAAATGCATCTGAATGTACTTCTTATATCGATACTGAGTGAATGGTACAGTCTCTCACAAATACACTTCCACAAAATGAGCTGAAGTTCTACTCAAGTGGTTTAGTGTTACGCTGGTTTGAGGGTTTCCGTCGAAATAGGCAGATTATTGGTGACGAAGTAATACTTATAAGAACAATAAGTAGCTTGAAATGAGACTTTTAATGGTATATTAATATTCATGTATGTCAGCGAGTTGTTAGAAATACTACTCGTATGTTCCTATTAGTTTAATTAGAGGTTTCGTTCTTTCACAATGAAGTAACATTATATAAACCGATAACTTCAGAATTGACGGATTTAGAGAGAGGGAAGAGTGGGAATTATGTCATAATGGAAGTCGTTTTATGATAATCTGTAATTAGTGCTGCGATAGTGTTCAAAGTTCGTTGAACGGAGTGATTTTCAATCGGTTATTAATTTAGCAATATTATATTATTCATGGAGCTGTTTCAGTGAGTTCCTCAAGATACTCGTAAGAAGCAGAACTGTCGTTCTTTATGCTTAGTACCCACGTATGACCCGAGAAGTCCAGTATTCATAGACTAGAGATCGTGTGTCGTAAAGGAATATTTAATGCCGCGATAATACTTTAATGTTGTCAAAGTTCGTTGAACGCAACAATTTTCAATCGGTATTTAACAACGTTTTATCAACTGCTTTCTTATCTATCATCTACGGAATTTGTGATAGCGAGATGGTATTTGACGAGATGAGGCCGAGGATTCGACATAGAATTACTGACATTCCCCTAACACTTGCAGGGAACTTGGAGAAAAAACTCGGATAATCAGTTGGTGTTTGACCGCAGCACGACTCCAGCTCGTTACTCCTGAGCTGTGCTGGTCCTCTAACACACATTGATTACTTTGAAGTTTCTGTATATAATGGCTATGTACTACTTACGCAATTGCGAGGGCCTCCTTATGGGGTGACCCCCAGGGAATAGGAGTGTAGCATTTTTCGGGTACGAAAATGAGCACTTCACTAAGGTCGCATTTTTCTTTCTCCGTAAACGTGTCTTCTATTTCAGGAAATACTTTAAGCGCCTCTGTATGGAAGGCGAAGTTGTCCTGCCGCATTTTAACAAGAGCTACGTCACGTGGATAGTACGCCCTGTTAGGTGGCGCCATCTTCTTTTGATACAGTTCAGCAACCAGAGGGTCCTTGTTCATCTGAAAGAACATTTTCAGAAAATAAACGTGTGAACATACTTACTCCAGTAGAAGTACCTATATAGCAGCCGTGGCGAAAAGGTGACTCGCGAGCACATTGTGGTTGGCATTGATAGCTATGCATATCTCTTGCTTTCTGCCTTTCCCAACCCCCACCCTCTCACTCACTGGAGTCAAACTCCGTTCCATTTGTATTTGTCTCTGGCCTGCGAGTGGCGTATCGTCGCCATGTCTCTCTCGAAACCATATACCTCTACAAAAACGGAAGTTTCAAGCAGGATGGGAGGACGCATTTTTTTTTTTTTTTTTTTTTGCTGTCAATATGATGAGAATATTAAAAGTATGATTTGTTCACAAGTATTACGAGGAAAACGGTTGTATAACATAAAACGGCATTATACTACATGTTACTGATGAAACATTAAAAGGTTAAGTGTTGTTATTATTATTATTATTATTATTATTATTATTATTATTATTATTATTATTATTATTATTATTATTATTATTATTATTTCTGTACGTCGATCCTTTTTCAGCAGATGTACGAACAATGCGGTTAGATGATCAATTTGAACTCACAGATTTACAATGTGATGTTAAATGAAAGCTAGATGTAAGGACTTGACAAATGTTGAACTTTTCAAATCTTTGCCAAAAATAAATATCCGAAGCTTCGTTCTTTCGCTTGCTCTGTTGAAGCCATGTTCACTACAACTTACGTTTGTGAAAAATTATTTTCAACAATGAAAATAGTAAAAACCAAATTTAGATCACGACTGACAGACAAATACCTTTGTGATCAACTACGACTGGCAGTAAGTGACATAATTCCTGATTTTGAAACTCTGTCGCAGAGACATTCTGAAGACAGTTAATTTTAGGCTGTGATAATGTGTCCTATGTTTTCTTATTAATTTCTTTCTTCGTTACTCGTACTAAACATTAGTTTGTAACCTTATACTGTATAAAATATTTGAGTGCTTGATTTAAGGAAAATGAAAATCCGTTAATAAGTCAGACAGTTGCTTCACTTCCGCCTCCCTCCATAGGTGCTATGCACGTTGCAGGTTACACAGTGGCTCGGCGCACGATTGCATTTTCGCCACGGCTGCTATATAGGAATGCATACAAATAACAGAAGATTAATTTCTGCAGAAAAGGGCGGTTAAGGATATTTCTCTAATGGCCGGTTTCACCAACCTTCGTTATCATTATAACGTCTCGTTAAATAATTTAATGACACGTTAGTCAGTTTTTGTGTTTCACCAAGTATCATTATTGCTAACGCATCTTTAAATTCATCGTTAATTTATTAGGACCTATTCGTCACGTTAAAACAGCAACGATGCGTTAAGAAGTCAACAACATGGTGGACGTAATTATTCGATGATGAAGTTCTTTATTTAGAACTTCAACATAACGACGAACTTAGGCCTATATGTTGTAATAACACTCGGAATAATCATTTTGAAGATTTAAGTGACAAAGAATTCCACGAAAGTTATACATTAAGGAAATAAGTAGTAAGAATGATTCTAGAAGAAACTGAATACCGGTATACTATATAGGTTAGAATACGACAGATAGAAATCACCCACTTAACGCCTCTTCAACAGATTCTTCTCGCTTCAAGATAACGTTGCGGGAAGTTTTGAAATAGTAATTGATGATATGAACGGGGTATCACAAGCTGTATTGTCTAGATATGTGAATAAAGTATAAGACGTACTATCAACATTACAATAGTCATTATTTCTATAGGCCTAATAAGCTTATAGCTAAATTTTATGTTGTCATAGACAACATCGATTGTGTACATGTTCCAATCGTATATCCTGGCAGTAATATAGCCAAAAGATTCTGCAATAGAAGATCCTATTTTTCCTTCATATTCAAACAATTTCAAAGGCCTATGTAACGCTCCGCATAGAACAATTGTGGCTAAACTAGCGCTGAGGTAGTTTCCTTCGTACTCTGCTTCTTATACACCTTGCACATACGAATCTGTGACAGGTTACGTTTGATTAGTTTAGGTTTTTGTTATGCCTTGCATGTACGATCAACTGCATTACCACAAAAAATCCCTTATAAATTCAACGATTTTCACTTCTGAAACCAGCAGAACTACCTCAGCGCTAGTCTATTGAAATTGTAATAGGTTAGAATAATACGAATCACCCACTTAACGCCTCTCCAACAGATTCTTCTCGGTTTAAGATAATGTTACGGATAGCACAACATTCCAAAGGAGGATGCCTTTTAAATGAAAGGGTGCAAAGAGATTTTCTTTTGGGAGACAATGGATACCCCTTAAAATCCAATTTAATGGCACCTCTCCTGAATCCTGTCACACAAGCATGGCAAAATTGTTACAGGGTACTAATAAATCTGCAGGAAATACAGTGGAAAAGTAGTATGCAATTTATGGAAGAGGCGATTTCCCGTCCTAAATTTCGGCCTAATATAACTGCTTAGAATGCTTTGTATATAATTAATTGTGGCATCAATTTTGAAGCTGTCGACCTTATAGTCCGCTAAATTTTCTCAGATTTCCTTTAGAAGTTACAATTTAACTGCTCTACATTCCTATTATTTACATTTGGAAGCAGCTGTCTTTTTTTTTTTAATTGTGGTATGACAACATACTGTATTTAGGAAGATGTTCTTAAAATTACTGCCTCCTACCCGTTTGCCCATGATTGTTTCCTCATGCCAAACAAAGTCAGCCATGATCATATGTAACCAATGAAATTCGCGTTTTCGAAGCCATGGTCGTATGAAAAACAAAACATGCAAGATATAAGTACAAAATCCCCTCGTTTGTAAACGCCTGCTAATTTTAAAGATACGAGGCTTGGTGAAACAGTCAACTTTTAAAGATCCCGTTAAAATTAAACGAACCGTTTGTTGACAAGTCGTTTGTGCTGATTTAAAGAAGCTTGGTGAAACCGGCCATTAGTCTTTAAAGTTTAAAATATTGACATGAAACGAAAAAGAAAGTAAGAAAGCTTAAAGCAATAATTTGTAAGTTATATATTAATTTTGAATAAAACACAACCACCACTTTATATGCACACAATATATTTTTGTGAAGGTCAGTCAGCAAGATTATATCAGATTTGTTCCTTCGCAAAATACTGTGTTCTTCGTAGTGTACAGCAAAAGTTGTGAATTTCCTCAGTTAACTCACCGCGAAGTAGGGCACACTGTAGGAAATGTCTTCTGCCCCAAATTTAAGCGAGCTGTCGATTAGATTCCTCGTCGTGCGGATTGTTTTGGTCGGCGTGCTGAGGAGCGAGGACACCAGACTAGCGGAGTAGTTGATGTTCACCATCATGGACAGGATGAAGGCCGCCAGAAAAGCCGTGCGCCACGCTATCCACTTCGAGTCCATCGTTGTACCTATATAATACATAGCATTACCTTACAGTGGATCTCAGATGACAACTTGCAGGATGCATACCTCACATCTTTTAAAACTGTTCTCTGCCTCTCGGTCAAGGACTTTAGAAATGTCTGTTTTCAGTTGATTATTGTTTCGGGAATTGTAAATGTCCTGTCTTTCAGTTTCTTTCATAAGTAGAAATAAAAACTGTAACTTTTTTTTTTCTATTGAAATCGAAGCAATCGAAATCCTTGTCTAGTCACGGTGTCTGTGGTGTAATAATCTGATGGAGATCTGGAACACATTCTTCTATACTGTCCACCCATAAACCACAAAAGAAGTAAATTAAAATCGTCAGTACCAGTTGCAGAAGACACAGCCCTGCAGTATATATTGACTACACCCCAACTCTGGCTACTAGCAACAGGCATCTATAATGAACACCGATCAAAATACCCCTCATTTCTAGTGAAAAAACAACAACTGAATAGACTACAGTGGACTATAGTGGACTTTATGTTGTCAGCAAACATCTGAATACATTAAGAAGATTCATCTTGTCTAGTCACGTGATCACCGCAAATCTTCCTTAACTCTTTCTTTTAGAATTTCATTTTCATTGTGTTTCCTGGTATGATTGTATTTCTTTCTTCTTGTCAATTATATGAAAGTATATCTTTTAGAATTCTGTGTTTTAAAGTAAAATACAGGTCTGATTATTTTTCGCATGCTAAATTTTGATTTCCACACAATTTGAAGTCTAAGGAATATCGTATTAATATTATTATTATTATTAGGGCTAGGATTTTGATGAAATTTCATCTTTTTTCTAGTAAGCCAGAAACATAGCTGCTTTAGTATTTATATGTTATGTGATAACCTGAGTATTTTAAGACATATTTGTTAGGGCATTTTTTTTGCATTTTTTGTCTGTTTCAACTCAAAAGAGCAGCTTTTGTGTTATTCGGACATTTTTGAGGCATTTCCATTTAATTTTGGCCAAAAATCCCCATTATTAATATAAAATGATGTCTATTTCCTTTGATATTTTGTCTACATATTTTGTCCATTAATACCCATTATTTTTTACTTGGTTGTTTAACGACGCTGTATCAACTACGAGGTTATTTAGCGTCGATGGAGTTTGTGATAGCAAGATGATATTTGGCGAGATGAGGCCTAGGATTCGCCATAGATTACCTGACATTTGCCTTACGGTTGGGAAAAACCTCGGAAAAAACCCAACCAGATAATCAGCCCAAGTGGGAATCGAACCCGCGCCCGAGCGCAACTCCGGATCGGCAGGCAAGCACCTTAACCGACCGAGCTACGCCGGTGGCTAATACACATTATTTTGTATAATATGTTAATCGTTTTTCTACACAAATATTGCCCTTTGAACTAGTACACCCCATGTAATGGATCAGTCCAACCACCCCTTCAATATAGTCTCCTCTATACTTGTTAAGTAGTAGTAGGGTTTAAGAAGGGCGTGTCAGCTACTATGGCTATTTGCGCCCTTATCTAAAATTCTTAATATAACAAATACATAAATAATATAATAATCTGAGTGCTAAAAGAACTAAACAGCGTTGTCACCATAAAACGAGGCACACAAATGCAGTATACATAAGGTGATTTCTACAGAATCATAAAAGTGAGTAATTCTACCACACTAGGTGGTATTCAAGACGAACAAATAAAACAATAAAACTAAGGCCACCAGAGATAACTTGTGAATCATATTTTAAAACCATAAAACTATACTTGTTAATTCCGTATAAGAGTGGCCTTGTGGTGGACTACATGGAAACTACATCAGGTAAAATAATTAATTAAAGTGTAGTATTTAGAAATAATTGTGTAAAATTAAATAAGCTTAAATGTTGGTACCAGAATTTAATTTAATTACTAACCTAATATTAAGTAGCACAAAACTCCTTTTCCTACTAAGCCAATTTTAGAATGTAAGATAAATTTTTAGGGCATTTTTGAAAGATTTTTAGGTCATAAATGCATTGTTTTTAGGACATTTTTTTCATGATTTATAGGTCATCAAAATCCTAGCCCTAGTTCTTATTATTATTATTACTTTTCAGTATTTTCTGTAAACCTTTCCTTGGCACGTTATAGGTGATTCACGCAAAGAACTGTGTATATAATGTACATCTGCATTTGGCTGCTTATTAGAGAGACAGAGTTTTCTTACTTACTGATACTCGTAGCATGGGGTGTGATAATATATCATTATGTATCATATTATAAAGTTAAATAATATATCTCTCTTTGAACACTTCCGTAAACCCCGCTTGCTCTGAAAGGAAGTGTCGCAACCCGTGGGTTCCTTAACAACTGTTTGAAAGAAGGTTATCTATCCGATTGCAAAGTTTGTCGGTGTAATTTAGAAACACCCTGTATGTAATACGCTACAGTACAATACCTTGCTCGCTGATGGCTCCGATGATGATCATGAGCGAGTCGCTCCAGGACCGCACGGTCTCCTCTTCGTTCGTGGTAGCGACGAAGTCGAACGTAGACGTCTCCACCCACGAGACAAAGCGGATGGACAAGATCACCACTAGCCACATTCCTGCACACGACGTCCACACGTTCATCTCGAACGGCATGAGAAGAACGGCGCCATACGTTCCCGTCACGGGCGGGTGTCGGAACAAAGCTACCAAGCTGTAATAGTACAATTGGTTATGTTTAAATTTATCGTTACACACAGCAGAAAAATAATCTGCCGCGATATTTTGAAGAAGTGGTTTTGAGATGAACAGTAGTGCAGGATGCAGTAGAAGAAAAATGACAGAATATGAAAAGATCCAACTAGAAGTCCGTAACAGGGTTTAAAAGGCAACCTCGGCATACTTCGCAGTTAACAATATTATATTTGGAAAGTCAGAGTTGGAAAAGAAAACAAAGACTAGGGTTCAGAAAGCAATTACAGAACCAATACTAAGATATGGATGCGAGAGCTGGGTCTTAACAAAAAATGATTTAAGTAGGGTAAATGCTGTACAGATGAAGGTGCTAAGGAGAATAGCAGGTAAAACCAGGAGAGACCGAATACGAAATGAACGCATTAGAGAGGAATTGCAACAAGAACCAGTAGTCAAAAGAATAGAATAACAGCAGTTGAAGTAGTATGGACACTTCCAAAGGATGGAGGAAGGAAGGAAGACAAGGCAGTTTGCAGAAGCTAAACCCCAGGAGAGTCGCCCGAAAGGGAGGCCAAGAATAACGTGGGAAGAAGTTATCAAGGGGATAGTCGAAAAAAGGGAAAGTCGATTGCACAAATAAAACTTCTTGCAGCTGACCGGGATCAATATAAGAAATGGATCAGAAGCAACCCCTTCACGCTGCTTAGGCGGCAACAAGGAGGTAGTGAAAGAAGGAGGTTTTGAGATGTTGGCAGAAGTACCCATTCAGCATTTCTGATAATGAAATTTTGAGTTTCAACATGGTTTGGATTTGCCGATGAACTTCCTTCTACAGACATGGACAAAGATCTTGTGCAACTCTTAGAAATAGATGCCGGAATCAATTGTAATTGAAGTTTGAAGAAGATGATGATGATCATGATGATCATGTTGAAGACGACGGTGATGACTTCCTGCATATAACTGTGTTAAAAGTTTTAAATTTATTTTAGTTTAAAATGTCTATTTCGATTATTTTCGTAATATCCAGCTCCGGGAACACTTCCTTCTATTCACTAATAAAAGCTCGTCCTAATTTTTTACTTTGTTTCTTGTAATTATTAATTAATTTAGAGTAATTAATAATTACATCTATCCCTGCCTATCTCTTCGTAATTGAGTCAACATAAAGCCAAATGGCTGGTCTCTACTTTGAGACGATTCAACGAGGGTCTAGTCATAAATCAATCGACTTCCTGCCTAAAAGCCAAATTGGCTAGTCTCTTATATTGAGACAACTCATCCTGCCTAAGGTATTCCGTGGTTTTCCTAAGGCGTTAAGACAAATGTCGGGATGAGCCCTAAGAGAAATGGGCCACGGACCTATATGCCCTTCCCCATAAATTCCCCCTTTTCTAACAAACGACGTAATGCTCTAGTTCAGAATCTATAAAATTACCTGTTACATGAGCAAGATCACTCATGTAGTCGCAATGCGAAAGGACAGGGAACCTTTCAATTTGCAGATTCAGAATTCACGGCGTCTCTCCTGGCGGTCTTCACCTGCCTTGTCATCGAACAACAGACGACAGAGTCTTCTCGACTCCTGCACTGCGAAATGACACAGTTCATTTCAATGTGCAGATTTACACCAGCCATTTCTTCCTCGTCCTGTCCTGTGATCATTTTGATCACATTTCCGTCCCCTCGCGTATGTGGTACCTAAGAGGTTACGTCCATTTTCGGTTTTCCCCTTCAAAATTTTCTAGAACTCCTTCAGTGGAGCAGCGTAACCCGGAGTGAGACTAGTGGCCAACAGGCTTGGAGCTGACATATTTAGTTTCTTACAGCCCCGAACTCCTTGCAAGGACGCGTTTTGCGTACCTTTTAAATTTGTCCTCCAAATTCTCCTCTTTCAATTCAATTCAATTTACTTTGTTTCTTGTTTGTTTGTCAGGGATCTCTATTGCCTCACGAGATACACGGTGAGTCATGAACGAAGGTACATGGTGTGAAAAGAAAGTTTAAAATAAAAAAATATAGAATTAATATCACTACCTAAAAAAATAATACAAAATAATATTCTCATAAATAAAATACTAGCATACTCAGCCAAAAAAATTAATGCAAAACCACCTCTTCTGTATTCAACATTAAAACCTGAAACCAACTCGGATTCCCCTTCAGCAAAATCAAAAGGAGTACGGTTGGTTTCAGGGGTGTTGATAGTGGTGATTCAGAACAAAAACGTTTATATGAACATGTGCCCTCTTCTTAACAGTATCTGACATACAGCTGTTTGAAAATCACGGGCTCAGTCTCATGTCCTTCATCAGCACTCATATGCGTACGAAATCAAAATGACATTATGTTGTAGTAGGATCAATGAAACGTATCCTGGGCGTTGGATCGGTCGCAGTGGAGTAGTTTTTTCGCCACCGAGGTCACCTGACTTTACTCCATTGGATTACTGTGTGCGGGATTGGCTTAAGAGCGAAGTCTACAAGCGAAAAGTGGAAACTTCTCGCTCGCATTTTACATGCTTGTGCTCAAGTAAAGGAATGTCCGAATCAGCTCAGATCAGCAACACAGCAACTGTGTGCAAGAGCTGCAAAGTGCATTGAAGTCGACGGTGGACTTTTAAACAAGCTCTGTAAAGAAAAATACACAATTAAACAGAACATAAGGTAACAATGTTTTAAGGGGAGTTGGTCATTATCGCATGCAAAATAATGGTAAAAATGGCCTATCTTCTAGCAGTCATAAATATAATAGTCTACTATTTATCAGTGGTTTTTCATTTTTGTTAGCTATGTGTGTATACATATTAAGCTTTAAAATGAAAAAGAATGGTGACTCTAGAGTAAATCTGTATCCTTAAATTAATTTTTTTAATTAAGCACAATTTTTTTATAAATTCACTACATGTCTATGATTAGGTACACTCTGTTCACTTATTATAACACATATAGAATTGAAAATTTGACCACTAACTGCTAATAGATACTAAAACATACCCTACTAAAATTATTCACATATCTGTAATATTATGGGCATAGGGCTTATAGTAATCATCACCGTCAATAAATTAAAAAAAAAATTGAAGATTAGTATAAGCCCTATGCCCATAATATTACAGATATTTTAATAATTTAAGTAGGGTATGTTTTATTATCTATTAGCAGTAAGTGGCCAAAATTTTAATTCAATGTGTGGTATGATAAGTGAATAGAGTGTACTTAATCACAGGTATGTAGTGAATTTATATAAAACATATGTTTAAATTCAAAAATTAATTTAAGGCTAAGATTTACACTAGATTAACCATTCTTTTTTCATTTTAAAGTTTAATGTGTATACATATATCACTAAAAAATTGAAATAGCTGTGATAAATAGTATTACATTAATGACTGCTTGAAGATAGGCTATTTTTACCATTACTTTGCATGCGATAACGTCCAATTCCCCTTAATTTACAATCACCTGCACTTTGCATTAGTTTTCTCCTAAACCTTTAAGAACAGGGCATATTATGTTCATACAAACTTTTTTGTTCAGAATCACCAATATTATCACCCCTGAAACCACAACCTTTCCTTTATCTCACTGTGTATCTCGAAATAATATAGGTAAGTTCAGTCAAGACTTTGGTCTGCAATTAACTTGAAAGGACTTGAAGACTATGATCGGAAATTTGCCTAGAGCCTTTTGAAGCAGTGGAAGATTATTGGTTGTATCGTAGTACAAAACATTAACTTTCGGCTTTGCTTTTAGTCTGGTATCCATCTACGATTGTATTGTAGCCTAGATCATATATGTAACAGATAAGTCATCGCTATGTTAAAATTGGTTGCACTTTGAAGAGAACAACCGCCAGGATCGCCATCCGTCCGCCGTAAACGAACACGAGATGGCAGTACAGACGCTAATGCAATTCAAGTGGAAATTATGACGTGACTCCTTATGTAACAACTAGATGGCAGCGTAGTAAACCTGACAAAAGTTGTTAACGTCAAAGCCTGTAAGGCCGACCTATCTGTTACATAATATATGGTCTTGGATTGTAGCCTGCTAGCTTTCGTTCCGTCACTCATATTTTCTACTTTCTTGCTTCTCTTGTGAGAAGACTCTCTTTCTGTGATACAGGACAAATGGTCGTACGAAAAAAACGCACAATTTCTCGGTTATGCAACGTAACTGTCTGAATGACAAAGAGAAATTGAAGGAACATGAATGAATGTATACTAGTATTTTTTTTTTAAATTTATTCGTTCTTTATTCAACATGTAATACACCATGTCACTGGTACAAGGCCAAGTCATACTCCCTTCTGTTGTAATGTATATCTACAACCTGAAATCCCGTCTGTACTAAAATAGGGATAGGCCTATCTTATGCGAAGTTTTACCGTTAGATGGCAGGAGCGTTCCATGCGGAACAGGACTATGCTATGTCATATGCTACAGTTGATTACCTTTTTCCGCTTGTTGGTTTTCTGTGCGTGTCAAAATTATATTTACAATTATTTTGTATAACCTAGTATAATTTAATATAATTCAGTATTTTCTTACCTCATAATCAAAGCTCGGAACTTGGGGACTTGTGTGTCGTGCGCTTGAGTAAGGTTACAGGTACAACGTATACAGAACTCACCCTGCAAGTGCTCAGGGACAGTCGTATGTACTAAGAAAGTGGTCACATCGGATGACAGGAAGACGGACGAGGAAACTGTGTCGTGTCGAAGCCAATGACATTCAGATAATTAATTAGAGGTAAACGGTCTGTTTGAAAATAAGAAAATACGTATTATTCGAATGGGTACTCTATACGTTTGAAAATATATTTCTTAAAATTTAGGTACAGAATTTCGTGGAGGAATTCTGAGGCGATACATTATTTTCTTCGAATGGAGAGTTTATATTTCGTAGCTTGTGTCAAACACAAACTAGAGATTGGAAACGGGCATTCATTGAAATACATTGCAGTCCCTTAAATCGGTGGAAAATTTGTCCATAGCCATGGATCAAGTCGTAGTGGAATCTTCCCTAGTAATGACATAGAAATCGAAAACTATTTTCGAGACAAATTTAGGATACTTATCTTTCTCAAATACGAGATCAGCTAGCAACTACTGAAAATCGAACAAGAAACAGTGACAGTGAAAACATTCAATACTTTATTTCGGCCTGAGACTTTATAATACAATTACAAACCATTTTCCAAATTTGAAATTTTTTAAAATTGAAGCTTTTAAAAAAGAAATTTGTAAAATTATCCACGATATAATATAATATTAACAAATGTAATTTTTTACCTTTTATTTCTGTCTACTATATTCTTGTTTTTATTGAATATCACTGGCTTCTGTCGAATTGTCAATTTATATTAAATGTGTGTCTTTCTCTCGTTTTCTCTTTCTTCTTTATTCTTCCTCTTGTGTTGTATTTATTGGCTTGAATTAAGTTACTTACTGTATTTAGTAAACTGTCCTTGTAAATTTTATGTTATATTATTGACTAAGACCACACCGTACACGAGCCTGGCTCTTACGGTAGTGGCTAGAAACATTTTTGTTTTATAAATGTAATTTGTATTCAGTAGGTAGCTAGTTAAAATAAATAAAATAAAAAAATTAATTTTGCTCCCGTCACTTCATGTGACGTGGAAATAAGTTTCTTTCGTTTCAAATCATGTTTAACTAACAGACGAAGAAGGTATGGGTTCGAAAAATATTCGAATGCATGTAGTCGTACACTGTAATAAAATGTACAGAGCAGAACTGTAAATTTGATATATTTTGCATGTTTATTTATATATATGCTATAAAATTACTTGTTTCAACCTACCATAATATTATCATTATGTTGTTCCAGCCAGGAACCACTTTTATAGCAGACCTTACAGTACCTCTGTGCTGGAAGCGGGAGTTTGTTGACATTGAAGTCCGGTTGCTTAGCCACGTTCAAAGACACAAGTCCCCAAGTTCCGAGCTTTGCTCATAATATAATTTAATTTACAATAAACAATAGCGTAAACTTGTATAATATTGAGCGATTCCCCTTAAGAGATGGGTGGGGAAATCTGCAGTATGCAGAATATAGATACCAGTAAATTGAATGTTCATGAACCCAAACGAGAACTTTGAGAACGAGGTGCACGAATAAAAAAAGAAGGATCTCTGTCGAAGTTGAATATTGCCTCTTTAAACATACTGTAAGTATTGTAAGTAGGTACCGTACGCGGCGATAAACAGGACATGTAGGCACCAATGTCTTTTTTATATAGGAAAGGGACTATGACGTTTGAATTCCTCGTTCATTTTTTTCTCTAATTGCAGAAAGAACAAATGCAATTTTTAATGGGATAATATAATATGATCGCAGTAGTATCACAGTCTACTATATACAGTCGCGAAGCTTGAGGTGTTTTTTTTGCAAATCTCGTGATAAAGCACTCCAAGCGGTTAGCAACTAGAAACAATAGACTGTCCATGGTCGACTTTGGACTGTGTCGTATTTCTATCGAGTGCTAGCTCGTTACATATTTCACACTGATGCTTGTGAAATGTTCGTTATTGGTTATAATGAAAATGTTAACGGCTGAAATATAATAACTGGAATAATAATATGGGGCAAGGAGGAGACGTTTGTAGTGCTATAAATTGTAGCAACAGTAAGAGAAAGAGGCCAGAGTTATCCTTTTTCCGATCTCCGAAAGATCCAGAAAAGTTCCTGGGTTTCCACAAGAATGCTGTGCGGAAACAAAACTGTTAATTTGAAGTTCTTTGTGACTGTTAGAATACATTATATCCTTAAATTTCACAATGAAATGTTTCAGTCTAACCGAAAGGACATTAGATACCGGTTAAAGTTCTGTCACTTAGGCTGCTAAATTTCCAGAGAAATAAAGGTTAGGTCTACTTTTTTTTTCAGAGAATATATTTTTAATTGTAGCTATTAATTTTGTTATCATTTTTATGTGTTATTTTACTAAAGACGTAGAAAAATTAAGTTTGTTTTAATGAAATTTATTGATCACATTTTATTTTCAATTCTGGTGGGATTATTATTGCTTAGGCCTACTTTTTTCTTCAAAGGATATGTTTTTAATTATAGCTGTTAATTTTGTTGTTATTTTTATTTGTTGCTTTCCTAGAGACGTAGAAAAAGTCTGTTATAATAAAATTTATTGATCACGTTTTATTTCCAATTCTGGTGTGATTATTATTGCTTAACCTCATCCCACTTTGTTAACTACGTAAGCCTACACTACAAGTACCGGTACACGTAAGTTACTCCATTAATTCATATTTCCATTATTATTGTTGTAAAGAGAAATGCAAATTAATATTTATTAGTTTCATAGTTAATTATCGCTATAATCTTGAATGAGTGAAGCTATTATAGTAAATTTCAGTTCGTTTTGCACAAACAAAAATGATATTAACTTATTTCTTGCAGGTATCTTCGAGTTTATGGTGGAATTTAATATACTTCATTAAAATAATAAATTAACTTTATGCATTTAATATTTCAATAATGGAAGAAAGGTGTTAATTTTTCCAAAACAACACGACAACGAAAGTGTAACATATTTTGTCGGCTGCTAGGAGAGAGATCTGCGATGATGAGGCGATAGTAGCGATCCTAGTGTTGGGCAACTACCCATGTTTGCATTTTTAACACATATTGAGCTTCGCGACTGTATATAGTAGACTGTGGTAGTATCATGATTACTCGTGCGTTTTGTATGTTAACGACATGCAGTTTTGAATACTATGTAGGATGATTTTGAAAATTTGAAGTTAAACCATGGTTTCAATAAGTTACATAGACTAGTATTTATAGACATATATTTTTTTCACTACGGATCGTCCTAGATAATAAACATCCCAGTTCTTCGAGAGTTTACTGTGGGCCAAGTATCGTTCCATTGTAAAATGCAGTCGTAAACTTCGGGCACTCCTACAAATACTGCATACAATGTAAGCTAACAAAGCTTGCTGTCGAGGTCGAATATGTTTCATTTTTCTTTTTCTTTGTCCTC
This sequence comes from Periplaneta americana, assembly GCF_040183065.1. Lineage (NCBI taxonomy): Eukaryota > Metazoa > Arthropoda > Insecta > Blattodea > Blattidae > Periplaneta > Periplaneta americana. The sequence continues at coordinate 176,913,397 of NC_091127.1, forward strand.
TTCCAAAATGAAACTGTAGCCAGGAATTCCTTACGTGAAGTAGTTCTTTTTGTTTAATAGGCGTAATTTAATTAGTTATACTATTTAAGGTTGAAAGCATATATTCAGAATTTTTCGGGATCTGATTGAAGGCTAATAGCTTTCCCTGGGTTTTACATATAGGAACATAACAAAAATTTGGCAATTTTAGTTGTTTTTAAGAGTATTTAATATACTAATACACTACGTATATCCTCACAGTCTTACTAATAAACCGTGTATAGTTTTTATACTAGACTTATGCAGAGTTGAGACAGAAAACTTTACTAATAAACCATGCAGAAGCGATGGACGTATAAACAGCCTGTAACTATACAATGGGAATTGCTTTGCAGTAGTTATATACACGAAACCCCTTGTTTAAGCGTTGTATATAGAGAAAAAATGGCCGCCCCTCTAACAGCTGTTCGTATCGACTGTCATTTTATGATGATGGTTGCCTAGTAACCAAAGAAGAACAAACCAAAGAGCACAGAATAATTAGAATAATATTAACACAGTCTACTGTATACAGTCGCGAAGCTCAATATGTACAAAAAATGCAAACATGTGTAGTTGCCCACCACTAGGATCGCTACTATCGCCTCATCATCGCAGATCTCTCTCCTAGTAGACGAGAAAATATGTTACACTTTCGTTGCGTTCTTTTGGAAAAATTAACACCTTCCTTCCATTATTGAAATATTAAATGCATAAAGTTAATTTATTATTTTAATGAAGTATATTAAATTCCACCATAAACTCGAAGATACCTGCAAGAAGTAGGTTAATATTATTTTTGTTTGTGCAAAACAAACTGAAATTTACTATAATCGCTTCACTCATTCAAGATTATAGCGATAATTAACTATGAAACCAATAAATATTAATTTGCATTTTCCTTTACAACAATAATAATGAAAATATGAATTAATGGAGTAACTTACGTGTACCGGTACTTGTAGTGTATGCTTACGTAGTTAACAAAGTGGGATGAGGTTAAGCAATAATAATCACACCAAAATTGGAAATAAAACGTGATCAATAAATTTTATTGTAACAGACTTTTTCTACGTCTCTAGTAAAGTAACAAATAAAAATAACAACAAAATTAACAGCTATAATTAAAAACATATCCTTTGAAAAAAAAAAGTAGGCCTAAGCAGTAACAATCCCACCAGAATTGAAAATAAAACGTGATCAATAAATTTCGTTAAAACAAACTTAATTTTTCTACGTCTCTAGTAAAATATTATTATTCCAATTATTGTATTTTAGCCATTAACATTTTCATTACAACCAATAACGAACATTTCACAAGCATCAATGTGAAATACGCAACGAGCTAGCACTCGATGGAAATACGACACAGTCCAAAGTCGACCGTGGACAGTCTATTGTTTCTAGTTGCTAACCGCTTGGAGCGCTTTATCACGAGATTTGCAAAAAATCATCCCAAGCTTCGCGACTGTATATAGTAGACTGTGATATTACTGTAGCTTGTACTCTTTGACCAAAATATAGTATGGTAATCGATTAGAGCCAGTTGTACTATCGATACTTAACACGCCACACTAGAGCTCTCTACCGGATGCAATAGAGAACCTCAGATATTCTATTATCTTTCGTAACGAAGTAATGACGAAACTATGACGTAGCTGTGTAACAATTGTACTGTTATACGCGACGTATGTAGTGATTATTAGTAGGGAATTTACACACGACGTATAAATGAGCTACTCATTGTATAAGTATAAGACAGTTAAACGTCTGTATATAGAGTTTTTATTAGTAAGACCGTTAAAGAATAATTTATTCCTCTGGCGTATTTCAATAGCTAGACGGTTTTCGTGTAAATTTAATTTTAAAAACTTCTAATTTCAAGCCACTGCACGATGCAAGCAGGTTGCAACGTCGCGCCAGATAATAGCTCTAGCTAGTGAGACACACCGAGTTCGTTGACCTCTTACATCTGTATAACGAGAAGAGTGTGTTAGCGGCGATGTTGCCGGGCTGCTAAAACTTCCAATTTTATTTTCTAATTAACTGTGCATTTGATCACAAAACGTAATATAGGTTTTCTATTCGTTCCTTTCAATCAGGAAGATTATTTCACTTCCCCTGTAACAGCTGTTAGTTAGTTAGTTTCGACTGTCATTTTATGATGTTTACCTTGTAACCACAGAAGAACAAACCAAAGATCATAAAATTATTAGAATAATATTGCTGTAGCTTGTACTCTTTGACCAAAATATAGTGTGGTAATCGAACAGAGCCAATTGTACTATCGATACTTAACACGCCACACTAGAGCGCTCTACCGGATGGAATAGAGAATCTCAGTTACCTTTCGTAATGAAGTAATGACGAAACTATGACGTAGCTGTGTAACAGTTATACTGTTATACACAACGTATGTAGTGATTATTAGTAAGGAATTTACACACGACTTATAAACGAGCTACTCATTGTATAAGTATAAGACAGTTAAACGTCTGTATAAAGAGTTTTTATTAGTAAGACCGTCAATGTTTATATATTTGAAAACAAATGCACACGCAAAGCGCATCCCTCAAAGTACACGCGCGCTATCTGTTGGTGCTAGTTCGGGATATCCCTATATATTTGTGTACTGAAACTTTTCTATGTTTATACAAAATATCAATGAAGTAAGAGATAAATGCACCACAGATTTTTGTGTAATTTCACTGTTATTACACAGGATGAATATTTTTTAGTGCAAGAATGTGAGAACATTCATATCTCAATGTTGAAAGGAAGTGGTGATATTTTCATGTACTCGTTTAATATTATTAAGTGCTTTATTTGTATTGTAGTGTGAACTACAAATTCGAAGCATAAGTAAAGGTAGCCGTAGCTGTATTACCGGAACTCCCAGGTCGGCACTGACACGAAGTCCATGCATCTGTATCTGGCCCGGTTAGTCTGAATGGCGGAGATACTGAAGTCGACTTCACGGTTCTTCAACATCAGCGTCAGTCCTTCTTCTTTTCCATTTTCAACAACATAACCGTACAGATGAGATGGTACGATGTTCACCCTGTAGAAAAGCCAAGAAAAGTGTGTTAGATTTGATGCTTTCGTGATGTATCTATAATGTTGGATTTTTGAACAGATGAAATGAGTACAGTTTTCTGAACGTTAGAAAACAAGTGTATGTACAGCGACATCATTTTATTTTTACTTCAATTTTTATTGTACCTGAGTTTTTTAATGTACTTCACTCCCACCCCTTCTAATAATGAAGTTCAACCGTCCTCCACACAGAACCAAGACCGCATATAATAATAATAATAATAATAATAATAATAATAATAATAATAATAATAATAATAATAATATTGATTTATTTTAGCTGGCAGAGTTAAGGCCGTAAGGCCTTCTCTTCCACTCAACCAGCAAAAAGTGTATATACATATGCATGAACTTACAAAGAATCCAACAATTTGATGTAGATGAGAGTTACATGTATACAAAAGTTATTTACAAATTAAACAACAAAATACTATGAACTATTAATTAAACACTGAAATAAACTGTGTAGCAGAATTAAACTAAAATACATAGAATGTTAATATATTTCAAATAATATTAGATAATAGAAAGAGATTATTACGAGACAATTAAAATACAGCACAATCAGGATGATGTCTAAAGAAAAAAGTAACAATGTAGTCAGTGATAGTTTAAATCAGTATGATTGGAGTGAAATGCTAATAAGGTTATCTTTTAAGCTGTTCTTAAAGGTGTTTGTTGTCTTGCAGCCCCTAATACTTTGTGACAAGGAATTCCATTGACGCGAGGTGGATATTGTAAAAGATGATGAATAACAAGATGTTCTATGAAGAGGTATACTTAGCGTGCCACAGATAAGCGATCTGGTATTTACGTCGTGGTTAGAGTATAGATAAGAGAAACGAGACGAAAGGTAATTTGGTGTTGAAGTGTGCATAATTCGAAAGAGTAAAGACAAAGAGTGTAAAGTTCTACGTTCTTTAAGTCGGAGCCACAGTCATAGTAGCCTTACGGTTATAGCGAACAGTACGTTCCAGAAATATGTTCACGTTTTCCAGTTAAGAAAGAGCTTTCAATATTGAATCATTTTCGCACAAGTAAGTTACTGTCGTCCATTTGCCTACGTCCTATCCCGGTTTCCCCCACCAGCTTTTATTCGCCAGCTAGTGGCTGGGCTGTCTTAGCTCTTTTCTGAGAAGATTAATTTCTGTTAGGAATTGGACGTCTACGTAATATTATACAACTGTTTAAAATAACTTAAATAAAAGGGCCTCGGTAAGTAATTAACTGTAACGTGATTTCCCCCCTTTCTACGACCCTGCGACATAACCACTTGGACGGACAGTAGATAGCATGTCTGAGTAATTTTATCTTTTCGGATCGGGCAGAAGTGAAGACTGAATTTACAATACGTAAGGTACTCTTTTATAGAGTAGGTACAGAATTATTTCAACATAAGTTAGTAGTACGAAGGACGAAACTGGTAATTGGAATTAGGTACAATAGTCTATAGTGCGATAATATGCACAAAAGAACTGAAGCCTGTATCGAAATGAACGGCCATCATATTAAAAAATGTGTTTAAATGTCCATATCATATTTTTCAATTTAACTTCATTCTCTATACACAGTATAATATACACTGCATAATGAATATGTCCGCATGGGTAACTCAATTCGTGAGTAAAAACACTCACTGTTAATAATGTACTGTATTTTGATTAAACAAAAACGTAATGAAAATTATCAAACTCAAAATCGCGATATTTCCTAGTTTACGTAAATATATGAACTACTTTTCTTCCCTCCTATACCTAGTAAAGTGATTTGTTTGTATATTACGCCAATATCATCGAGCTCCAGTCGTGGAAGGGGGTAGCAAACGGTATTTTTTGTTCTCAACCATTGATCCAAAGGTACAGCCAGGTTAATATTAGAAATGTTAGTAAAATAAAATGATGTCCCTGTATATACAGGATGAATCCTAAGTAATGTCATTAATTTCAAGGGGTTATTCTTCGAGATATTTCAAGCAAACCGGCTTAATACAATTTTGATCGTTTTTACTTCTTTTTCGATAAATAAAATTATTTTATATGAAACATTTCATGGCGTGTTTTGGGGAAGCCATTGAATTAATTCACGATGTGCTCACCCAGTTTAAGAGAGCAATGTATTATGATTATAAATGATTGAAAGAATTTTAATTTTGTCCTTTAAACGTGCAGAAATTTGATCCTTACAAATGTAACTTTTAGTTTTGCAGAAGAATTTTAAAACTTGATGCACTCTGGCAATCCTGTAAAGGTTATTGCCTGGAGAGTTGCAGGTCGCGTTATACGAGCAATATAAACATAACACACGTTACTTTTACGGAAAATTAGATTTCTTGTATGCAACTTTACCGATTAGTAGTTTAAAAATTAAAGTGAGAGGAAACTATTTTTAATTGGCTGAAGAAAATGCTTGTAGTACAACAAACGGAGATTTTTTTGGATAATTAGTTAGATTTTTATAACGGAAAATAAACTTTTCTTATTCTCTGTGTTCACCGGATATTTAATTAAAATTAAATCGAAGATTTTAAAAATAATATTTTTAATTTAGTTTTTTAACGTAAAATAAGCATTCCGTGTTTTTATTTTTTCGTTTGGAATTTCAAATATTTGAAAATTTTCTTTTATAACGTGAAATCATCATCATCATCATCATCATCATCATCATCATCATCATCATCATCATCATCATCATCATCATCATCATCATCAATAACTTCAAGGTTTAGGCCGATGGCCTGTTCCGCCTCCAGAATTTTATCTATCAAACTGGTCTCTCCAACGTCTCTTTGGTCTTCCCACTCGTCTTCTTCGTGTAGGTAGGTCTATAACACCATGTTCTGAAAGGTATCCTGTCGTTGGGCATTCTTGTTATATGGTCGTACTAATTATTTCTATAACGTGAAATAATAATCATAATTATTTTGTACGGTCTCTAGAATATTTAAATTAAATAGGAGTGTAGAATATTTCTTGATCTTTTCAATTTAGTTTGAAATAAACGTATCTTATTGGTTCTATAATAATAATAATAATAATAATAATAATAATAATAATAATAATAATAATAATAATAATTATAATAATAATAATAATCCGTGGCGCTACAGCCCGTGAAGGGCCTAGACCGACCAGCCGGCTGCTGGCCTCACGCCCACATGCCGAAGCAGAGGTGGATGATCATGCAACCAGAATGGAGGAATCGTGTGGTTAGCACGATGATACTCCCAGCCATTATATCTGGTATTCGCAACCAGATTTCGCTACCTGTCGTAGCTCCCCAAGTGCATCACGATGCTGGGTGGGCACCGGTCCCCTACACTTTCCGAAATTTCATGAGAAAATTCCTTTCCCCATGAGGACTCCAACCAGCGCGCATTCCGTAACACGAGTCCTAGGCAGGATGCCTTAGACACCACGCCACGGCGCGGGACCTTACTGTGTCTAAACCTTTAATTAGACTTAGGTTGTAGAGTTCATTTGAAGAGTCCACTGCAAGAATGATGGATGTCATTTGGAATACATTTTGCAGGAGAAGCAATTGAAAGTTTGAAATAGTTAGCGCTCAAAGCTTAACTGTGATTTTCCGAATCATTACTGGACAATGACTATCAGTGTTAATGTCATATAACTCTGTATGTACATTCTATATGTCTTAAGCTATGCATTGACAGTCTTGGTTCATTTTCGACAAGAGAGTGACATCCATCATTCTTGCAGTGGACTCTTCATTTTAAATTTTCCAAGATTTTATTTAACGTGAAATGAGCAGCGTTTATTGTCCGCTCCCTAGCATAAATTAAAAAAATTGAACTATACATTATGATCTGTATTTTTTCTTACGAGTTTAAAGACAATGCACGTGGCAATGACCGTCAACTTCCCTGTTCATAACAAGCCAGGTGAAGGCGTTGTTCAGAGCAACACAGTTTTTTGTGCACTCGCTGCTGATTACCAGGGACACAGAGTAACCAGTATGAGGTTTAGAGTACACGGAGTATAAATGACGTCATGACCCGTGTGCAACAGCACAGGTGGGCCCGTAATGTGCATTACCGTTGTGTGTAGGCCTATTGCTGCTTGGCTGCGGTACATGTAACTGGCTTCGGCGTAGGGACACCTGATTGAAGGTTACAACTCACGTTAATAGTTTAATGGTAGACATTTATTGTCTGCATAGGAATGTACTGTATATACTGCATCTGTACAGGGTGAAATATATTTTGTGCCGTGCTATGACGGACTGTTTACATGTTGAGACAAGAAGTAACGGCGTGCTCCATCTCCCAGTCCACTCGGCCAACATAACACTATCGTCCGTGCGTTCTGAACTTCATGCGTTTCTGTGCCCAGGACCGTAGCCTGCTGATTACACAGCGTTGCACGATCTCGTAATTCATGTACTTTTAAATGCACTTTTTTTTTTTTGCTCTTTACTAAAGGAATCATCCACCAGAATTAATGACATTACAGTACTTACGATTCAACCTGTACATTGAAGAAAACATTATATGTGACTCTAGGAGTCTAGGAAATGAAACCTTTAGCGATATCGCCTCGCGCCTTCAAAGCAATAATTAATTACTTGAGCCGTTCAGAGCAGGAGTGGTGTAAGTCAAAAATGGTTAATGAGGGTTAAAGTAAACGTTCTGTAAAATACAGCGCAAAGTAATAATTAATACTCAATTTATTTAAACTATTAGTAGTCAGTGGATAGTAAGAAGGCCATATTAATTGCTACTAGTTGCGCTGTATTTTACAGAATTTTTACTTTAAACCTCATTGCCCAATTTTGACTTGCACCACTTTTGCTCTGAACGGCTCACTTATTGACAAAAATCACCGCTGGAATAGTCAGTGGACGTATTTGCCATCACTCGTGTAGATGCCACATCACCTGGACTGATGCCACTAGCAGAATGCACGTGTGCTTAGAACTCACCACATAGTTCCAGGTATTATGAAACATTTCAGCTATGCACGTCGTAATTTCATTTTTTTCCTTAACCACTCGTATCTAGTGCCTCCGCTAATATTTGAATGAGCATTAGAAATACATTTTATCCATTTGTAGTCGTCATATCTTACGTGAAGTTATAAGTTTGCTCAAGCATTTTAAACATTCCGTAATTGTAGGTAGCCATCGCATCCATCTTTCTATTCGCTGGCTTAAGCAGTTCTTCTTTCAGATTCTCCATTGGTATGTTGTTCACCTGCACAATGAAATAATCTTTATGTGAAACAGCCAGTCAAAGTCAGGGTAGGAGAAGAAATGTCAGAAGGAAGTGGAATAGGGAGAGGAGTACGACAAGGATGCCCTGTTCAACATGTACTTGGAGAATTTAGTGAAGAGCTGTTTTCAGAACATAGGAAGAGTGACAGTAGGAGGAAGGAGAATAAAGTGTGTACGATTTGCTGATGATATGGCGTTGTTAGCAGAAGAGGAGATGATACTAAAGGATATGCTACTGAAGCTAAATGATAGCTGTGAGCAGTATGGGATGAAGATAATTGCAAATAAAACAGAGATCATGAATATCGGAAGAAAAAGAAACTGATCGGAAAGAGAAAAAGATATTGGTTGGACCACTGGCTAAGAAAAAACTGCTTACAGAGGGATGCACTGGAAGGAATGGTGGACGGGAGAAAAGTTCGGAGCAGAAGAAGATATCAGATGATAAGACGGCTTTAAGATACATGGATTGTACCTGCATGCTGAGACTAGAAGGAAGGCGGAAAAGAGGGAAGATTGGAAAATGCTGGTTTGCAGTGAAAACCTGCTCTTGGGCAGAAAACTGTGAAGAAATTAACGTTCATGGTTAGGAACCAATTATTCACATATTTGGTGCTTGAGCTCAATTACTGGTATATTCCTAACTTTATATTTTTACCTTCTGATTATGGAAAGCAAAGTAAGAACTTCTTTATCGAGAATTGAGCCAATTCAGTAAACTACGTCTTAGTGATAATAAATGGTCCAGCCCAGTGCTGGCCTCACGTTCACGTGCGTCATGCGAGGTGAGCGGGGGTTACGTGTGGTCACCTCTCACGTGGTTTTCTCTATGACATAGGCGTAACAACCGTCGAGAATTGGGGTAATTTGCTTTCATTATTATGCAGGTTCCTGAAGACGAAGGGAGTTTGGTGGACATAGAAAATGATGAAACGTGTCGTTTTCGTAGTGGAAATTATGGAAACTGAAGTTACGAGATAAATACAAAGCAACCTACCGCCAAACCTGCAGAAAATACAATGCCTCTAAAATCTTGCCGTCTGGAGTATTTGTGCTGGGTCAAGTAGTAACTGAGGCCGTCGGCAGAGCTCCAGTGCCCCGCCAAGGTGGCATTTATTGGCCAGCTGTAGTTTATCTTGTACAGATCGTACAGGACGATCCTGTTGGCACTTGCATCCGGCTGAGCCCAGGTCATGTCGGTGTCTATGTGCAGGTTGAGATCCTCTGTCTCGGGTGCACGTTCGCCCTGACTCCAGATCAGCCAGTAGTAACTGTAGTTCAGTGAGCGCCGTTCTGAGTTCTATGAACATAAAATACAAAGTTGTATGTTTTGTAACAGAATTCACTTGGATGTTTATCATATTTTTCTCTTATTATTTAAAGGCCTGAACTGACTTAGGGCCGAATTCATAGTCAACACTTATCGTAAGGAAACACTTAAGCAGTTGCTTATAATAATTCCCAATTCATAAATCCCACTGAAGTGAACACTTATTCAAATAAGGCAGCTTGTCAGCTTACTCAAGTGTTTCCTCATATGCATTGTAATCAGCTGATTCGGTATATAATGGATGATGATTATGATTTAATTTAATTTATTGAGTTCTGTAATTAAAATGAAAATGAGTTTCGGCAAGCAAAAGATATGTCAGAGATATGGAAAACCCTTTAGAGACGTATAATGATCAACAATTTAAGAGGAGATACCGTTTCGACAAGAACACTGTTGTGAATATTCTGGTGTCTCTCATTTCAATTCACAATACAACCATGAGGCTTACCGATTTCGCCACTGCTGAAAGTACTGGTTGCTTTGAGATTTTATGATACAGCAGCATTTCTGGTAGATTTAAGTGGCATTTTTTTTCGAAAGGTATTTACGTCCCAACAAAGTGTTATTTGCATTTTCGTTTGTATTCTACCCAAGGAATAAGCTGTTAAAATTCGCGTAATTATATCATTTCCACTTTGTTTAGCATAAAAATAACTGAAACATAAATGAAAATGATTTGCTTACAGGAATATTTCCGGAGTTTGCATTAAACTCAACTGCAATTTTGTTCCATGTCAATTTCTTCTTTTGGAGAGCACAGTTATCAATTTTTTTTACTTTCGACGATATCTCCATGTTTCATAACTAGTTATCTTAGCTCACTTCTTTCTTTTCTGTAAAATGCTTTCTGGACATCTTGTATAATTGTTAGCTCTATAATATTTACTTCTGTATTTGTGTATGACAATAATGCAGATTTATAACAATTTGAAGGTGCTGGAAAAACAATTGAATGTAGGAAAGCGCTCACGTCTAGCCATGTTGCCATATTTCTTTCGATGTCAAGGGAATGCTCAGGGCATATGAATGAGTAGTGTCTCTGCAATACGATCTGAAATAAGTGCTAAGGAAACCCTCATTACTTAAGTGTTTCCTCATTTTATAAGTGACGACTATGAATTCGACCCTTAGAGATAGAATTTATTAATATGCAACTCAGCACTTTCTGCCCGTCTAGGGAACAGGAGTACACAGCCTCTTTGATCTTTCGGATCCCAGCTTCCTTGACTCTGATCCAGCCGTGATACTATCAAGTAGAGTTGGGCAACACGATTCTTTTTCAGAAGTCGATTCCAGCGATTCAATCACACATTACGAATCGATTCTAACGATTCGTTCACGATTCTTCTCAGTCTGCGATTCCAACTATTCTTTTGAATCGTCAATGAGTTCACGATTCTTTCCAGTCTGCGATTCCAACTATTCTTTTGAATCGTCAACGAGTTCACGATTCTTTCCAGTCTGCGATTCCAACTATTCTTTTGAATCGTCAACGAGTTCACGATTCTTTCCAGTGTGCGATTCCAATTATTCTTTTGAATCGTCAACGAGTTCACGATTCTTCCCAGTCTGCGATTCCAACTATTCTTTTGAATCGTCAACGAGTTCACGATTCTTTCCAGTCTGCTATTCCAACTATTCTTTTGAATCGTCATCGAGTTCACGATTCTTTCCAGTCTGCGATTCCAACTATTCTTTTGAATCGTCAACGAGTTCACGATTCTTTCCAGTCTGCTATTCCAACTATTCTTTTGAATCGTCATCGAGTTCACGATTCTTCCCAGTCTGCGATTCCAACTATTCTTTTGAATCGTCAACGAGTTCACGATTCTTTCCAGTCTGCTATTCCAACTATTCTTTTGAATCGTCAACGAGTTCACGATTCTTTCCAGTCTGCGATTCCAACTATTCTTTTGAATCGTCAACGAGTTCACGATTCTTTCCAGTCTGCTATTCCAACTATTCTTTTGAATCGTCATCGAGTTCACGATTCTTCCCAGTCTGCGATTCCAACTATTCTTTTGAATCGTCAACGAGTTCACGATTCTTTCCAGTCTGCTATTCCAACTATTCTTTTGAATCGTCATCGAGTTCACGATTCTTCCCAGTCTGCGATTCCAACTATTCTTTTGAATCGTCAACGAGTTCACGATTCTTCCCAGTCTGCGATTCCAACTATTCTTTTGAATCGTCAACGAGTTCACGATTCTTTCCAGTCTGCGATTCCAACTATTCTTTTGAATCGTCAACGAGTTCACGATTCTTCCCAGTCTGCGATTCCAACTATTCTTTTGAATCGTCATCGAGTTCACGATTCTTTCCAGTCTGCGATTCCAACTATTCTTTTGAATCGTCAACGAGTTCACGATTCTTTCCAGTCTGCGATTCCAACTATTCTTTTGAATCGTCAACGAGTTCACGATTCTTTCCAGTCTGCGATTCCAACTATTCTTTTGAATCGTCAACGAGTTCACGATTCTTTCCAGTCTGCGATTCCAACTATTCTTTTGAATCGTCAACGAGTTCACGATTCTTCCCAGTCTGCGATTCCAACTATTCTTTTGAATCGTCAGCGAGTTCACGATTCTTCCCAGTCTGCGATTCCAACTATTCTTTTGAATCGTCAACGAGTTCACGATTCTTCCCAGTCTGCGATTCCAACTATTCTTTTGAATCGTCGCAAGATACTTTCCTTTGCAAACCACACGTAGAACAAAAACGTTCTACATCTCTCGCATAGATGGCATAAGAGGCGAGACATTGGATTGTCTCTTTCTCATTGGCTGGAACCATTCAGTATGACCTCCAGTAGTCTACAAAATTACCCAAGATAATGTCTCTAAATTATAATTTATCAACTGAACCTTATGAAGTACATTTTTTGCATTACATCTCTATTTAACCATGCAAATTTCAGGTTTGTGTTCATTATTTTCCATACATAACAAATGCAGTACAGTATTTTGATTTCACACTCGCTCGGGAGCATTCGGCACGGTTCGGAAATGTCCGTTGACAGGTTACATCAAACAAGTAAATAGAATCGTGGGTTACGATACCATGTCAATTCGTTACTATTCTTTTGAACGACGATTCGTTACGATTCTTTTGAACGACGATTCGTTACGATTCTTTTGAACGACGATTCGTTGATACCACGAATCGATTCTTACGATTCTTTATTATTAGTCGTTCGAATGAACGATTCGTTCACGAATCGACCCAACTCTACTATCAAGAAAGATCTCTGTGTAAAGGAGCATACGAGAGCTATAACGAACTATGTCGTGTCACGCTGTACTGGTAACTACCGAAGTACAGATGCCTCAAACTAGCAAACTGTCTCGTTCGCGCAGCCGCATAGAGCGCATCTCCCCTACCACTGTCCGCCTACTGCTGTGCACTGTGGACTAGAACGGTACTGCTCAGTTCTAATAACAGTTGAAAAGGCTGCATAGGGAGGGTACATCTTGAATACATTGTCAAGAGGTCAACTTTTCAGATAATATGACTATACCTGGGTATAGGAGCCTAGGTGGGCCCCCTCCGTTAGCTCTACTACTTCCCCTCTCCAGGCAGCTTCCTAGTTTGAGGCATCTGTAATGAGCGTTATCTGGAGAGCTGAGTGCTGCTGTTCTCTGGACTACATCACCTTTCGACCTGTCATCGTAGAATAATTTACGATGTGTGGTGCTCTATGGCAGTGTTGCGCAACCCTTTTCTACTCACGGCACACTCTAGATGTGCCTAGACTCAACTCGGCACACAAAATGTTAATCCCCTCAAAAACATAATTACGTAGGCTCTAATGGCATCAAATTTATTGTTGTTGTTATTATTATTATTATTATTATTATTATTATTATTATTATTATTATTATTATTATTATTATTAGTATTATAAAATAGAAATCGACTCTTGCATTTATTAACAATTTATGAACTTTAATTCACTGTAGAAAATAAACATGTCTATTACTAATATTAAAGTAAATAACTGTACTCATATCTTCAATGTGATACTTGGGCCTGCTTAGCTAAACGCAGGTGGCTGATCCGTGGCGGAATCGTTGACAGTGCAAGCCTCCGTTCTTCATCTCGATAAATTTGAGTCTCTCTCTCTTTGATGTTTTAATTTCAGTTAACGTCGAGAAGGCCAGTTCACACATAAGTTATTATGTAGTTTAAAATGGCAATAACATATTAACTGCCATCTCGGAGATAGCCGGGTATTCACTCCTTATTGATAACCAAAATGTTTCCAAGGGCACTTCGAGAAGTTTTAATTTCAATGTTCTGTCTGCTTTTATATCTGCCAGTTCCTCTTGTACGAGTATATTATTCGGGAGATGTTTTGAATGCACAATGGATGTACCACGAACCCAGTCGAAATCTTGAACACTCTCTCCAGAATAATTCTTGAACTTCTGCTGCAAGATTACTAAATCTTCTTTAAGTCCAACACTTTAATTTTAATTTTAATTTAATTTTTATTAATTTTAATTAATTTTATTAATTTCTGACAATAATAGGTAAAAGTTCGCGTCACACCTTTGACTCTATGGAGGCACACCGGTTGCGGAACACTGCTCTATGGTATGGAATAGAGTATGTATTGAATTCGTGGTCTTTACGTTTAAGATATTCCGTTCTGTGTACAAGTTCTTCTTCCTTCGTGGTTTGGCCACAGTATTCTGTTCCAGCTTCATATCCTTAAGTCTGCTTTGCACTCTTTTGCCATTTGGCTTACACTATAATTATTTCTTTCGGTAGTCTTCCTTTTTCAATTCGGTGAATATGTCCTTTTCAATTTTCTCTTCCTTCATCTATATTTCTGTTTATCTCGTATATTTTTAAGTATTCTCTTACAATTTCATTTTAATCCTATCTAATAAAATGCATTTTTTATAGCTCTGAGAAATTTCATTCCTGCTGCTCGGATTTTTTTTTTTTTTGTCTTTCCCGCTTTCTGCGTGTCTATATTTCTGTTCCATACATCAATGATGGAGTTGTCATTACCTTGTAGAAGTTTATTTGTGTTTTTCCTGTCAATAATTTTATTATTCAAGAGATACACCTTAGATTTATAAGCAATATATTTTTTTACATGGGTCAGATACCAACATTTCCGCGTAACCCTGAATCTGGTGGAGTAGCTCATTTTATTTGAGTCGTTCAGAGCAAAGTGGTGTAAGTGAAAGTTGGGTAATGAGGTTTAAAGTAAACATTCTGTAAAATACAGCGCAAAGTAGCAATTAATATGTCCTTCTTGCTATCCACTGACTACTAATAGTTTAAATAAATTGAATATTAATTGCTACTTTGCGCTGTGTTTTACAGAATGTTTACTTTAAACCTCATTACCCAACTTTGACTTACACCACTTTTGCTTTGAACGGCTCATTTGTAACTCCCAGTGGGAAGGTGTCCCAATATTAACGCCCCCAGGAACTCGGCTCCTTGTTGGTCTACAGGTCCTTATTACCGTTGTAACAATAATAATAGGAAATGCGCACAAGTGTGCAGAGTAGTTAGTCTATACTGAGTTCAGTCACGGTTTTGGCATTCTTCTTGCAGTTCAGAACGTGGTATTTGCCACATTTTTCACCACACAGTTTGCATATGCATTTTTCAGACACTTTATGGAAGCTATCTGTGCCGCACACTTTATGGTGGAACCCGTATGCTGCCAGTCTGGTAACAACGTTCCTCATTTGCTGATTGGCTCCTTCCCAGCTTCTGTCGGTCATGGCACTGATGGTGTAAAATTTTTCTTCTACTTCCTTCCTCTTCTGCAGGATCTCGATTAGTAGATTCTCGTAGGCCCCCCCCGTAGTTGGCAGCAGCAGCGAGTGTCGTAGGTCTTCAATCAGGTAGGGTTCTCTGGTGGGTCTGGACGGTGTGTATTTCGACACACCGAGCACCTTCTTTAAGTAGGTTGCCTTGACGTTTTCCCAGATTTTGAGGTCTCTCTTTTTCAGGCGCTCCCATATTATATGTATTTCATACGTCAGTATAGGGACTATTTTTATACAAGTTGTAACAATGAAAATATAAGAAAAGAACAACTTACCTCTAGCAGATATCTCTGGCTAGCAGGGCAGTCATAGTCCAGGAATATTCCGAATCGGTTGTAAGTTCTCTTTATAATGTTATCAATGGCTTTTGCTGCTGGCTGTTCTGGGTCTGGAGGTATCAGCCAGAATTTCCCAACTGACGCCAACGACTTTGTCAGAAGGAAATTGTCTAAGGGAAAGAAATAGTTTAATAAACACTCTTCAGTAATCAAGTTTAAGTTCATCATCATTATTTTGATGTTAATCGGTGCAGACTTCAGCATTTGCTTTCTTAATTTGGGTGCGTAAATAGCTATTTAACTGCTTACTGTCTAAGTAATAAAAACTCTTTATACAGACGTTTAACTGTCTTATACTTATACAATGAGTAGCTCGTTTATAAGTCGTGTGTAAATTCCTTACTAATAATAATCACTACATACGCTGTGTATAACAGTATAACTGTTACACAGCTACGTCATAGTTTCGTCATTACTTCATTACGAAAGGTAACTGAGATTCTCTATTCCATCCGGTAGAGCGCTCTAGTGTGGCGTGTTAAGTATCGATAGTACAACTGGCTCTGTTCGATTACCACACTATATTTTGGTCAAAGAGTACAAGCTACAGCAATATTATTCTAATAATTCTATGATCTTTGGTTTGTTTTTCTGTGGTTACAAGGTAAACATCATCATAAAATGACAGTCGAAACTAACAGTTGTTAGAGGGGCGGCCATTTTTTCTCTATATACAACGCTTAAACAAGGAGTTTCGTGTATATAACTACTGCAAAGCAATTCCCATTGTATAGTTACAGACTGTTTATACATCCATCGCTTAATCACGGTTTATTAGTAACGTTTTCTGTCTCAACTCTGCGTAAGTCTCGTATAAAAACTATACACGATTTATTAGTAAGACCTGGTAAGACTGTTAAGGTAGAAACACATTATTGCCACGGCACGGCACGAAATGTGATTTCCTGTGCTGTCACGTCCTGCATTCAATGTGTGGTATTCGTTTTCTCCATTTATTTACGTTGCTTAGAATCACACTATTCCCACGCCACGGACGCCACGTCCTCTCCAGTGTAGCACTCGTGCCATCACGTTTAGATTTTCTGTCGCACCGGACATTGTTGGACGGTGGAGAGCACGTGCAGGTTCATTATGGAGGAATATATCATTGAAAAAGTAAGGCAATATGAATTTATGTATAATTTTAAGACATCCAATTGCAGAGACTTAAACATGAGAAAAGAAGCTTGGGAGGAAATAGGAAGAGAGATGAATATAAGCGGTGAGTACTGTATGTTAACTTATTTCCAAGAGCTATTCCATCTCAAATTGACCGAAATATAGAGAAAATTGACCTTAAAATTTCTAAATACAATGAAACTTTTTTTGTACGTAGAGAACAGTGATACAATGAGTATAAAAAATGCGAGGTTTTTTACTGATCGATTTCATATGGAATAGCCCATAAGTAAATCATCGATTCAACTTAACCTCATTATTACTACTATTTTATTATTATTATTATTATTATTATTATTATTATTATTATTATTATTATTATTATTTTAGGAGGTACATCATTGTAGATGCGACCATACACATAAAAGTGCATATTAACAATGACTACAACAGCTGTACTGTAGACATTAATCTTAATTTTGCGATCTACCTCGACGAACAACATTTAATTGCCAAGGCACTGAGCCTAGAGAATTAAAATATTCCTTGAAGTTTTCTCGCATTTGAAAAGACTCGCGTGTACTGTTTCTTCTCAAGTGGTCTAGGTTTCTTAGGGCACAGGTTAGTAGTGAAAGTGCTTGCACATCAGGCTCAAACATATTGTCTTTACATAGCATATTATGCAGGCAGCATGACGCAAGTATAATTCTATCGACCATGTTCTGTTGTACCTCCATATATCTTCGAAAAATTCTCCAACGAGCAGTCAAAATTCCGAATGCATTCTCGACCACATTTCTCTCTCGGGAAAGTCTATAGTTGAAAATCTTTTTTGTTTCGTCTCCATCTAAATGGAGCCTGCCATATGGACGCAGAAGATATTTTTTTAGTGGAAATGCTTCATCCGCAACAATTGTGTGTGGTTGTGGCTTCCCATTTTCAACTAATGCAGCATTTTGTGGCACATTTAAAGTATTAGATTCCAGTTTTTTCCCAAAGCGTGAATTAGCAAAAACACATCCATCACTGTTTCTGCCGTAAGAGCCTACATCAATTGTAATAAATTTATAATCCGCATCAACCAGAGCATTTTCGATGTCTTCTTCAAACTCTGAAGAACTACTGGAACTACTAATCCATTCACCTTCCATCTCTGCTACAGAAAGCTACTGAATAAAATAGCGACTGAACAGATAAGTTTAGTGTGAAGTGGCATGGCGTGGCGATAATGTGCACACAACGCGACACAGCACGTGCCTTCCAACTTACATGGTCTCACAGGAGAACACATGCCGTGGCAATAATGCGTTTCCGGCTTTAATGTCTTAATTAATAATTTGTAGTTTGTCGAATCCACGGTAAAGCCACTCTTCGTAACAAGCCAACGGTCCCACAATCAAATAGTGCCGCTTTCATTCTTAGGAATAATTCACTCACTCAGTAGCGTGCAATAAAGGCTAAAGGCTCCCCCAAACAGACGCGATACGGAATGCGTTACGATAGCGTTACGATTTTGCGATAAATGTTTTCATTGCGTTCAATGATTGTGTTCACACACACGCGATTATCGCAATATGCGTTATTATCGCAGCAAGTAGAACGCGACGATTCTGCGTTCAATTCTCCCGGAGATGTAGATCGCGAGAACGCCACGCGTTTATTTTGATGCTGGGTTGAAGTGTGTCATTTATGGATTCATCTTCAAAGGAAGAGGAACTTCTCTTTCTTGGATGAGAATCATCGCAGGCAAAGCAGGTGCAGGTAAGTCCATGGTAGTCATGTATGGTTAAGATAAACAATATAAAAATGTATAAAGTGATGATTTAGCTTTTCTTTGCCAAGAACGTGAAATAAATAACAAGTACCCGATTATAAACTTTATTTTTTTTTTTTAATTTGCTCTTTTTGTTCCAGGAGGTTGTGGATTCACGAGTTAAATACCACAAGGGAAGAAAAAGATTAATTTTATACCTTAGTTCAATAACTAACCTTAGCACTCTGCTAACCTTGAAGAGCCTACTAGTAAAGAATTTCAATGTTTAGAGTACCCATAAAATAACGAATTTTAATGTGAAGTAAATTCAGTAGTAATTTATTCTAAACATACCTACGTCTAATGATTTACTTACATAAGTGTATCTAGAGTGTGGTAAGATATTAAAAGTAATAAAACTCCGAGAAACAAATTACATAACTTTTTGTTTCCACATACCGGTACTTTATTAATTTTATATTTCTGCGCAATTATTTATAATATTGTACAAGCATTTTGCAATTTGCACAAATAAATGTTTTTTTCATTTGCGAATTTTCGCGACAGTTATTTATTTTCTAGCGTAAACCCCGCGTAAGTGTACAAGCCAGTATGACATCAAATTATAAATAAATAATTGCACTTATTGTTTACATCTAACTTTGTAGCTATCTCCTTCCATTTCTTCTCCTTTTCCATGCCAAGGATTTTCCTTTACGAACTCGATAAAAAATTCCACGTTCGTTTACAAGTAATCCGAAATCGCAATCTGTGAGCACAAGTGATATACACCTGCTGAAGGTAACTGGTCTTTGCGCTGTGGCTGGAAAACTAAAATCCACATATGTGGTCACCCATTACGATACTCTGATTGGCTGGGGACGTTAGAATATCGTATATCGCGGACGCGCCAGTTTGGGCACCTCTTCGCGATAGTGCGATATTGCGAAATCGTAACGCTATCGTAACGCATTCCGTATCGCGTCTGTTTGGGGAGGCCTTAAAACATACTTTACCATATTTAGAGCACGTGAAGGATGTTATTATCTTGACCTTCTGGTAGTCGTAGTAATCACCAATAAATCTTATCGTGTCTCTGTCAAGAGTTCCTGCGATGAAGACAGGCAAGAAGGAAGTAATAGCAATTGCGACCGTCTTCATCTCCGTGAAATCACTGGTTGCGCCTTAGCTCAGTCGGTGTCTTAAATACCTCCAGTACCGATAACGTGTCTCTCTTAACGAGGCATGGCAGCGGTTCTTAAATATTTGCGGCATTATTGCTTTGAAGTTCAAGCTGAATAGAAATATATTTGTGTCACTTTGTTACCGCAAAACTGAGATATGTGGTTAATTAATATTGCAGTGGGCGGAAATCTCGACTTGATAAGGAATGAGGACGAAACGAAAAGGAGTCTGCAATTCCCTTTGACTACAGACCTCTTTGATAATCAATTCATTGGACGCGCTTCCAAGTTCACCTGCGGCAGCTGAGGCGATAACAAATAGAGAGCTTGGAACACAAAATAATACCAGTCTACGTTGTTTAATTGTTATTCAAGTATGTACAGTATTTATTAATTATCTGTGGAAAGTTTCTTATAAAACGAAAACTGAAAATTTTAAATCTGTTATGCTGTATATACCATACATACATACATACATACATACATACATACATACATACATACATACATACATACATACAGGACAGGCTCTAAAATGGTGATGTACAATGCATTTAAAAGATTCAACAGTACCATACTGTAGATGTTGACACGTTGTAAATAGTAAATTTAAAGAAAATAGGTTATTTGTTAAATAGAATTCTTCTAAACATAGTTTTAAAAAGTATTAGCAATAGTATAGATTTTTTTTAAATTTGTAAACAGAAAAACAGAATATGCTCTAAAATTGTGTTGTATAATGTATTTAAAAGATCCAACAGTAGCATAGATGTTAACACGTTGTAAATAGTAAATTTAGGGAAAGTAGGTTAATTTGTTAAATAGTATATTTCTAAACATAGTTTTTAAAATGATTGGCAATAGTATTGATTTTTTTATCTGTAAATAGAAAAAGGGAATAGGTACTAAAATAGTGTTGTACAAAGTATTTGAAAGCTT
The DNA here is from genome assembly GCF_040183065.1 of Periplaneta americana. Lineage (NCBI taxonomy): Eukaryota > Metazoa > Arthropoda > Insecta > Blattodea > Blattidae > Periplaneta > Periplaneta americana. The sequence continues at coordinate 176,934,204 of NC_091127.1, forward strand.
CAACAGTAGCATAGATGTTAACACGTTGTAAATAGTAAATTTAGGGAAAGTAGGTTAATTTGTTAAATAGTATATTTCTAAACATAGTTTTTAAAATGATTGGCAATAGTATTGATTTTTTTATCTGTAAATAGAAAAAGGGAATAGGTACTAAATAGTGTTGTACAAAGTATTTGAAAGCTTCAACAGTAGCATAGATGTTAACATGTTGTAAATATATTTAGGGAAAGTAGACTAGGCTAGCAATAATGCGTATACATTGTATTCGGAAGAGTTAGCAATATTGTAATGTGCAGTCTATTAGCAAGTAGTATTGCATTTTTGTAATGGAACATGCTTGTAAACAAGGTTTAAAAAATACATACATACATACATACATACATACATGCATACACACATACACGCATACGTACGTACATACATACATACAAACATACATACATACACAAGCTTAATATGAAATATAGTACACTGGGTCACCAAACACTGCATAGTGTACAGAATCGTCGGTTTCGTAAGCTGGCATATAACCATACTTTACACACACGATTGTCCCGTTACGTTACATGACACTCAAAGCAGCATTAACAAATACATTTTAATGAACAAAGTTCTTTCTTTCTTTCTTTCTTTCTTTCTTTCTTTCTTTCTTTTCTCCTGCCGTAGACAGCAAAACATGATTTTATGTTGGGGTTAACTGGAAAGAAAAAAGAAAATATTTCTAAAGATTGTAAAACAAATCTGTTTAGTTATTGCATATGGATAGTTTTAGATTGCCTTCCAGTAGACGTTAAAGTTTTATTTAAAAATTCACAATTAGTGTGACTCTTGGTATCTACACCGTTTGAAATATCTCTCTTTTTATTTTGCAATTGTGGAATACAGAATTTCATTACGCTAACCTAAAACAACACGGATGCATCTACTTTGTGCTCTTCGGAAAGTACGTAGGCCTACTAGTTACGATTGACGTGCCGAAATCATACTGTACCTTGTGTTCAGAAATGTCCACGTTTTCTCAGTCATTTTTTTTTTTTTGTTTAACTTCATTATTCACATTGGTTGGATTGTTTTCCGAGAATTCTCCCAACTGTAAAGCGAATAGTCATGTAATTTCATGGTGAAACCTCGAATACATTTCGCCAAAGTAACGTCTGTTACCAAATGATATGAACGCTTGATAAGTGCTCAGGTTATACAATTTCGTCAAGTAACCGATTAAAAATTTTATGCTCGACCATGCCGAAATGTAGTAATTATACACCTGGTAGCAGCCTTTTAATGGACCTCATTAAATTACACCTATTCATTAAAGTTCAGGTGTTCCACCAATCAGAAAACACCATTGGAGCAATATGAAAGCGCAAGTATAGATTATTCTCGGACATGCAACCGAAAGACAACTAGTGAAACGTCACGGAGGCTGGAAATCCAATACTGTCGCAGAAGGTTATGTTCTGTTACTATAATAATTAGCGTTAATTGTAAATAATATTCAAATAAATTCATTTAGTCATCTCGTTTTTCAATGTCTAAATCAATTTCAAGGTTATATCAAGATTACTGTTTATTTTACTCTCTAGATTATATCAAAATCAATGTCGACATTTGTTTCTCGGAAAAAATCAATACTTTCGCGTCTGCGCACATCTCACAATTTACGAGATATTGCACAAGGTCAGTTCCGCTCCCCAGTTAGATAAGAATAACATGACTATTTATGAATAATTTCAAGTTAGAAATATGGTCGAGCATAAAAAGTCGTATGAAACTTGCCTACAATGGTAATTAAGACGCTCGTATGAAAATTATGAAACTCGCTTGCGCTCGTTTCATAAACATACTCGCGTCTTAATTACTACCATTATAGGCTCGTTGCATAATGTACTATTATTGTTGTTTGTTGGCATTAAAGTCATATAACACTGATAAACAAGTGCTAGATATCTGACATGATGTCTACTATTTCTAATGTAGTTTTTCATACTGATTTCAAATCTGAAAACCGTTTTGCGCTATCACGTCAGGTTTTGAAATTATCGACGAAATTTTATTTTTAGATGGAACACGATTCGTCGAAATTTTTTTCTGTCGTTTTTCCAGATGATGTAGAATTTCACCAGATGTGTTTTGATACGTGTGCTGCTATGTAACAGACAAATTCCATCGGAAGACTTTTACACAGTTTCTCAAGAAAACATAATACGAACTATACTTTGATTCGAAAGAGGATAGTGGTAAGTCGTGGGCAGTATAGTTCATCTGTTTGATCTATGCATGCAACTTGTGCGGTTGGATAAGGAAGGCGAAGAACGACAACCATCTGACATTTGGAGTTCCTGTGATATGGCGTGAGTCAAGCAACCACACCACAGACTGTTATTTCTTTTTGTCAAACGTCACCGAATTCTCCTACAAAACTAGTGCATATGTTAAGTATCCAGACATTCCTTCAGTTTAAAAATAAGTCCACATGAATTTAACGTGCATTAAATGTGTCAGAAAGTTACCAGAATTATTTAAGGGGAGAGGATGGTATTTTTTGGTGAAAAATGAGTAAATTAAAAAAAAAATCCTTAAAATACTCTGTGATATGTGTGGAATGCATAGCATAACATTTTGTGGGTATTTGTGCCCTTATCAGATGTTGAGTCGCCATTTTTAAACTTCCTGCGTTATGGATTTTTAAATCATTCGCCTACTTTTATTGTTGTTTCCGGTAAATTAAATTTTCAAAAAAAAAACATTTTTCTTCTTTAAAATACCCTTTGATATATGTGGAATGCATTGCATAACATTTTGTGGGTATTTGTGCCCTTATCGGTTGTTGAGACGTCATTTTTAAACTTCCTGCGCTATGGATTTTTAAATCACACGCCCACTTTTATCGGTTTCCAGTAACTTCATTTTTTTTGCTACATTGCCAGACAAAAATGGATATAATTTCTGAACTATTAAAGATACATGCATGAAATTTAGAACACACATTCTTTAGACTATTAGGAAACTTTTCTCTATAACACAATTTTGTTAATTGATTTCATTTTAAAAATACGTCCGTTTGTTTGCAAGAAAGGAAATCAGAAAATTCTTATTAAATTTTAATTGTTTATTTTACAAACGTAGGGACTAATATCAAAATTCTGTTAGATAGTTTGTAGAACATGCTTTTGCAAATACATTGCAAAAAACTGTTTGAATCTATCTTTAAAAATGGTTTAGATATATCGGTTTTAGTACAATCCTGCATTGGGTATATTTTTTCAAATTTGGACCCCCAAATAATTTTTTTCAAAATATGTTTATTTGGTTAAGTTGCCACAGCTATGAGCTCTCTACATACAAAAAATTAATATTTTACACCAAATAGGAAAAAAGTTAAAAAAAATACCATCCTCTCCCCTTAAGTATAATAGCATGTACCTACCTCATCTCTAATACACTACGATGGTATTAGATACTGTAAACGTCTAGTGGAACTAGTTTACCATACGCCACTGTTTCGATGGAGTCGGGCGTTGCGGTTTGCTCCGTAGAGTCTGCCTGGATTGTTATGGAGAACGAGGTATAACGTCACAGATCATCAAGTTGGAAATTGGTGTCTGCTAAAATTGCTGCCCCCGTGTGTAGGCAACCTCTCTCACTGATGTGATATGTGACTAGCTGATACGTAACACCTAGGTTACCACGGCCATTCGTCTCGTTACTGGTTCTGGAAATGCATACGGGCTATTCCATATGAAATCGATCAGTAAAAAACCTCGCATTTTTTATACTCTAATTTTTTCCCTACTTATACAAGGTGCTGAGAGGAGTGCATTTTCAAAAATATACTACCGAAAGTCAAACGGTTATCGTATTGTTGAGCGACAAATTTAGCGTATTTTATAAAAACAAGCCTCTTTCAGCGCTCAGAACTCTGGAACCATTTACTGCAGAACATTGAACGGGAGCTCATTTTGAAGCTGATATTTGGTAGGTTATGTTAAGAAGTAATCCTTATTTTTATTGTACACAGAGAGACAGATAATCTGATTTTACTTACTTTTAGGCTTTTTGTCAATTTGTAAAAATGTAAAAAAATATTGAGAAAAAACCTTGCATTATTAAGAGGGATTCGGCATTGTTTGCTTAGTGGTACGGCAATAAGTTTCGAGGGTATTAAATAGATTATTTTCACACGCCTAGACTTGAACGACGCAGTACCGCACGCACTCGCCGAGAGCTGAAGATAAGCGAGCGTTGGGCGTCATTTTACTCCTGTGTTTATGAAAACTTGTGATAAAGCTAGCCCACCTATGCGCTACTAGACGAAACATCACGTGTTTGTCTCCTGGCCTTGCTTGTCTCGGCTACCTCCCGTCACACAGGCAGCTGGTTAGTTCACGCACGTACTACAGATGTGGACATATTATTAGACTAAAACTTTTTCTTGGAAACATAATATAATTCGTCATATCACTATCAGTATAATTCACAGAGTCTCTATTGTTGTAAATATGATTGTTTACATCTTCTGGTATATTTTTCCAATAGTTAAGTGTATTTTTTCTGGCTATGATGGTACTACTGGTGTTTTAATTATATACTGCAGAAGATATTCTCCCTTGGCCTCCAAGAAGACCGGACATGAACGAAATTGAAAATCTGTGATCTATACTGAAGAAGAAAGTGAACAAAAAGAGGCTTACAACAAAACATGGACTCATTTAAACATTGTCTGATATCTGGCTAAATAATGCCGATATTCAAAGAAAGTGTCAAACTTTGGTGTCCAGCATCTCTGACAAAATCAACGTGTTAATAAAGAATAAGGGAATGTTCACAAAATATTAGCAACCTCCAGACTCAATTTTGTGCTCGTTATATCTGTGAAAAATACATTTTTGTTCATTATTTCTATCGATAAATACAGCTTCGTTGCATATATAATTAATTTACTCTAATAATTTGTCCACGTCTGTATTTGTTTTCTTTATTTGATATTTTCAATACTTTCTTATCAACATACCATCAGTAAAAGAATATGTGTTTATTTCTACTTTCAATGCGGAATCTAACTACAGTATATATTTTTAAAATATTTTTTTCCTTGGCAAAGGGGTCTTAATGAAGAAAAATCTAAATTTATCCATTTCCATAAAAAGTAAGAAAACCTGTTTATATGTCGATATAAACTTCAATTTCTCAGCATCAAAAGAAACCATGATTTTGACCTTTGGGTGAAAGGGTTCCGGAGCTACAACAGTTTAAAGTTGCTAATTTTATGAAAATACGATAAATTTAAATATTTTTAATTTAAACACTATGAAGTTCTGATGCCTCAAACTTTGCACAAAGCATTATATCACAGTTCTTTACGCACAAAAAAAGTTTCATTGTATTTAGAAATTGTAAGGTCAATTTTCTCTATAGTTCGGTCGATTTGAGATGGAATAGCTCGTATGAAGCTTGCTGGGAAGAGAACACGATGCACGACGTTGGTCTGCTCACTTCACATCTGCTTGCCCTGGCATGACCAACCCTACGAAGCTGATAACCTTTATTCCTCACTTCCTCTATAAAGAACTGGTGACGCCATTATGAAGTTATTAAAAGGTGTAATGGATGGATTAAAAAAAAAGTCTGAATGGAATGACGTGGAAAGCAGTTGTTTATTTATTTTCTTTTACATGGCTTTAAAACATGAACATTGATATCTTAGCGTAGCCTGTATGAAGATCAGACGTTACAGAAATTAGAGTACATATCCCTGATCACATGTACAGTATATCAGATTGGGCATTCCCATGCTATAAAATGGCAACATAGAAAAGAGAACAACCACTAAGATCTCCACTGTCGAAAATGATTTTTTTGGTGACGACCGCTAGATGGAAGAACTTCTGCAAGCTATTACTTCATGCAATTCCATCAAGATTTTAACGTGACTTTTTTGCAGTTGCTAGACGACAGCATAGTAAAATTGATAAAAGTTGTCTTGAAGGTGCATTAGGCTAATCAACCTTTACGTGTGATCAGGGTTACATGTTGTGCAGGATAATTATACATTTGTATGATAAAAAATTGTCCATGTTAGACAGCAACAGATTATTCAAAATGTCACACAAAGATTATAAAATAGCAATCACAGTGAAAACAAAATTATAGTAGAATGACTTCCCACATGATTTTATAAATACTACTACCATATAAACCAATTGAAGACCGTTTTTGCAAAACTTGCTAACTGCAAAATTTTCAAAATTGAGATTTTGGTGGATTAGTTAACATAAGACAGGCCTCTACATGATGCTAAAGGCTTCTTAGGAAAATCTTATTATTTCCTTCACAGTAGTGTGTCAAAGTGTGGTCGTTTTTTTTCAAAACTTGCTTTCTGCTATGTGAAAGATATAGCAAAACTTGCAGTTATTTCAGTTTTTTGTGTTTCCTATAAAAATTTAGTATTTACAGTTAGCAAGTTTTGCAAAAACGGTCCTCAATTACATGGAGAAGGTCTTACTAACAAATTTTAAACACGAGACTACTTTGTGTGTTGGATTTTTAACCTAATTTTATATGCGAGAACTTAAATTTCTTTAGTATATAGATGAAACTTCAATTTTTTTTTAAATTTTGAAGTATCCTTTTGTGCTTAATTTAAAATTGTATTCCATATTAATACCTAGGGACTTTTCAATTACTAAAAAGATTAAACATACTTTATTAGTAAAACTGTGAAGTATGTTATGAAATGTGAAGTTCGTTACACATTGCATTTTGTGATTATGAAGCGGTACTTAAAATAGTAGTAGGCGATTCCAAACACGTGTCACGTATAGCCCTACATCTGTGAAACTTATGCAGTTCGCAAGACGTCACATGCAGAAAAAATGCCCAATCTTCATCTCCTAGACAGAAAACTCTTTCTAACGACACACGAATGGCTTGTGCACGATTGTTTAGTCTAATGATTTTTTAACACTGAGACGCCCTGCAAATGTCTGGAATGCTGCCAGTGAGTCCTTTGAACACCCGACTTCTTTGCGCATACAAGTTCTGTGTGTTATGCAGAGTATCCGACCTTAATTGTCAGTGAAATTAAGGGTAGGCCTATTTCCACTCTCACTGCGCATACTTAAAAACTAAACTCTCGTAGGAACAGCTTTCGTCGTCACGTTTATTATGCCCTTAACCCTTAAATTGAAAATGTATCCTATAGGATACAACAGGTTAATAGACTATATGCTATAATTTTAATAGAACAATAGAAAAAAATTGGTAGGAACATTAAAATTTCACATTACTATAATATTGTACAACATACAAAAATATGAACATTGGGATAGTTGTTTTCTTTACGGTCCGACAAGGTTTAGTGAACTAGTGTGAGAAATGAAGCTTTGCCATGTTAAGGGTTAACGGATGTCAGTGTGCTCCGTGACATACATCACAGTGATGTTAAATTCTCGCCACTTATCCTCAAACATGTTAGCTGTAATGCAAGTTTCAGTTCCCACATTTCCGTCTTTAGCGACTTAATGATTTGCACTTTGTTTTTAGACAATATAATGAATCATCTTCTGCCCCCCCCCCCACAAAAAGAGACGGACAGAAAATAAAAGAAATGAGATAGGAATACATAAGAGAACCAGGGAGTTTGGTCGTTTTCCTGAGTCCAACAATCCGAAACTGAGTGTCCAAAAAATATGCGGATGTGACGGGATAAATAAGATGGTATATCATCTAGCTGGAAAAGGTAGGTACCTACTGGATTACATATGTCTCCATCTTGACCAGAAATGTGTCTGTAGTCATTGTTGGTTCTTCGAAGAAAATAAAATTTAACTAATGACTTTACCGTGAGCATTCAAATATCCAAAATATTGTGAGGATTCTGACTACCCAGAACTCGGTAGTTTCTCTTTTCATCTTTCAGTATAGGCCTGAATGAAAGGTAAACACATCAGGAAATTACATCATGTGTTCATAATGGTTCCACTTTCATTGTTTTATCAGTTTGCTATTATGCAAAGGTTGAATTTGACTCAGTTCCTTAGAATTAAATATAATAAATCATTTCGTCTACGAATATTGATGCACATTATTTTCTGAAGTTTCGATCGTTTCAAATGGTTTTCTAATCCATCTGCAGCTTGTAGCTACACTGTCATATTATTTTATTCATCTTATCGCATATGCAAATTTGCGGACATTCAAGTTTCCAGGTCGATGGATTGGCAAAGCAGGTTTCAGTTCTCTAGCTCCTGAGCTCTCCCAGTCTCACTATCATCGAGAGACTAAGAAACATTTTTTTGAGAGCGACAACAGTCACTCTTGAGAATACAGGGCAAAAAACTGCATTTAGCTATGATTTGTGTTGTGTCATTAATGGAATACACAAACTTGACAGTGGAAGCTATTTCTAAGAGTTTTCTTATATTTAATAACGTAATCAATTGACAGTATATAGCTTATAGAAAGGTTCTTGGTGACTGATCAAGTGGTTGTTATGGTAACCGTCAGTTTAACAAAAACGGTTCGCAAGTCGTGTGTGTCTGTGCCTCACAATGCTGTGTTGTCAAGTCTTGCGTATTTGTAGCATGCACATAAATATTATTTAATTAAGCGTATGGGCAAGGAAGGGTTTAGGACGTAGTTTTGCTGACGACAACTTCTTTATTAGGTGAGGTCTTGTTTGTACTATCTGCAGCGTGAACTTGATAAGCAGCACAGCTTGAAGCTCTTTGCAGCGTGGTAATAACTGTGCTTGTTTATTTTGTTGACATGTAAGATGGGCTCTTCTGTAAATATGATATCGATGGTGTTTGGGTAAAGGGAGGTAAGTCGTAAAAATGATTTTGGAGATTAATGAAAATTAAACTTCGGACGCTTATTGAAAATAATTTTCTACACAAATAAAACGCATCAAATGCTAGTATTCTTTTGTTTTTTGCACATCCACTTGTAGAATTTAACTTGCGTTTTGGGGAACAAAACTCAGTTTACACAAAAAAATTACTTAGCCCCCTTTACCATCGATATTATTATGCAAATCAAGATTTCAGGTATAACTCCCTGTAAAGTTGATTTGAATAATTTCGAGGGAAAAATTGTTCCGGAGCCGGGTATCGAACCCGGGACCAAAGGTCCGGAACAATTTTTCCCTCGAAATTATTCAAATCAACTTTACAGGGAGTTATACCTGAAATCTTGATTTGCATAATACACGTCACTGTTCGTTAACAGAAAACCACAATTTAAGTCACACGGAGTTAGTGTGCACTCGAAGTTGGTTGCTTGACGGTTGTCAGCCCACTTTGAGTCCTGTGGATATAGAGGGAAAAATTGGATCGGTGTCGGTTAGAGTTCCCGAGTAGCTCAGTGGTAGAGCGTTGGTACATTAAACCAAAGGTCCCGGGTTCGATACCCGGCTCCGGAACAATTTTTCCCTCGAAATTATTCGATATTATTATATTATGTAACTTATAATTATTACAATTTTAAAGATGTATCTTATTAGTAGTTTCCTGTATACAGTGTGTTATAAAGAAAAAATTCTGTGCTTAGTGAAACTACTGAAGTACAATACAGTGAAACCTCTCATTTGCGGACGTCGAAGAGATCGTAAAAATCTGTCCGCATCTGGGAGGTGTCCTTTATTGGGAGGGAGGCTCCCCAACCTAAAAGTAAATTTATAATATGCATTAAATGAAATATATTACTGTACTTTAATACTAAATACAGTCTACTGTATTACAGCAAATTCTTTGCAACTTTGAACTATAGTAGATAAGGCCGAAAAAGGAAAAAACAGTACTGTGCAAGGCAATTTTATTCTAGATCTACAGTTATGCAGTACTGTAATTTACAGTTTTCAAATAACCTTCACGTTCAGGTGCCATGTCTCTCGAAAGAGTACAACTGATTGAAGTGAAGAGAATAATCCTACTAACCCTATCATGTGTCGAATACAATTTCACGATCGCGGAAACCTTGGATCCATCAGACAGGTTAAATTTTATGACTCTGTTTATCCACCCGCTTCCAGCTAGCAAGGGGTAGCCGGCTGGGCTAGTGGTAGCCTACGAGACCCTTATTGTCTTCTTTCATGTTAAGGAATTTCTGTACATTTCTCAAAACTAAATTGTCCATTTTTGTAACACATTAGGTCTTGAAATCCAAGTTCTGTCCGCAGTCAGGAGGTAAAGCAAGCTTTAGGACTGTGAAACAGCTGTCCGTGTCTGAGAGTGTCCGTAAATGAGAGTTAAATTCACCATTATTTCTATATTATTTCAGTTGGGACATAAAAATCTGTCCGTAACTTGGGAGTGTCCGTAAGGAGAGGTTTCACTGTATATAATTGTGACTGAAGTCTTTAATTCTTCTTCGTCGTCATTCTTTTATTGTCTCATTCTCTATCATGTGGCTCGTTCAAAGAGTCCGTCAGCTTATCGACTTTTCAAAATATGATACATATCCTTAATTTGTCAAAATTTGAGCTGTTTTGTCCATTCTATAAATGCAATGAAATTTATCACATGTTTTACATGGGAAATTTTATTTAAATAAATATAGTTGAACAACATCTTATTCATATCTAGAGTGCTAAAAATGTTAGTCTGAGACAGAAACTAGAGTGACTCCTTCAAATAGTTACATTTTATAAATGCATTCATTAGAAGAAGTGAGTGCATTTAAGATATAGGCTTCAGTCTATGGGAGCGTCTAAATCTGTGAACAGAACAAAACGGAACATGATAGTTAGGAGTACTATGCAGAAGCTGTATTGTTCGTTTGCTTGATTACTGACGACAAGCCTTGTAACTACCATATTGACTTAAAACACAAAGCTGGAAGCGAAAACTTTTTCTCTCATTTAATAATATAATAGAAGTTTCTCTTATTTTTTGCAGTAGTTGTTAGACATGATTTAACCGAGAATAATTATTTCGCTTACAAGGAAAGTGACACATTTTAGGTACTAACTTACATAAAATTATTTTTAAAATTGCTGTTTTTGACCATGTTTGTGGTCATAATAATAATAGTAGTAATAATAATAATAATAATAATAATAATAATAATAATAATAATAATAATAATAATCCGTGGCGCTACAGCCCATGAAGGGCCTAGACCGACCAGCCGGCTGCTGGCCTCACGCCCACATGCCGAAGCAGAGGTGGACGATCATCCAACCAGAATGGAGGTATCGTGTGGTTAGCACGATGATCCCCCTAGCCGTTATAGCTGGTATTCGCAACCGGATTTCGCTACCTATCGTAGCTCCCCAAGTGCATCACGATGCTGGGTGGGCACCGGTCCCATACACTGGCCGAAATTTCATGAGAAAATTTCTTCCCCCATGAGGACTCGAACCAGCGCGCATTCCTAACGCGAGTCCTAGGCGGGATGCCTTAGACCGCGACGCCACGGCGCGGGACTGTTTGTGGTCATAGACAATGAAAAAAAAAAACACTAGTTGTAGCAACTGTGCAAACGGTATAGACACAGTAAATCAACACATGTACTTTCTTAACTAGCATCATAATTTATAGAATGTGGTATAACTAGTGTGCAGTATAACTACATTTTAAATAACAAATGTTTTAACTGTTAAGAAATAAGACGTGCACCTGTGTTAATTTTGAAAGGCTTCATATCATTATACAAAGACATAACTCTTAAAGTTACTATACGTAATGATTTTTATAATGTTTTACTCAGAACAACACTAGTTAATATAATCATTGTACCATATACTCTCCACATGACATTACGTACATATACAGTTATATTACTCCATTGTATTTACATGTGTTCATACTTTGTCACATATACATACGATAACCCACATGGAGGTGATCTTATAATAGATCGAAAATATTTGTGGAAACACTATGTATGATGAAATGATAGAATTTTAATTTTTTTATTTCATAATAAGTTGAGAATATTCCAAGTACCAATTCTCGCCATATTCCGTCTTCGATTTGGACCATCCGTTTCCGAGGCTAATTTGAGAACGTTTGCAAGAAAAAAAATTACGAAGGACGAAGTGCAGGTCTGTCGCTACAACCCTCAACCTGAAGGACCAGGTTATTTTCTGGTGGGGGTTTCTTCCCCTAAGCTGGTTGTCTGCCATAACTAAGGAGTCCAGTTCACCCCTATTTCCATAAAACTATATAATAGAAAGTATATGTACCTATGGATCTGAAACTTGGGAAATCAGAGACAGGATGAAGAAGAAATTGTTGGCTCTAGAAATGGATTACTGGCGCCGTAGTTGTCAAATTTCGAGGATGGACCACATTAGGAATCAGGATGTCCGTAATATAATGCAGGTATCAGGAGATATCTTACAATCAGTGGAAACTAAGCGCATCTTCAGAGAATGTCAGCCGACCGCTGGCCTAATAAGGTCTTCAACTGGACTCCCCCGGAAAAAAAGAGAAGAGGAAGGCCAATGAAGAAATGGAGCAAGGAGGTTCAGGAGGATATGGTCTGCAGGGGTCTACAAATGAGCGATTGGCAAAACCGGAGTACCTGGAAATTGAGAAGCGGGAGACGGCGACAGCCGTAAAATTACTCACGATACATACATACATACGTTGAGAAGCTGTAGAATGAAAAATTAGGCCTATATAGTAGGTAAATAAATATTCTTTAAAGTTCAGCTACTCCGCTTGATCGTCACGAAAATAAGTTATCCGCAGCAAGCAAGACGTCTCAAATATAGCAATTTTAATGCTTTACTTTCTTTGTTATAAATTTCTGGTCTTGCAAATATTAGCTGGTAAGCTTAGCAATTTCCGAAACTGAAGGAAACCCACCTGGTCCGCGAGACTAGTTCCGCGATGAAGATGAGTGCGGCGATGACCGTGCCCGCCCCCAGCAGCCAGACCGCGAACAGGACGGTGTCCATGCCGACCCGGCGGAACTCTGTCTTCACGGAGCACGGGGGCTTGGTGGGACGCCAGTGCTGGTTCATGTAGTTCACTAGGCCGCCCTCTACTGCCCTCCTGTAACTGGAGCAAAAACATTGTTCAAGTATCTTCCGACACCTTCAGCAGCTTATTGACTAAACTCCATTTGAACCTAGAGAGATTGTACTAAATTCAATTGAAAGAGAGGGGAAATGGGAGGGGAAAGTTTAAAGGTACGCAACAGAGTTGGGGCTGTGGAAAATTGAGAGAGCTCCAAGCCTGTTGGCCACTTGTCCCAGTTCGGGTTTCACTGCTTCACTGAAGAAGCTCTAGAAAATTTTGAAGGAGGAAAACTGAATTTCGACGTAACCTGTTAGCTACAACATACCGGAATGGGAGGAGCAGCACAATGAGCTGACTGCAGGGTCGGAAGAAGTAAGTTTGCACATTGAAAGTCACTTAGATCTTTCGCAAACAGGTGAGGTGTTCGAAGGCTAGGCAAGACCGCCGGGAGTTGTAAGTCTGCACATTGAAAGGTTAATGTAAATTTGGAAAAATACCGGAATCTTTATGGAGAAGGAGATGCAGGTCCATGGTCCATTTCTTTTAGGGGTCATCCCTACATTTGTCTTAAGGTCTTAGGTAAACCACGAAGAACCTTACGCAGGATGAGTTATCTCATCTTAACAGACAAGCCAATTAGTTCTTAGGTGTGTGTATGTTTACTGCAGCCCGGTGAGTTGTCTCAATTTAGGGGACTAGTCAATTGGCTCTTTAGTGACTATCGAATTAGGATTCGATCGGCGAGAGGGTACTAGCCATTTGTGAGGTGACTTCAGTAGGTTGTGATTCGATGGGCTGGATGAATTGTCAGGAGACCAGAGTGCTGCATTGGAGTTAAATCGCTCGCTTGAACTCGGTCGAGTGTCGCATCCTCGAGTGAGATACGATCGGTCGTGATACGCTCGTAATAAATAGAAGCACAGTACAAGGTCATCTCACCGACATCTTGTATGGAAGGCGACAGATAAGATACACATATGTTTTGCTCACACGGTAAAAATAAGGCTTTATTTTCTGCGTTTATGACAAACGTTTAATGGAACAGTCAATGGAACGTAGCAAAACAGGAACATGAAGTTATAAATAAAATAGTATGAAAAACTTCGATATACAGTTATTATTGCTAATTAATAATTATTCAATATTTGATTTACCACATATATAATATGATAGGTCCATGCATAGTGTTCCGCCTATATACTGCGAAAATGTAGAAACGTTTTACAAAATATTATTGATATAGCAGTAGATTAATAACAATATTAGTACAGAGATAACGTCACAGAAAATATAATAAAACGAATAATCATGCTGCACAACTGTTACAGACGCAAAGATTGATACACTGATTAGAGATTATTATTATTATTATTATTATTATTATTATTATTATTATTATTATTATCATTATTATTACTAGAAAACTTGATACAGTTCTTGCATTATCGTGATTGTGTTCTCCGTTTATAATTATATTTACTTTGAATATTGCATTTTGAATCTTGCGTACACTACTTTTAACACTTGAATATAATTAATTGATTGATTGAAGGATTGCCAATGGGATCACCCATATCCAGCATACTAGCAGAGATATTTTTACACAACATAGAACAAACATACATACTGAACAATGAACACAACAAATATGCAGACAACATAATATACTGGCACAGATACGTAGACGACACACTCATACTCAGGGCCGCCGACAGAATTTATGGGCCCCTGTGCAATTGTGCTCGGGCCCTGTTGAAAAAAAAAAAAGTTAAATATAGCAAGTTACCAGTTATTCTGACCATAATAATTATTTGCAAAATAAATAAAAGATAACCCCATACACACATACGAATCTAAAAATATACACTTGTTACATTAAAAACTTTTAGCAAAACTTCACATTAGCACAATATATCATATTCATCACGCTTCTTTTTCAGTAGGGCCTACATAGTATGTTTCGTCTTTTCGTTGTTTGTTTCGTTTCGTTTTCATGAAACACTATTCTTAAAACAGCTGTAATTTCTGACTTGCAGGCCAACATCAACAAACAACTCTCCTTGACTTCATTGATGCAAAATCATCAATTATATCATCAAAATTTAAAGACTAGCAAGATCGCTCTCCTGACTAAGGAGGCCAAGGGTACTCAGTTTTTCTTGACACATTGTTACTCTGAATAAATTTTTATTTCCTTCATTTTGTTTAAAGTTGGTGTGAAATTGAGCGTTGCTAGTGAAGGTGCAGAAAGTAAACCAATCTCAAGGCCGTCTGTTCAGGTTGTCAAAAATGAAGACAGTTCATGCTTAGAAGTGAATACTGATGGTTGTGGCTGTTTAGAAAAAATTCTGATAACAGTAGTATTGAATCAGAACAAGCAAACAATAGTAATGATGTATTAATATGTACAATTGAAACAATTTTACACACACTAGTTCCTAGCTCTGAATCATGGCAAGTAACATGCGACCTTGGAAAACTTATAATGGCAGACAAATTGTAAATGCCATTGAATGTGTTGTTCGAAAAACTACCCCCAACCTGCCTAATAACCTTCTAAGTGACGGAACAAGAGCCTTTCCAGTATTATTTTCAAAACTCAATGGAGAATGTGTTCCCAGAGACTGGCTAGTGTGGAGTTAAACAAATCAGTCACCGCACTATTTTCCCTGATTTGTTTCACTCCACTAGCCAGTCTCTGGGAACACATTCTCCATTCTTGAGTTTTGAAAATACTGTACCGGTAATACTGTTTTTGGAAAAGCTCTTGTTTTCGAACAACACATTCAATGACACAATTTGTCTGCTATTTTTTGGTTTTCCAAGGTCGCTCAATTTCACACCAACTTCAAACAAAGTTATACTTCCTTTCTTAATATCTTCAAATTTATCTCTCTCCTTGCGCTCCTCAGCTCCCGACTTATGCTTCTACTTGTCCATTGTCCACTGGTAACGCTAATGAACAGAATTTACTAGAAAAACGACAACGAAAAGACGAAAGTTTCGTCATCAAACATACTCTGTAGGCCCTACTGAAAAGGAAACGTGATCCTGCGGCTTGGATTTGGGAGAGTCCACTAGCATATTGCCACAGTCTAGCATATACAGTCGCGAAGCTCAATACGTAGTAAATATGCAAACATTAGATAGTTGCTCACCACTAGGATCGCTAATATCGCCTCATTACAGGCAATGCGAAATAGTACAGTCACAGTCTATTGTTTCTAGCACCCTCAAAACTCAAGCTTCGTGACTGTAAGCTTATATAGTAGACTGTGATATTGCGGTGGGCCGGCAGGGGTTGGTAGTTAAGAGGACAAGCCAATTGAACGTGTTCGGTACAAGTGACGGGAATATATTTCAGGCAAATTCCAGAGGCCTCAAGTGTCGTGTCGAAGATTGTTAACGTGGGAAACCGATATTCTGTTATAATGAAGTGGTAATTTCTATTAATTCTACTATTGTTGGTTAATATGTCAGATTCGTGTAACAAATGTTCTTACAAAATTTTATAATAGCGATATGTATCTGTGAATAATTATCCGTGATAATAAAAAGTAATCAGACTCACTTAATCTGACGGGCCCTTACTGCTCACGGGCCCATATGCACTTGCCCCCTTTGCCCCCCCCCTTCTCGGCGGCCCTGCTCATACTATACAAAGGAAACAAAAGACAAATACACAAACTACACCAATACATAAACAAAATACACCCAAAACTCCAATACACACTGGAACTCGAAAACAATAACTCCATAAATTTCCTAGACGTCACCATAACAAAAGTTGGCAACAAACACACCTTCAAAATATACAGAAAACCAACCACCACCACCACCACCACCACACATACAAAACACATCTAATCACCCCACACAATACAAACATGCTGCATTCAGGACAATGATACACAGATTACTCAACATACCCATGAGCCAACAACACTACAACGAAGAAGTGTACACAATCAAATACATAGCACAAGAAAACTGTTACAACCCAAACATAATAGACAACATCATAAGGAAGACAAAACAAAAACTCAACAAGCACAAAACCACACAAAACACAACACAAACACAAGAACACAAAAAATACATCACACTAACATACGAAAACAAAAACACACACAAGATCGCATCCTCATTCAGAAAACAGAAATACAACATAGCATACAGAACAGAAAACACACTAAAAAGACATCTCAACACACAAAAAACACAAACAAATAAATACGACCACACAGGCGTATACAAACTCACATGCAATAGTTGCGACAGTTTCTACATTGGACAGACAGGCAGATCATTCCAAACTCGATACAAAGAACACATCAAAGGAATAACCAGAGGACACAATACATCTACGTATGCCGACCTACACATACAACCCAAAAACCAAAAACTCAACACACTAGAACAACATGAAATATACAGACACACTAAAACACACCCTAATTAAATACTCAACACACAGATCAATTTCAGAACACACACACACACACTATTTGACACAACTCTTCATCACACGAACGCACCCACACAACAGGCAGCGAAGTTGAGATGACGCCGAGACACATAAAGGTCTGAGGATGGTGTCAAGTAGCACCGAAACAGCTGTAAGCCGTACATGCTTACATAATTAACACGAGTAAGATCGCCATTTAATCAATTATTTGTATAGGAACGAAACATAAAACCTAAACGGTGTACTGTGGAGGCACACTCACCCATTTGGCCATCTTTTTCATTAATTCCTCTATTAAGCCCCTTTCATCTCAATTTAGCCATTTCCGACAAGAGTTGACTTGGTTGGCGAGTTGGTATAACGCTGGCCTTCTATGCCCAAGGTTGCGGGTTCGATCCCGGGCAAGGTCGATGGCATTTAAGTGTGCTTAAATGCGACAGGCTCATGTCAGTAGATTTAGTGGCATGTAAAAGAACTCCTGCGGGACAAAATTCCGGCACATCCGGCGACGCTGATATAACCTCTGCAGTTGCGAGCGTCGTTAAATAAAACATAACATTTAACATTTTCCGACAAGAAGACATGTCTGGATAATTTATTTCCATTTCGACTGATACAAACATACCCATAGGTGAGGAATTCCTTGAGAGGCGAGCTCTTGGGTATGAAGGGGTAGCACTTCTCGATGGGGAAGATGAGGATCTCGGTCAGTTCGCACTTGGCCTGCTCGGTGAACGTCTCCTCTATGATGTTGTATATGTTGAGGGCCTCGGTGTGGAACACGAAAGGCTCCGTGAGCACCTTGTGCAGGCCCAATTCCCGGGAGAAGTAACCCGTGTGTGGGGGCGCCATCTTCTTTTGGTACAGTTCGTGTACCAAGGGATCCGTGTTCATCTGAAACAAATTAAAGTTCCGATGCAGTCGTAGGTAGGCTAATCTTTGTTTAACTTCGAACTTTTGAAAAAGAAGTACGATTATTGTATATCTTATTATTTTTTCGCTGTAATACAGTCATTAATGTTAATTTCATATGCCATTTTTAACTGTTGTTGCTGAATCCTACATAGTATGTTTTTAATCCGTAATATGTTTAATGGGGTTAATGTCCGGAGACCGTGGGGACGTTTCCATGTACTTTGGTGTGTTATACAGAATCCATAAGCGCGTATTGAAAGCGGTGTGCTTGGAGTCATTACTTACTTACTGGCTTTTAAGGACGCCGGAGGTTCATTGCCGCCCTCACATAAGCCCGCCATTGGTCCCTATCCTGAGCAAGATTAATCCAGTCTCTATAATCATATCCCACCTCCCTCAAATCCATTTTAATATTATCTTCCCATCTTCGGCCTTCCTAAAGGTCTTTTTCCCTCCGGCCTCCCAACTAACACTGTATATGCATTTCTGGATTCGCCCATACGTGCTACATGCCCTGCCCATCTCAAACGTCTGGATTTAATGTTCCTAATTATGTCAGATGAAGAATACAATGCGTGCAGTTCTGTGTTGTGTAGCTTACTCCATTCTCCTGTAACTTCATCCCTCTTAGCCCCAAATATTTTCCTAAGCACCTTATTCTCAAACACCCTTAACCTATGTTCCTCTCTCAAAGTGAGAGTCCATGTTTCACAATCATAAAGAACAACCGGTAATTGGAGTCATTATCTTTCATAAATACAACATCTTGTCTAAGGTCCATTTTCTATGCAGATATATGAAGACTGGTCTTTAGTATGTTTATATACTGTTGATGATCCATAACGCCATCGATAAAATGCAAGGTCCCTACCCCAGAGGCACTCCTGCAGCCCCTTACCATTGCAAAATCAATATCATTTTTCATATGTTTCCTTTTGTAGCTTTGTATTCTTCGTCCTCCAGACTTTTTTCTTTCATATGAAGAAAAAATATTGAATTTAGATTCGTCAGTAAAAATGACTTTGTTCCAAAATTCTTGGATGGTGTTGATGGGTGTTTTAACGAAGTGTAGTCTCTTCTTTCTGTTTTGTTCGCTTACAAAGCATTTTCCCATGTAGCTCTTAGATAGTTACGAACTCTGCTAGCAGAAATGCTAATATTCGAGTCAGTCTTGACACTAGCTGCTAATTTCCGTGCACTGATTCGGGGATTTTGCTTTACTCTCCTCGTTAATGCTCTCTCAGTACATACATCCAGTTTTCTAGGACGTCCTGGTCTGTGGCTATTTTCCAACGATTTTCGTTCGCCGGCTGTATCAATTATATGCTGAATGGTTGCTCTTGGTCTTCCAATTATTTTACTGAGTTCATTTAGCGATTTACACTCATTATGTAAGCGAATAATTATCCCTCTCTCTTCTACTGTGGTCTCTCTTCCTTTGCGCCCCATTACAATGTTGATTTGCATCCACGAAACAACACACCTGCACAGCAACGTACTCAAGGCCAGGCTGAATAACAACGCCACCAGAACCACCCCACTCGACTGCACGTACACTTGCTACTGATTGAAACGCAGTAGGGGAGACTGTTGTACCTTTGAACATTTTTTGTTTTTTATTTTTTGCTACTACCTAGAGGACTCAAACTGAAGTAGATTGTAGGGAAAGCCGCTAAGTAGCTCTGATAGTAGTTTTGGTTTGATTTATTGCAAAGTGTGAGTTCTGTGAACGAAAGAATCTTTTTTAGTACCAAAAGTAAATATTTCGTTCATTGGTATATGTTAACTAACATAAAACCAGATTGTATTTGCTACCATCCATTAAGTACAGTGTGTTCTGTATCATCTGGTGAGTAATAACATAATTTAATTTCCGTGATTTATTCGAATCTCTAGTTTTGGTAGCCACATTTGTTTAAACGTGCACCCTCTTGTACCTTTGAACACCGAACATCTTGTACCACGGAACATATTCCAAAGTACATAATACTATTGCTTTATGATTTTATTTTATTTTAAGATCATGCCACGAACTAAATCTGGAATTAAGAGGTCCCCCAATTGATCCGGATGCCTTGAAGAAAGCTGTTGAAGCAGTTATTGCTCCTTCAGGAAATAAAATCTTAATCAGAGCAGCCTTGTCTGGTTTATGATTGCAAATACATTTTAAATATGATTATCAGTTCTTACAACTATATTCCCACCTATATTACATGTGTTCCAACTTACTAGAGGGTATGTTCTAAGGTACATGAACGTGTTGTACCTTTGAACATATTATATTTTATTTTTTCCATCCTTAATAGATGTGTAGAACAGTAAAATATATACACGAAGTTGTAAAGGAATCCTCAATAATTATTTAAAGTATTTTTAATTTAGAAAAATATCATTTCCCAAAATTAAAAAAAAATAAAATGTGAAAAGTGTTTAAAGGTACAACAGTCTCCCCTACTATATCAATACTTTTTGTGTGTATTTCTGCCGTTTCAGATTCCTCTATTCTAAAACAAAATTTCTTTAAAGATTCAGTCAAATGAAGAGTAGTAGATTATACCCGTTTCACGTTTCCACTAAATATCACGTGCATGCGCAATTAATATACAATTTTCGTAACTTGCGTTAGGTGTGTCAATACTTTCTACAATCACTGTAATGTCAATGAAGAAACGGGAGAACACCCTGCTAGCCGCAAGTGCCACTGTAGTTTTCAACGAGCATTCCAGCCTGATCGAGATTCGAACCCACAGACGATGCAGCTATTGCAGGATTCATTTACTATGTAAATGGGAAACATATGCGTTTAGTCCTTGACTTGTCTGAGGTGACGTGGCGTGTGGAATTCTACCTTCCTCCTCGTGTTACGTCCAGTTCACTCATTGTTCGTGCTGCAGTGAGATGTGTACAGTACGAGGTGTATGCTATGCAGGGTGAGTGACATGCATCGTGAAGTATTATAGCAGAATAAGGAATTTAATAAAGTACACGTGAATTGGGGCATATTTTGTATAAATAGATTTGCTGATTTTAAAAATTCCTAATGCTGAAAAAATGGTTCTTGTCATGTCTTACTCTATATCGTTTTTCATTAATTGGTATTGGACAGGTTTTGTTAGTATCTACCACACAATTCAGTTGTACTTGAATAATAGTTTTACCGAATATAGAACTTGATTAAAAAAATAGACGGAAGGGCTGTGTCACTGTTCAGTGACGGCTATTTTGTGAAGCTGCTTCACTCTTACCAAATCATTATTCTTGAATTGTAATCTCCGTATTTAAACATAATCATTATTGTTTTAAACTTTATTAGTGTAGAACTAGTGATCTATTTCGGTCTGAAAGTGTCTCAGGTGTTTGAAAAAGCTTCGTTTTCCTGATACTGGAGAATGTTTTTAAGTTTATGAATAATTATTATTACAGTAGTATATCATTGACATGACGTAAGATAAATATTAAAAAATTAGCGTGAATTAGATGTTTAAGTTGTAGATATACCTGTAATATCACTGTAAAATAAAAATGCAAATAGTGCATTTGTCCAGTTGTGTCCAATATGAAAATCTTATATTATATCTAGATCTACAAAAATTAAAATCTTTAACAGTAATGTGAAATCAGTCTTATTATATGGCTGTGAGACATGGAAAACAAGTAAAATTATACAAAATAAACTGCAAACATTTGGTAATAGAAGTTTCCGAAGAATTTTAAAAATTAGATTCCCAGATATAATCACAAACTCAGAACTATGGAAGATAAGAAATCAGAAAGAAATCACAATAGAAATCAAAAGACGAAAGTGGAATTGGATAGGGCACACAATCAGGAAAGAAGATGGAGCAGTAGAAAGAATGGCTTTGGATTGAAACCCCCGGGGTAGTAGAACAAGAGGAAGGCCAAAAAATACATGGAAGAGAACAGTTTTGGAGGAAATTGCTAGGGAGGGGAAAACATGGAGCGAAGTGAAGAAGTTGGCTACAAATAGGGTCCGATGGAGGCACTTTGTGAATGCCCTATGCTCCTCATGAGGAGATACAGGAGTTTGATTGATTGATTGATTGATTTACTGTAAAACATGACGTGCACTGTAGTATTTCAGCTATTGCTTCTTTAATCTTCCAAAGGTCTGTGGCTATTTTAATGTTTCAAATTAATTAATGCGGATCTCTCTAGACCCTGAACTGTCTGCATAATGACTTCCATCGGAGACGTAACTCTGTAGAAAACTACATAATTTCTCTGGCAAGAATAGTTTTGAGGTTAGGTTCTTTGTCATTTTGACGCATTATCATATGTATGGAATTAATTACCGGTTGTTCTGTATGGTTGTGAAACTTGGACTCTCACTTTGAGAGAGGAACACAGATTAAAGGTGTTTGAGAATAAGGTTGTTAGGAAAATATTTGGGGCTAAGAGGGATGAAGTTTTTGTATGTATGTATTTATTTACACTGCAAGTGGGCAAGCACCCGGTGGCAGTGGTATATACAATATTAACAATACACCAATACACAGTTAAAATGATAAGCAATACACAATAAAATTTACAATACATAATACAATTTACAACACATATACAATTTTATACACAATACAATAAGAATACACAATACAATTTAACACAATAATAGTAAAACATAAAATAAAACACCTAATTTTACAACACAACCTACATAATTATGTACAGGTCCTACACAAGTTTCAATAGTCTTTCACTTTACTCTCATCTCATTCCCTGTAGTGGCACTATGACGCATTTCACTGACACTTTAGCACACATTTCACTGACACTCTGTAACACATTTCACTGACACTATAGAACACATTTCATTGACGCTATAAATTATCACTGATCGGAACTGTTCACTGCACTGTAAAACCATAACTTCACTGACTCACCTCGCTTCACTGATACAACAGTTCAAATAAGTCAAATAATTGCATTCTTATGCATACTTATAAACAGAACTACATTTAAACTAAACATTTCTAGTCTAAGGCCCTCTTACACGCTATTTTTAAATAATTTACAATTCAAACCAAGGAAGTAAACTCGTAAGGCTAGATAAATACATGTCACCTTAAAAAATTACAGAAGAATGGAGAAAGTTACACAACACAGAACTGCACGCATTGTATTCTTCACCTGACATAATTAGGAACATTAAATCCAGACGTTTGAGATGGGCAGGGCATGTAGCACGTATGGACGAATCCAGAAATGCATATAGAGTGTTAGTTTGGAGGCCGGAGGGAAAAAGACCTTTGGGGAGGCCGAGACGTAGATGGGAAGATAATATTAAAATGGATTTGAGGGAGGTGGTATATGATGGTAGAGACTGGATTAATCTTGCTCAGGATAGGGAGCAATGGCGGGCTTATGTGGGGGCGGCATTGAACCTCCGGGTTCCATAAAAGCCAGTAAGTAAGTATGGAATTAAATACTTATTATTTTATGTCCTTTGCGACATTGTCAGATAAATTAACTCACCAATGTTGAGTCTCAATAAGACATGTCCAATAGATTGCGAAAAGTGCAAATAGATAAGCACAGAGACTATAAGCTTAAGCGAAAAATCAGCTCCTTGCTGTAATGAGTGCGAAGTATCATTTGTAGTTACTTAAACATCTCGAAAAGTAATTTCAGTTAAACGCTCTATGAGGTATTCATTATTACCTTTAATTCAGTTAATTAAATATCACAAAAGGTTGCTCTAAATGTAAACTTCTCAGATTTATTTCCTTAGCAGCATACGTTGAACTATGGGCATACATGCACTTCACGTCTTTAAAATGGCGATATTCGATACAGCGCTCAAATCTTACGTCCTCTTTAATACAGAGCTTAAAGTTGTAACATCGCGTACGACAATACACGTCATCGTCGTTTTCCTCGTGTCGCATATGCAAGTGTGTGAAATCCGTTACACGCCCATTTGATCTCTCCATGCCTTCTCTGTGCCTTCCCAAGTTCTTTTCTTCTTGTAAGCTTAAAGCTGACGTAGTTTTACTACAGGCTGGTTCACAATAAACCGGGAACGGAAACGATAACGATAACGAGAACGGAAATAATGTTAAAATAAATGTATTTAAATGTGAGCATTCACAACTAACTATTGTGCATGCTCAGATTTGAATACATTTGTTTTAACATTATTTCCGTTCTCGTTCTCGTTATAGTTTCCGTTCCCGGTTTATTGTGAACCAGCCTTACTTCTTAATTTTCCGTCCTACTACGTCGATTCCAATACTTCAGTCTATATGAGCTGTAATAGATTTTTTACTTCTGAATTAAATATACGTAGTCATTCATGCTACATTCATTCACCTTTTTAAAATTAATTTCTTCTCCTTGTAGAAGTTGTTTATACTGTGTGTATGAAATAATTCAGTCTTTCCTGTCATAGGGGTTGTACATAATATACCAGACCAGGTATTTGCAAAATGTTTGTCATTTTATTGTACTGAACTAAGTGGTCTGTCACAGATAATTTGTCTCGTATCTGTTACTCAGATAAATGAATAAAATATTGTATTAATGGAAATTTGAGCAAACATCTTTGAAAGCGCGCCATGCCATTCTTTCTGTAACGGAAAGTTTTTCCTCAAACAAAGAGTCAGTCATAACTTTGTGAATTTGTAGACCGATGGAAATGCCCTCTTTTAATTTGCCTGCACTCAAACTGGTAAATCTTTCCTTTAAATATTGAAAACCACACTCTTATTTGTTCATTGCATGGACTTCACTTTGAACTGTTATGAAATTTACTTAATAGAAGGAACCAATATCTGTTTATTAGAAATACAAAATAACAGGCCAACAACCATAAGAAACTGGAAATCTATACTAACTAGTGGCTTGTGCAGCAAATACTGCTGCAAACTAAGTTCTTTAGACGTTCAAATAAAAATTTTTCAGATTTATTTTCAACGAAGAATACTTGTCATTTTGATAGTTATTTGCTTCCATAATAATGAAACATACTCCCTCTGAATGGATTTTTTAGGCCAAATACTCTTTCTTGAACCTATCCATCTTCAGTTTTTGAGTTTCAACGCGAAAACGAAAGTATCAATGTCAGGACGATAGCAGTAGCTATTTCAGGTAATTGTGGATTGTAGGCAAAAGTTAAAAAAAAAAAAAATGTCAGGTTTGCTAAGCTTTCGAACAATAGCATTTTCGTATAGCTGCTGCATGTAGAACTTGAAATGTAGAGCGTAAAATCATTTTATCCTACTAAGAGATCTTGCTGAAATGATCTGGAGACTACAACATTTTCTAGGCCTCTTATTTTATCAGTAAGCAATACCTTTTTATCTTTCCTTAGGAACTGTAATTTCTGCGCTCTCTCGTGCCAATACTGAAGACAATGACAAAGATCAATATCTAACTACACCGCCATTAATTATATGAAAAAGACCCAACCCCACTGGGTTAATAAGTATAAAAATATTTGATTTTTAATAACAATATTATTATCTTACTTAAGTTTTGTAGTTATATATAGCAGCCACTCAGTAAATTATAGAAATGAAGATCTAAATTAAGATATTTTCTACATTTACTTACATAACCACAAAACGTTTCACTTTCATGTCATCAATATAGCATCAACTAGTGGCTTGTGCAGCAAATGCTGCTGCAAACTAAGTTCGTTAAACGTTAAAATAAAAATTTTTCAGATTTATTTTCAATGAAGAATACTTGTCTTTTTCATAGTTATTTGCTTTCATAATAATGAAACATACTCCCTCAGAATGGATTTTTTTTAGGCCAAATACTTTTTCTTGAACCTATCCAACTTCAGTTTTTGAGTTTCAACGCGAAAACGCAAGTATCAATGTCAGGACGCTAGCAGTAGCTATTTCAGGTCATTGTGGATTGTAGGCAAAAGTTAAAAAAAATGTCAGGTTTGCTAAGCTTTCGAACAACAGCATTTTCGTATAGCTGCTGCATGTAGAACTTGAAATGTAGAGCATAAAATCATTTTATCCTACTAAGAGATCTTGCTGAAATGATCTTGAGACTACAAAATTTTGTAGGCCTCTTATTTTATCAGTAAGTAATACCTTTTTATCTTTCCTTAGGAACTGTAATTTTTGCGCTCTCTCGAGCCAGTATTGAAGACAATGACACATATCAATATCTACACTACACCGCCGTTAAGTATATGAAAAAGACCCAACCCCACTGGGTTAATAAGTATAAAAATATTTGATTTTTAATAACAATATTATTATCTTACTTAAGTTTTGTAGTTATATATAGCAGTCACTAAGTAAATTATAGAAATGAAGATCTAAATTAAGATATTCTCTACATTTACTGACATAACCTCAAAACGTTTCACTTTCATGTCATCAATATAGCATCAGTATTATATACAATTAATGAACAATAGACGCATCATGATATTAACTATAATAATATTTAATTTCTAATGGTAATAATGTCATCAAACCACCTCAAGTTTCGTAGATTTTAATATTCAATACACAGCTGTACTCAGAAAATTATACACTGCAGAATCAGTTTTTAATAACAAATTGAATTGAGCTCTAAATATGTCGGCAATCCTGCAGGCCATGGCCTTCGTGTAATAGCATATTGTTTATTGTAGTGTGTGTTTTGTTCTGAAATTCAATCAAGTCGGCCGTGATTCAATAAAGTAGTTCTCAAAACTGACAACAGATGGATTTTGGAAAATAGGAAAATTATGTAGGAAAATTGACATTTCACTGAAAACTACTACTTTTCCGAAAAACTTTGGATGCCACGCATGAAAATGAGGGGTCACTCATTAAAATCCATTCAGCCGTTTTCCCGTAATTTCCATTACTAGTTCAAATTATATATATAGATATTATGTACAATTAATGAAAAATAGATGCATCATGATATTAACTATAATAATATTTAATTTCTAATGGTAATAATGTCATCAAACCACCTCAAGTTTCGTAGATTTTAATATCCAATACACAGCTGTACTCAGAAAATTATACACTGCAGAATCAGTTTTTAATAACAAATTGAATTGAGCTCTAAATATGTCGGCAATCCTGCAGGTCATGGCCTTCGTGTAATAGTGTATTGTTTATTGTAGTGTGTGTTTTGTTCTGAAATTGAATCAAGTCGGCCGTGATTCCATAAAATTAGTTCTCAAAACTGACAACAGATGGATTTTGGAAAATAGGAAAATTATATAGGAAAATTGACATTTCACTGAAAACTACTACTTTTCCGAAAAACTTTGGATGCCAGGCATGAAAATGAGGGGTCACTCATTAAAATCCGTTCAGCCGTTTTCCCGTAATTTCCATTACCAGTTCAAATTATATATATAGATAATAAATCTGTAGCCGAAATTTTTCTGGTAATTTTCGATTTTCCAAAAATAATTGGTCCTAACATATATAATTAACCACCCTGAAACCGAAAATCGTTTTTTTGAAATTTTTGTTTGTATGTCTGTCTGTATGTCTATGTTTGTTACCTTTCCACGCGATAATGGCTGATCCGATTTCGATGAAAATTGGAATATAAATTAAGTTCGTTGTAACTTAGATTATAGGCTATATGGCATTCAAAATACATTATTTAAAAGGGGGGTTATAAGGGGGCCTGAATTAAATAAATCGAAATATCTCGCTTATTATTGATTTTTGTGAAAAATATTACAGACCAAAAGTTTCTTTAAAAATGATTTCTGATAAGTTTTATTCTCTGAAAAATTTTGATAGGACTGATATTTAATGAGATAAATGAGTTTTAAAATTAAAATAACTGCCATCTAAGGCGGTGTATTGAAATAAAAAACAAAAGACTTCGTCTATAAGGGTCCTTGGACACAACAATCGAAAGCTATGAAACATAGCCTACAGACAATGTTTCTGTGTTTGTATGAAGTAATATCGGAAGCTAAATTAACCGATTTGTATAATTAATTATTAATTCACCATTGGAAAGTGTAGTTTCTCTGGATGGACATAATGCTATAATGTTATTACAGTAACTTGTGAGTGAATTGAGCACAGGTAAGATTAAAATAGCTTCTTATGCACGGAAAACTTGATAGGTTATTCTGTACATTCATTTCCTGTATTTCTTATAATAATGTTTATGAACATATTCATTTTTATCTCAGAGAATTAACGAACAACGAGAGTGTATTGATTTAGTATGCAGTAATAGTACGTTAGCTTAGCAATCCATTATTTTATAATTGAAATTTTAACTATGCTCAATTGTCGTGTTAAAATACATAAAATACATATGCAATAAATGCAATGCAAAAAATTGGGTAATGAGCCAAGCAGATTATGTTGCGCTGTTGTAAAAGTTGTTCCTCCTGAGATTAAAGAGCTCCCACAACAAATTAAAAACTTTCTAATTCGAGTACATCCGTTATCAACACACTTTTTCATAATATAATATAATATAATATAATATAATATAATATAATATAATATAATATAATATAATATAATATAAACATAATAATAAATCTGTAGCCAAAATTTTTCTGTTAATTTTCGCTTTCCCAAAAATAATTGGTAATAAGAATTAAGAAACATGTTAAAGGAATTGTCATTGCACCAAATGAGTGGTCTCTGGATCAAAATGATCGAATTTTAATATTTTAAATACAATTTAAATTAAGTAACATATTAAACGATTTATCCTTCTATCAAACACGAATGTTCCCTGGATCAAATGTCCTATTTTAATTATGTAATTGCTTTATATTTATTTCTAACGGGTGCAGCGGAGCGCACGGGTACGGCTAGTAAGTGATAAAATTCTTTAGCTTTGTTTTGGTTTATACCCCAGATGTTTCCTGGGAGAGCGCTTGTCGAAAAGTGAAATCATAGTATATCTTAAAACCCTTACGTGATACAAAGAAAAGAGATGCATTTCCGGATTCAGCGCCCATCAAACCATAAGGGACACATTGTTATGGTTTGTTTAATAGAGACACATTGTTTCAAGTCGGAGCAAAATTCTTGTTGTTCAATGTTGTCTTATTTAGAACGCCCAGTAAAATTAAGCTTCTTGCATAATTTGTTTTTGAGATGTGTGCACTAATACCCAATTGCAAATTTAATAACGTTTTTTGAAATAATATGTATTGGTGAGTAAAAAAAATCTATGTGCTTAAAAGTTATGTCCTACCCTTTAAAAATTCTTAAATGATGCATCATGAAGTTGTAAAATTAATTACATCAAATCAGGGAAGCACCTTTTGTGCAGCTACAGTTTAAGTATTACCTGATTTATGATGATTTTCTCACGCATAATGTAAGGAGGAGGCAACTTGAGAATGTTCAGTTGTTAATGAATGACAGGGTTTCAACAGATGACTGCGAGGGGTAAATCTATTTTGTGTCTCCATACGATTAAAATTCTTTTTTGAGTATATTGTTACTGGCCAAGATAAATATTTAAATTAACGTTAAATGTTAGTTTCGGGTAGCATGCGATTCATATCCGTTTACACTGTATTTTGGACCGAAGAACTTTGGTGAAGTTGTTACATACAATCATATATATATATACATATACATACATACATACATACATACATACATACATACCTTATAGTTCATCTGATATATTAAAGAATGGACTGGTGAAAATTAACGAAGGTAAATTAAATACGAAGGTAATTAAGTAAAGCACATTTTATTGTCTGAAAGAAACCTTATAGCAGTTCGTTCAATCTAAAGAAAGAAGAGAAATAAGATGCAGATAGAACTAGAAGAATAACAACGATAATTAGACCTGCACGACTTCAGAAAACTATTAATTATAAAGTTAGGAAGGTATAGACGAAAGATCAGGCGCATCTGAAATATTTCTTTAAAAAGTTGCATAATTATGAAATTGTAGGCTACAGCCTGAGATCAAATCAGTAATGAAATAAGGTAGCTGTCTATTGCGACTAACTTTTAATGATAAATAGAAATTGGTCGCAATAATAATAATAATAATAATAATAATAATAATAATAATAATAATAATAATAATAATAATAGTAATAATAATAAAACTATCACCATGTAGAGAATGTACTTCATTTGTGAAAGTAACTTTCGGAATTACAGATGTCAAGATGAATAGTTGATGTTAATATTACAAATAATATTTATATCCATAACGGTAACAATCTCGGAGTACCTTGGCTTCACATCAGAGCAGCTCGTCAAGTATTGATCCCTGGAAGGATAAAAAGCCACAGTGTCTGGCGACTTTCCCCCCATTGCATGTTTCACCTGTTTGCACTACTGTTCTGTGTGGATTGGTGCTGGAGGGACAATTTTGCGCAAGCTCTGATGCAGGTGCGTCACTACGTAATTCAACTCCATTGCATCTGAAGCGTCCTCCAAGTGTTAATAAGGGTAACAATTTTATGGGTGTAATGTAGAGGACAAAGTCAGATTAGCATTTCCTGTGACACTCTCTCAGAACACTTGACGATTGTCACCATTCGTCAGCATCATCACTTGAGGCGCGCCTTGACATCTTCAATAATCCTCTTTCGAATGTCCCTTTTCTGTGTTCTTTCCTTCATCAGTTTCGAATATCCATTTTGTTAAAATTGTCTGTTATACCATCTAACTAGACTTCGTTGAATTGCCACACACAGCATGCTATCAGGTTGCCGATGTACGGTAGTATAGAAGAGGTGGGAGACCACCCGGTCTCGTAGTATAAGCAGTTCATGTTAAGAGTTGTGACCGGTCCAAATAGATAGAGCATAGAGCAGCTACAGCTAATGTATACCTATGTAAGCACTTGTTTTTACATTACTGTGGTTGGAATAGTCAAAGCTTAACATTTGTTCAGTGCAGACAAGAATTCAATCAAACATGCTACAATAAGAGTGTTGCTGTTCCAAACATTTTTCCCCTGGAATACCCTTACCCCCGCAGCCAGTCTTGACCCGTTGGAAAACGTGGTTGGATGCTGTTAATTATTATGCAGAACATTACGGTAAAATAATGGAGGTAATTGATGCATTGGATAGCGCAGTCAATTCCGCTGTTGCAGCTGTAAAATTATTGCCTTCTGAACAGCTATTGGAAGATATTCTGTTCATTGATTCTGATTTTAAAATCGTGTCCAAAAGCATCATCCTGTTAGAAACGTCTGAACTACAACTCTCAGAAGCCCTTAATATAGTGGATAAAGTATCATAAACCGTTATACAAAATAACAATTCACTAATTTCAGAAAAAATGAAATGTAAGTTGAGAAACATTATTGCTAAAAATTCTGCCTATTCACAACTTCGTATTATAAATGATGTGCTATCAGGTCACGACAAGACGTCTGAAGTTGCTGTACTAAAAAGTAGTGACTTCCCGTTCTTCAAATATGCACATATTACATCGTGTGATATTGAACGTACATTTTCCCAATATAAAAACTGTTTGAGTGACCATCGGAGGAGGTTAACTTTGCAGTCGCTCAAAATGTACGTAACTCTTCACTGTAATGCACATATTCAAGGATGATGTGAGTATATTACATTAAATTTTAAGAGTTAATATATCACACAAAATAATTGTGTATTTATATGTTTAGACATTTCCTATTCAATGGTCATTCATTATATTTCTTGAATGCAGGATACAGGTTTTATTGTAACCGCAGTATACTGCTCAGTGTTTACATCAGAGGCATACTCCATCCGTTGCACGCTTCCTTCTCATACAGTCTATACCGCGTGCGCAGTAAACCTTGCGATTCTCGTGGCAATTCCACGAAGTCTAGATCTAACGATCTGATCGCCCGGCTGAACAAGTGTCTTTTGGGAATATCTCTTCCGTTCGTCCTCATTAGGAGTGTGAACCATCTTATTCTTGAGGATTACATGGCAAGTATAGTACATATATTGTGTTCATTATACTTATGATATAACACATTATTATACAGGGACATCATTTTATTTTTACTTCAATTTTTATTGTACCTTAGTTTTTTAATGTACTTCACTCCCACCCCTTCTACTAAGGAAGTTCCAACTCCACACAGAACCAAGACCGCAGATAGTAAGCAGTACTGAGTTACTGAGTATAGTACTTTCCAGATATATGTTCGCGTTTTCCAGTGACGAAAGAGCTTTCAATATTGAATCATATTTTCGCACAGGTACTGTCCGTTTGCCTACGTCGCATCCCGATTTCTCCCACCTGCTTCTGCTCGCCCCTCTGTAATAGCTGGGCTGTCTTAGCTCTTTTCTGAAAACATTAATTTCTCTTAGGAATTGGAAGTTTACATAATATTATACAGCTGTTTAATTTAATTTAAATAAAAGGGCCTCGTTAAGTAATTAACTGTCACGTGATTTCCTCCCTTTCTACAATCCTGCGGCATAACCACTTGGACGGACAGTAGATAGCATGTCTGAGTAATTTTATATTTTCGGGTCGGGCAGAAGTGAAGATTGAATTTACAGTACGTAGAGTAGGTACAGAATTATTTCAACATGAGTTACTAGTACGAAGGACGAAACTGGCAATTGGAATTAGATGCAATAGTCTATAGTGCGATAATATGCACAAAAGAACTGAAGCCTGTATCGAAATGAACGGCCACCATTTTCAAAATTGTGTTTAAATATTCATATTATGATTATTTTTCAATTTAACTTCATTCTCTATAGTGTACGCTAATGTGCTGTAGACAGTATAATATACACTGCATAATGTATACGTTCGCATGGATAACTCACTTCGTGAGTAAAAGCACTTATTCTTAATACAGTACTGTACTTTGATTAAAGAAAAACCTAATGAAAATGATCAAACTCAAAATCGCGATATTTCCTAGTTTACGTAAATGGATGAACTACTTTTCTTCCTTCCTATACCTAGTAGAGTGATTTGTGTTTTACGCCAGTATCATCGAACTCCAGTCTTGGAGGGGGGAGCAAGCGGTGTTTCCGGTTCTCTAAAGGTATAGACAGGTTAAAATTAAAAATGTTAGTAAAAATAAAATGATGTCCCTGTACTTCTTTCGCCATACGCCCCCTTTATTTATTTGTCCATGTATTCTACGGAGTATATTTCTTTCGGAAAATCAGAGAGAATTTTCTGCCTCTTGGTCATAGGAGTAGTCCAAGTTTCTTGTAGTGAAAGGAAAATGTAGGAAGCGTTGCACCGTCTTTCATAAGTCCGTGAAACATTTTAGACATTAACCACAAATAAACGAAGCAACGTATAATTGTAATTCCTATACCGATAGAACAAGAAACTCTTCCAAGTTTTGTTAGGGAAAAGCCTGCATCGCATAGTTGTCGTAGTTTGCCGCTAGGAGGAGTAGTGAATTAGTTTTGTTAGGAAAAAGCCTGTGATAATTACATTTTTAACAAAGTGGGTCCGGCTCATTTCCACAGTGACGTACGAGGTTATCTCAACAAAATTTATCACAACGTTGAATAGGACGCGTCCACACCTGTGGAGTAACGGTCAGCGCGTCTGGCTGCGAAACCAGGTGGCCCGGGTTCGAATCCTGGTCGGGGCAAGTTACCTGGTTGAAGTTTTTTTCCGGGGTTTTCCCTCAACCCCATACGAGCAAATGCTGGGTAACTTTCGGTGCTGGACCCCGGACTCATTTCACCGGCATTATCACCTTCATATCATTCAGACGCTAAATAACCTAGATGTTGATACAGCGTCGTAAAATAACCCAATAAAATAAAATTGAATAGGAAGCTGTAGACAAGAAGATGACGCCTTAATGCGGTGGCCAACCATGTCACCGGATTTAATACCTTGCAATTTTTTCTTGTGAGGATTTGTGAAGAACATTGTTTTTGTACCCCCACTCCCCGCTAACCTTCAGGTACTTCGCGCCCGTATCACCGCGGTTGTGGCACTGGTCGATGGTGATATACTGACACGCGTATGGGATTAAATTATGTTATCTGCTAGATGTGTGCCGTATCACCAAGGGTGGTCACATTGAACAATTGTGAGATATGTAAAAAATTTGGAGAGTTTACCTACATTTCTGTGTAATAAAATGTAGTATCCGTTGTTTAGTTTATTTGTGGTCAATTTCTAAAATGTTTCATGGATTTAGGAAACACTCGGTATAAATTGCATATTTTGATATAGGCCTACGAGGCGGCTTATGATTTACAAACGCAGATACTTGTGTGCGCTTCGACCGTAAAGTAATTATCTTAATTCTGCCTTTCGCGGAGAACCGATGATTAGACAGTCAGATCACCGTACTTAAATTCTCTGAATAATTGCTTTTGGGGTCCGTAGTGTATGCTGAAAACGTGCTGAACGGCATAAGACTGCTGACAAATTGAACACAACGGCGTGTTATTCTAACGCAGCCTTGGCGAAAAGGCCATGGTGCGCCGAGCCACTGTGTAAGCTGCAACGTGCAT
The DNA here is from genome assembly GCF_040183065.1 of Periplaneta americana. Taxonomy (NCBI): domain Eukaryota; kingdom Metazoa; phylum Arthropoda; class Insecta; order Blattodea; family Blattidae; genus Periplaneta; species Periplaneta americana. Next base: position 176,968,972 of record NC_091127.1, read on the forward strand.
AGCACCTATGGAGGGAGGCGGACAACCGAAGGGGAAGTTAATGTTTAGGACGTGTAACGAAGAAAGAAATGAACAAGAAAACATAGGACACATGATCACAACCTAAAATTAACTATCTTCAGAATGTCTCTGCGACAGAGTTTCAAAATCAGGAATTATGTCACTTACTGCCAGTCGTAGTTGATCACGAAGGTATTTGTCTGTCAGTCGTGATCTAAATTTGATTTTTACTATTTTCATTGTTGAAAATAATTTTTCACAAACGTAAGTTACAGCGAACATGGCTTCAACAGAGCAAGCGAAAGAACGAAGCTTCAAATATTTATTTTTTTCCAAAGATTTGAAAAGTTCAATATCTGTCAAGTCCTTACATCTAGCTTTCATTTAACGTCACATTGTAAATCTGTGAGTTTAAATTGAAGATCTAACCGCATTATTCGTACATCTGCTGTAAAAGAATCGACGTATAGAGATGATAATTATGATGATGATGATAATAATAATAATAATAATAATAATAATAATAATAATAATAATAATAATAATAACACTTAACCTTTTAATGTTTCATCAGTAACATGTAGTAACGTATAATGCCGTTTTATGTTATACAACCGTTTTCCTAGTAATATTTGTGAACAAATCATACATTTAATATTTTCATCATATTGTAAGCAAAAGAATGCATCCTCCCATCCTACTTGAAACTTTCGTTTTTTATAGAGGTACATGGTTTCGAGAGAGCTATTGCGACGATACGCCACTCGAGACAAATACAAATGGAAAGGAGTTTGACTCCAGTGAGTGAGAGGGTGGGGGTTGTAGGTAGGAAGCGACAGAAATGCACTGCGAGCCACAATGTGCTCGTGAGTCGCATTTTCGCCGCGGCTGTTCTAACGCAATCGGTAGCTATTGAGCTGAATTTTAAAGCCTCGTCGTATTGCATTGTCACCCAGTGTGATAATGTTGAAACTCGTATTGTATTGTATTTAGTAACATTCCTTGGTATTCATACATTGCTTTACTGCTAGAATATGGAACAAGTCAAAAAACTTAATACTATTATAAAATTTTAATTTATAGTCACAGTCTAGATGAAATATATAGAGACGAGATTTACAATATAGTCTACTAGTACAACACAAAGTTTTAGTATCAATTTCATGAAGTGTTATTGAATGTCATGAATTCACCTACAGAATAGAAGGCGTGAGAAATTAGGCACTTCTTTAATTTGGCCCAAAATAATCTTATGTTTTGAGTTTCATTTTTTATATCGATAGGGAGGCTATTAAAAAATTTTACTGCAATATAACGCACTCCTTTTTGATAGCACCATAGACTTGCCGATGGAGTATGAAAGTCATTTTTGACGTGTATTTATGCTATGAACTGTTGAATTAGTTACAAAGTTTTCACGATTACATACGAGGAAGATTATTAATGAAAAAATATACTGATAAGCCATGGACATTATTTGTAGTTTTTTGAAAATAGTCCTACAAGATTCCCTAGATTTGGCACCTACATTCTAATTACTCTTTTTTTGTAATAGTAATATATTGTTACTATCTGTGGAATTTCCCCAGAATATTATTCCAAAACTCATTACCGAGTGGAAATATGCAAAGTACAGTATATTGTTTTTACTATCTTTTGCATAGATCTAATAGCAAAACAAGCTGAATTTAGTTTGGGGGTAATTTCTTTAATATGATTTTTCCAATTTAACACATTATCGATTTTTAAGCCAAGAAATTTGGTTGTCGTTGTTTCTAATAGGGATCTGTTATTAATTATTGCGCTAGAAATTTGCGAGGTTGAATTTGGACAGGATTTAAGTTGAATTATGTTAGTTTTGTTACAATTTAATACCAATTTATTGACTGAGAACCAGTCTAGAAGCGGAAAGCGAAGATTCTTATGCTGGAGTTTTTTTCTTTTGGAGTAGGGGATAAGCACTGAAAATGAATACATGAGTTTAATTAAAACATGTGGTTTAAATACATTTTATTACCTCAAAATATGGACGATTGTAATTAATGTCTTCTGCTCCGAAGGCCAACGAGCTGTCAATGAGGTCTTTCGTGTTGTGGATGGTTTGTGTCGGTGCGGAGAGCAGCGAAGAAACCACGAAGGCCGAGTAGTACACGTTCATCATGAGGGCCAGAATGTGCGTGTTGAGGAACACGATGCGACCCGTGATCCATCTGGAATCCATGGTGGATCCTGGGGGAAACAAACAGCCAGTCAGTTAGTCAAGGCGTTCAGTGAAAAATATAGTTAAACGTCTGCCAGGTCATCGCTCCATCCGTCCTTCGGCCTATCATTCTGTCCGCGTATGTATGTATGTATGTATGTATGTATGTATGTATGTATGTATGTATGCATGTATGTATGTATGTATGTATGTATGTATGTATGTACAGGGACATCATTTTATTTTTACTAACATTTTTAATATTAACTTGCCTATACCTCTGGATCAACGCCGTTTGCTACTCCCTTTCACGACTGGAGTTCTATGATACTGGCGTAATATACAAACAAATCACTTTACTAGGTATAGGAGGGAAGAAAAGTAGTTCATCCATTTACGTAAACTAGGAAATATCGCGCTTTTGAGTTTGATCATTTTCATTAGGTTTTTGTTTAATCAAAATACAGTACAGTATTAACAATGAGTGTTTTTACTCACGAACTGAGCTGTCCATGTGGATGTATTCATTATGCAGTGTAAATTATACTGTCTGCAGCACATTAGCGTACAATATAGACAATGAAGTTAAATTGAAAAAAAATAATCATAATATGGATATTTAAACACATTTTTTAAAATGGTGGCCGTTCATTTCGATACAGGCTTCAGTTCTATGTGCATATTATCGTACTATAGACTATTGTACCTAATCCCAATTACCAATTTGGTTCTTCGTACTAGTAACTCATGTTGAAATAATTCTGTACCTACTCTATAAAAGAGTACCGTACGTACTGTAAATTCAATCTTCACTTCTGCCCGATCCGAAAAGATAAAATTACTCAGACATACTATCGACTGTTCGCCAAGTGGTTATGTCGTAGGGTCGTAGAAAGGGAGGAAATCACGTTACAATTAATTATTTAACGAGGCCCTTTTATTTAAGTTATTTTAAACTGTTGTATAATATTACGTAGACGTCCAAGTCCTAACAGAAATTAATGTTCTCAGAAAAGAGCTAAGACAGCCCAGCCACTAGCTGGCGAATAAAAGCTGGTGGGGGAAACCGGGATACGACGTAGGCAAATGGACGACAGTACCTGTGCGAAAATGATTCAATATTGAAAGCTCTTTCGTCACTGGAAAACGCGAATATAATTTTGGAACGTACTGTTTACCATGACCGTAAGGCTACTATGACTGTGTGGAGGACGATTGAACTTCATTTGTCGAAGGGGTGGGAGTGAAGTACATTCAAAAACTCAGGTACAATAAAAATTGAAGTAAAAATAAAATGATGTCCCTGTATGTATGTATGTATGTATGTATGTATGTATGTATGTATGTATGTATGTATGTATGTATGTATGTATGTATGTATGTATGTATGTATGTATGTATGTATGTATGTATATATGTATATATGTATGGGCTATTCCATCTCAAAGCGACCGAAATATAGCGAAAATTGACCTTGCAATTTTTAAATACAATGAAACTTTTTCTGTCAGTTGACAACGGTGATACAATGCTTTGTGCAAAGTTTGAGGCATCAGAACTTCATAGTGTTTAAATTAAAAATATTTTAATTTATCGTATTTTCATAAAATTTGCAACTTTATACTGTTGTGGCTTCGAAACCCTTTCACCCAATGATCAAAATCATGGTTTATTTTGATGCTGAGAAATTAAAGTTTATATTGACATGTAAACAGTTGTTCTTACTGTTTATGGAAATGGAGAAATTTAGATTTTTCTTCATTAATACGCCTTTGCCCACGAAAACATATTTTTAAAATATATGGTTAGATTCCGCATTGAAAGTACAAATAAACACATATTTTTTTACTGATGGCACGTTGATAAGAAAGTATTGAACATATCAAATAAAGAAAATTAATAGTACGCGCGTGAACTAACCAGCTGACTGTAGGTAGTCGAGACAAGCAAGGCCAGGAGTCAAACACGTGATGTGTCGTCTAGCAGTCATGGCTTGGCTAGCTTCATCACAAGTTTTCATAAACACAGGAGTAAAATGACGCCCAACGCTCGCTTATCTTCAGCTCTCGACCAGTGCGTGCGGTACTGCGCCGTTCAAGTCTAGGCGTGTGAAAATAATCTATTTAATACTCTCGAAACTTATTGCCGAGCCACTAAGCAAACAATGCCGAATCCCTCTTAATAATGCAAGGTTTTTTCTCAATATTTTTTACATTTTCACAAATGGGCAAGAAGCCTAAAAGTAAGTAAAATCAGATTATCTTTCTCTCTGTATACAATAAAAATAAGCATTACTTCTTATCATAACCTACTAAATGTCAGCTTCAAAATGAGCTCTCCTTCAATGTTCTGCAGTAAATGGTTCCAAAGTTCTGAGCGCTGAAAGAGGCTTGTTTTTATAAAATACGCTAAATTTGTCGCTCAGTAGTACGAAAACCGTTTGACTTTCGATAGTATATTTTTTAAAATGCACTCTCCTCAGCACCTTGTATAAATAGGGAAAAAATTAGAGTTTTAAAAAAATGCGAGGTTTTTTACTGATCGATTTCATATGGAATAGCTCGTATGTATGTATGTATGTATGTATGTATGTATGTATATATGTATGTATGTATGTATGTATGTATGTATGTATGTATGTATGTATGCATTTTAGTTTGTTATTTAACGGCGCTGTATCAACTACTAGGTTATTTAGCGTCGGTGAGATTGGAGATAGCGAGATTTGTATTTGGCGAGATGAGGCCGAGGATTCGCCATAGATTACCTGGCATTCACCTTACGGTTGGGGAAAACCTCGGAAAAAACCCAACCAGGTAATCAGCCCAAGAGGGGATGGAACCCGCGCCCGAGCGTGTAAATATGTATGTATGTATGTATGTATGTATGTATGTATGTATGTATGTATGTATGTATGTAATGTGGCGTTACAGCCCGTGAAGGGCCTAGACCGACCAGCCAGCTGCTGGCCTCACGCCCACATGCCGACGCAGAGGTGGCCGATCATCGAACCAGAATGGAGGTATCGTGTGGTTAGCACGATGATCCCCCCAGCCGTTATAGCTAGCATTCGCAACCGGATTTCGCTACCTATCGTAGCTGCCCAAATGCATCACGATGCTGGCTGGGTAGGCACCGGTCCCATACACTGGTCGAAATTTCATGAGAAAATTTCTTCCCCCATGAGTACTCGAACCAGCATGTATGTCATTATGGAGGACCAAAATGTTCGTTCATGTAAGAATTTAGTCATCTGCCGTCTTCCTTTTGGGAGTGCCAGGTTCTAGGTCCACCTGGTCCAAAATCTTTTCCTTGTCTGCTCTGTTTGAATTCGTTCATGATAGGTGGTCATACCAATTGTTTTTTTTTCTGCTTGCAATCATATCTATGTTGAAGATTTTGAGACCTTTTCTGGTTTTAAAATTGCGTATTTCGTCCCTTAATACATATTTAATAATTAAAAAAACTCGGCTGTTTACATTTTCCGCTTGATCTATTCCTCAGAGTAACGGTCAGCGCGTCTGGCCGCGAAACCAAGTGGCCCGGGTTCGAATCCCGGTCGGGACAAGTTACCTGGTTGAGGTTTTTTTCCGGGGATTTGTCTCAACCCAATACGAGCAAATGCTGAGTAACTTTCGGTGCTGGACCCCAGACTCACTTCACCGGCATTATCACCTTCATTTCATTCAGACGCTAAATAACCTAGATGTTGATACAGCGTCGTAAAATAACCCAATAAAATAAAAAAAAAATAAATCCATTCCTTAGAACCATACATAAACATTGGGGCAGTTGTCACTTAATAAAATTTTAATCTTGTGGCTTTCATGATTTTTTTCTTTAAGGGTTAATGTAGTGTTCCATACATGTGTTGCCCTTTGTATAGTTTGTTTCGTATGTCATTGACTTTTGTGTGTGGGGACGCTTGATGAGCCTGGTGTACGAGACTCCAATTGAATCGAAGGAAGAACTCCTCGCTCGACTGCTTGCAGCATCTGATTCTCTACAGCACATGCCTGGAGTCTTTGAACGTGTACCACATGTCGTTGCAGAGTTTGTATTGACGCAGGAGGCCGCACTTCTGAACAGTTCTTGTAAATGATTTAGTTTTAAGGAATGAACGTTGCAACTGTATTCTTTATCCCTTACAGTACAGTAGAGTTTCTGGTTTTGTCATTCAATAATTGGTTTTCGACTCATGGTAATTTAACAAAAAACGTTTGTTTTGGTCTCTTGTATCATCCGTAGAATTTTGAATATTGAATTATGATACACCCACTATATACGAAGAATATACAGGGACATCATTTTATTTTTACTAACATTTTTAGTATTAACTTGGCTATACCTCTGGATCAACGCCGTTTGCTAACCTCTTCCACGACTGGAGATCGATGATACTGACATAGAGTACAAACAAATTACTTTACTACGTATAGGAGGGAAGAAAAGTAGTTCATCCATTTACGTAAACTAGGAAATATCGCGCTTTCGAGTTTGATAATTTTCATTAGGTTTTTGTTTAATCAAAATACAGTACAGTATTAACAATGAGTATTTTTACTCACGAACTGAGCTATCCATGTAGACGTATTCATTATCCAGTGTATATTATACTGTCTATAGCACATTAGCGCACAATATAGAGAATGAAGGTAAATTGAAAAATAATCATAATATGAATATTTAAACACAGTTTTCAAAATGGTGGCCGTTGATTTCGATACTGGCTTCAGTTCTTTTGTGCATATTAACGCACTATAGACTATTGCATCTAATTCCAATTACCAGTTTCGTCTTTCATACTAGTAACTCATGTTGAAATAATTCTGTACCTGCTCTATAAAAGAGTAGGCCTATCTTGCGTACTGTAAATTCAATCTTCACTTCTGCCCGACCCGCACAGATAAAATTACTCAGACATGCTATCTACTGTCCGTCCAAGTGGTTATGCCGCAGGATAAGGGGGGAAATCACGTGACAATTACTTAACGAGGCCTTTTTATTTAAGTTATTTTAAACAGTTGTATAATATTACGTAAACGTCCAATTCCTAACAGAAATTAATGTTTTCGGAAAAGAGCTAAGATAGCCCAGCTTTTACAGACGGGCGAGCAGAAGCAGGTGGGGGAAATCGGGATGCGACGTAGGCAAACGAACAGTACCTGTGCGAATATATGATTCAGTATTGAAAGCTCTTTCGTCACTGAAAAACGCGAACATATTTCTGGAACGTACTATACTCGCTAACTCAGTGCTGTTTACTACAGGGACATCATTTTATTTTTACTAACATTTTTAATATTAACCTGGCTATACCTTTAGAGAACCGGAAACACCGTTCGCTACCCTCTTCCGCGACTGGAGTTCCATGATACTGGCGTAAAACACAAACACATCACTTTACTAGGTATAGGAGAGAAGAAATGTAGTTTGTCCATTTACGTAAACTAGGAAATATCGCAATTTTGAGTTCGATAATTTTCATTAGGTTTTTATTTAATCAAAATGCAGTACTCTATTAACAATGAGTGTTTTTACTCACGAACTGAGTTATCCATGTGGACGTATTCATTGTGCAGTGTATATTATACTGTCTACAGCACATCAGCGTACAATATAGACAATGAAGTTAAGTGGAAAAATAATCATAATATGGATATTTAAACACATTTTTGAAAATGGTGGCCGTTCATTTCGATACAGGCTTCAGTTCTTTTGTGGATATTATCGCACTATAGATTATTGTACCTAATCCCAATCACCAGTTTCGTCCTTCGTACTAGTAACTCATGTTGAAATAATTCTGTACCTACTCTATAAAAGAGTACCTTAAGTACTGTAAATTCAATCTTCACTTCTGCCCGATCCAAGAAGATAAAATTACTCAGACATGCTATCTACTGTCCGTCCAAGTGGTTATGCCGCAGGATCGTAGAAAGGGGGGAAATCACGTGACAGTTAATTACTTAACGAGGCCCTTTTATTTAAGTCATTTTAAACAGTTGTAAAATAATACGTAAACGTCCAATTCCTAACAGAAATTAATGTTTTCAGAAAAGAGCTAAGACAGCCCAGCTTTTACAGAGGGGCGTGCAGAAGCAGGTGGGGGAAATCGGGATGCGACGTAGGCAAACGAACAGTACCTGTGCGAAAATATGGTTCAATATTGAAAGCTCTTTCGTCACTGGAAAACGCGAACATATTTCTGGAACGTACTATACTTACTAACTCAGTGCTGATTATGCAGCCTTGATTCTGTCTGGAGGACAGTTGGAACTTCGTTAGTAGAAAGGGTGGGAGTGAAGTACATTCAAAAACTCAGGTACAATAAAAATTGAAGTAAAAATAAAATGATGTCCCTGTATATGTGGCCTTGATTCTGTGTGAAAGGGTGGGAGTGAAGTACATTCAAAAACTCAGGTACAATAAAAATTGAAGTAAAAATAAAATGATGTCCCTGTATATGTGGCCTTGATTCTGTGTGAAGGGGTGGGAGTGAAGTACATTCAAAAACTCAGGTACAATAAAAATTGAAGTAAAATAAAATGATGTCCCTGTATAAGACCTTGATTCTGTGTGGAAGGGTGGGAGTGAAGTACATTCAAAAACTCAGGTGCAATAAAAATTGAAGTAAAAATAAAATGATGTCCCTGTATATGTGGCTTGATTCTGTGTGAAGGGGTGGGAGTGAAGTACATTCAAAAACTCAGGTACAATAAAAATTGAAGTAAAAATAAGATGATGTTCCTGTATTAAAACGAATAACCGTTGTGATGAATTGGTGAGAACTGCACGATAATGAATTGTGCTCATGCTAGCTAATACTCGCCTTGTTGACTAACAGCCCCCATTATGATAACAAGCGTGTCGCTCCACGTCCAAGCGCCCTCTGTTTCGTTGTTCAGATCTCCGTGCTCGGTGTCTTCAATGTGGTAGCTGGATTCGAAGAAGGATATGAAGCGCAGGGCCACCATCATCAGGAACCACATGACGCCGCAGCCCAGCCACAGCGACGGCTCGAACGGCTTCAAGAGCACCCCGTACGACGCCGTTATTTGTGGGTGACGGAACATGGCGCATATTCTGCAAATACATAGGGCTATCTTTACTAGTGGCTTGTACAGCAAACGCTGCAAACTAGTTCGTTAGACGTTCAAATAATTTTTTTTTTTATTTATTTTCAACAGTAATCTCACTAGACGTTTTGATTTTATCGATAAATCTGCGAGTGGAATACGAAAATACAACTGTCCAACTGTCTTCAAATGTATTATTGTACCATCTCAACATTACAAATATTACGCTAGATGCATGCTAGATGGCAGTAGTGAGCAATGCCCTCTCGTCGAGAAGTTCTCGATCTATTATACACGATGGCAATGTTACTAGTCAAGAAGTCTTTGTTGATTCAGTTTCATTTTTATTAAAATGCAACATTCCACTTCAGTTATCCGAATCCCAGTAATCAACGTCACTTGACAGATGATTTTCAATAAATCTTAATATTAAACAATCTCTGATACGTGACTATCCATAATATCATATAGCAGAAGCTATAACATAACCTAACTAATATACACAAGTGTTAGAAAAGTTTTAATTAACGACGATGACATAAAAAAATAAACATGAATAATTTTAAAAGGAATAATTATTGAATGTAAAATTTTCAAATTTGAATGTGGTTGGTGGTTCAATTGATATTATATTGGACGTGTGCGTAATAGAAGTGGAACTCGTTCATTTAGGCCTACATGGTGTATTCAACTTATTCAGGATTTCCGAATGGTGCTCTTCATTTATTTGTAAATCGGATTTCAGAAGCTGCATAGGTATGATCAGTGATTTTTATTAATTCTTGTTCTTGAATGCCAATGCGAGTCATATTTGAAACTGCTGTGCATCAACTGGAGTGGTTTGTAATTATATATATATATATATATATATATATATATATATATATATTTTTTTTTTTTTTTACGTCCAGACCAGCGCAGTTTCAAATGTTGGCAAACAAAGAAACAAATGCTAGGGACGCGATAAAATTAAACAAATGCTAGGGATGCGATAAAATTAAACAAATGCTAGGGACGCGATAAAATTAAACAAATGCTAGGGACGCGATAAAATTGTGCGATAAGCAGCCATGATTGGTTGAAATACGTCCTTTCGTACCGTTTTATTGATCAAAAGTAGTATGACGTAGTAAGAGTGTAATAGTCAATGAAAAATACCAGACATTTTGAAAGGTATAATAATGAAACATACTCCCTCTGAACGTTATTTTTATGCCAAATACTTTTTTTTTTAACCTATCCACCTTCAGTTTTTGAGTTTCAACGCGAAAACGCAAGTAAAAATGTCAGGACGATCAGTGGGTTTTTCATGTGGGAGTAAAGCAATAGCTATTTCAGGTCATTGTGGATTGTAGGTGAAAGTTCAAGAAAGTCAGGTTTGCTATGCTTTCGAACAATAGACATAGCATCTTGGTATAGCTGCTGCGTATAGAACTTGAAATGTAGAGGGTAAAATCATTTTATCCTGCTAAGAGATCTTGCTGAAATGATCGGGATACTGCAAAATTTTCTAGGCCTCTTATTTTATCAGTCTTCCCTTAGGAACTGTAATTTTTGCGCTCTCTCGAGCCAATACTGAATGTACACCACACCACCATTAAATATATGAAAAAGATCCAACCCAGTTGATTAATAACTATAAAATATTTGATTTTTAATAATGATATTATCTGACGCAAGTTTTGTAGTTTATATATTAACATCATGGCATTAACTATAATAATAATTAATTTCTAATTGTAATAATGTCATCAAATCACCTCAAGTTTTGTAGATTTTAATATCCAATACACAGCTGTACTCTGAAAATTACACACCGTAGAGTGTGTAAATTATTTTTAGTAAGTTTTGAAGCTTTTAATAGCCAATTGAATTTGAACTCTAAATATGTCAGCAATACTGCAGGTCATGGCCTTCGTGTAGTAGCCTATTGTTTATTGTAGTGTGTGTTTTGTTTTATTTTGAAATGCAATTAGTTCTCAAAACTGACGAAAGATGGATTTTGGAAAATAGGAAAATTATGTAGGAAAACTGACATTTCACTGAAAACTACTATTTTTATGAAAAACTTTGGGTTCCAAGCTTCAAAATGAGGCGTCATTTATTAAAATCCGTTCAGTCGTTGTCCCGTAATTTCCATTACCAGTTCAAATTTTATATAGATGTGTTGGGATAGAGTACGTGTTGTTAGCAGGGTTGCCGGATTCTCTCATCAGGAATCCAGGACAGATGATGATACTGCGTACCTTAACATTTGAATTAATTCAATCTGCAATACAACTGATTTTATTCCTTTTATGTATTTAGGGCCTAAACTTTTAATTTTGTTACACATTTCCTGGATTATCAAATGTCCTTACATATTCATAAATTTTGGAAAAATAATATCATGTAACAGCCTGACCTACACAGAAAAAAATGCGTGATACAGTGTTTAAATCTTATCAATAACAAATCAACTTTAAAAGAGAGTAAAGAATAACGATTTAATACAGTGAAACTTCTCAATAGCGGACACCGCCGGGGAAAAATTAAATGTCCGTTATTGAGAAGTGTCCGCTATTTAGAAAATCGTTAGTATGTGTACAGTACATTAAAATTTCTCATACATATTCAACACTATATTTTACAGTACAGTACAGTAGATAGTGAGATTGTTTACAGTATTCATCCAGAGAGAAATCGTACCAGTAAATGTTTTGTAAATGAAATAAACATCACTAACCTGAATTTTTCGCACGTTAAACTTTGTGGCCAGCTCACGAACACTTAATTTCTCCTTCTCACTATGCTTTACAATATCCACTTTCTCTTTCAGTGACAAACGTTCACATTTTTGTGACATTTTTAATGTGACTGTACTTCCGAACACTCAACTTGACAAACTAAGAAAGTACGGACTGCTCACGTACGGTATCACAACTAACAACTGTGCTGCTTACCTTCAATAAAGTACAAGAACGTTCAAATGCACGATAAAGATTGTTGCAAAGAATTCCGTTAGAATTCAGTTTAATTTACAACCGTCTTTTTCTTTTTTTCTTTCACGCTGTCCGTTATTTCAAAGTTTTAATTGTTGTTGGGAGATACATTTCAGTGTCCGCGTCCGTTATTGAGAATGTCCGCTATTCGGAAGAATTTTATCATAAGGGCCAATGTTATTTTGCAGGGGAATTTTAAAATGTCCGCTATTGAGAGAGTCCGCTATTGGGAAGTGTCCGTCAAGGGAAGTTTCACTGTATAGCTACAGGGCTTTCATTTCAAAACTTCCCAGTCTAAATAACTAATTATTTAAATTGAATTCACTTTAAACAAAAAACACGTCAATTTAGATATTGAGGGGGAAGTATGAAACCAGGCTTAATTGTATTTTAGATTTCACCCCCACCTCCAAGCCACACTTTGGAATTTTAAATGACACCTCAATATTTTTAATACTTAAATATGAAAGAGCATTAAATAATTGTCTATACACCTCATTCATTTGTTTTCGCATCTTTCGTTTTCTCTCGTCACCTGGCAACCTGGATTATTGTTATTGTTGATTAGAGCTGTAGAGAATAAAGCTACAAAAACTTATTGAGCATTTCATGTGATAGTTGTGTTTGTGTATTAAATTATTTTAAAATGGTGTACACCCTTCAAGAGAGAACATAAATCATCGTTATTGATTAAATTTAGGAAATTACACAAAATAAGCTGTGTTTTCATGCTACAATCAACTGATAATAACAAAAATACAGCTGTTGCTGCAGATCAACTGACCTTAGTTCCCACGTTGATACAGGGCAGTAGTCGGACAGGTCCATGCGGGGATTGTTGAGCAACATGGCTGAGATGCTCATGTCCACATCTCTGTCCCTCATCATTTTCACCATGCCTTCGAGTTTCCCGTCTTCCACAACATACCCAAAGGCATTTGTGTGGATGATATTTTTTCTGAAAATGTACTACATTTTACACATTAATCTTGCGTTATATGTCGAGGGTGACGCTCAAAATATCTGAAGCTCGACGAAAACTATATTAGAACTCAGATTTCTGTGATGTCATATTTTTATCTTATCTCCTTTTACAAACTTAAATTAAACACATTTCTAGCTTTTCTGAACAGAATGATAGGCCTACAATTATTATAGCCCATATAAATGCGTATTTTCTGCCATTGCCATAATATTTGACCAAAAATGGTAGGAAAATACAGACGTGGACAAATTATTAGCAAAACTGAAGATTTTTATTATATATTTTTACAAAATTGAAGATTTGTATTGTATATTTTTAGAAAATTTGACTCTTCAATTTGGACTACATTTGATATTTTTGCATATTTACAAATTTTTAGCAAAACTGAAGATTTTTATTGTATATTTTTACCAAATTCAACTCTTCAATTTGGACTACAGTTCACATTTTGGATATTTACAAATTATTAGCAAAACTCAAGATTTTTATTTTATATTTTGACAAAATTTGACTCTTCAATTTTGACTGCAGTTGACATTTTTGCATATTTATAAATTTTTAGCAAAATTAAAGATTTTTTATTATGTATTTTTACAAAATGTGGCTCTTCAATTTAAACTACAGTTACATTTTTGCATATTTCTGTCTACTATAATGATGGAAATATGAAAATTGTCAACTGTAGTCTAAATTGAAAAGTCAAATTTTGTAAACAGAATTATCATAAGAATCGTCAATTTTGATAATAATTTGTCCACGTCTGTATATTTTTGATATACTAAAATAGTTTTAAGAGTTCTCCAAGTATTATTCACATGTTTTGTGTCAATAATGGCAAGTGATTTTGTTAGCGTTTGGTTATTTATTTTGAATTTTCTTCTCTTAGAAATATTTTGTGGTTAAATGAAGTTTGAAGGTAACTGGATTCGCCAGAAGTAAGCTGTCAAAACAGAAAGCACAACAGAATGTCAGGACTATGGCCAGATTGCTGCTAGTCACTTTCTCTCCGCTGTTGCCAGGTAGTAATTCATAACAGTCAGTGGTCCTCTTAACATGGCTGACAGCCATTGGCTGTATAAAAAATTAGGCACGCGGAGGACAGAAATTGGGCATTTTTCATTCATATTTTCCCCCCATATAACTTTTATATGTGAACAATACAAGGAGTTAATATTCACAAGAAACAATTTTTATAGAATTGTAAATAAAAATGTTTTGTAAGTAATTTTTAGACAGTATTTAATTTGCGTCACATTTCCAAGTTGTATGTCATGTGTTTGTATTTTAGGGCTTAATTGCATGCATATTTCCACAGTTTTTAGATCATAGAAGTCCAAGCCCTATTATACATTCTAAATTTGTTCTAATTCAGTCTATCATTCAATATGGTATAATTGTTTGGGGTGGAAGTACAAAAATTAATCTTAGTCCGTTAAATTTACTACAAAAACGAATAATTAAAATTTGTTTGAAGAAACGTTTCGATTATCCAACTAAATTAATTTATTCTGAATTTAATGTATTTAATATTGAACAAATTTATAAGTATACGCTGTTAAAATTTTATCATAAAAATCGTAATAAGTTTGTATTACAGACACACAATTATGACACAAGACGAAATATTAATTCAACATTAGTAGAACCTAAATGTCTCACATCTGCTGGTCTAAAGCACAGCATAAATTTTGGCCCTCGGTTGTACAATGCTTTAACTAAATTACACCCAGAACTTCTAACATGTAACCCACTAACATATAACAAGAAAATTAGAAACGTGTTAATATCTTCAATTTGATTAAATAAATTTATAGCCTATGTGTATGAATTAATCAACCTATATTATATTTGTATTCTATAATTTTGAAATATATATTAGTCCTACTTTTCACGTGCGATATTATTCTTCTCTAGTGTTAATATTATATTATATAATTCCATTGCCGCTGTAATTATATTTTAGTTCCTATTTTATTTTACTTATTTATTTATATTATTATTATTATTTTTTTATTTTAATATTATATCTGAACTGCGACCGAGCTCATTCGGTCTCAAATTTTGTTAATACTACTGTATCTTCTTTTTATATTGCTTGTATTATTTTATTTCTATTTCTCTTTGTTTGTTTTGTAATTATATTTCTTTATTCTGTATATTTGAAATAAATAAAATATTTGAAATAAATAAATTTAATAATGTTGTAATGAACTATTTTGATTGTCTACATGTGGGAAATACATACATGAAATTATGCCCCGTATTTTTTAAACACTCTGTATATAGATAAGTCAGTTGTTTGCTTTTATAATTTGTGTATTTAAATAGGTCTTTGCTAGAATATATATTTTATTTTAATTAAAGTTTAATTTGAAACCTATAGTAATTGCTTGTTTAACTTATCCCATTACACAAAATTGTTATAAAAATATTATTTATTTTCATGTTATTGTTATCAAGATTTTGATCAGATTTATGTGAACTCCAGACGGGAGTGTCTTCATCGTCACAGATATAAATTCTGTAACTCTCTTGTACACTGACGTTCAAAGATATCATACTGATCGATAGTGATCGATAATTTGTTCGTGTAAGTGTAGCTTTTTTAGTTATTAGCCTACTTCTATGAATAGATGGCGAAGATAACAATCAGTGTCGCCACTATTACATAATTATTATTCCCGCATTATAGAATTCAGAATTTCATCACTTTCTAATGATTGTAAAAAGCGCTGGATGTAGCGGGAAATCGCTGATACTGTCAATTATGAGAATAATTTATAACTTAATCTACATCATCATTTTCTCCAACAATTTTTACCAGTCCCAATAATAGTGTCACCTATCGGGGACTAGCGGAACTATTTCAAAGTTTGTCAATTTGTTATGTCTTTCTGTTCTGACTTATCCCGTGATTAGAAAGTTCGATTACACGATCAGAAATATATCTGAACGCCAGAGTGCCTAACCATGCCTGCAACAATGTACATAAATGCGATGTAAAATTATATTTTGTTAGCGTATTATCTTGTAACAATGAAGACACTTACACTAAAATAGTATTAACACTTTTAGATATTAATATAAGTTTTGATTCAGTTGTAAACTCACGAAAAGTTAAACATTTGCTGCATTAGAAGAAACAGCCTGTAGTTGTAGGTGGCCATGGAATCCAAGCGCTTGTTCTCCGGCTTCAGTAGTTCTTCTTCCAGATTTGTTGTTGGGATGTTGTTCACCTGGGAACCGAGAAATATCGTTTAGTTTTTGGCATTACTTAATATAAGACCACAGTCTAGTATATACAGTCACGAAGCTCAATACGTAGTAAATATGCATCCATAGATAGTTGCTAACCACTAGGATCGCTACTATCGCCTCATTACAGACAATGCGAAATAGTACCTGCACAATCTGTTGTTCCTAATACCCTCATAAACACAAGCTTCGTGACTATATACTACTAGACTGTGATAAGGCAACAAGGATGAAATGAGTTAAATGCAATTCATAGGTAAATATCCCATCTGTAAGGATCAGTGTATTCTTATTGCTTCCAATTTGCGACGATCACTATTTCTTATTTCATTCCTCTTACGTTTTAGTGTTTTTTACGCCCTTCTACTGACCTCTTTTCGGACAATCTTTGTCGTATTTCGGTTGATATTTAATCAAATACAGGACTCCTATAAAATACCTTTCCGGTTTCGACCACATGTAATTTACGTTCTGTGAATCTGAGGTGCATGAAAATAGCACTAATGGAAAGAGAAACTCAAAAAGTTTAGTTATGGCAACATTGTTTTCCTAATTGGTTACACTGCCTCATAACAGCGCACATAAACAAATTTGTTCATTGTTGAGGCGAAATGGCTGCTAAAGAGGACAGAAAAACTTGATTTTCATGTGAACCAGTCGGTTATTAATGTGCAACGGCATTACCGAACAAAGTTTATTGCAGATCCACCCAGTGGACCTACAATCCGTAAATGATGCACTGATTTTAAGGCAAGATTCTTCGCAAGCGGTTGCGATTTCATCCGTACCGACTACAGTTGCTGCAAACCCTGAAACCAGAGGACAAAATGCTACGAAGAAATTTCTGCACAGATATGCAGATCTTAATTGAAAACGATGATAAATTTATTCGTTCCGTGGTGTTTTCTGACGGATCCACTTTTCATCTTTCTGGAAAGGCGAACAGACATAACCTCAGAATCTGGGAGTTGGAAAATCCGCGTACCTACGTGGAACTTGAATGTTCCAATTTAAACTGTTATCCATATCTAGATTCTTTACTGGTTCACTGAACGGAATTTTGGTGCCGTATATTTTAATCGGGGATAAATTTGGTATGGTAATAGTGGTTAACAAACGTGAATGGCCCACAAAGATTGACTGTGATTTTTCTGGATTTAGTTTAAGTCGGAATTTCCGTGTCCATGTCCAAATTGAGTCCAGATCATCATTAATTTTAGTTATTGCATCATTTATTTCGTCAGTGTGGAATTTTATGTATATTTGAAGATCGTCTGCATAGAGATGGTGTCAGCAGTACTTTAGAGATTCTGATATGTTGTTGATATAAATTGTATAGGGGAGACCAGTGTAAAGCGGCCTACCTGGATAAAACGGCCATGTGTAAGCATACCTTTAGCAGCATTGCCATATTGCCGATTATGTAGTGCACTACGTCAAAACTGCTTCTGAAAGTGGTCTGTAAGTCGTGGATGGCTGTCTTCACAATTTATGATTATTTCGATATGATAACTGTTTTTGGAGGTTCTGATCTAAGGTATCTACTTATTATTTGATATAATTTCATACATAATATACTTAACGTGAAATGTTTATCTACTGCTTGATATAATAGAGGTTATAGAGTTCAACATGCATGTGTTCGAAACTACTTCAAGATGGCGGTGTTATGCTATAAGCTTGTTTGTTTAGATGCATGTGTTCGGTGTAAAACGGCCATGCACGGTGGCCGTTTTACACAGTGCTTGGCCGTTTTACACCGTGCTTGATGGTTTTACTCATATCTCTGACGTAATACATTGAAACACTAGAGCTTTTACAAGTAATTCGGTTTCTTTTCCAGTATCAACTAGGCTATAAGTAGACGTATTAGGAACACTGATAGAAATTCTTGGAGCAGGGAAAATATGAGGGAAGCCATTAAAGCTGTTCAGGAAAATAAAATGAGAACTACAAAGGCAAGCAGTATGTATGATTTGTCTAGAACCAATCTGAGACGGCGAGTTGAAGAAAGGAATATAGATGCCATGTGCTGAAAAACTAAAAGAGAAAGCTGAAGCAGCCAGGTTCAAGAAAATAGATAGAAAAAGAAACATGTATCATAAAATAATTTTGGAAAAGAAGAATACTAAGAACATTGAAATTACAAGTAGCGAAGATAATTTAGACGATGAGAAGATGCTGAATGCATATTTTGTCAAGAAAATATCCACTCCATTTCAGCTAGTGGTGAAGGATGGGCTCGCTGTATGACGTGCATGAAATGGGCTCATGAAGAGTTTGCTGGACTTGATCCTGTAGCAGACGATGATTTCACCTGCGGTTTGTATCGCTAGACTATTAAATTTAAATGTCCTAATTCATGTTATAATTGATACCATATTAATGCTTTCTTTTCAATTATATTATCTTAGTTAATTAGATTAACATGTTCCACTTTCACGATAATAAATAATATCGTCTAACTATATGTATTTTTCAACTGAATATGTTTTCTATCTCATATTTTTTCTAGCATAATATACACTGGGCCGTTTTACACAGATGCCAGTGTAAAACGGCCATTATATTACACTTCCGAAAAATTTTATTTTCGACAATATATATTTTTTTTTTTTTGAAAATTTAAAAAAATGCCATATCACTGTCCTTAGATGATATACAACTCACACCTTTAAATTTAGACTCTTGAGCACACCGAAAGTTGTGTAAAGTAACACTTAAAATTAAGGTGGCCGTTTTACACAGGTTTCCCCTACTCTTTGTTATTTGAATGTCACCGAAGTACAAATCATATAGCATGAAATTGGATTTCCAGTTTGACCTACGGTAACATATCTTCTGTTAGGAAACATGATGTAACACTTTCTTATCTAAAATTAACGTGGTGAGTTTTGTTTTATTTATATTCCTGTATTTCGTGGCCCTATTGAGGCTGCGATGTCAGAAAGTCTCGTGCTATGTCCAAGGAAGCAATATTCACAAAGCAGCATACATAAAGAATCGAAGTTTTGGCCTGCATCGCACTCTCGGCATAACATCATGCACATCGAGCTGTGGTGTGCAACAGAGCAACTTGCTTTTCGTGATCCAAAACAACTTGAAGCGAAATTTCTCTAGAAGTGCAGTAGAACTCCATTAGGATAACAGAGAGGGTTTGGAATTGAACGGGTTACATCAGCTGCTTGTCTATGCGGATGACGTGAATATGTTAGGAGAAAATCCACAAACGATTAGGGAAAACACGGGAATTTTACTGGAAGCAAGTAAAGAAATAGGTTTGGAAGTAAATCCCGAAAAGACAAAGTATATGATTATGTCTCGTGACCAGAATATTGTACGAAATGGAAATATAAAAATTGGAAATTTATCTTTTGAAGAGGTGGAGAAGTTCAAATACCTGGGAGCAGCAGTAACAAATATAAATGATACTCGGGAGGAAATTAAACAGAGAATAAATATGGGAAATGCCTGTTATTATTCAGTTGACAAGCTTCTATCATGCAGTCTGGTGTCAAAAAGTCTTAAAGTTAGATTTTATAAAACAGTTATATTACCGGTTGTTCTTTATGGTTGTGAAACTTGGACTCTCACGTTGAGAGAGGAACATAGGTTAAGGGTGTTTGAGAATAAGGTGCCTAGAAAAATATTTGGGACTAAGAGGGATGAATTTACAGGAGAATGGAGGAAGTTACACAACACAGAACTGCACGCATTGTATTCTTCACCTGACATAATTAGGAACATTAAATCCAGACGTTTGAGATGGGCAGGGCATGTAGCACGTATGGGCGAATCCAGAAATGCATATAGAGTGTTAGTTGGGAGGCCGTAGGGAAAAAGACCTTTAGGGAGCCGAGACGTAGATGGGAAGATAATATTAAAATGGATTTGAGGGAGGTGGGATATCATGATAGAGACTGGATTGATCTTGCTCAGGATAGGGACCAATTGCGGGCTTATGTGAGGGCGGCAATGAACCTCCGGGTTCCTTAAAAGCCATAAGTAAGTAAGTGCAGTAGAAGTGTATTAAATTTCCGAAATATGTGCAGTATATTTTACGTGCGACGTTTTATTTCTGAAAGATAGGCGGCTTATTTAACGGGCGGTAGCAGTGCTTTTTGGTACCCAAAATGTTTCCTAACAGTTTTATTTCTTCTCGAAACACATTTTCGGATCAGACATTCTCCAGAAAGGAATAAACCCACTAAGTTAAACAAGAAAGCTGGGCTCTTCATACAAATTTATTCCTCTACATTGATTTTATATTTATTTTTAAATTTCCTCTGTTGATTTTGTAAGTAACGTGACACGAACATATCTGTGGAAAATGACTTTTGAATTTTGATTGAAATTTAACTTTTTTCTTTCAGTTTCAGTGTTTTTCCTTTCTGCTGAATGATACCCACTTACGAAATGCATGATTCTCACCACTAATCCAGCCCTGTAGACGATGCCTCGCAGATCTTGTCTTCGGAAATACTTGTACTCGGTCAAGTTAAATTCCAAGCCCGTGTATCGGGACCAGTGACCTGCTACTGTCCCATTTACAGGCCAGCTGTAGTTTATCTTGTAGAGATCGTATAGAATTACTTGATCCAGAGATGGTTCGGGATGTACCCACGTCACCTCCGAGTCTATGTTAAAATTGAGCTGCTCTATGCTTGAGTTGTACTTGTCTTGACTCCAGATCAACCAGTTAAAACTTGAATTCATGAAGCGTCTCTCTGAGTTCTGTAAAAGCAAGAAGAATATATTTATTTATATGTGAAAGTGCCCTTTTAACAAATGGTGACGTGGTAGCTCTGTAGTCAGTTCCGGGGTAAGAGCTTCAGTTCAAAGCACAAAGTTATGCTTTAGTGTTGGTCATTATAGGTACTACTGTTTTTCATACTCTTTGTGCTTTGCTAATATTTAGAGGAACTACATGAGAAAGAATTTTTAATTGCTGTTAACATTGAATGAACATCGAAAGTTCTTGAATTCCCTACGGTACGACCTTAACTCTGCCAGAATAAATAAATTAATAGATAGATAGATAGATAGATAGATAGATAGATAGATAGATAGATAGATAGATAGATAGATAGATAGATAGATAGATAGATAGATAGATAGATAGATAGATAGGTGGGTGGGTGGGTGGGTGGGTGGGTGGGTGGGTGGGTGGGTGGGTGGGTGGGTGGGTGGGTGGATGGGTGGATGGATGGATGGATGGATGGATAGATAGACGGACAGACGGACAGACAGATAGATTAGATAGATAGATAGATTAATAAATAAATGTTATTAAATATAGCATAAATAATAATGTATCTTGGTTATGAAACTTCTAGATTCACGCATATTCTAGATGGATATGTGTCAATCGAACCATGTGGATACTGAGACCCAAGGAGAGTTATGCAATGAAATGGTGGTATATTGACAAAGAAAATATTACAACATTTTTACGTGACTTCTTATGAAAATTGTGAAATTCTGTTAGAACTTGTATGATCAGTAAACATAAGATTTTAATTTAGCAACAAATAAGAAAATTTATTTATTTATTTAATCAGACAGGATTAAGGCGATAAGGCCTTCTCTTACATCCCTCCTGATAACACATATAAATACAAAAAATAAATACAGACGCTGATGAAAATAATATAAATTAAATTAAAGCCCTATAGAGGGTGAACAGGTTCAAAAGAACACTATAGAGCTCTCATCGAGCTAATACTAGAAAGAGAGAAAGAAAGAAAAACAGACATAGCAATGATGATAGTGACAACTAATGATAATAATAATAATAATAATAATAATAATAATAATAATAATAATAATAATAATAATAAATATATTACATATTAATTGTCAATTTTACAACAGCATAGTTACAATATTTACTATATGTCATGGGTTAAGGCGAAGTTGCGCAACCTGACAGGTGTTCAACAAGCAATTTCATGAACTAGGATGTGATTTTTTAATTTAAATTTGAATTTTGATATTGTCCGACAGTCTCTGACATGGTCAGGGAGAGAATTCCAGAGGCGTGGAATAGATATGCTGAAAGATGATGAGTAGAAGGATATTCTGTGTAGAGGAATAGAGAGAAGATACATGTTCCGGGTTCGAGGTAGTGAAAGGTAAACAAAACGAGATGCTAGGTAAGAGGGTGTGGAGGTGTGGATGATTTTAAATAGTAATAAGAGAGAGTTGAAGAATCTTCTTTCTTTAAGTGGACTCCAAGACAACAATTCTAGTGACGGTGTTACATAATTTTCTCATGTTACAAACGAAACGAACGCAGATATTGTGAACACGCTGTAGCCTATGGGCAAGATCAGTATTTAGATTCGTGAATAGAGAATCGCAATAATCGAAGTGGGGCATCACTAAAGTTTGGATCACGTTCTTTTTAAGGCTGAGAGGTAAAACGTTGGTTAAGTGTCTGAGGGGATGAATTATGGGGGAGGGGGGAAACATACAGTATATTTAAAATTATTAAAATATTTAAAGATTCTCCATTCAAATTTACGAAATGAAATTGATCGCTTTTGTTCTACTAGTTAGTATTTAAAATCTGACTTCATTTCTAGAGACCTTGTAATTGAAATGGAGGCTTCAACAACATTAAGATCTGGCATCTCCTGTAGATAATAATTCATGGAATTAAGTTCGCTCTCTCAAATCTGAATTTGTAACCCTTAGCAAAGATGGTTTTCATATAGCGCCACAGAAAGGAGTCTAATGGGAAGAGATCCGGATATCTTGCAGGCCAATTAGAGATCCTTCCCGTCCGATCCACCTTTGTTGGAAGTGTTAGTTTTTAGTTCACGGACCGGCTCTGCAATATGCGCTGGTTACCAACATTATGCCGGTTTCTCCCAGTCGATTGTGAATTACAGAAAATGTGCGATAATGTGGCCATCTACGTTCAGGGAAGCATTCGCTGTACATTTTGTCAACTTTTCTACCATTGTGTTCAGCCGCACTTTTAAAAAAGGTGTAAGTTCCTAATTTCTCTCTACGTACAGCGCTCGCTCCATCTTGACAATCAACCATGACTAAGTCACTAGTATACGTATTGTTTACCGAGTACGTAACGGCTAAGAATATGACATCACAACGTAATACATCAAATCAGGATTTAGTGTCATGATTTGTAAACAGAATAATGTGTTTTGGCCTCATGCAAATCAAGCTTTCAGGTTTTTTAAATAAGTCTTTATTTATACTGGCAGAGTTAAGCCCGTAGGACCTTCTCTTACACTCTACCAGGTCACAAAGTATACAAGCAGTGAAAATTTAACAAAAAGTTAAAGAACAGAATACTAACATATTACAAAAAAAAATAATAGCATAATAAAATCGACACTAAACAACATGAAAATAATACCATAATAGAAAAAAGAAAGTAAAATACATTGGAATATAGTGAAAGCAACTCATTTAGTACAAATGGTTAATATGCAAAAACGTAAGGAAGAATATATCAAAATGGAATGTAATAAAATAATAATAAAAAAGAAAAGAAATACGAAAATTAAATAAAATTCACGATAAAAAGGCTATGATAATAAATTCATCGGCTGATAAAGAGAACAAAAAGGGGAAAGGAAGGAAAAATAGACAATGTCCGACAGTCTCTGACATGTTGTGGTAGAGAGTTCCAGAGATGCGCTGCAGAGACGGTGAAAGATGAAGAGTAGAAGGATGTTCTGTGTTTAGGAATGGAGAGTGTGATATGGTGTTGTGAGCGAGTATCTATTTCGTTATATGAGGACAAATGTTGAAAACGAGAAGCTAAGTAGCTAGGGTTAGAGGTTTGAAGAATATTGAACAGTAAAGTGAGAGAGTGAATAGTTCTTCGCTCCTTGAGACGGACCCAGGACAGCATATTCAGTGAAGGTGTGATACTGTCAGATCTACGGACGTTGCAAATAAATCGAACACATGCATTATGAACACGCTGTAGTCTGTCTGTCAGTCTGATGTTAAGGTCAGTGTAGAGAATGTCACAGTAATCAAAATGAGGCATCAAGAGTGACTGCACTAAATTCTTCTTGAGAAGCAACGGAAGGAAATTTCGAATTCTTTTTAGTGTGTGAATTTTCATAAAAATTATTTTACATATGTGTGTGACTTGAGTATTCCAACTTAAGGTGTAACTCCCTGTAAAGTTGACTTGAATAATTTCGAGGGAAAAATTGTTCCGGGGCCGGGCATCAAGCCCGGGACTTTTGGTTAAACGTACCAACGCTCCACTAACTGAGCTACCCGGGAACTCTACCAGACACCGATCCAGTTTTTCCCCTCTATAGCCACACACCTCAAAGTGGGCGGACAACCGTCAAGCAACCAACATTGAGTGCACACTAACTCTGTGTGACTTAAATTGTGGTTTTCTGTTAACGAACAGTGACGTGTATTATGCAAATCAAGCTTTCAGGTATAAGTCCCTGTAAAGTTGATTGGAATAATTTGGTCTCCTCCTACGCATGTTCATTACTCACTCAATATGGGTTTCCGATCCATGGTTATTTAATAAAAAAAATAATTGAAGTTTGGATATGGAATTGTTTAACACACTACATATCGTTTGTAATGGTTTGTAACTTCTTCGGTTAACTTCGGCAAATCCAAAAAGAATTTATCTTCTGGGAACCTCTGGATGTCCTTTTTAGTAAACTGTACACAGACACACACGTGTGGGAATAAAGTCGAGAAAAGCAGTATGTAACCAAATAGGAAGTCCGAAAATACCTAAATTTATGTGACATTAGAAGTGAATTGTCTGGAAATTCGAAATGATTAAAGTAATAATGAATAACATTATATAAAAGAACGACAAAAAGTTTATTTACATGCGAGAATTGTATGTGATACAGGAACAAAAAGATGGCATGTTACCAAAATCGGGTCCTTGGTAATGATCAATTTTACTTGGAGTCATGACTTACCTGTTGGAGATAAGTCTTGCTCCGAGGACAGTCGTAGTCGATAAAAACAGCGAACTTGTGGTACCCCCTTTTCATGATGGCCGTCAACTGTGTCACTGAAGGCTCCGCAGGATCCGGCGACACCATCCAGAACTTTCCCGACGACATGAGGAATTTTGTAACTTGAAAGCTGTCTGCAATAATGTAAGTTGAAATAATATGCAAATCTGGTTGCATCCATTGACCCAGTCCTTTCACGGATTGGTGAATATTGCATCAGTTGTCGATCATCTGATCGTGGATACATTGGAGTATATTTACTAATTAGGGAACAGAAAACGGATGTAGGTAAATTCTAATTTTTAAATCGAACTATAAGTGATTGGAATGACCTACCTCCAGCGGTCTTTGAGGGCTGTCCTTCCTTAAGGAGATTTTAAAATAAATTTAAAAGTTGTGTATAAAGTGTAAATTAAAAGAAAAGAGACGTTACATTGCTTAAGGTGACTTGTATTTACTTAGCCTGACGAGTTATTCCCTTGGTTTGAATTGTAACTTATTTAAAAATAGCTTGTGAGAGGGTCTTAGGCTACAAATATTTAGTTTAATGCAGTTCTGTTTATAAGTTTGAATAAGGGTGTAATTGTTTGTGTTATTTGAACTGTTGTATCAGTGAAGCGAGGTGAGTCAGTGAAGTTATGGTTTTACAGTGACAGTGAAAGTTTCGTTCAGTGATAATTTATAGTGTGTTCTACAGTGTCAGTGAAATGTGTTCTGAAGTGTCAGTGAAATGTGTCATAGTCCAGTGCAGTGAGTGAGATGAGAGTAAAGTGAAAGATTATCAGTATCAATGTGAAACTTATGTAGGGCCTATACATATGTGGGTTCTAATAGAAAACTAAATTCACTTATTAATTAGGTTATTTTATGTATTAATATTAATGTAATTATTGTTATTTGTATTGTGTATTATTTTTATTGTGTGTAATTAAATTACCACTTCCACCGGGTGTTTGCCTACTTGCAGTGTAAATACATACATATACATACATACATACATATGGGGGGGCGATTACACTGAAGGAATGTAAGTGATGTTTCCTCTGATAATATAGTACATTATGCAACGAGCCTATAATGGTAGTAATTAAGACGCGAGTATGTTTATGAAACGAGCGCAAGCGAGTTTCATAATTTTCATACGAGCGTCTTAATTACCATTATAGTCAAGTTTCATACGACTTTTTATGCTCGACCATATTGATTTTTTCCGGCAATTGGTGAAATGAATTTGCGGGAATGTGCTTTGTGAAAGGCTGGAAGGTGACGGTGAATTGATGTTAATTTGTGTGTTGTTTTTTTCGACTGAGTTTAATATTGTCTAATCTCGCGCTAGCTGTCTTTCGATTGCATATCCGAGAATAATCGATACTTGCGCTTTCATATTGCTACAATGGTATTTTCTGATTGGTGGAACACCTGAACTTTAATGAATAGGTGTACTTTAATGAGGTCCATTAAAGGGCTGCTACCAGGTGTATAATTACTACATTTCGGTATGGTCGAGCATAAAAGACATTTCATAATTATAGCACTGTTGCCATTACTGTTTTCTAACCCTCGTAAATTGATTTTACGTCTCTGACAAATGCTGTTCAGTCCGAAAATAAATTAAAAAAATTAAAACTCATCATTTCAATGAAATGCAATGGGAGATTATCATTTAAATGAAATGAAATGGCAGATTTTAGTATTTAAAGCAATAACATGCAGTTGAGAATCGTTTCGTAAAATAATAAAACCTTTTGTAGAATACACCGTTCATAAGCGCTACTTCAGCTGTTACTTCCAATTATTTGGTTCGGACAAAAATAATGTGTTACAATTTTCTGACTGTATTCCTGTGAATCACCTTAACATTTCCGCGCTTGCGCTGTTCTACGTGTCGCTACCCAGATTCTTTTGCTACTAATAAAATTAATAGAGACACACTCACTTCCCCCGCTCATGGATTATTTCTCATCCTTATGCTGTAAACAAAATATGATTAATATAAAGTGAGGGAGTTTTGACTTCGTTGCTTACACTTACCGTATTTCGTGCATGTGAAACCACTTACAATTCGCACGTATTTAAATGTGAAATAGTCTTCAACAAACTGCAGAGTGTCTTCTGATATCCGACTAACGACCGTTGTTACAAGTACTAACATACATACTGCATTTAAACTCCGCATTTTGTCTCCCGCAGATCGTGTGGCGATTTTTCACAAGCTTCTGTGCCTGCTAACTGTCTTTCTAATCTCCATTCTCTGTATTAAAAAGCAATGGGTGGGGGAAGGTGGAAGTATCTTTTAAAAGGTAGGAATTTCTTGAATCATGAATCAGAGACGTCATTATCTTACAAGGGCAGCTTAAGATAGACGGCTAGCGCATGTCTTCTCATTCCATATTCATCCCTCAACAAGTCGTTACCGCTGGCGGATTATGCTTTCAAACAGTTCCAAGATGCATAAAAACGCAAATTCCAAGGAGAATGGCACAAACATTTCTTTCATTTTCCTAACGTAATACAGGGACATCATTTTATTTTTACTTCAATTCTTATTGTACCCGAGTTTTTTAATGTACTTCACTCCCATCCCTTCTACTAATGAAGTTCAACCGTCCTCCACACAGATCCAAGACCGCAATGCAGTCATAGTAGCCTTACGGTCATAGTAAACAGTACGTTCCAAAAATATGTTCGCGTTTTCCAGTGACGAAAGAGCTTTCAATATTGAATCATTTTCCATTTGCCTACGTCGCATCCGGTTTCCCCCACCTGCTTCTATTCGCCTCTCTGTAAATGCTAGTGGCTGGGCTGTCTTAGCTCTTTTCTGGGAACATTAATTTCTGTTAGGAATTGGACGTCTACGTAATATTATACAACTGTTTAAAATAACTTAAATAAAAGGACCTCGTTAAGTAATTAACTGTCACCTGATTTCCTCCCTTTCTACGACGCTGCGACGTAACCACTTGGACGGACAGTAGATAGCATGTCTGAGTAATTTTATGTTTTCGGATCGGGCAGAAGTGAAGATTGAATTTACAGTACGTAAGGTCTCTTTTATAGAGTAGGTACAGAATTATTTCAACATGAGTTACTGATACGAAGAACGAACCTGGTAATTGGAAATACGTACAGTAGTCTATAGTGCGATAATATGCACATTAGAACTGAAGCCTGTATCGAAATGAACGGCCACCATTTTCAAAAATGTGTTTAAATATCCATATTATGATTATTTTTCAATTTACCTTCATTCTCTATATTGTACGCTAATGTGCTGTAGACAGTATATTATACACTGCATAATGAATACGTCCGCATGGATAGCTCAATTCGTGAGTAAAAACACTCATTGTTAATACAGTACCGGTACTGTATTTTGATTAAAGAAAAACCTAATGAAAATTATCAAAGTCAGAAGCGTGATATAGTACCGGTATTCTAATACTACATTAGTCCCAAATGAGTACTTTTTACATAAAAATTTTCCACTAGATGTTACAACTGTTTTTCTCGGTAAGTACTATTCGTATACGATTGTGATTTTTACTCCTAACATTAGGAATGATTTATTCTTTTGCAAGTTTCCGATAAAATGGGCGAATATCTTTCAAATGAAATAAAAAATATTAACGCGTATTGTTATTAAGAAGTTTGGCATCTCTGCTGCAGTGACAAAGGAGCTGAATGCTGTTATTCATATCGGAGTTCGTAGGTGACGCGCTGTTGCCACACTTCAGACTTCCAACCTAATTTTCTAATTATTAACTATGCACACAAATTACAAAACGCATAACTTTTTTATTTATTTTAATCTATTCTATTGCCATCTTAAATCTGAACAGATACATCACTTCCACCCTGTATAAGTTACTTTACTGTTTTTGCTTATTTATTACAAATTATTTCCAAGGATATTTCAGTTGTACTGTCGTGATATAGCTTTCCTGTGCCCCATTTTTTTTCCTCTAGAGGTATAATAATTCTTACGCAGAGTAATGTGCGAAATTCAAGTACTTCGATATGTTGAGTTGACGGCAATAAATTGGCCATTAGAAAGTCTCCTGATGTGCTGCTAACTCAAAAGTGAATGAATAAATTTCAAGAACTATCATTATCTTTGTTATGTAAGCGAAGAAAGAAGACTGGAATGAATAGCTGTGAAAAATCTTAGTTTAAGAAAGGAACTGGGAACTGGTAAATGTAGATCTAAATAATTCATAATGCTGGTTTCTTTTAGACCCCGTAAGGAGTGGAGGCTTTTGAAGACCCATTGGAGAGCTCATTTTCTATTTTATTTCTTGCTTTATCCGTCAGGGTCCACTATGACCTCATAAAACGTTAGAATTCCTTATTGATGTAATAGATAAGAGTGGAGACAACATAAGCCTGCATTGATAGTGTAATGATAAGAAATTGGCGTACACTCGTTCCGTTGCTAAGACATTGACATAATATTACTTATATGTTGCTAGTGAATGCATTAGCAACGAAACGAGATGTTTATTGTTAGTATACGCAAATAGCTTACTACTACCACGGCCGACTTGATGTGCTCGCTTCGCTTCTCCTTTACCGGCCTTGACAATTCATTTTGATCCCTGTGTTAAAGCTGTAATCGAGAAAATATGAAATTCCCGCCAGATGGCACTGACTCCCAAGGTTCACTGAGGAATGTGTGTATGGTTTCTTGCACGATTATAATTAGTAATATTGCGCTTCTTTCTACTGGTATGTGAGTTTATTGTGATATGATTCAAAATGACGTATTGTTGTGTACTATTGTGTGCTTCGAATAGAAAAAAAGAGTGAAGGAGCAATATCATTCCACGAATTTCCGAGTGACAGGGAAAGATGATTATATTTCGTGACCAGAATATTGTACGAAATGGAAATATAAAAACTGGAGTTGTATTCTTCTAAGAGGTAGAAAAATTCAAATATTTTATTTTACTTTAGTAGGTTATTTTACGACGCTTTATCAACATCTTAGGCTATTTAGAGATGAAGGTGATAATGCCGGTGAAGTGAGTCCAAGGTCCAAAACCGAAAGTTACCGAGCATTTGCTCATATTGGGTTGAGGGAAAACTCCGGGAAAAAACCTCAACCAGATAACTTGCCCCGACCGGGAATCGAACCCGGGCCACTTGGCTTCGCGGATAGACGCGCTAACCGTTACTCTACAGGTATGGACAAAAATTCAAATATCTTGGAGCAACAGTGACAAATATAAATGACACTCGGGAGAAAATTAAACGCAGAATAAATATGGGAATGCCTCTTATTATTCGGTTCAGAAGCTTTTGTCATCTAGTCTGCTGTCAAAAAAATCGGAAAGTTAGACTCTATAAAAACAGTTATATTACCGGCTGTTCTGTATGGTTGTGAAACTTGGACTCTCATTTTGAGAGAGGAACAGACATTACGGGTGTTTCAGAATAATGTTCTTAGAAAAATATTTGGGGCTAAGAGGGATGGAATTAGAGGAGAATGGAGGAAGTTACATAACGCAGAACTGCACTCATTGTATTCTTCACCTGACATAATTAGGAACATTAAATCCAGACGTTTGAGATGGACAGGGCATGTAGTATGTATGGGCGAATTCAGATATGCATATAGAGTGTTAGTTGGGAAGCCAGAGGAAATAAGACCTTAGGGGAGGCCGAGACGTAGATGTGAGGATAATATTAAAATGGATTTGAGGGCGGTGGGATATGATGATAGAGACTGGATTAATCTTGCACAGGATAGGGACCAATGGCGGGCTTGTGTGAGAGCGGCAATGAATCTCCGTGTTCCTTAAAAGCCATACGTAAGTAAGGGAAAGGTGCGAAAATGGCTTAAAGTGATTTCACGCCGAGACTTTGTTCCTAAAGCAACTTCCCATCTTCAGTCGTTTGAGTTTACATTTCAGGGAAGAAGATTATTCTAATAATGGGAAATTTAGACTATTAAAACCAAATGCTGTGCCAACAATATTTCCTCATTATCCTAGGTATAAGTGACAGATATCAGAAGACCATGACGAACAGTTACTAAAACTGATCTCCCTCTATCCAAGAAACGCAAATCTTTTAGTAATATTGCTTTTTCACTATTCGGACAAGATGTTCCGAGTGGCTCAGCATCAGTTAATGACATTCCCTTCTTGCCAGTTGAAAATGACCATAAAGCGACGCAAACAGACGTTGTCAACTTTGTGGAACTAAGAAGACATAATTAACAGATTGCATGTGAAAATTACACAACGTAATCAGGTGTTACAAGAGAAGCAAGATGAGATAACGAAAACAACCGAAAAACTCCAACTAATTGAAAGAGATCCGTTACATAAAGAACAAGAAAATGTATGGAAAGAGGCCGATGAAGGCAGTATTCATGCAAAATTGATTCTAGATCAGCTGCTTAATCATCGAAATGGAATACCAAACGAGAATATATTAGAAAATTTTTGTTCAGAAATTGAGCCGTTACTGTGTAGATGCCCTCTCTTGCAATGCCAATTTGTGATGAAGACGGCCAAAACGGACTTGCTAATTCATTACTGTGAAATTTGTTAGGCCGCTTCTAGATAACATTGCAGCAGCTTTAACTGAAAAGCTTGTTCCTTCGAAGAATGCGGGTTATAATCCACTGAGTCGCAAAATCTTGAAACTATGATTCTTGGATCTGCAATATCAAGTGGAATGTATCAGTGCAGTGAGTGAAGTTATAAAACTCAGTACAAGTTATGATAAATAATTACACACGTGATTACTTTGAAACATCGCAGTTTAGCCTAGGGGTGCTACTCAGCGAATGAACTACAAAATTACGCCTCTGTCATCATGTTACTTAAACTGAACAGGTTACTATGTGGTACCTTCCCTGCTTTTAAACTCACGCTGTTACCATAATTAACAGAACTAAACATAATAATACTTATTATTTTCTTATTTATTATTTATAAGTGTTATTATTACTCTTTAATAATTTATTTTAATTCATATTGAATATTTCTTCTGTGGACACCAGAGCTTGGCAGACAGCGCCTCGTGGTGGAATTGAGAAATTATCCAATTTCAAGAAAATATTACTATTGTCAAGGCCGTATACAAAAAAGCGAAGGGAACATCAAGTCGGCCGTGCTACTACAATAATGGAAAGTGACGATAAAAATTGGCGACATACTCCACGACTGCCACTTAGCAGTTCGATAAGATAACTAACAGCAGCGTCCATGGCAGTTGATATGTTTTGGTAAAAACAATGTTTTTCTCTTTGTTTTTTATGTCCTGTAATTTAAGGAACTGGCTGAAGAGGTGTTATTTGTGCCGTTATACGACTGTTTTAATTACCAGGTTCAAATGAACGAAAATAATTGTCAGATTTCCCAAAAATAAGAAATTATAAGAACCATATAATGAGGTTATGATTGATTTGAGTATTGTAGCTAATGATGAGAGGAATAGATAAACTCTCTCATCCATTAAAGCTAGCCTATTGTTGACATTCAGTATAACATGGCCCATGTAAGTTGCACTGAATTTTACAAATTTATGTGCAGTGAAAAGGAATCAATGTATCTTGGCCAAGTAAAGTGAAAAGTGAAAATAAATTGTTGTGAGATATCAGAAATAATTGAAAATGATTTTCACAAATTTTTGTGAGAAAGTCTTCATGGACGTAGAAATAAGATAACTAATTGTTTTCTAAAACACAGTGTAAATGTGAAAGTTCTTAGTAATGTTTGTATGAGATTGCTGGTATACAAATGTTTCAGTGTTCTTAAAAACGCACATGTAAAAAAAGCAAACAATTCATTTGTGACTTTCAAAAGCTACAAAAATATAAAATGAAAGAAGATAGCAAATAGTTAATATACCGGTAATAAGCAAATCGTTTCTTTCAAATCATTATTTATTTTTCTAGTAATTTTCCTTCCTCCCAATTCCTTATTAAAATTCAGATTTTATTTTACAATTCATATAGATGACAAGGGTACAAAAACAAAAAGAAAGAGCTTTGAATTTATTTAATTAATAGCCGTACCCGTGCGCTCCGCTGCACCCGTTAGAAATAAATATAAAGTAATTACATAATTAAAATAGGACATTTGATCCAGAGAATATTCGTGTTTGATAGAAGGATAAATCGTTTAATATGTTACTTAATTTAAATTATATTTAAATAATTAAAATGGAATCATTTGGTCCAGAGACACTCATTTGGTGCAATGACAATTCCTTTAACAAGTTTCTTAATTTTTATTACATGCATCCATAGCTTAATGAAGATTGACATCATTTACATTTAATGTGTATACTTTATTTTACTTGTTATATGTTTCCATTGAATTATGGTAATAACTTAATTTTAACTCTTGTTTTCTACGTATTCAGTAAATGGCGCTTGGCCCACTATGGTTCTGAACCCTTCAAATAACTTAAATAACTTATATTATATTATATTATATTATATTATATTATATTATATTATATTATATTATATTATATTATATTATATTATATTATATTATATTATATTATATTATATAAAAAGTGTGTTGATAACGGATGTACCCCGATAAGTAAGTTTTCAATTTGTTATGGGGGCTCTTGAATCTCGGAAGGAACAAATTTTATTTTACAACAGGGCAACATAATCTGCTTGGCTCATTACCCAAATTTTTTGCATTGCATTTAATGCTTATTTGTTTTATGTATTTTAACTCGATTCAATTGAGCATAGTTAAAATTTGGATTATAAAATAATGAAATGCTAAGCTAACGTATTATTACTGCATACTAAATCAATACACTCTCGTTGTTCGTTAATTCTCTGAGATAAACATTATTTTAAGAAACACAGGAAACGAATACTCAGAATAGCCTATTAAGTTTTCTGTGCATAAGAAGCTATTTTAATCTTACCTGTCCTCAATTCACTCAGAAGTTACTGTAATAACATTATAGCATTATGTCCATACAGAGAAACTACACTTTCCAATGGTGAAATAATAATTAATTATACAAATCGGATAATTTAGCTTCCGATATTGCTTCATACAAACACAGAAACATTTTCTGTAGGCTATGATTCATAGCTTTCGATTGTTGTTGACCAAGGCCCCTTATAGATGAAGTCATTTGTTTATTTCATTACACGGCCTTAGATGGCAGTTATTTTAATTTTAAAACTAATTTATCTCATTAAATATCAGTTCTATCAAAATTTTTCATAGAATAAAACTTATCGGAAATAATTTTTAAAGAAATGTTTGTTATGTAACATTTTTCATAAAAATCAATAATAAAGCGAGATATTTCGATTTATTTAATTTAGGCCCCCTTATAACCCCCCTTTTAAATAATGTATTTTGAATGCCATATAGTCTAAAATCTAAGTTACAACGAACTTAATTTATATTCCAATTTTCATCGAAATCGGTTCAGCCATTATCGCGTGAAAAGGTAACAAACATACAGACAGACATACAAACAAAAATTAAAAAAAAGCGATTTAAACTAACATTTTTCTCTTTAAGTTTAAATATAGACTATGTACTTGTTCTCATAGCTAGTCGCTAGATGGCATTGGCGACGCTGTCGCTAACCACCTTGCCTAAATAAAGTAACTCGAAACATGCTGCAGAGATTATTGAGACCTTGATTCTGTTACCGAACCACAAAATAGGAAACTTTCTGACCAGAAGATGAGTTATGTTCTTTCACATGCCAAACGAGACTTCAAGTTTCACTTCGTTTTGTAGGATTTCATTGCCTTCGACAGTTTTTGAACCTTCTAATTTTGGAGCAAATGGGAAGCATAGCAGCTATTGAACCATGATGACTAGTCGGGAATAAGTAGAAGAATTTAAATCTGAAATTATTATTGCAGTAATAAGTGGCAGAATTCTGCAAAAGTAAGAAAGAAATGACAAGGAATATCAGTGAATCTTTATTGCATAATTTATATTGTAACATCACATTATACTACCGGACCGTAGATCGGTGATTGGCACTATTCTTCTGTTGCTCCTCCTATGCTTTCTTTTCTCAGTTTCTTCCCTTCATTTCCTTCATATAATGCTTCGTGAACTGGATTTTTTCTTTCACTATTTGTCTTCATGTCAGTGCTATATTATGACTGCGCACCTATGTGTGCAAGATACAGTCAGTTACATTTTTGTTCTTTGCACCAACTTACTTACTTACTTACAAATGGCTTTTAAGGAACCCGAAGGTTCATTGCCGCCCTCACATAAGCCCGCCAGCGGTCCCTATCCTGTGCAAAATTAATCCAGTCTCTATCATCATACCCCACCTCCCTCAAATCCATTTTAGTATTATCCTCCCATCTACGTCTCGGCCTCCCTAAAGATCTTTTTCCCTCCGGTCTCCCAACGAACACTCTATATGCATTTCTGGATTCGCCCATACGTGCTACATGCCCTGCCCATCTCAAACGTCTGGATTTAATGTTCCTAATTATGTCAGGTGAAGAATACAGTGCGTGCAGTTCTGTGTTGTGTAACTTTCTCCATTCTCCTGTAACTTCATCCCGCTTAGCCCCAGATATTTTCCTAAGCACCTTATTCTCAAACACCCTTAACCTATGTTCCTCTCTCAGAGTGAGAGTCCAAGTTTCACAACCATACAGAAGAACCGGTAATATAACTGTTTTATAAATTCTAACTTTCAGAATTTTGGACAGCAGACTGGATGATAAGAGCTTCTCAACCGAATAATAACACGCATTTCCCATATTTATTCTGCGTTTAATTTCCTCCCGAGTGTCATTTATATTTGTTACTGTTGCTCCAAGATATTTGAATTTTCCACCTCTTCGAAGGATAAATCTCCAATTTTTATATTTCCATTTCGTACAATATTCTGGTCACGAGACATAATCATATACTTTGTCTTTTCGGGATTTACTTCCAAACCGATCGCTTTACTTGCTTCAAGTAAAATTTCCGTGTTTTCCCTAATCGTTTGTGTATTTTCTCCTAACATATTCACGTCATCCGCATAGACAAGAAGCTGATGTAACCCGTTCAATTCTAAACCCTGCCTGTTATCCTGAACTTTCCTAATGGCATATTCTAGAGCGAAGTTAAAAAGTAAAGGTTATAGTGCATCTCCCTGCTTTTGCCCGCAGTGATTTGGAAAAGCATCAGATAACATTACTAATTTTACTAACATTCATGATTTACTTTTTAAGGAATAATATTTTAGTGGCGCTTACAATACTACAAAATCCCTACATATTGCAAAGTTATAGTTCATGTACAGGTGTAATTTCTATAATAAAACGAATTATTTATTTACATTATAATGATATTGTGATTATTCTGTAGTGTCACGTTGAGGAAAAAACAAACAAACAGATATAGCTAGGAACTGAGCCTCTCCTTTGCTTTTAGACCTGTCAACTAGTCAGTTGAATTCTTTGCAGTTTTTAACGGACTTCAGAAATTAGATTTATAGGCGAGAAAAGAGCAATACAGGTAAACTGAATAAATTTTTCTCGTGCAAAATATCGTCTCTTAGCAATAATTTGGCAACATGGAAGCAGAATAGTAATAATGACTGACAGATGAAGAGAGTTGTCCTTCTGTGAACTAGCAATAATTTCGTCTATTGTTATATTTTTACTTGTTATTGTTAAATTACTCCAAATTCATCCATAATACAAAACTTTAAAAATGCTATATCAACTTTAAGGCGCTGAGCAACCTTATAATCTGGCGCCTAAATCTGATAACAGAGTCACGACTGACCGTGGCAATATGTTGTCCCCGGTTTAGTCGTTTAAAAGATTGACTACAAGTATAGCGACTGGATGTTTAGTATATGGAAAACATATTGAAAATATATGGAAAACATACAAGTGCTCAGAACAGGTCTTCCAAAATGATCAAACCAATCAGAAAACATCTCAGATACGTGAAATCTCACACCTACTCAAAATATTGTAAGAAATGGAGATGGCTCTTTTTATACAAGTTCAAAAGCTGATTAAACATTTAGATATTTAGTATGTGACTGTGAAACCTAATTATTAGTGTTGTGGGATTTAATCGATTAATCGATCAATTTCTGTTGTGAGCTTAATCAATCAAAATAATCGAATAATAGAGTCGATTAAAATTAATCGATGTAGTTGATATTAATTATTATTTTGTTAATACAAACTCATACTAAAAATTCCAACAATATTTCTCTCTCTCGGAAATTACTTAATTGGAAGCACAGTAGTACTGTTACTTTTTAACTGTAAACCAGGTAGCGTAGGGAAAATCTTTGCACAAACACTTCAGAAAGAGATGACGATATGAGGACAGTGACCTAGTCTACGTCTATTGAAAGTTGAAATACAACGCGAAACCCTTATTAAGTTTTATGGTTTTCCAAGAGAACTTCCACCTTGTTGTCAGCTCATTTTCCTAACATGCTTTTCTGGGATTCTTCTCCCTCATTCCTTATAAAATAGCCATGTCTACGCTGTGTGCAAGTGAGATCGTAACTATCTTCTTCTTTTTTTAAAACTGGTAATTCGGATTACAATAGGGGCCAGTCTTGTGTTTCGATCGCTGCACTTTTGCAGTTGCAGTTTCTGTACTGAGTTTGTATATCAAGGTTGTGTGTTTAGTTTGATAAATAAAATCAGTTTTCTGTGGTTTGTGAAAAGTGTAAACTCCATTATGTCTCATGAGGATTTGAGAGGTAAACTCGGTGAAAAGTTTGGATTTAAATTGAACGATCGTGGAGAAGTGCTTGACAGAAAAAAAGTTTTTTCGTGTTTAGTGATGCAGGAAACATTGTTACTAAACGTAGAGCGGCACTTATTTCGGAGCATGTGAATGCACTCACATGTTTAAAATCATGGATGAAGCAGTATTAACTAGGTGAGTCTTCATACTTTTTGTTATTTATGTTTGTCTCAAAAATTCCCGGAGAAATTGACACAGTAAATTATAAGCCTCATAATAAATATGTTAGTAAGTAATTAAATAGTTGTTTTGTAATATAGCGATACAATATATACAGATATACAACATTTAATACTTTTGCTTATCACCGAACACAAGGTAAATTTAACAATAATTGTGTATTACAGTATATTAAAGCATTTTTCAACTAGATCAAAACTCGATTAATCTCTCGATTAATCGATTAAATTCAAATAGTTAATCTATTAAATACTTTGATCGATCGACAGCACTACTAATTATATATTTTTGGAAGCTACTTTATGTGACTTTATGCCCCAATTAACAGATAAATACAATAATATTTGCCAAATGTGTTAGCCTCTTTAGAGAATAAGATAGACGACCACAGCACTGTCTGAAGTAATAGCGGTTTTGAAGGAAAATTTTAGTTGGAGTGTGTTTGGCAAGAAATTAATCTAATCTTGAAAGAAAAAGCTGCGTGTCGTGTTTTACAGAGTTCCAAAGTGTAACATCAGTTCAACGTTGTTGTTGTTAGCGCTGCTATGATAGCAAGTGCCAAGCACAGTGTTAGACAAGACAGCTACTGTTCGCTACGTTTTATAAATCTGTACCCCGACCTCGTGTATTACGCGTTGTGAATCCTCACTGA
The DNA here is from genome assembly GCF_040183065.1 of Periplaneta americana. NCBI lineage: Eukaryota > Metazoa > Arthropoda > Insecta > Blattodea > Blattidae > Periplaneta > Periplaneta americana. The sequence continues at coordinate 177,008,049 of NC_091127.1, forward strand.
GGAAAAGAAGTTAGTGATTTTCTGAGTAACGCTTGACATTAACTGGAGCGGCCGTGTGGGATCAATTACATGGCCTCCAAATTCTCCAAACCTGACGCCACGCGATTTCTTTGTTTGGGGTTTTGTGAAGAATTGTACAGGGACATCATTTTATTTTTACTTCAATTTTTATTGTACCTGAGTTTTTTAATGTACTTCACTCCCATCCCTTCTACTAATGAAGTTCAACCGTCCTCCACACAGATCCAAGACTACATATACAATCATAGTAGCCTTACGGTCAGAGTAAACAGTACGTTCCAAAAATATGTTCGCGTTTTCCAGTGACGAAAGAGCTTTCAATATTGAATCATTTTCGCACAGGTACTGTCGTCCATTTGCCTATTTCGCATCCCGGTTTCCCCCACCAGCTTTTATTCGCCAGCTAGTGGCTGGGCTGTCTTAGCTCTTTTCTGAGAACATTAATTTCTGTTAGGAATTGGACGTCTACGTAATATTATACAACTGTTTAAAATAACTTAAATTAAGTAATTAACTGTCACCTGATTTCCTCCCTTTCTACGACCCTACGACATAACCACTTGGACGGACAGTAGATAGCATGACTGAGTAATTTTATCTTTTCGGATCGGGCAGAAGTGAAGAGTGAATTTACAGTGCGTAAGGTACTCTTTTATAGAGTAGGTACAGAATTATTTCAAAATGAGTTACTAGTGCGAAGGACGAAACTGGTAATTGATTAGGTACAATAGTCTATAGTGCGATAATATGCACATAGAACTGAAGTCTGTATCGAAATGAACGGCCACCATTTTCAAAAATGTGTTTAAATGTCCATATTATGATTAATTTCAATTTAACTTCATTCTCTATATTGTACGCTAATGTGCTGTAGACAGTATAATATACACTGCATAATGAATACGTCCACATGGACAGCTTAGTTCGTGAGTAAAAACACTCATTGTTAATACTGTGCTGTATTCTGATTAAACAAAAACCTAATGAAAATTATCAAACTCAAAAGCGCAATATTTCCTAGTTTACGTAAATGGATGAACTACTTTTCTTCCCTCCTATACCTAGTAAAGTGATTTGTTTGTATATTACGCCATTATCATCGAACTCCAGTCGTGGAAGGGGGTAACAAACGGCTTTGATCCAGAGGTATAGGCAAGTTAATATTAAAAATTTTAGTAAAAATAAAATGATGTCCCTGTATCTATGCACAGTGACTCAAACATTTTTATGATTTCAAAGCAAAGCTTGTTACAGATTCTACAAAAATTACTCTTGAGATGTAGGATCTCACATGGAAGGAATGAATTGTGTTATTCTATACAGTCGTGGGCACGTGGTCAAAACTCCCATCTTTGTAGAATGTACGTATTTGCAGATTACAGACAAATAGTAACCGTTCTCATGCCACGTGTTTTTATTTTATGTATTACTAAACTAATCACCCTGTTTATATATTTGAGTGGAAGGATTTGAGGTGTGTGAAGGAAAAGTCCATCTATAAAATGAAACAGTGCTTTGTTTTTTGTTTTTTAACAAGCGAATATGAAGCGTGTTGTTTGACGTGGTCTCAGTCAGTGTACCCAGGGCCTGGGCGTCGTATAAAGCGGTGTTTCTCTCTCGTTGTGAATATTCGCCGCTTGGACTTCGCTCCTCCTGGTTCTGTTCCAGAGAAATTTCAGCCTGAAACTTTCATTCTTCTCTGTCTGAGGAAACTGGTTGGATTTCACGTACTCTCTGTAACATATGTTAATTCCTATTTAACATTGGCAGGAAGGTTAATTACTTATGATCAGTTTATCCAAATAATGTTTAATTTTGCTTAACGAATGTTAAATTAACAGTCTGTTTATTTTTAACGCTTTGTTAATGTATTTTCCATTTGTTCAAGATAACAAACACTTAACTATAACGTCTGTTAGCACTATTTTAACTACTCAACAGCAGTTGGTAATGATTCTACACACGTAAGACAATTTTTGATTGGCTAAAATTAATCCTTAAATTCTATATTGCCTCTTTGCCAGTTTCTGCAAGAAGTCCCAGTCCACACCTGTGGAGTAACGGTCAGCGCGTCTAGCTGCGAAACCAGGTGGCCCGGGTTCGATTCCCGGTCGGGGCAAGTTACCTGGTTGAGGTTTTTTCCGGGGTTTTCCCTCAGCCCAATATGAGCCAATGCTGGGTAACTTTCGGTGCTGGACCCCGGACTCATTTCACCGGCATTATCACCTTCATCTCATTCAGACGCTAAATAACCAAAGATGTTGATAAAGCGTCGTAAAATAATCTACTAAAATAAAAAAAAAAGAAGTTCCAGCTGAACAACGACTTCATTCGTGATGTTTCCCTTGCCGCTGTCAGAGGATCACTTGCCATTTTAAAATACCATCTGTACTTTGTTTCTTAAAAAGGGAAAATTTTGCTCAATATCTAATCTGTTTGTTTACTATGTTTAGGCCTGTTATGCATGCTATTATCTTTCCTGTACTTACTTTTCCCTTTTGTTCGTTCCCCTCCTTTCTCTTTTATGGTCTTTTTTTGTTTTCACTCAATATGTTCATTATGCTTTGTCCAATGAGGCAGTCCCGTCATTGGGAAAGCTGTTTATAAAATTAAAAATAGAGTGAGTCATGAAACTTGCATAAAATGATAACCTGTTATAGTAGGCCACGCTCCACAAACAAACAATTTACAAATGAAAGTTGTAGGTGACGTGCTGAATAATAATTACAAAGTAAGGTTATATTTCCTCATTGCTATTATGGATACTAAATACGAAAGAAATAAAATAACACTGATGTATTTAAACAGTCCAAAGTATTTTTTTTAATGTTATATTACCAGTCATAAGCTAATCATTCCCTACAGAGAGACACAAAATATTAATTTCGCAACTTCTGTTCGAACAGCTGTGGAGACATCGGTCATATTTAACTGACTGTTAAACGAGTTAAAAAAGTAACAAACTGTTAACAATCTGTTAAACCAAACTGGTGTTGAAAACATACAATTTTATTAATTAACAAACTGTTTGGAGTGTAACAGTCGTTAAATTTTCAAACAATACTTGGAAACACCGGGCATTAATGTGTTAGTACTGCGATATTGCTACGCTGAATGGAAAAAGAAATTATTGGTTGGTGACTTGTTGATAACTGAAAAATAAAAAAATATATATTAGGTCTGCATAAGTCATTCTTAGCATTAAATGATGTTCATGAAATTTGTTGTAGATCTCCTGAAAGAAAACAGAAATAATTCAATTCTGTAGCAATTGCATGGAAATATTTATTGAAACAGATACAGCAATTGTTGCGCTATTTTTCAACATATCCCCACTGGCATCGAGACATTTGTCATATCATGGGATCAATTTTTGTGTCGTAGAAGTCAGCCGCCTCAGCTCGGAACCATGAAATGAGAAATGTCTCAATTCCGATGGGAAATATGTTGAAAAATAACTCAACAATTGCTGTGTCCGTTCCAATATATTTGTCCAATGAAATTGTTTTTTTTTCTGTTAGCGGCCCATGGGGAATTGCGATCGAGTAGCCAAAATTTGTATAAGCACTTCTTATTAACATGGTGGAAGAAAAAAAATTAACTTTTTTATTTGCCCCCATCAGAACGTTTGCTTGTGAGCTTTACGAGACCCAAATACGTGACGGATCATGCACTTAGACATCATTGTACGTTGATTGTCCAAGTCCGACTGCTGGCCTCCATGTTAACAAGCGGACCTTCTGCCTCAGCCCTCCATCTCCAGAAGGGCCGTAGCCCCAAGAAAACCCGAGCTCCCGAAAGACTTCATATGGTAGCTGAAATGAAGGAGAGTTAAAGAAGTTGGTGGAACACCCCGAGAAAATTCTCTGCAACGTTTGCTTTGTAAACCTCGAATTCCATCACACCCTGGCCGGGCGTCGAACCCGGGCCGCCTAGGTAGAAGACCAGCGCCACTGCAGAGCCACAGACGCGGCCCGGTTGCAGTGCACTTCAGTTAAATCAACAAATTAGCCCGTGCGTTGTGTTCTGTAATGATTTCTTACAGCGGCTGTTGTAGTTAAGCAAGGTGACGTTGCAAGGGCTGTGTTTGTGTTAGACATTAAACGATTCCTACACTTACAGTTCCGTGAAGGGCACGCCACGCCACTGCAACACTGCAATGGATATTGCATTTCAATATCTTAGTTGCGATGTGACATGCGAGGTGCATAGTTGCGTTTATAAACAGAATTATTCATATGTATTAAAATGTAATCGGTTTAACTAGAATGACAGTGCAAAAACATACAGGAAAGGAATATTACATTCTTGTAAGGTTCTTTCAGTTTTCCTTATTTGTTTCTGTCTTTCTTGTCAGTTTTACCTCCCCTTGTACAGGGACATAATTTTATTTTTACATCAATTTTTATTGTACCTGAGTTTTTTAATGTACTTCACTCCCACACCTTCTACTAAGGAAGTTCCAACTCCACACAGAACCAAGACCGCAGATATACCTGGTAAGGTTTATTCTGTCTCAGTAGCAATAAAACCAAGTCCCTTCAAATCAGGGTGGAGATTATAGGAGGGTTGTAAATTTTCAGGATTCCTTTCAAAATCTTGTTATTGTACAGGCTGCCGGAACTCAGTTTCTTGAAAGACAAGCTCAGTGACGGAACTACACAGTATGAAGAGAGATATTTTGTAATTTTATTTTGCGCTACAGAATGTATCAACTAGTCCCTTCCGACACTGGATGGATGGACGGCACCGCTTCACTCCCACCAACGCCATAACAATATAGACGAAGTAAGACATATCTCCTTTCTCTCTCTTTTCACAGTGAGACAAGATACATCACACAGCCTTTAGTAAGCAGTACTGAGTTACTAAGTATAGTACGTTCCAGAAATATGTTCGCGTTTTCCAGTGACGAAAGAACTTTCAATATTGAATCATATTTTCGCACAGGTACTGTCCGTTTGCCTACGTCGCATCCCGATTTCCCCCACCTGCTTCTGCTCGCCCCTCTGTAAAATCTGGGATGTCTTAGCTCTTTTCTGAAAACATTAATTTCTCTTAGGAATTGGACGTTTACGTAATATTATACAGCTGTTTAATTTAACTTAAATAAAAGGGGTCTCGTTAAGTAATTAACTGTCATGTGATTTCCTCCCTTTCTACAATCCTACGGCATAACCACTTGGACGGACAGTAGATAGCATGTCTGAGTAATTTTATATTTTCGGGTCGGGCAGAAGTGAAGATTGAATTAACAGTACGTAGAGTAGGTACAGAATTATTTCAACATGAGTTACTAGTACGAAGGACGAAACTGGCAATTGGAATTAGATGCAATAGTCTATAGTGCGATAATATGCACAAAAGAACTGAAGCCTGTATCAAAATGAACGGCCACCATTTTCAAAATTGTGTTTAAATATTCATATTATGATTATTTTTCAATTTAACTTCTTTCTCTATATTGAACGCTAATGTGCTGTAGACAGTATAATATACACTGCATAATGACTACGTTCGCATGGATAACTCACTTCGTGAGTAAAAGCAGTTATTCTTAATACAGTACTGTACTTTGATTAAAGAAAAACCTAATGAAAATTATCGAACTCAAAATCGCGATATTTCCTAGTTTACGTAAATGGATGAACTACTTTTCTTCCTTCCTATACCTAGTAGAGTGATTTGTGTTTTACGCCAGTATCATCGAACTCCAGTCTTGGAGGGGGGAGCAAGCGGTGTTTCCGGTTCTCTAAAGGTATAGACAGGTTAATATTAAAAATGTTAGTAAAAATAAAATGATGTCCCTGTATTACCGACTAATCCAATGCATTGTATGGGAGGGTATCATATTTTGACCAATAATAAATAGGAATTCAATGCAAGGCTCCCTGGTTGTGTACAGGACCAACGCTAAGGTAACACAAAACAAAGGAGATGGATCCAGTCCCGCTTAGTTGGGAAGCGCACACAGCCAGAGGGGTGGATTGTTTCGGTATTCATAGGTTGAAAATAAAAGTTCAGATCAGTCAAATGAAATTTAGAAGAAATGTCTTTGGTAACGCTGTGTCAGAAGTGAGACAGTTAGGAGCATATTGACATGCTTTCCTTTGATTAAATTAACAGCTGATTAAAGAAAATTAGAATAATTTAGGCCTACTCTTAAAATACAGAGTGTGCAACGGACATCGAACTAAGAGTCTTCGGAAGAAAGTGGATTATTAGCCTTTTGCATTACTGTTTGATGATGATGATCATCAAGATGATAATGAAGACGATGACGATGATGATGATGATGATGATGACGATGATGATGATGATGAGGATGATGATGATGATGATGATGATGATGATGATGATGATGATGATGATGATGATGATGATGATGAAAAGGAAAAGACGTTTTAATTCCTGCTACGGGAATTTGAACACTTAAATGTCATAGAATAATATCACTTCTTGTAATATTGTGTACTACCTTTTGATTAATGTAACAATATCAATGTAGATTTAGTCTGCTATATTTTGTATCTCATCCTTCGATAATGTAAGAGAAATATTATGTAGAGGATGCGTTTTTATGAACTTTATTGCGGGTTCAAAGGTTTCCAGGACAGATATGTGGCTGTGGCTGAGTTTACTTATGCAAACTATTGAGACTATTTTAAATAATTAATAATAATACTTACTTACGAATGACTTTAGGGAACCCGGAGGTTCATTGCCGCCCTCAGATAAGCCCGTCATCAGTACCTGTCCTGAGCAAGATTAATCCAGTCCCTAGCATCGTATTCCACCTCCCTCAAATCCATTTCAATATCCTCCCATTTACGTCGCGGCGCTGAATAATAATAATAATAATAATAATAATAATAATAATGATAATAATAATAATAATAATAACAATAATAATAATAATAATAATAATCTTAAAAATGTATTCTGACGTCAGTTGCGACTTCAGTCATTCATGATATCACTTCCACTGTCAGCCACATTCCTATCTAAATTGGAATACTCAAGTAACACACATTTGCAAAAAAATATTTTCTCAACTTCACTCCTTGTTTCATATGAAAGAATTTCTACCACTTAGTCTAAAAAAGAATCTTATTCAGACGCTTGTAATGCCCCATTTTGATTATTGCGATTCCCTGCTAACTAATGTAAGCTCACTCTTTGCTGAGAGACTACAACGTGTTCATAATGTGTGCATACGATTCATCTGCAATACTCGTAAATTTGACCATATAACACCTTCCCACCAGTTACTTTCATGGGTGCGTCTGAAGGAACGAAGAGCAATACATTCACTGTCTCTTCTGTTTAGAATCACGCATACTTCTACTCCGAAATATCTGTTATCGCGCTTTCAAATTCTTACAACTCTTCGAAACCGACATCAAGCACTTCTTTCTATCCCTCATCATAGAACGTCTTTATACTCATCTTCCTATACTGTAGAAATACCTCGCCTCTGGAATTCGTTACCTAATGATGCTAATGATGTCAGGGACTGCCGGACTTTATCACAATTCAAAATTTAATTGGAAAATTTTGTTTTAGTTAATGTTTTTTAGGTATTGCTAGAAGTATTGATTTGTGTTTTTTTTTCTTTTTCTTTTTTAACCTAGATTAAAATTGCAAGTTTCTTGTTTATGTTAGTTAATTAGTTAGGATGGAATTAATTATGATACTTAATCACTCATTTAAAGTTTGTGTGACTGCAACCTGTATATTTTTGTGTGGCTTTACTTTGTTTTGTAGTGTTTTTTTCTGTCTCTTTATTTCTTGTGTAGCTTTACTTTGTATATTATAGTGTATTTTTTTCTGTTTATTTCTATTATTGTATTTGTATTCCTGGTGTTGTGGAAGAGAAGGCCTGATGGCCTTAACTACACCAGAATAAATAAATAAATAAATAAATAAATAAATAAATAAATAAATATCTATGACTAACAGTGTATTCAGTTACAAAACTGTTTTCTGATAAAATAAATTAAAGGAAGCTTTTTTTTTCTAAATATTAGACGTTAATATTGAAGCTATTCCCAAATAAAAGCGATTTTAGTCTTTATGGGACAGAATCAACTTTTTAAATATCAGTCCACCTCCTCGGCGGTGCTTCAGTTTTGATCTGATACGAACTATACCTCCGTATTGTGCTTGCTCCTGCTGACGTCATGCAAACAACTGCATAGACAACTTACTCCTCTGTTCGATTGTAGCCTGGGACAGTATAGTGCATACATGGGCACAATTTTCGGTTATGTGAGGCACTCGATTTGAAATAGTTTGTTTACTAGGAGAGGAGACTGCAGAGTAGGATGGGAAATATAAACTGCTGTGACCTGCGTCACCTTATCGTAATCGCTAAGGCGGTCAGTGGCGAATTATTAGGAAAGCGCTTGGTTAACGTGAGAGACTCGAAAACTTTTATTCAATTTGGCAAATTAATTCGGCAGCTTTAATCATAAACCTCTTTACTGTTTCTCCGTCGCTGAATTGATTTAAATCACAGGCGAGAAATTGCGTAACTAGCCAATACTATTCCATCACGTTGTCTACGTTTATTTTCTTGAATATTCCGGCGTTTATCAAGATTACTTAATAGATTTGCACGTTCTCGCCCTAAAATAATTTCAGAAAAGCATATTTCGTCTTCTACGCACATTTGATATTTTTTTTATAAATTTCTTTCGGAAATAATACGTACAAACAACATTTAATTCCTCGTACCTTTTAATGCAGCGTGTTTAAGGTATAATGTCGTATTTAGTATACTATTCAAATGTTAAGGCCCATTCACAATGAAAATTAAACATAACGTAAGCGTTAACTTAACGTTACAGTAAAATCAAGAAGTCATACCATCATTCACGATGGGGACATAAACATAACAGCAAACACACTTGGTAACCATGGAAACATAACAACGACGCCATTTCCTCATATTCTGTCGTATACTTCATCGCTCGACGATTGTGTTCTGTTTGCAAATCACGTAAGCGTAAGCATGAAAGTTTGGAGTTTGCAAACTTTCATGTTAACGTCTTACGGTAATGTTTATGTCAATGCTTATGTAAATCATTGTGAATGATCCCATTTGGTAGCCTGGGCGCAAACTTCTGTGTTTATGTTACGGTTATGTTTAATTTTCATTGTGAATGGGCCTTCAATATCGTAAATTTTCTTCGGAATAGTACGAAAAAATAACATTTAATTTGTCTTACCTTCTAATTCAGCATGTTCTTTATGACATAAGGAGTAATGTCGTTGTATATTAAATTTATTAATGCCTAATAGGATTTTCGAGCATAACATACATCGTATGTTTTCCCCTTCTAAACAGCAGAAAGGCTCTTCCTCCCATTTCTCATTAAATAATCGTTTTCTCACGCGTACATATTGCTTTGATAATGTCATTACGCCACCACTGATATTGCTTATGAAACTGATATAGAACCTTCCCACGCCTAGGAGCTACGTGAGGGAGGAATGGGGACTGTGAAGATGTCACTCAGAGCGATAAGCCCTGTGAAGGTCAGTGAGGCACGATGCCCATCTATAGTATACTGCATCTATAGCCTGTTGTTTCAGAATGATCTATTGAAAACTTGCCAGTTGCTGAGATTGTAACACTTCCATTTAAATAATTTAAATACATTAAATTAAAATGCTAAAGTAAAAATTTTGACATGGGTGAAATGATTGATTTATATATATATGATTTGGAATCCCTTCGGAATCGAATTGTGGCATGTTCTGAGGACATACGCAATACTCCTGGAGTTTGGGATCGTGTTCGCAGGTCAATGAGACATCGATGTGAGGTCTGTATTCAAGCAGGAGGTGGACATTTTGAACATCTTCTGTAATGACAACGACCTGCGGAAAGAAAAATGTTCCGGTGAATTTCAATGTTGTGAAGGCCATAACTCGGAAATAAAGCATTTCCGGACACATGTTGTAATGAATTATTTTGATTGTCTACATGTGGGAAATACATACCTGAAATTATGCCCCGTATTTTTTAAACACTCTGTATAAAAATTGAATTCATTACTTTCTTGCATTCGTCCAAACCCCGTGGTTGTACTAATTTTCGTTAGTATTGTGGTTTAGTATTAATAATTTTGCCTTTCAGGTCTCACCTGCGCTTTGCAAATTTCTCACCAACCAGTATTATGAGGGCAAAAGTAATCCCTGCACCAACAATGAGAAAAGCCGGAGATATCTTTTCCATATCCACGCTGACAAACTCTTCCTTTATGCTGCAGGGCGGTTTAGGGACGCGCCAGATACGGTTCTGGTAGTTCACCAGCCCTATTTCGTATGCCTTCCGAAACCTGTAACATAATAATGATATTATGTACCATTAATAGTACAGCATAGGGGAAGGTGTTGTACCTTGGGTCATTTTTACATTTAATTTCTATTTTTACCATATTATGATTATTAGGTTGCCCAAATTATAAAATAAGATGAAGCTACTCTTTGAGATATCATTGGTAATCTTTATTTACGAATTTAATTACTCTTATAATTTTTATATTCAATTAAATGTATACAAGTATAATGGACCAAGGTACAACATGAGGTTGTACCTTGGGTCACCCGATGTTGTACCTTGGGTCACATTATAAATTTAGCCTACAAGAAAAGAAACAAGAATACAAATTGTGGATTAACATAAATATGAATGCAAAGTGTAGGCTACATATCTAAAAATCACGAAACTTCTGGAATATAATAGGAAACAAATGAAAGATACAATTCCTTTGCAACATGTTCATGCAATAATGCATTTTAAGCAGATAACAAACACAAAATCGATCTACTTAACATCATAACTACTGAAATCAACTGCGAATTGTAGTTGGGAAGTTTGTCTCTTAGATTAACCTTGTTGGTAGGGAGGTGGTAGCTTCATGACTAAGCCACATGTCGCCAGCTTTTTTCTCGATTTTCCAGTTCTCTGGAATAACCAAATTATTTTCATAACCATACTGATATGCAAGGTTCAGAACTTCATTTCTATTTAGACCGTAATGTAGCCTTGCTGCCTGTTTCAAATACTGTACGAATTCACTCTCTCGTGGCAAAGTAAACACTTACTTCACATCATTGTTAGCTCTGTACACAAACTCATTTTCATTAGAATCCTGCATATTTTTAAGTGCCTAGACAACATAGTTTTCGAAATATCAAAATTTTTGGCAGCAGTTCGCACTTTAGTTCCATTTGTTAACACATCCTTTATAGCCATACAAAGTGCTTCTACATCTACTTTTTCCCGCTTTTTCCATTCTTGCTTCTTTGCATGGTTCTATAAAAATAAAAGTATGATGATATAATATTTCCAACATATTGAACAATAAATTATATTAAATTAACTAATAATTTATAATGATTTGTACACTTCTGCTCATCATCAGTTCAATGTTGTACCTTGGGTCGACCCAAGGTACAACGCTTCAAGTGGACCGAGGTACAACTACTGCTTATTGTGAACTGAACATCATGTTTCAAAAGTTAGGTTATATTCTACCAATAACCTAATATACCATTCGAACAAGAAAGAAACAAAGATCTTACCTTACTATTGGAAATGTCTTGAATTATAACACAGCCCCGTAAAAAAATAAAGAACACACTACAAACAAAATACTTTCTGAGATCAAAAACAAATTTCTTCACAAAGAAAGCAAACCTCTGTATCTGAAGATCACCAAGCTTTGTGAGAGGAGTCTTGTGTACAAATATGTAACTTGATTGTAATACTTCATTTTTCAAAACACAGACGGCAGAGAAATGATGAATGACCCAAGGTACAACACCTTCCCCTGTACGTATTGTAGAAATGAATTTTGTCATGGTAGTAGATAGTTTTTTTTGTAAAGCGTCATTGTTGCTATTGGAATCTTTCATACTCATATTTGTTTCTCTCTCATAATTCACATAATTGACTTAATAAGTCTGTCAATCTATAGTGATTTACCATTTATTATTTTTAGTAGAAAGTGTTATATTTCACATGTTCCTTCTTATGTAACAGACTTCGTAAAACAGTTTATAAATTTGTTATTCTTTGCTCTTACATCCGTACAAAAATATTTTGCAAATAGTTTAGGTATGTTTGCATCAATTTATCACTCAATACAGACTACTATGGGTTTGAATTTGTTCACTGTATTATGAACTGTAGACCTTCTAGGTGGATCGACCGCCGATAAACGTTCTTGAAATTCTCTATACAACACTGAGTACGTGATTGTTTTTTTTTAATTTAGAATAAATGAAAATTCTTCTTTCTGTATTAAACCTCTGAGCCATGACTAAAGCAACAAAGACCACCGCCTTATCAGCGACTATGCGTGAACTTGAATGGCAGCGCGCGCAGCTATTTACTGCCGACTCCTGATCTCCAGGCGAGCGTGGAAAGATAAAATGTATGCACTGTCCATATATGTACAGGGACATCATTTTATTTTTTCTTCAATTTTTATTGTACCTGAGTTTTTGAATGTACTTCATTCCCACCCCTTCTACTAACGAAGTTACAACTGTCCTCCAGACAGAATCAAGGCTGCATATAGTAAACAGCACTGAGTTAGTAAGTATAGTACGTTCCAGAAATATGTTCGCGTTTTCCAGTGACGAAAGAGCTTTCAATATTGAACCATATTTTCGCACAGGTACTGTTCGTTTGCCTACGTCGCATCCCGATTACCCCCACCTGCTTCTGCACGCCCCTCTGTAAAAGCTGGGCTGTCTTAGCTCTTTTCTGAAAACATTAATTTCTGTTAGGAATTGGACGTTTACGTAATATTATACAACTGTTTAAAATGACTTAAATAAAAGGGCCTCGTTAAGTAATTAACTGTCACGTGATTTCCCCCCTTTCTACGATCCTGCGGCATAACCACTTGGACGGACAGTAGATAGTATGTCTGAGTAATTTTATCTGTGCGGGTCGGGCAGAAGTGAAGATTGAATTTACAGTACGTAAGGTACTCTTTTATAGAGTAGGTACAGAATTATTTCAACATGAATTACTAGTACGAAGGACGAAACTGGTAATTGGGATTAGGTACAATAATCTATAGTGCGATAATATGCACAAAAGAACTGAAGCCTGTATCGAAATGAACGGCTACCATTTTAAAAAATGTGTTTAAATATCAATATTATGGTTATTTTTCCACTTAACTTCATTCTCTATATTGTACGCTAATGTGCTGTAGACAGTATAATATACACTGCATAATGAATACGTCCGCATGGATAACTCAGTTCGTGAGTAAAAACACTTATTGTTAATACAGTACTGCATTTTGATTAAATAAAAACCTAATGAAAATTATCGAACTCAAAATTGCGATATTTCCTAGTTTACGTAAATGGACGAACTACTTTTCTTCTCTCCTGTACCTAGTAAAGTGATTTGTTTGTGTTTTACGCCAGTATCATGGAACTCCAGTCACGGAAGATGGTAGCGAACGGTGTTTCCGGTTCTCTAAAGGTATAGCCAGGTTAATATTAAAAATGTTAATAAAAATAAAATGATGTGCCTGTATTACTATGGCGTATGTATGTAATGTCGTCATATACGATGGAATAAAATTCCTTGTACAATTTATACATTATATCCAATTTACGCTAATAATAATGGGATTATATATTCATATGCGGATGATACCGTAATTCTTTTTGGTGAAAAATCTTGGAAGGCACTTATATTAATGCGAATAATGGATTACAGGTAATTAAAGAGTGGTTTGATTCAAACGCTCTTTCCTTAACTGTTGTTCCTTTTTCACTAAAGTTCAGTGGTCTTAAATATCCTCAATCTTGCTTTAGGCTCAAAATTCATCATTCTGATTGTTCTTCTCAAAATTGTGAATGTCCCATATTAACCGAATCCTCAGAAGTTAAGTATTTAGGCATTATAATCGACCAACACTTACGATGGAACAAACATATTACATATTTATGCAATAGATTATGTAAAACAATTTAAATCTTTGTTATACTTCGGCCATATATACCAGTTAATATTTTACGTCTCATTTATTTAGCTTTATTTCTATCCATTCTCCAGTATGGAATTTTAGAGTGGGGATATGCATGTATTTCTAATCTCACTCCACTAATACTTATTCAGAAAAGAATAATCAAAATATGCCTTAATAAACCAATTGATTACTCATCCGAGCTTTTGTTTACTGATTTTAATGTTTTGAAAATTAAACAGGTTTATTATATTGCCTTATTAATCTTCATACATAAAAATCGTAATAAATTCAAATTGTATCATCATAAATATGGAACTAAAAGATCCGATTTTATACGACTAGAGGAACCAAAGTGTTTCACAAGCACAGCTCTGAGCCATGGTACCTACTTTGGTCCAAGGTTATATAATAAAATAATTGATAAATACCCAAATTTGGAAAATTTTAGTATCAGGAATTTCAAAAATAGCGTTAGGAATTTAATTTTTAAAGAATATATATTCATTTAATATGTATATGTATTTGTATGATTTAAATTGTTAAAATTGAAATTGTATTTTTAAATTTAATTTATTCCTGTAATTTTTTTCTTGACCCAATTTGTGTCAAATAATTATCTTTGTTTGTGTTTATCTTTGTGTTTAGATAGCTCCCTGAGCACGAGTTTTTACTCCTTCAGGGAAGAGCTAAGATTGTACAGGGACATCATTTTATTTTTACTAACATTTTTAATATTAACCTGTCTATACCTTTAGAGAACCGGAAACACCGCTTGCTCCCCCCTCCAAGACTGGAGTTCGATGATACTGGCGTAAAACACAAATCACTCTACTAGGTATAGGAAGGAAGAAAAGTAGTTCATCCATTTACGTGAACTAGGAAATATCGCGATTTTGAGTTCGATAATTTTCATTAGGTTTTTCTTTAATCAAAGTACAGTACTGTATTAAGAATAACTGCTTTTACTCACGAAGTGAGTTATCCATGCGAACGTAGTCATTATGCAGTGTATATTATACTGTCTACAGCACATTAGCGTTCAATATAGAGAAAGAAGTTAAATTGAAAAATAATCATAATATGAATATTTAAACACAATTTTGAAAATGGTGGCCGTTCATTTCGATACAGGCTTCAATTCTTTTGTGCATATTATCGCACTATAGACTATTGCATCTAATTCCAATTGCCAGTTTCGTCCTTCGTACTAGTAACTCATGTTGAAATAATTCTGTACCTATTCTACGTACTATAAATTCAATCTTCACTTCTGCCCGACCCGAAAATATAAAATTACTCAGACATGCTATCTACTGTTCGTCCAAGTGGTTATGCCGTAGGATTGTAGAAAGGGAGGAAATCACATGACAGTTAATTACTTAACGAGACCCCTTTTATTTAAGTTGAATTAAACAGCTGTATAATATTACGTAAACTTCCAATTCCTAAGAGAAATTAATGTTTTCAGAAAAGAGCTAAGACAACCCAGCTATTACAGAGGGGCGAGCAGAAGCAGGTGAGGGAAATCGGGATGCGACGTAGGCAAACGGACAGTACCTGTGCGAAAATATGATTCAATATTGAAAGCTCTTTCGTCACTGGAAAACGCGAACATATTTCTGGAACGTACTATACTCAGTAACTCAGTACTGCTTACTATCTGCGGTCTTTGTTCTGTGTGGAGTTGGAACTTCGTTAGTAGAAAGGGTAGGAGTGAAGTACATTCAAAAACTCAGGTACAATAAAAATTGAAGTAAAAATAAAATGATGTCCCTGTATTTTTGTACATGTTATTTTACTAACAATAAACAACAACAGTTATGTCTTATCTTAGGTACATAATATCGTATAGTCACGTTACATTACAATTATATCACATTGCACTGCATCACCTCTCAGTATAATCACGTAAAACATCATATTGGTACTAAAACTTACCCAACAGAGACGAGTTCTTTCAGTGGCGTCCCCCACGGTATAACTGGGTAGCACTTCTCTGGTGCCATGATTATTATTTCAGTCAGTTCGCATTTCTCCTTGTCACTGAATGTGTTCTCGATTTCAGGATACACATTCAGGGCCTCAGTGTGGAACACGAAGTGTTCTTTCTTCAGTTTCGTCATTGCCAGTTCCCTAGGATAGTAGGCACGATTTGGGGGCGCCATCTTCTTTTCATATAATTCGTGTACAAGAGGGTCTTTGTTTAGCTGTAAGAGAAATACTGTTCATGATAGACAACTGAACATTTTTATTCCCTTGTTCGTTGCACTATATTGAGCTCATATAACTTGTCATGATCTACGTGATGTGATGCCCTTCGGCTCGTAAGGCCAATAACATGATTGTATTCTCCGCGGCAAAGCTCCTGCAAAACTTCATACTTTGGTCTCTCTGATGGAAAATAGTGAAATAAAACATGTTTGTAGAACATGGAAATTAATGTAAATTATATCATTTGATAAATCATTCCAGTTTGACATTTATGAGCTTCATGAAAATTAATTACGCTGGTTGTTTTAAGTTTTTATATACATTGAGGTTTCAGACTCAGCGGTCTGTTACGGTTGAAAACTTAAACACAATCAATACATTGCAAATCTCATATATTAAATATTTGCTGCCAACAAGTTGCACCTTTATTTATACTCACCGCAAAGTACGGCACGTTGTAGGAGATATCTTCAGCACCGAATTCCAGGGAGCTGTCGATGAGATCTCTGGTTGTGCGGATTGTCTTTGGTGGTGTGTTCAGTAGTGAGGACACCAAACTGGCGGAGTAGTTGATGTTCACCATCATGGACAGGATGAAGGCCGCTAGGAAAGCAGTACGCCACGCTATCCACTTCGAGTCCAGACTTGTACCTAAGAGAAAGTTAAATTTTCGAATCAAGGAGCTGAGAAGGATTATCATTTATTTCCTAAAATCTTGTTGATAGGAAATTTCATGTTGAGATAATAATTTTGTATTCACTTCAGATTGAAATCATAGAATAAAGACATAGAAACCCAATTTACAATTTTATTGCATAGTTAGATTATAGTTAATAAACTTAGCTTTAACATATGTGACAATAACAGTTACGAAACAGAAGTAATATGTAGATTTAGTAACAGGTCTGTAAGTAGCAGTGCTGCCCTTCTTTGCTATTGCATCCGAATTCTGGTTTCCCAGGATTCCACAATGGGATGGTATCCATTGGAATATAATTATTTTATTGAGTGATATTAATTGAGAGAGCATTTTACTTATTTCTGCTGTTTGAGTGCCTAGACTTCAACAAACAAAATTTCATAACACAATCACAAGGGAAAAAATGGAACTCTCTGCATCATAATCCACAGTTAAGTCCCGATTTACTACGAAAATCGTTTATAGCTGCATTTAGATTGGCAACAGGCCATGATTGTTTGGCCAAACACCTGCATAGAATTGGAATATATCAGTTCCCTAACTGTCCATTGTGCAACTCAAACCAAGAAATGGATTCGGAACACCTCAAAATCTGTGCTTCAGTGGCTGGTCATGATAATATCTTTGAAAAATATTGGAGTGCAAGAGGTCAAATGACTTTATTGTCAGACGCCTGGCATTAGAAAACAACAACAGTTAAGAAACAAGAATGTTATGTAAGGTACACAAATAATACATAGTGATAAATTGGTCCTCAGATTACCAGTAACCTAATTAAAGTACATAATTTATTAAAGATTTTACAACAGTTTTAAAAATATAAATTGCATAAAAGAGTTGAACCCTATAGAAGTACTATGTCCCGCTCTGCAGAGAAAATAATTTTTTCTTACATTTAACTGTAACAAAAAGAAATCACTTCACGTAAAATTTGACAGTTTTCATTGCTGTGTACTAACAATACATTAATTACAATAAATACTTTTTCACTCTGTAAACATCTGATCTGAAATTAAATGGTAAATATCACTCTAAAAGTATTTCACATTTGTAGGATACATTTTAAAGCAATGCGTTAAGAATTTCTACAGTAGATGCGGTACTCCTGTGTGAACCTTCAGAGAGAAATTTTGCTTTCTCTACACGAACCTTACATGTTCGTTTGCTGAGATCATAACACTCTGAATAATTCGCAATATCACAGAGTTCTGCACCAACACTTAGGTTACACTTATTCAAATTTTGTATCCGACCCGGGCCTATTCATTATACTCACATCGCGTTATGATTTGAATATACTTAAAGTAGGATACGATATTTCATTTACAATGAATTCGTTTACTCATAAACCTCTGTTTGGTCTAGGGTGTTCAATTACTGGTGGTTGTTAGTTGTCATGAAAATTAACACTATGCCAGACTTGAGAAAAGAGCCTTGAAAGAGTAAGGAATTTAGGAGATAAAAATATTATACGGTAGATGGCGGGTTTTGGGTATCATTAGTATAAGCTAATAGATTCTATTTCATAGATATAATGACGGACGCCTACAATTAACAATAAATTAAGAATTAGTTTTTACAATGATGTATAATGTAGATTCTATCAGACGGTTAGATTATGTGACGATGAAATAGATACTATAATAATCAGATGATGTGACGAAAACATGACAAAATCAGACGGTTAGATTATGTGACGATGAAATAGATACTATAATATGCTATAATAATCAGATGATGTGACGAAAACATGACAAAATCAGACGGTTAGATTATGTGACGATGAAATAGATACTATAGTATGCTATAATAATCAGATGATGTGACGAAAACATGACAAAATCAGACGGTTAGATTATGTGACGATGAAATAGATACTATAATATGCTATAATAATCAGATGATGTGACGAAAACATGACAAAATCAGACGGTTAGATTATGTGACGATGAAATAGATACTATAATATGCTATAATAATCAGATGATGTGACGAAAACATGACAAAATCAGACGGTTAGATTATGTGACGATGAAATAGATACTATAATATGCTATAATAATCATATGATGTGACGAAAACATGACAAAATCAGACGGTTAGATTATGTGACGATGAAATAGATACTATAATATGCTATAATAATCAGATGATGTAACGAAAACATGACAAAATCAGACGGTTAGATTATGTGACGATGAAGTAGATACTATAATATGCTATAATAATCAGATGATGTGACGAAAACATGACAAAATCAGACGGTTAGATTATATGACGATGAAATAGATACTATAATATGCTATAATAATCAGATGATGTAACGAAAACATGACAAAATCAGACGGTTAGATTATGTGACGATGAAATAGATACTATAATATACAATAATAATCAGATGATGTGACGAAAACATGATAAAATAAGACGGCTAGATTGTGTGACGAAGAAATAGATACTATAATATGCTATAATAATCATATGATGTGACGAAAATATGATAAAATAAGACGGTTAGATTATGTGACGATGAAGTAGATACTATAATATGCTATAATAATCATATGATGTGACGAAAACATGACAAAATCAGACTGTTAGATTATGTGACGATGAAATAGATACTATAATATGCTATAATAATCAGATGATGTGACGAAAACATGACAAAATCAGACTGTTAGATTATGTGACGATGAAATAGATACTATAATATGCTATAATAATCATATGATGTGACGAAAATATGATAAAATCAGACCGTTAGATTATGTGATGATGAAATAGATACTATAATATGCTATAATAATCATATGATGTGACGAAAATATGATAAAATCAGACGGTTTGATTATGTGACGATGAAATAGATACTATAATATGCTATAATAATCATATGATGTGACGAAAATATGATAAATCAGACGGTTAGATTATGTGACGATGAAATAGATACTATAATATACTATAATAATCAGATGATGTGACGAAAACATGACAAAATCAGACGGTTAGATTATGTGACGAAGAAATAGATACTACAATATGCTATAATAATCAGATGATGTGACGAAAACATGACAAAATCAGACGGTTAGATTATGTGACGAAGAAATAGATACTATAATATGCTATAATAATCATATGATGTTACGAAAACATGACAAAATCAGACGGTTAGATTATGTGACGATGAAGTAGATACTATAATATGCTATAATAATCAGATGATGTGACGAAAACATGATAAAATCAGACGGTTAGATTATGTGATTATTCCATTGTTGTCCCATAATAATACCATAGCCAGATAGAAAGTGCCTGAAAGTCCATTGCTAGGTTCCGGTTTTGCTATAAGCTTACATTGAAGAATGAAACATTTTCCGACATATTACCTTGCTCGCTTATTGCCCCAACTATGATCATCAGGGTGTCGCTCAGCGATCGCACTGTTTCTTCCTCCTGGGTGGTTGCCACGAAGTCGAACGTGGACGTCTCCACCCACGAGACGAAGCGAATGGTCAGGATGACGACGACCCACATTCCTGCACACGACGTCCACACGTTCATCTCGAACGGCGTGAGAAGCACTTCTCCATACCTTCCCGTAACGGGCGGGTGTCGGAATAAAGCCACGATTCTGCAATGAATGTCAGTACCATCTCACAAGCAAACGTTCTGATGGGGGCAGATAAAAAAAAAGTTATTTTTTTCTTTTACAATGTTAGTAATGTTAAAAGAAGTGCTTATACAAATTTTGGCCACTCGACCGCAATTAAGAGGCATTCCAGAAAGTGATTTTCCCTGGGGCCGTTTATAGAAAAAAGCACAATTGCATAGAAATATTTATTGAAACAGATACAGCAATTGTTTCGCTTTTTGTCAACATATCCCCCACTGGCATCGAGACATTTGTCATACCATACGATCAATTTTTGTGTTGTAGAAGTCAGCCGCCCAGATAGGAACCAGCGTTTGACTGCGTCTGCACCTCTCTCTATCGATCCCATGAAATGAGAAATGTCTCAATTCCAATGGAAAATATGTTGAAAAATAGCTCAACAATTGCTGTGTCTGTTCCAATAAATTTGTTCAATGAAATTGTGTTTTTTTCTGTTAACAGCCCCTGGCGAACTTATTTTTTATGCCCCTCGTAACTGCGGTCGAGTGGCCAAAATTTGTAAAAGCACTTCTTCTGACATTATTAACATGGTGGAAGAAAAAAAATTATCTTTTTTTATTTGCCCCCATCAGAACGTTTGCTTGTCAGCTACACACTGAAGTACTGTATAGAGAATATTATACTACAGCGTACACAAGGCATTGACGTAAGTTCCACGTGACAATACCCCTCTCCGCGCTGAACCCCTTCCTCTACCGTTGTCTGTACTGTCAACAATGGCTCATTCTGTTATCCAGTACTATCTGAACAGTTATTTGGCGTTCATAACAGATATTTCTGAACTAAACTGTCGACTTCAATTACGTGATCAGAACATAGTTGACATGTATGACGGGGTGAAATATTTTTCCATAATGATAAACGTTTGAAAAGTGCAGTTGAAAGAAAATGACTTTTATCATTTTTATCGTCTGAATTCACTTTCAGATGTTTCTGATTCAAGAATAGATTAATACTGCGACAGCCTGGAAACATTACTTTCAGAATTTACAGATAGAAGATTTTGTGACATTAAACAAATGGAAAATGATTTCTCTCTATTGAAAATTCTTTTAACACACCCATTCTGAAGATACGGCGAGACTTACAGTTTGAGGTTGCTGATCTCCAAAATGATACCTTTGTGAAAAGCAAGCATAAGGATTGTGTTGGTTTATATGTATTTAAAAATATTGACCCGTCTAAATATCCACGTCTTAGATCATTTGCTGCCACTATCGCAGCTATATTCGGTTCTACGTATGTTTTTGAACTGTTTTTTGTTTTGTTTGTTTGTTTGTTTGTTTGTTAGTTTTTTTTTTTTTTTTTTCAAAATTAGACATCAAAATGAAAGAGAAGGACACGCTTAACAAATGTCGGCCTTCGTGCACAATCGGCAGTGGCTACTTATGAGGCACCCCTAATTTTGAGATCTTACCGAATGGAAAAAAAAATAAAAGAATGCTATGAAAATAATGTAATCCTAAAAATATTCATTCCTTCCTTCTCTTGTTATTTCTTTGTTACGAACACGGAAGGTAGTGACGACTACAAATCATCTCTTTTGCTCAAAATGGAGTGGAAATTTTATTTATTTTGTTTTCCTGCGAAAATGATTCCTTGTGCACAACTGCAGAAGTTGATTGTACTGTCTCTGTGTCCTGGAAGGAATGCTTCAGTGGACAGAGTTTCTTCAATCAACACCAACTTGATCATGATCTGTCAGCAATTTTGTGGAAAATTTAGCTCTAGAGAAGACCTGCTTAAAAATTCACTCTTCCGACAAAAAAATCCAGCCGTTTTTAAATTGTGGAAACCAATATGAGGGAACGGCAATCTTAGATCTAACGTTAAATTATTTTTTATATGCCGATAACTGTTGGAAGTAAATCCCGAAAAGACAAAGTATATGATTAAGTCTCGTGACCAGAATATTGTACGAAATGGAAATATAAAAATTTGACATTTATCCTTCGAAGAGGTGGAAAAATTCAAATATCTCGGAGCAACAGTAACAAATATAAATGACACTCGGGAGGAAATTAAACGCAGAATAAATATGGGAAATGCGTGTTATTATTCGGTTGAGAAGCTCTTATCATCCAGTCTGCTGTCCAAAAATCTGAAAGTTAGAATTTATAAAACAGTTATATTACCGGTTGTTCTGTATGGTTGTGAAACTTGGACTCTCACTCTGAGAGAGGAACATAGGTTAAGGGTGTTTGAGAATAAGGTGCTTAGGAAAATATTTGGGACTAAGCGGGATGAAGTTACAGGAGAATGGAGAAAGTTACACAACACAGAACTGCACGCATTGTATTCTTCACCTGACATAATTAGGAACATTAAATCCAGACGTTTGAGATGGTCAGGGCATGTAGCACGTATGGGCGAATCCAGAAATGCATGTAGAGTGTTAGTTGGGAGACCGGAGGGAAAAAGACCTTTAGAAAGGCCGAGACGTAGATGGGAGGATAATATTAAAATGGATTTGAGGGAGGTGGGATATGATGATAGAGACTGGATTAATCTTGCACAGGATAGGGGCCGATGGCGGGCTTATGTGAAGGCGGCAATGAACCTACGGGTTCCTTAAAAGCCATTTGTAAGTAAGTAAGTATGCCGATAACTGTACCCGGGAATTGTGAAACTTATACATCCGAATACAAAGAATAAAAATACTTATCGTGGAAGTAGGTGACCATAGCAAAAATAAAATTACAATAGCAGTAAAACAAGGTTTCCCGTTTAATTCGTTGGAATGTTCACGTATAATTTCAAATTATATATTCAGAGTAGTTGAATTTGAATTACAGGAAGTTAAAAATCTCATTGCAACTCTAACAGGACCGCAGGGACAAGAGCGAAACCAGAAATAGTTATATAATTCAATAGAACTGTGGGAATAAAGTTCCTTTGCTCAGGGTCGTGGAAGTTAACACCAAGACGGAAGATTAGAATTGAAGCAGAGATGCGATGTATACGATATCTAATAATCAGCGAAACCACGTTTCCTTCAATCAACCAAACTGTTAATATAACTGATTACAGGAGCATCTGGTCTAGTTCGTCTTCCGTAGTTTTAAAAGAAAATTACATTCAGAGTAATGATATACTTACTTACTTTCTTAAAAAACCCGGAAGTTCATTGCCACCCTCACATAAGCCCGCCATTGTATATTTATTCACACTGCAATGGGTATATACCCGGTGGCAGTGGTAACTAATTACACTCAATAATGACAATAATAAACTTAATAATTAAAAATACAGTTAATAATACCAATAATTAATACAAATAATTAATACTGACAATAATAATAATAATAATAATAATAATAATAATAATAATAATAATAATAGGGAATATCCTAAATTAAATGAAGCACGATCACTTAAAATAACATTTAAAATAAATCTAATTTGTATCTTAAATCTAAGTTCGAACTAAAACCCTATCCTGAGCAAGATTAATCCATTCTCTATCATCATATCCCACCTCCCTCAAATCCATTTTAATATTTTCTTCCCATCCACGTCTCGGCCCCCCTAAAGGTCTTTTTCCCTCCGGCCTCCCAACTAACACTCTATATGCATTTCTGGATTCTCCCATACGTGCTACATGCCCTGCCCATCTCAAACGTCTGGATTTAATGTTCCTAATTATGTCAGGTGAAGAATACAATGCGTGCAGTTCTGTATTGTGTAACTTTCTCTGTTCTCCTGTAACTTCATCCCTCTTAGCCCCAAATATTTTCCTAAGCACCTTATTCTCAAACACCCTTAACCTATGTTCTTCTCTCAAAGTGAGAGTCCAAGTTTCACAACCATAAAGAACAACCGGTAATATAACTGTTTTATAAATTCTAACTTTCAGATTTTTGAACAGCAGACTGGATGATAAAAGCTTCTCAACCGAATAATAACAGGCATTTTCCATATTTATTCTGTGTTTAATTTCCTCCCGAGTATCATTTATATTTGTTACTGTTACTCCAAGATATTTGAACTTCTCCACCTCTTCAAAAGATAAATTTCCAATTTTTATATTTCCATTTCGTACAATATTCTGGTTACGAGACATAATCATATACGAGTACTTTGTCTTTTCGGGATTTACTTCCAAACCTATCTCTTTACTTGCTTCCAGTAAAATTCCCGTGTTTTCCCTAATCGTTTGTGGATTTTGCCCTAACATATTGACGTCATTCGCATAGACAAGCAGCTGATGTAACCCGTTCAATTCCAAACCCTCTCTTTTTTCCTGGACTTTCCTAATGGCATACTCTAGAGCAAAGTTAAAAAGTAAAGGTGATAGTGCATCTCCTTGCTTTACCCACAGTGAATTGGAAACGCATCTGACAGAAATTGACCTATACGAACTCTGCTGTACGTTTCACTGAGACAGATTTTAATTAATCGAACTAGTTTCTTGCGAATATCGAATTCAATAAGAATATCATATAAAAATTCTCTCTTAACCGAGGCATATGCCTTTTTGAAATCTATGAATAATTGATGCACTGTACCCTTTTACTGCCATAAGAGTAATGATATACCTATCTAAAGAAGGACGGAGCAGACAGAATGCCCGAATGAATATCGAAGCACAACATCTTCATAGGACAAAACTGTGATGTTGATTAAGGTGATTAATTCCTATTTTTTTAGAAGTAGTTTATGAACTTACCTGAACTCCCATGTGGGCACTGAAATGAAGTCCATATGTCTGAATCGACCGCGGTTGATGAGTATAGCTGAAGCACTCAAGTCGATCTCGTAGTTTCCCAGCATCTTCGTCAGTCCTTCCATCTTCCCGTTCTCCACCACGTACCCAAACAAGGGCGTCGGCACAACCTCGACTCTGTTTCGTGAATGAAATTTTTAGTTAACTTTTATGATAGTGTTACATTTGTATTTGCATTGTCCCAATAATTTTTAGAATAGCCTAGATTACACACTGAATGAGTGAATGATTGGTTAGTTCATTACTTTATTTATTTATAAAATTTATAGATTACTTAATTATTATTTTATTTTGTTTTCTGTAGGTCAAATGTTTCCTACATAAATAATAGAACTATCGACGTTGTAGAAAGCTTTATATACGAGGACAAACTAATAGACTAAATATAATTATCTGCATACATTTTTATTTGTTTTGAAATGTAGTACATCTACATAACGCATGAACTGTGATGATAACAATTATACATATTGATATTTTGTATGCATTCCTTTTGCGTTGGTGGACTTCTATTACATGTTTTGTACAAAGGCGAGATCAACAACAACGTAACAACAATCTTAGTGATGGCCTTCTATGCCCAAGGTTGCGGGTTCGATCCCGGGCCAGGTCGATGGCATTTAAGTGTGCATGTCAGTAGATTTACTGGCATGTAAAAGAACTCCTGCGGGACAAAATTCCGGCACATCCGGCGACGCTGATATAACCTCTGCGGTTGCGAGCGTCGTTAAATAAGACATAACATTTAACAATTTTAGTTACTGAATAAATTATAAAGTTGTAGGAATTGCGGTTTGTGATTATCTGTTTCATTGTCTGAAGGCTTGTGACTTAGGTCGCTCCTGCACTGAGTGTTAGACGGTTTAATTAAAGCGATATCGATGTTCTGGTACTACCTCCACTTGTATTAAGTAGCATTTTGTAATGTCCGTTTGTTGGAATTAAACTTGGTTTATATTGACTTACACTCTTTCTGTAACATTAGTACAAGAAAATGGTAATCTATGAGCGTATTCCGAATCTCACCGGTGAGCAATCCGATGGCATCACGGTGTTCCGAATTCCACCGATGACGTCATTGATGCTCCACCGGTGTCGCACCGGTGCCATCAACTTGCTGAGGTGGTGGCAGTCTCCATCAGCCGCCATCAGTGAATCTGATTGGTTCTTGTATAGAGCGGGAATTAGCAGACGAATAACATACGCTCATCGTGCACTGTTGTGTCATGGCGGTGTGTTCTGCTTTAGTTCTGCTGTATTGTTTGTAATGAGCACAACGTAAAAACAATATGTTAATGGCTTATGAGCGAACATGTCAACGGATCAGTTATTACTACCGGCTCAAGAAATAAATTGTTTATGCTATCTTTTCTTTGAACGAGATGGGAGTAAGAAAATTTCGCAAAATTTTGCTAGCGTAGCACAGACAACTTGTACAGTCGCCATGACAGCCATCGATCCTTCCAGCAGTTTTGTTCCTTATTTCGCTGCAATGTGAAGTCATTGATGCCATCGGACCGATGAGATTCGGAATACGCTGTATGGCTCTACTGTGTGTTCATTTCAAAGTGTGTCATGACGTCACCGTTGTTGGGTCACCGATTTGAAGCGAGTTTCAGCTTTTATGTTAGAGAAGTTACCTATTATTTAAGGCGTTCTTCAATCTGAACTTGAGAACGTGTACGTTATAACTTGAATGTCGTAGCAACAGATGGCGGTCTGTACGGTCTGTGTGCTATCATAACCTCTTTCGAACTGTGTTTTGCGCCGGCAAGTCGTACGCAGGGTATTTGTTATCATCGGTTGCGTACGGTAACATTCCACAACACAAATCAAATGCTCCGTGTCCATGTTGACCGTCGAAGTTAATGTCAACAAATACGTAAGTAATCGTCTTAACCCTCTCCCCATATCCCGACAGTACGTATTTGCAAACAGTTCACATTCCTGCCACTACCGGCGTTACCGTACGTATCGGTACGTACTCTTCAGAATGAACGCCGTACTTGCTAGGCAGCTTCTCTGCCTCTTAGGTTATACGCCTCTGCGGAAGTGTAGGAAGACTGAATTCTCTAGGCTCATCGGCTAGCCACATGACGGCATACAGCGAGCCATGACACATTTTGAACTGAACACCCAGTAGTGTTACAATCTACATCTGAGTAAATAACAAAGCATATAGAATACTTTTTATTTTCGTTACATAAATGTATATTTCGGTATAGGTAACACAATATATTTTTAGATTAATTTATAGCACAAAAGATACAACACCAAGAAGAAGATTGGAGTTCTATAAAAATATGTTTAATTCAGTCTTCACATATGGAAGAAAATAATTAATAAGCTTAGGGAGGAAAGACAAAAATACAGGCTGCAGAAATTACATAAAAAAGCTAAAGTCTCTTACGAAATAATCACGTGTTAAGTGGTAACATACACAGTGTCAACGACCAAATGGAGAGGAATACTACAATCACAATGAAATAGCACCGCAGTTGTCTCAAGATAGCGTAGTCCGAGATTGCGCTCAAGCGTGGGTTTGAATCCCGTCTTGGCCGATTATATTGTTAGGTTATTCCCATGTTTAATCCACCTATAAGGCGAACGTCAGGTAACCCTACGAGAATCTCCCGGGCTCATCTCTTCATATGCAGCATTTCGCTATCACCAATTTAATCACCGCTAGATAACTTCATAGTTGATATAGCGTCGCCAGATAACGGATTAAAAAAGAAAACAAAATACAGTGAAATTAAAATTCGAACAAGGGAAGAGATTGAATATCCTAGAACAAAATAGAGTTGAAAATTAATGTGAACACGGAATATGCATTCTGGCTTAATCCTTCAAGTGAAGAAAAAGGAAGATATGACAGAAGGAAGTGAAATAGGGAAATGAGTACGTCAAGGATGCCCTTTACAACTTAGTCTATTCTACATCTACTTGGAGAATTTAGTGAAGAACTGTTTTCAGAACATGGGAGGAGTCCACACCTGTGGAGTAACGGTCAGCGCGTCTGGTCGCGAAACCATGTGGCCCGGGTTCGAATCCAGGTTTGGGGCAAGTTACTTGGTTGAGGTTTTTTCCGGAGTTTTCCCTCAACCCAATACGAGAAAATGCTGGGTAACTTTCGGTGTTGGACCCCGGACTCATTTCACCGGCATTATCACCTTCATATCATTCAGACGCTAAATAACCTAGATGTTGATACAGCGTCGTAAAATAACCCACTAAAATAAAAAAAACTTGGGAGGAGTGATAGTAGGAGGAAGACGAATAAATTGTATAAGATTTTCTGATGATATGGTGTCGTTAGCAGAAGAGGAGATGATATTAAGGAATATGGTACTGGAGCTAAATGACAGCTGTGAGCGGTATGGAATGAAGATAAATGCAAACAAGACGAATACCATGGTCATAGGAAGAAAAGTAAAGAAGGTAAACTTGCGAATTCAAAATGAGGCAGTAGAGCAAGTGGACAGCTTCAAATACTTGGAGCTTTCTCTTAGCAGTAACATGAGCTGCTCCGAGGAAGTCGAAAGGAGGATAGCAATGGCAAAGGAAGCTTTTAATATAAAAAGGAGTATCTTCTGCGGACCTCTTGAGAAACAAGTAAGGAAGAGACTAGTGAAGAGCTTTGTGTCGAGTGTAGCACTTTATGGGGCAGAAACATGGATAGTACGACGAAGTGAAGAGAAGCGACTAGAAGCATTTGAAATGTGAATATGGAGAAGATTGGAGCGTTTGAAGTGGATAAACATATTAAGAAACGAAGCTGTGTTGGAAAAGTGGATGAAGAAAGAATGATGCTGAAACAGATCAGAAAGAGGAAAATGTACTGACTGGGTCACTGGTTGAGAAGAAACTGCCTTCTGAAGAAACCACTAGAAGGAATAGTAAACGGGAGAAGAGTTGGGGGCAGAAGAAGATATCAGATGATATACGACATTAAGATATATGGATCATATGATGAATCCAAGAGGAAGACAGAAAATAGGAAAGACTGGGTTTGCAGTGAAAGACCTGCACTTGGGCAGAACACTATGAATGAATGAATCTTGTCGAGACTTACGAGAAATTGTACATCTGCCTCACTAGTAAGAATAACTTGTAATTGTACGTTCCCATGGCGTCCAGTTCTCTGTTTTCTGGCTTTACAAGCTCGTCTGCTATGTTTTTCAGCGGAATGTTGTTTACCTGGTGAAAAGTGAGAAATTATATAATATTAGAGATAGTGCTGTGAACTGGAATGTACAATACATTGAACGTAGATATTTGTACAGGGACATCATTTTATTTTTACTGACATTTTTAATTTACATAGAGATAAAAAATTTTACAGGAGAAAAAGTTCGTCCAAAGGGCTGGACTCTGGAAGAGTACCCAAAACGCTCATTGCATTTCCGCGTTGAATAGCAATACTTAAGCGTTGACGCAAATAAGTAGTGCAACGGCGATCACCAGTAATGGAGATCAAAATTTGGCCGATTTGAGATACCAAAACTTTAGCGTCATGACTCCAAGGACCGAAGGTCTCCACAGCAAATGGGACAAAGATGTAATTGTCTAAAAGATGAGCATATTTATTGGCTTTCTTCTTCACGGCTAATTCAGCAGCAAATGCTGCGCGTCTGGAGGTATTCGGCAAGTGAGATGGAGCTAGAGTGTCAACGCAAGTGGAGTCCCAAATTAAATATTAATTTTTAATATTAACCTAGCTATACCTTTGGATTAATGGTTCACAGCCGGAAATACCGTTTGCTACCCCCTTCCACGATTGACGTTCCATGATACTAGCGTAAAATACAAACAAATCACTTTACTAGGTATAGGAGGGAAGAAAAGTAGTTCATACATTTACGTAAACTAGGAAATATTGTAATTATGAATTTGATAATTTTCATTAGGTTTTTGTTGAATCAAAATACAGTACATATTAACAGTAAGTGTTTTTACTCACGTACTGAGTTATCCATGCGAAAGTATTCATTATGCAGTGTATATTATACTGTCTACAGCACATTAGCGTACGATATAGAGCAGAGCTGTGCAGCAAGAGCGGATTCTACTCTCTTACGGGGAGTCATATGATTTCTCTTCATCCCCTTTCTTCCCCGCCGAACACCGCGCATCGTTGATTCAGTAACGGATGAATATTAAGCGTCCCCGTTTAGAGATTGGTTCCGCTCCCGATGCCCAGCCCTGATATAGAGAATGAAGTTAAATAGAAAAATAATCATAATATGGATATTTAAACATTTTTGAAAATGGTGGCCGTTCATTTAGATACAGGCTTCAGTTCTTTTGTGCATATTATCGCACTACAGACTATTGCATCTAATTCAAATTACCAGTTTCGTCCTTCGTACGAGTAACTCATGTTGAAATAATTCTATACCTATTATATAAGAGAATACCTTACGTACTGTAAATTCAGTCTTCACTTCTGCCCGATCCGAAAAGATGAAATTACTCAGACATGCTATCTACTGTCCGTCCAAGTGGTTATGTCGCAGGATCGTAGAAAGGGGGGAAATCACGTGACAATTAATTACTTTTATTAAAGTTATTTTAAACTGTTGCGAGTGAGGGAAATCGGGATGCGACGTAGGCAAACGGACGACAGTACCTGTGCGAAAATATGATACAATATTGAAAGCTCTTTCGTCACTGGAAACCGCGAACATATTTCTGGAACGTACTATACTCACTAACTCAATACTATTTGTCTTTACTACGACTTTGACTGTATACGCTTGGTTCTGTGAGGAGAACAGTTGGAAGTTTACTAGTAGAGGGGTGGGAGTGAAGTACATTCAAAAACTCAGGTTCAATAAAAATTGAAGTAAAAATAAAATGATGTCCCTGTACTTGACAGTATTGCAATAGAATTAATGATTCTAAAAACATATCTTACAGGTCGAATTGCATTAATCATGTGCTGTCTATTATTATGTGCTTAAAAGCTATTTTAACTCGACTTACAGCCAACCCCGCCTTCAGCAGAATGCCCCTCAAATCCTGTCTGCGCGCGTACTTGTACTGCGTCAGGTTGTAACTCAGACCGTCCGTCGGATCCCAGTGTCCTGCCACAGTCGCATTTATCGGCCAACTGTAGTTTATTTTATAGAGATCGTATAAGATGTAGCGGTCTGAAGATTCTTGAGGGAACGCCCACGTCATTTCGCTGTCCACATGCAGATTCAAGTCGTCGATTTCAGACGTGAACTTTGTTTTGCTCCATACGAGCCAGTAGTAACTGCCGTTCAAAGAACGTCTAGCGGAGTTCTGTAGCAGTAAATAACAAAGACAGAGATGCAGAGATACGTGAAGAGGGACAAATATCTTAAAGATTCCTTGCAAAGGATCTCGGAATTGTTTGGACTACTTATAATAATAATAATAATAATAATAATAATAATAATAATAATAATAATAATCATAGTTTCATTTTCCCTGGCAGAGTTAAGATCATCAGGCCTTCTCTTCCAGTCAACCAGGATAAAAGCACATGCAGGTAAATATCAGTGGCGTAGCGCCAATGTAAGCTAAGAAGCTTAGCTTCCCCAGTTAATAATAATTTCATAATAAACCTGCAGTTTATGGACAAAATTATTTATTAATTTTAATAGAATTTATATTTACGCGTTAAATATTGTGATGCGGCAGCTCAGGATGATTTGTGATGCAGCAGTAAACAAGAAGCCTGCACACACCAGCTTCCAAGCAGACTGGTTTCTTCTGTGTAACCCATCCCGCAGATTTTCCATCCCTTTCTAACTAAACTACCCTAGTCGCAAGGCTCGCAAAGAAGCTAGCTTTAACATTTAAAATAAGTAGTTTCCGAGTTATCCCTTTTCGTCAGTTGTGTTCAGTTGAAGTGTTAGTGTGCATTGTGGCTGATATAATAAATAATGAGCGAAATAACAGTTCCTGACACTAATTTACTTGAATTTTTTAGAACAATTGTATTATCAAGTATGACTTACGAACAAAAGCGTGATTTAAAAAACAAATGACCGACTCTCTTGCTGTCAATGAAGAACACAACCAAAAGACAGACGCATACTTACGTAATGATACTAATATTGTGATTTCTCTAGTATGACAGGGAGTGAGCTAATGTTATACGTATACGTGTCTATTTGTTAGAGATATGTGTAAACCGTGAAATCATATTTTATTACGTATCATTTAAGGTCATGCCTTATTGGTGTTACTTACGATTTTCCAACCAATCTTCGACTCCTGACTTGGCATTGACTACTATTTATTTTAAGACTGTATTTTTGTAATACGTTTCCTCATATTGCATGAAAGACAACTTGAGTTAGCTTCCCCTGCTCAAAATTTCATGCTACGCCACTGGTAAATACATACTGGTAAACAAGTATTAACTTAAGAAAAAAAAGGTTGAATACATATTAATACAATCACAAAACTAAAGGAAGAATACAATTTGTGTAATGAATAAGGGTTATTCTGAAACAATGACAGTTAATTAGAAATTAGTGTTAATGGAAGCAAAGTAATAACTGTATATTAAAAAACGTTGTAGCTGCAAAAAACTGTTCTGTGCATTAAGAATTGTGCATTAAGAATATCCCTAAATAACCTAATTTTAAACGACTGAGGACTAAGACTACTCCTTATTTCCAAGAGCGGCCAATTCTAAAAGCGGGCTATGGCTATTGATATGTCTAATGTTGTATTAATAGCAACAGATTATGGTGTCAACGTGTATTACGATTATGATATGAAGCGAGAAGAGTAAACCGAGAAGCAAGATTGTTGGGTGTGGAATCATGTATAGTTCGATATAGTAGGCAAAAAGAATGTAGTAACCGTCTATCTTGCAAACGGAGCCAGCAGACTCGTAGAAAATATTCCGATATATGATCATGTAGGCGGACATTAACAATAAATCGGACGCAGACATTATGTGTTTACACGTTAAAGTTTTTGAGAAAATTCAGCACTTAAATCGCTATATAAAACGTCACAGTAGTCAAAGTGAGGCATCACAAAGATCTGTGCTAGGATTTCTTTGAGTTTAGTAAGAAAAAATTTTTCATAAATTTCAAAGAATGCATGATGGAAAAACTTCTGTACAGATGTGTCTCATTCGCATAGTCTAGTTGATATTAATGTCGAAATAGATGCCGAGGCTATTTTACAGTAGCACTGAAGGAATGATTATTTTGTTGACAGGGCCGTCTGAAACGTGTTCATATTAATAGAGTATAGATGCATTTGCTGCCCTAAGAGAATGGTTTGGGTTTTATCTGGATTGTGATTTAGCCCAAATTTCCTTGCCCAGATATTGATTGAGAGAATATTGTCATTGAGACTAGATAAACGTTCGTTAAGTGAATCGGCCGAGCGTGTATGTATATTTGAAGGTTATCCGCATGCAGATAATATTGACAGAGCTGTAGAGCTGAAATGTCATTTATATATAGTGAAAAGCAGTGGCCCTAGCACAGACCCCTGAGGAACACCGGCCCTCATCCGTCGCCAGCAAGACCGGTTATCATTATATACACATTGCTGGCGGTCGCGATGGTAGGTCATGTCACTGCATTCTCAGCGAGTTCCAGCTGTCTTACTTTTTTAATCATGTCAATGTTGACAGTATTAAGAGCTCGGCAGAAGCCGCTTTTGACACTGCAGAGATTTCTATTCTATTTATTGAGAAAGGTAAAAGCAGAAATGAGGACTTTATCTATTAGAACTCAAAAGATGAAAACCTGTTACCCAACACAAGTTAAAGAATAGAAGCGATATCAATCGTATGACCAGCGAATAGGGATTATAAAGAATGGACACTGAGCGAATTTTCCTGTGTTTTGTTTCTCTGTGCGCCAGCGGTTAGTTCCACTTTCAAGCGCTAGAGGTTAGTGTAATCGAGCACACGCTAAGATAATAATTGAGAATAGAGTTGAGGCACAGGATCCAAACATCACCTACCTTATTGTATAATGCAGTAACGCTTTGCTTCAAATAAATTCAAGTTAACAGCTTTTCCTTATTTCTCAGTGACAAACTAGTTGTAATAATAATATTTTATATTTCAGATATCATAAATTATATTATAAAATAATATAATACATTATAAAATTAAGTATCGAATTCGTTTAATATTTGTATATAATATAATATAGGCATATGGTTTTACTTCTCGTAAGAGTTTTGTTTTTCCATTTTCAGCGCTATCAAATCATTACATATTTTAATTGTTGTTGGGGTCAACGTCTGAACTCTCATTATAAAGGAACTCTTAGAGTCTAGACATTACAGTTAATGAAGGATTTATTATTTTATGGATCCAATTTATTTTATTTGAGTACATAATGTACCTAGATGTATTAATTGTATGTGTTATATTTCCGCTGTGTCGACTGCTAGCTGGTGTGATGTCAGCGCCAACTCTAGGGAGAAAGCAGAATCTGACGCTCTAGCTGGCTTGAAGGTCATTGAAATCAGTCCGGCTACATCAAAGGTACCGACGCGAAGTGTCTATTCTTTATAATCGCTATTCGCTGGTATGACCGTCACACTGTTGTCTTGTTCATATTATCATCTCTCTCACGTTCGTTACGATTTTCGAATTCTGAGTTATCGTCACAAAGATCTAGGCATTGACATACCAGAAGAATTGAATGTTTTAGTGTGGTAAGCTACGAGTTTACAGGAGGCTAGATAACTATATTCATGGTCTATTTCTTTTAGGACCATTCCGATAGTTACATGAATCTGCACCTCAGAAAAAAAACATGGAAAAGCATAAGCAAAATAGTGGTTATTTAAAATAGTTATTCTGAATCGGAGTTAGTGAACGGGTTGTTTACTCGTTGCAAAATGAGTTTTACCTCATCCAGGTTGTAGGTCAGCTAATGTCACTTCCACCTACGATTTAGTCTCTTCGGTGGCTCTAACAAACGGCAAAAATTTTGCTTAAGTTCGTATGACGTTGCAAGAGTTTTTTTTATTTCGAGTCTAAACATGTTTTATCATTACCAAATTGAACTAATGGCAGGAAGATATGAAACTGTCATTGAAGCTAATGAATCGTATGCTCTTGTTTGAAAACCTTTTGCTCAAACTATTATTACTCTATTGCTTGTAAAACACTCTAAATTTCTGCTTCGACTTTATTCTACTCATTACTCTATTGCTTGTAAAACATTCTAAATTTCTCCAGCGACTTTATTCTACTCATTACTCTATTGCTTGTAAAACATTCTAAATTTCTCCAGCGACTTTATTCTACTCATTACTCTATTGCTTGTAAAACATTCTAAATTTCTCCAGCGACTTTATTCTACTCATTACTCTATTGCTTGTAAAACATTCTAAATTTCTCCAGCGACTTTATTCTACTCATTACTCTATTGCTTGTAAAACATTCTAAATTTCTCCAGCGACTTTATTCTACTCATTACTCTATTGCTTGTAAAACATTCTAAATTTCTCCAGCGACTTTATTCTACTCAGTCGCTGTCGAGCTGGAATTAAAATCCTCGTGCGATTATTACCCGCGGTGTTATGACCTTACCTCTTGAAGATACTTCCGTCCTGCGGAACAGTCGTAGTCCATGAAGATGCCAAACTTATGATAGGACCTCTTTACTATGGGTTGAACGGCTTTTGCCATTGGTTGCTCAGGATCGGCAGAGACCATCCAGTATTTCCCCTTGGCCATTAGATATTTCGTCAGGGCAACAGTATCTGCAACGAAACTCTAGGATCACCTGAGAAGTCATGTACAGTAGCTAAATGTTTAAAAAATAGCGGAATTCTTCGTATATCTTATATATAAAAGTCAATGTGGCTATGTATGTATGTGTGTACGTACACATTTAATCTTCATAACCAGGAGAAGAACATAGGCTACGTTAAAATCGGACAAATGGACAGACAGTTTTGTTTTGGAGCAATTTTTACCATTATACAATCGGACAGGTTGGCCCCATTACAATTACAATATGTAGTATCTGCTGTCTTATTAGGACCTATTTTGTAGTTATTTGAACAACGTCTGTTAGTGTATTTCAAGTTATTTTAATTAGTTTTCTTTATAAAGTCATAATATTTAAAACTATCTTTTTGTGATATTGTGATTCATTTAGACAGACATTCGACAGATTGCAGACCTGCATGATATACAGATTGCAGACAAATTACGATAAGACGTTTGTGGACATATACATTTCCTGTTTACAAATAATGGATCAAAGTCGTACAGGCTTGAATGCGAGTACCAAGTCTTAGAAGTCAGGATAATAGGACTATCAAAGAGACGCCGACAGTAACAACTTTAAACTTTTGAAGACTGGACTGAACAGACTGTAGGTGGTGATGATAAATTTCCAGATCATACTCTTCCAAGCAGAAAAGTTCTTATTTTAATGGATTTTCATTTGTTAGGTCATTTGAAAGTGATTGTTTGCTGTGTATCAGATGATACCATTGGAGTGCTCTCAATTTGTGGAACAGGACTAGTAAGTCCCACAGATAGCACCCTGTCGAGCTAATGAGACATTTTATGATTAGACGATATCAGAAATAAATCAAGGAGTCCGTCAAGGATGTCCTTTGGTGCCGATACTTTTTAATTTATACATGGGCGAAGTCATACGAATATGGCTGAATGAAATATCATTAGATTTTAAATTAAATGACATAAATTGTACTAAACTTTTATTTGCTGATGATCAAGTGGTCATTAGCGAGAGTGAAAATGCTTTACAACAGGCAGTATTCAAATTAGATCGAATTGCATCGAGTTTTAATATGAAAATATCGACCAATAAAACAAAAGCGATGGCATTTATTGGATCTCAACCTATAAGAGTGAAATTGGTTATAGAGAACAAAATAATAGAACAAATCAACACTTTTACATATTTAGGTTGTTCAATAACATATGGTAAAGAATGTGAAATTGAGGAAAAATTAAATAAATTCAATTAATTCTGTGGAACAATACGTAGAACAATGGGGAAGAAAGTGAGAAAGGAAACATTAATCAAATATTACAAAGTAATGGCAATTCCGTCCCTTCTATACGGCTGCGAATCTTGGGTTCTAAAGAAAAACGAAGAAAGAAGAATTGAAGCAGGTGAAATGAAATTTCTTAGATATGTTGCGGGTTATACACTATTGGACAATAAAAGAAAAGGAGATATTAGGAAAGAATCATTTACACGCTTAAGATATATTTTAATTAGATTTTAGCATATACAGAATGTTTCAAAAATACGCGGCATAATTTCAGGTATGTATTTCCCACATGTAGACAATCAAAATAGTTCATTACATTTGTCCGGAAATGCTTCATTTCCGAGTTATGGCCTTCACCGGAACGTTTTTCTTTTCGCAGGTCGTTGTCATTACAGAAGATGTTCAAATTGTCCACCTCCTGCTTGAATACAGACCTCACATCGATGTCTCATTGACCTGCGAACACGATCCCAAACTCCAGGGGTATTGCGTATGTCCTCAGAACATGCCACAATTCGATTCCGAAGGGATTCCAAATCAGGCACTGGAGACGAATAAACCAATGATTTTAAATGGCCTCACAAGTAGAAATCGAGAGGGTTCAGATCAGGTCAGGTGAGCGTGGAGGCCAAGCAATTGGGCCACCTCTACCTATCCATCGATCAGGAAACCTTCGATCCAAGTACCGGCGAGCCGTACGACTGAAGTGTGCAGGAGCGCCATAATGCAATAAGTGAATTTTGTTGACGATTGATCAGTGGAGCGTCTTCTAAAACATGAGGTATGGTGTTTTCCAAGAAGTTTGTGTACGCCTGCCCCGTAAGTCTGTTTACAAGTACATGGGGTCCAACTAATCGATCACCAATGATACCGGCCCACATGTTGAGGGAGAACCGCACCTGGTGATGAGATGGAACAGTTGCACGTGGGTTTTCATACGCCCATACATGCTGATTGTGGAAATTTGTTATGCCATCTCGTGTGAACTGTGCTTCATCTGTAAATAATACTAAGGCAAGAAAGTTGGGATTTACACCACACTGCTGCAAGAACCACTGACAAAACCTAACTCGTGCAGGGTAATCTGCTGGTGACAGGGCCTGTACACGTTGCAAATGATAAGGATACAATTGATACTCTTTCAACAGTCTCCAGACAGTCGTATGAGGAGCATTGACTTGCAACGCTACCCTTCGTGTGCTGATAGAAGGAGTCATGTTCATAGCCTCCAGAATCTCTTCCTGTACTTCTGGAGTTGTAGATCTTGGTCGTCCCCTTCCTAAACCAGGAGAGTTAAATTTTCCATACTCGCACAGACGATAATGGAGACGTACAAATGTCTTCCGATGTGGACATTGTCGCTGTGGGTACCTCTCCTGGTACAAACGACGAGCCAGCGCAGCATTGCTGTCCGCCTTGCCGTACATGAAGTGTATCTCTGCCAGCTCTTGATTTGAATACATGTCGCACAGTCTAACGCCTACACAACACTGAATGTAACCTTCGCCTCGGAATGAACTGTCAGAGTGCCCTCTTAATGTCTCCTTTGACGGCAACGACTTGCGGAAAGAAAAACGTTCCGGTGAATTTCAATGTTGTGAAGGCCATAACTCGGAAATAAAGCATTTCCGGACACATGTTGTAATGAACTATTTTGATTGTCTACGTGTGGGAAATACATACCTGAAATTATGCCCCGTATTTTTGAAACACCCTGTATAATACAGTATAATAATCATTTGCACTCTTAAGATATATTTTAATTAGATTTTAGCATATATATATATATATATATATATATATATAATACAGTATATCAATTTCTTTCTCATTCTACTCTGTGTTTATATTTGTAACTCATATGTCGCTATACTGAGGCTTACTGTAAGAGTCTACCTCCACTGGGAGGCAGTTTGCAATGATAAAGAACGTAGCTAGTTAGGTACCATGTTGATTAATGATTTTTCGTGCAATTTTGACACAAGAGTTCCAAATATTCTTGTGTTACTTCTTTCTTTTGGTACTCCTACCTAATATACATATTTTCTGGATGAAATGATTGTTAAACTTTGCGTACGAACAAAAAATATGACTAAATTTCAGGCGAAAATCTATACGCAGACAAAACACCTCTTTGTATCAGGGGTGGTGGAAATGTGTATTCACTTAAAAGTCACTTGGAACCTCAGAATTTTTTTTTCTTGTATGATGTATATAATAGGAAAGTGATTAATTTCGGAATCAAATGACTAAATAAGATAATTATTTACCATACTTAGAACACGTAAAAGCCGTAATGACTCGGACTTCCTGGTATGTACAATAGTCGTCAATGAATCGTATTACGTTTCTGTTTAGAGACGCAGTTACGAAGAAATAGAGAGAAGTGACTACTAGTAACACCAAAGATAGCTTCATCGCTAGGTATAACACACTTCCGGCAGCAGAGTGTCTGTGGTGACTACGAAATTTGTGTCAATTATCTCATTTATATATTCCTTTGTCTTGGTTCTTCTCGTAGAATGAAGAGCATATTTGCGCAGGACCAGCCCATCTTGCGGGCAAAAGAGAGCTACGACTACTCTATACTGACGCATATTGGTATTCAAATCGCAGTACTTAGTCCCATCTTACATTAGATTATGGTATTATCACTGTCAAGATCTTTTCATTGTGGATAATGATGACATTTGACATGTTCGAATCCATGACTCGCAGTGTCGCTACAAAGTTTAAATCCGTTTATATATTCCCTTTGTATGAACAAATATCAGAATGGGATTCTCGTAATTTAAGACAGAAAGAGATACAAATGAGTGTAACAGAAATTTAATAGCACACGTTACGTACTGTGCATTATGTATGTATGTATGTATGTATGTATGTATGTATGTATGTATTTATTTACACTGCAAGTGGGCAAGCACCCGGTGGCAGTGGTATACACAATATAAACAATACACAATAAAATGATAAACAATACATAATAAAATCATAAACATTACACAATAAAATTTACAATACATAATACAATTATACAATACAGAATACAATTATACAATACACAATACAATAAGAATACACAATACAATTTAACACAATAATTACAATTAATAATAAAACATAAAATACCTAATTTTACAATACAACCTACATATGTATAGGCCCTACATAAGTTTCAATAGTCTTTCACTTTACTCTCATCTCACTCACTGTAGTGGCACTATGACGCATTTCACTGACACTTTAGGACACATTTCACTGACACTGTATAACACATTTCACTGACACTATAGAACACATTTCATTGACGCTCTTCACTGATACAACAGTTCAAATAAGTCAGATAATTACACCCTTATGCATACTTCAGAACTACATTTATGCTAAACATTTCTAGTCTAAGGCCCTCTTACACGCTATTTTTAAATAATTTACAATTCAAACCAGGGGAGTAACTCGTCAGGCTAAATAAATATATGTCACCTTAAAAAATTAAATGTTAAATGTCACCTTAATTTTAATTTGCACTTTATACACAACTTTTTAAGTTATTCTTGAATCTCCTTAAAGAAGGACAGCCATCAAAGACCGCTGCAGGTAGGTCATTCCAATCATTTATAGTTCTATTTAAAAATGAAAATTTACCTACATCCGTTTTCTGTTTCCAGCATTTGATTTTAAAGATGATGTAATTTGAAATAGCAAATTAATTTAACAAAATAAACTTTGTGAAAAGGACAGAAAATGTTGGCAGAGAAATTAAGATTGTGTTGTTGTCATAAAGCGAGGAACTAAGTTTCCTTTATGTTGTTCCTATAGTGTGTTGCATCATTATAGTCTGGAGGTTTTTGCGAATATCTAGAGTTGGTTCATAATCCCCAAAAGAGTG
Source organism: Periplaneta americana (assembly GCF_040183065.1). NCBI lineage: Eukaryota > Metazoa > Arthropoda > Insecta > Blattodea > Blattidae > Periplaneta > Periplaneta americana. Next base: position 177,049,308 of record NC_091127.1, read on the forward strand.
AATGTGAAACACAAGTAACACAATCCTTGGAAAGAGATCGTGATTATGATGTTGACGATAATTATTATTATTAGAATATTTGGCTTAGTGAAATGTCGTATATATACTGGGTGAATAGATTGCAGTGAAATCGCCGAGCTGCTCGTAGACTCCACTTGCGCAGCTAGCTTTCCATCCATGATGCGTCACACTACAAACTGCTCATGTAGAATGTTACTAACTGTAAGAAATGAATGTCGTTTACTCAACCAAATTAAGAAAAAAGGTGGTGAAACTGGCTGCAACGTTGTTTGAGAAATGGATGCGATGTTTTTCCGTATGCTATTTTCAGTTGGCATGCACTATGTACACTTAGTATGTTTGTGTTGTTCAGACATACGAATTAGGGGAAAAGGCAAAATTTGGCTCCCTCTCCAAAAGGATTCTGCAACAGCACGTAAAATCCCGGCTATGTTAGACGAACTTTATAGAGTAATCGAGGATATCAGCCCTGTGTAACCCCTTGCGACCTTTATCTCTAGGAAATTCTAAAATATTTCATTGCATTTCCACCCTGACGAGACTAGTGACGCAGTAAACATAATAAACCATCCATAAGCCGCCCACAAAGATCCAGAACTTGCTGAGACCAGTTAAGGACGACCTTGGTCTTAGGACACCTGGTGTCTACAGAGTACCTTGTGAGTGTGGGAAATGCTACATCGGGCAGACGGGACGAACTATTATGGAACGCTGCAAGGAACATCAACGCAGCATAAGACTATATTACCCTGATAAGTCTGCAGTAGCCCAACACAGCCTAGAAACTGGTCACAAGATAGATTTCGGCGCCACCACCATCTTGGACAAGACATCAGGTTACTGGGACTTAGTTATCAAGGAAGACATCGAAATCCAGCTAGATGGCAATAATTTCAACAGAGACGGGGGTCTACAGCTGAGTACAGCGAAATCGAATCGAAAAATCGAAGGAGAATTGGGAGGAAAATTTAAAAGGTACGCAAAACGCGTCCTTGCAAGGGGTTGGGGGCTGTACAAAACTAAATATGTGAGCTCCAAGCCTGTTGGCCACTAGTCTCACTCCGGTTTACGCTGCTCCCCTGAAGGAGCTCTAGAAAATTTTGAAGGGGAAGCCGAAATTGGACGTAACCTCTTAGGTACCACATACGCGAGGGGGGCTGAGATTGATCAATTGATCACGGAACGGGGCGAGGAGTTGGCTGGTGTTTGCCGTTAGGATGGCAAGACGCCGTCATCTGTTGTTCGATGACAAAGCAGGTGAAGGCCGTCGGAAGAAGCGCCGTGAAATCTAAGCTGCAATTTGAGAGGTCCCTGTCCTTTCAATTTGCGACTTATTGAGTGACCTCGTATGTTTAATAGACTATTAATATTATCTGAACTAGGGCATACATAATTTATAATAAAGGTGAGTATATATGGGGAAGGGCATATAGGTCCGTGGCCCATTTCTTATAGGGCTCATCCCGACATTTGTCTTACGCCTGAGGAAAACCACGGAATACCTTAGGCAGGATGAGTTGTCTCATATAAGAGACTAGCCAATTTGGCTATTATGTAGGAGGTCATGAGCCTTGTTGATTTGTCTCAATTTCGAGACCAGCCATTTGGCTATATGATAGCTCAATTGCGAAGAGGGGGGAGAGATGTAATTGTTAATTAGGGAGATTCATGGGGATATGAGTGCAGGTCCGTGGCCCATTTCTTTTAGGGCTCATCCCGACATTTGTCTTAGCGCCTTAGGAAAACCACGGAAAAACCTTAGGCAGGATGAGTTGTCTCAATATCAGAGACTAGCCAGTTGGCTCTTAGGTTGAATGACTCTATGAATCGATGGATATATACTAGCCAATTGGCTCTATTAGATTTCCATTGATCAACAAAAGTAGATAATGTTATGGAGGGATTTTGTTTAGCCCAGTTAAGACAAGGTCATTTTACAGCGGTTGCACTATCCAAGGAGTCTCATGGAGTTGAGTCGTGGCTACCAAAACCTGGGAGTAACGCCAGCCTCCCTGTCCTCCTGTCTCAATAGTATAGCTAATGGACCTGTCTGGTGTCTACGCCGTAACCTAGGATCATACTGGCCGAGGCCAGATATGAGCGGGTTGGGGTTAGCACGAGCTTCCGCATACAGGTTCCTAGCCAGTCGAGCAATGAACTCGTCTATGGTTGGCAACTCTAGTTCATCATGGAACTTTCTTCTCGAGGCGACTCGGGGGAGATGGGTAATGAGTCGAATCACCTGGTTTTGGACAACTTGGAGTTTACGGAGATGGGACACTGCCGCAAACCCCCATGCGGGTGCGGCATAGGTAATGACAGAGCGAATGAGGGCCTTATACATGGTAAGTCCTACCCTCAGGTTGTCAGGAGTTAAGGCCGCCAGAATGGGATAGTGTCTAACTATCAGCCCGTTGGCTTGAGTACAGCATGGAAACCTGCCATCAATACGCTTAGCCCACCAGCACACGGCAGACAGTCGGGACCAGCAAGTAGCTCCTGATTGGCTGCCGCGTCCACCAATCAGAATGCGCCTGGCGGTCGGGACTAGGTACTAGCTCCTGATTGGCCCGCAACGGGAAGCCCTGCTTTTGCATATATACCGGCTAGACGTGGTCCCACATCACTTCATCCCTAAAGAAGATGGCAGAGCTAGCCGTCGAAAGCATGGAAGCTAATCTCCAACTCACCTGGCTGAGAACCCGAGAAGAGTTATTCTAAAATAAACGAAGACTTGAATTCGATTTCACTGTGGACACACAAATTTGGATTAAGGTTAAATCCAGAGAAATCGCAAGGAATCGTAATGGGACATAGTCGTCTACGAAGCACTCTTGATAGTAGTACTATACCACATATAATATTGAATGGGATTATTGTTAAATACAGTGAAACAGTTAAAAGTCTTGGCATTTTTATGGATAGCGATCTAAATTGGAACACTCAAGTAACACACATTTGCAAAAAAAAATATTTTCTCAACTTCACTGCTTGTTTCATATGAAAGAATTTCTACCACTTAGTCTAAAAAAGAATCTTATTCAGACGCTTGTAATGCCCCATTTTGATTATTGCGATTCCTTGCTAACTAATGTAAGTTCATTCTTAGCTCAGAGACTACAACGTGTTCATAATGTGTGCATACGATTCATCTGAAATACTCGTAAATTTGACCATATAACGCCTTCCCTCCAGTTACTTTCATGGGTGCGTCTGAAGGAACGAAGTGCAATACATTCACTGTCTCTTCTGTTTAGAATCATGCATACTTCTACTCCGAATTATCTGTTTTCGCGCTTTCAATTTCTTACAACTCTTCGAAACCGACATCAAGCACTTCTTTCTATCCCTCATCATAGAACGTCTTTATACTAATCTTCCTACACTGTAGAAATACCTCGCCTCTGGAATTCGTTACCTAATGACGTCAGAGACAGCCGGACTTCATCACAACTCAAAATTAAATTGGAAAATTTTGTCTTAGTTAATGTTTTTAGGTATTGCTAGAAGTATTGATTTGTGTTTTTTTTCTTTTTGTTTTTTAATCTAGATTAAAATTGCAAGTTTCTTGTTTATGTTAGTTAATTAGTTAGGATACAATTAATTATGATACTTAATCACTCATTTAAAGTTTGTGTGACTGCAACCTGTGTATATTTTTATACACAGGTTGGCTTTACTTTGTTTATAGTGTTTCTCTCTCTCTCTTTATTTCTTGTGTAGCTTTATTTTGTATATAGTGTATTTTTTTTTCTGTTTATTTCTATTATTGTATTTGTATCCCTGGTGTTGTGGAAGAGAAGGCCTGATGGCCTTAACTACACCAGAATAAATAAATAAAAATTCAGAAGCTAAAAAAAAATACAAACTGTATAAAAGTTATCCACATAACCTAGCTGTCCTAGAAAAACTGAAAAAATAGCATCCAGGAAAACATCGCCTTCATTTGTGAACGGGACTGTAGCACGTAATGCGTTACTTCTTGAACTGGTACGACAAATATTTGAAAAAGAAGGCAGTTTCAGCATTAATTTTTTTTTTTTTTTTTTTTTTTTTTTGGTGAGTAAATTATATTTTATCATATTATGTTTACTAACATTTTACAATTGGTGGTTTGTGGTGTGTCGAATTGCTGATACTGCGCCGTGTATCACCAACAGCAAGCTGTTCGCTGAGGGCAGTCTGCCTGCAGCTCGGTTCGCTGTGGTGGGGTTTCTCTACACTCTATTCACCCCGTAGTTAAAACGTGATAAAATTTTAATAATTGAACACTTTAAAAACTTTCACCATGTTAAAATAATTACAAAGAGAAATATACGTTGATGTGTATTGTTTTCATTGTAAACTTTTATCATATCTTAAATACTTGCTATGAAGACAACCGATAACTTCACTTTGGCCCGGTTTCTTCAACCTTTGTTAAAATTAACCTAACATAGCGTTAATTAACTGTAAGTTAAAAGTATGAATTGCTGTTAAAAATATTCCGTTTCTTCAACTTTACATTTCACATTTTAACATTCTGTTTGTTAACTCTCTATTAAGACCAGAGATTCTGGAGTTCACTTCTGTTTTCTGAACTCTGACAATTGCGATTCTCGCTTGTTTCCGTTGTTTGATTCAGAGAGGATAGAAGTCTTTCTATTCTCTCAGGTTTGATTTCTGCTTCTTTCCTCGTCTGTATCACAATAGCGTGGAGCGGCGTATTGGTATTGCTGTTATGAAATGGAAAACACTGGAACAAACAGAAATCGTGGGACTAATTTCTCTTCGTTCGAAAGAAACCTTCTACTGGAAATTATTTCGCAGTATAAACCAATTATTGAGAATAAACAAACGGATCTAAGTTGAAAGCGAAAAGTGAGGCTTGGCAGAAAATAGCCTATACATTTGTATGAACTTATAGTCTGTCAAATCACAGAAATCATCCGCTCTGTTTATGTATTCATGGATATCATTTTCTAAATAATCAAGATATAAAAGTTCAGCATCTAACGCACCAGCCATATTGAATACTTCTATACTAACAGAGAGTTAAATGATTTAACTGCATGAAATTGGGCAGTTAAATTAACATAGGTTTTAACAGCCTGCTAGTACTAACAGTAGTTGAAGAAATGCTTCAGCTGTTAAGTTTACAGTTAAAATGGAATAACACACTGTTATAATTTAACAAAGGTTGAAGAAACCGGGCCTTTCTCATATATACTTTTATGACTTCTTTATTAAATTATATAATCATCATAATCAGCATAACTACCGTCTCCCCACTACAGCCAGCAACATCACCACATCATTAGGATTGTAATTATTATTATTATCATCTTGGTTGCAATATTTTTTTTTACTTTCGCTGGAAGAATCAGCATGTCTTGAGATAAGTGACACATTAACGGAGTGCCCTGCTATGTTTAGGCGAATAGTTCGTGCGGTTCCCATTAGTATAGTACTGTATATACAGGGTGATTCACGAGGAAAGGTAAAAAATTTAGGAGTGAATTCTGAAGTCATTCTGAGTGAAAAAGTTCATATGAATATAGGTCCGTTTTCGAACGGTTACGGAGATATGGCTCTTTGATTTCATAAAAACTTCTGAGATTCCGTTGTACTAACAGATAACGGACAAATTTAAAGTTTATATTCACGTATGCATACATACCTAATATTCTAGAAGTCGGGGTCGATGTTTTCGCACGTTTTCACAGGCACCTCCTCCTGCTCCAATGCACTGTTGCGCTCGGGCGTGAATCGCGCTGGTCGCTCGGGAGAGTTGCACGTGGCTGTCTTTATGCCGCATCCAAAATACGGTCGATTAGCGCTTCCCTCGTTTTCCCCTTCATTTGTTATACCAAGTCTTTCACCCAACCCCATAGACAGTAAATACTCTTAGATTTGGTACCCTTCTGTTCGGAAAGCGTCGTTAATATTCAGCGACGGCATGCAAAGTACTTCCATCGCACAAACCATAAACATATACAATATCGGCGTATTCTGTAGTCGAAAACATATAAGGCATCGTGGAAAACACAACTTAACACTTCCGATAACTGCACCTGTATAACTACTGTACCGTAGCTGACTGAACTGCTGTGGACCGATAAGTGATAGCGTATTTGTTGTGACATTTGTAATGCCCCACCACCCGGTTTTTTTCTCTTCTCTTATCTACATCGCTCACAATGCAGATTCCAATGTTACGTCATTCATCGGTGATCTTGTCTCGCGTCAGCAGCATAGGGTAACGTCTGATTCACATTGGGGCGAGACGTTTCACCAAAAAAATGCATCTAGCTCCGCCATCGTTCGAAAACGGACCTATGTTCATATGAACTTTTTCATTCAAAATGACCTAAGATATCTTATCCTAAATTTTTTACATTTCCTCGTAAATCACTCTGTATATGCGACTTTGCTTATTTCGGAGAATGTGGAAAAAGTAAGTTAATGTCGATTCCAAGGACAGGACAGAAGATGGTTAATTGCTCGTTTCGCATTGACGGGTAGGCGTATTCCTAGCGTGACGCACAATACACGCATGATACGCCATGAACATCGTGAATACTTTAATAGAGCTAGATTTATTACGGAACGTGCATACTTAATGCCAAAATTTGGAATTACGGCATCGGATATGAAAGCTGTCATGGAACTGCTTTATCAGGCTATGCCTCTGTGACACAATGTCACCAGGAACATAAATCTGCCCTCTTAACATTCTCTTTGTGTCGTACTTATCCTCTACACAAAAATCAAGCATGTGAATCGTGCAGATCCACTAATTGAGCGCCTATGAGAGAAAAATAATCTGAAGTGTGAATTTACAGACTCTACTTCTGCAGCGAACCGCACCAACTGTTAAAGAACTTAAATCTAAGAAACTTCTGTGAGAAGTTGCATTTATAACTTCTGTCAACTGTTAATGTTGAATAATACCACCCACTTCTATGTTGTTGGTACAATTATGAGCACAACCTATATAAAATAATAGAACTTGATCACTTATGACAATTTTTTTATAAATAAAACATCGTTTCATCTATGTAGGGGAGAGTCGGGTAGTATCGGACATCGGGTAATATCGGACAGTGAGTTTCTTTCATCTACCACACGATGATAGTACCTGATTGACATGGTTACGTTTCTGTGATGTCGCATAGAGAAACGTAACCATGTCATTCAGGTACTACCATATGGTGGTAGATGAAAGAAACGCACTGTCCGATACTACCCGACTCTCCCCTAAATATCATTAAAGAAAACCGCATCATGATGACGCCAAGTAGCTGATCTCTTAGCATGTGGTCATGCTCGCTCTCGGGACGTTTAACTGTAGAAAATCCATTTGTAATTTCTGCAAAACAAAATTTTCTATATTTTTCAGTCTTAAAAATGAAATAACTCTGGCGCCATTAAAAATATTCACTTGAAATTTACATGATACCTGCAACGTAACTTGATGAACAGTTCCAAATTAGGAAATTGTTGTATCTTCATTTTTGTATAAATATATATTTTAAGTTAGATATTAAAGTGTTATTTGATAATTTAAAAAAAATGTTCTCAACGAAATGTTTTCAAGGTTTTCTCACTGAGATTTTCTACGCTGTTCATAGCTTTATTTAAGTTCTAGAACATGCATTTGTGGCAAATGATGATGAAGTTAATTCCTCTTATATTAGTGCATTGTTTTTCTTTTTTTTTTTTTTCTTTTTTTGCTTTTATTAGCCCTCGTTTATCCAAAGATTCAAACTAACAACTGGGACATGCAAATCACAGAAACCTGCAGAAAAGTATATTCTATTATCCATGTGCTAAAAAGGATAAATGTTCATCTTCCCTCTTGCTTAATAAAGTCCCTGGTGCAGACGCTTGTATTTCCCTATTTTGACTCTGCTGACATTTTACTGACTGACCTTTCCAGCGACAACAAAACGAAACTTCAACGTGCTCATAATTTGTGTGTACGTTTTGTAAGCAATGTTCGTAAATATGACCATATTACTCCATCCCTGGAAGCAATAGGTTGGCTTAAACTAGATAAGAAAAGAAATTTACATTCACTCCTCCTTCTCTTCGAAATCTTGAACTCTTCTATTCCTTCGTACCTGTCGTCTCGCTTCACTTACCTTTCTTCCCACCACAATCTGAACACACGCTCTCGCCATGAAACAATACTAACAATACCATCCCATCGCACCTCCTCATACTCATCCTCTTTCACAATAGCCCTGCCAAGACTCTGGAATTTACTACCTGCTAGCATCAGGGACTGTGGAAATAAAACTGAATTCAAACGCAAACTTACTAGACACTTGGTCAGTAATTGAGACTCGTTCAGACATGGTTTCTTGTAAATAGTTCTCTTAATCTATCACAAAATATTTCAATATCCGGTAATTTCATCACTATAGAATTTTGTTATTCTAGGTTTAATTTGTAATTCAGTAAATACAAAAATATTCTTTGTTCTTAACTTCTATGATAAAATATCTAGCTTTCATTAATCAGGTAATCTTGTCGTGCTTAAATTTTTATTGTAATTGTAATTGTAAAATTAATTGTAATTTTATTGTTCATATTATAGTTGTAATCCCCTGGTAGAGGGGCAAAGTAGGCCTGACGGCCTTATCTCTACCAGGTTAAATAAATAAATACTAAATACTAACATTTTAATCTTAGTTTCCAAGACCTCTCATCATTTCTAGGAATTTAAATCATTTACAGGTAAAACGTAAGCGTTTTTATAGGTCCTGTTCCTTCAGCATCTGTTTCTGGAAGTCACAGGAAAAGCTTTGGGATTCCATACAGAATGCTCAGTATTTTTTTGATGTAGGCAACACAAGGATCCTATTTCCTTTATTGGCTAAAGGGTAAAGGATACTCATATTTTCCATTTCCCTTTGGAAGAATAAGCTTCCCATTATTAATGTTGACTAATTAAACTGCAAACAAACCTTCACTGCTGTCCACCTAAAAGAGCCTCATACCGATTCCTGCAACCTTGTAATCTGATAAAGAAACTGATGATTGCAAAAATAATAAATCTTTGGATTGCTGCATGATAGAAGTGACGCAACTAATAATAAATGGACAAAGAGCTCAAATAAGAGGGCTGAACACTTGAGTAGGCTTATATGGCACAATCAGTAAGAGGAGGGCAAGACTCAACATCCTCAGATATTAATATTTAGGACTATGTTTGGGAAATGCCTGTTATTATTCGGTTGAGAAGCTTTAGTCATCTAGTCTGTTGTCAAAAAATCTGAAAGTTAGAATTTATAAAACAGTTATATTACCGGTTGTTCTTTATGGTTGTGAAACTTGGACTCTCACTTTGAGAGAGGAACATAGGTTAAGGGTGTTTGAGAATAAGATGCTTAGGAAAATATTTGGGGCTAAGAGGGATGAAGTTACAGGAGAATGGAGAAAGTTACACAACGCAGAACTGCACGCATTGTATTCTTCACCTGACATAGTTAGGAACATTAAATCCAGATGGGCAGGGCATGCAGCACGTATGGGCGAATCCAGAAATGCATATAGAGTGTTAGTTGGGAGGCCGGAGGGAAAAAGACCTTTGGGGAGGCCGAGACGTAGATGGGAAGGTAATATTAAAATGGATTAGAGGGAGGTGGGATATGATGGTAGAGACTGGATTAATCTTGTTCAGGATAGGGACCAATGGCAGGCTTATGTGAGGGCGGCAATGAACCTCCGGGTTCCTTAAAAGCCAGTAAGTAAGTATGTTATGCTTCTCTTTTCCTTGATTTGATCAGTGGATACTACCTGTCAGACGCTTTCTAATAGCTTACATATATAATTCATTTCTAAAGTTTTACCTTCTATTTTGAAACACGTTATCGGACTATGCCAACTGTAATATTGGTTCTCTACCAAGATACCAGACTGCTCCATCGTTCGCAAATTACTTGAACCATGATTAAAGAAGTGAACATATTTCTTGCTTGGTGTCATTTCTTGTGATCTTGTTTCTTAAGATCAAGAAACAACTTCGAGAACATCACTTCGACTGAGATTCAGCTGAAATGAAATTTACAAGTCAGTGTTCTAGATGTAGGATAGCTGTAGAAATAATGGGTGTTATTCATAGACATTTCGCTAGTCCGCGCTACGAGCGTGCTAAACTAGCCCTGGCTATAGACTGGTTACTTGTACAGGATTCATATCATATCATATCTCAAACTCTGGTTTATGAATACGAAAAACGTTAGTTCGCTGATCATCCACCGGAAGCCCGCGCTAAGAATGTCTATGAATACGGCCCAATATGTCGTCGGGACTTACTTTTGTTAGTTCGTGTTCCGTTGCAACAGCATAAGTTTTATTAAGTTGTAAATGCCCCAATGTTGACATAGGATGAAACTTTCTAGGCATAGTGATTGGAAGATAATATTTTTCAACACAGTATTTAATAGTTGATACTTTTATTTGACTATAATTTACTTAGCATAGAACAAATACACTCCATATGTTTGATGCTTAAATGATATGCAATTGTTTGCTGAATTCGACTATGCAAAGATAATAAATTAAGCTATAGATCTTCACTACACTACACCACCCATGTGTTCTTACAGTTGCCGTATTGCTATGTTTATTATCTTTTCTCAGGTATTGATAATCTAAACTAGATAAGTTACAATTTGATGTGAAAACAGTTAAAATAATGTTTAAAATACAGATATATATATATATATATATATATATATATATATATATATATATATATATTACAGCACTTGGTACACAAACTTATATTCATACCAATCAACCTCAATCTTTGTGTTTCACTCAAGACTTACCTGTAAGCTTTGAATACGTAACTCTTCCAGCACTGTTCTGCAAGTTACAGAAAAAATCGAAGTGCGTGCATTTCGCAATTCCAGTAAAATACTGTCGTATGTCGCCAAAAACCACATGTTACTTTCGTAAATTATTTCCAACATTGTCTTACTAGTTGCAGATATGATAATAAAATGGTAAGTTATTAAAGTTTTGGTACCTATTTATTAAAATATTTTTACAGCAATATTTTACTAGGAAATAACATATCTTTATGAATCACAATTTTCGAGTTACGACACTATTTTAATGGGAGTGCGAATTGCACTGTCTGGCGTTGACATTTTATGCTCAAAATGGTCTAAAAAACTGATTCCTAAAGCGCGAGTCATAAGCCGTGAATCATCCCTATATTAGAAAAGTTTGTACGCTTCGGTGATTACTGAATAATAAATCTTCATTTCTTTGTTTGTAATTAACCATCATCATATTCTTCACCATAATTACAAAGAACGTGGATCAGACAAACAGCATCATACGGTTACGAAGAGGTTAGAATTGTTTATCGTGTTATTGCGATATTTTCTTAAACTTCCCACATTATTCATTTTTTGGGTTTATATTTTATCTACAGATTGGAAATTTTATATGGATCATTTCTTTAAAACGTGATGTTCCTAGTACCGTTTTATATTTTATGCTCGACCATGCCGAAATGTAGTAATTATACACCCGGTAGCAGTCCTTTAATGCATGTCATTAAAGTACACCTACTCATTAAAGTACAGGTGTTCAGCCAATGACAAGTCAGCTTACAGGTGTTCAACCAATGACAAGTCAGCTTTGTACCGTTATAAAGCCGCAAGTATCGATTATTCTCGGAGATGCAATCGAAATAGAATTAGCGAAAAGACACGGAGGCTGGAAATCCAATACTGTCACAGAAGGTTTGTTCTGTTGCTATAATAATTAGCGTTAATTGTAAATAATATTCAAATAAATTCAATTTGTCATCTCGTTTTTCAATGTCTAATTTAATTTCAATGTTATATCAAAGTTAATACTTAGTTTACTCTGTAGGTACTTATAAGCTATCAAGGTCAATGTGGACATCTGTTCCTCGGAAAAAATCAATACTTTCGCGTCTGAGCACATCTCACAATTTACGAGGTATTGCTCAAGGTCAGTTAGATACAAATAAAATGAATAATTTCAAGTTAGAAATATGGTCGAGCATAAAAAGTCGTATGAAACTCGCCTATAATGGTAATTAAGAAGCTCGTATGAAAATTATGAAACTCGCTTGCGCTCGTTTCATAAACATCCATACTCGCTTCTTAATTACTATCATTATAGGCTCGTTGCATAATGTACTATTTATGTTAGATCTGTAATTATCGTACGATAAAATATTTAGGAAGCGCTGTTAAATCATATGTCAGTATTAAATGATTTAGTAAAACTGAATCCAGTAACGCAAGAAAAAAAAAGCATGAATCTCACAAACATTGCTTTATAAAGCAAAGATAAAGATGGGTTACAAGACCTTCACGTAGCCCTACACAGGATTGTCTAATATTTTAACAAAAAAATTTACAGACAGGCGTAGAGCCTCGGAATGGGTCCATGCTTCTCAGAGGAATAATAAGATTAATGCACTGCAATGCTATGTTTATATCGTAGTCTAAATTTTTAAGTAGGTAAATAATAATAATAATAATAATAATAATAATAATAATAATAATAATAATAATCTTTTTCAAGTGACAAAGTGAAAGGAATTGTACAACACGGTAAACAACCATATACCAATCGTAATGATACGCCGTAATAGTAATATGCGTTACATGAGCGGTATGTTGACGTTTTCATGTTCGAGGAAAAGATTGAAAAAGCGAAACGTAGTTGAGCTTTTTTAATTTCCGAGAACATGAAAACAAACATACCGCTCGTGTATCGTACATTATTTTGTGCGAGGATCGTTTATTACATACCTGAAAGAGGAATTTCTAATTAGTTGCAATGAAATCTCCATGTTGGTTTCTGTTTAATGACGGCAACTTCGGAAAACCAAAATATCTATCTTCAACATTGTTGCTTTAAAATGTTTTCTGTGTTTACTATACTCCAGCAGGCCGTGATATACGTCTGTCTTTTTTTTCCCCCAGTCTATAAATGCGAACTTAAAACAAACAGTAAGGTTATGTAATGATTTATTTTTCATTTTAATATTTTAACAATATTATTTATATAACATATTGCAGTAATAACATCGGCATCTGGAATCTTGTTGATTTTTTCACGGCTTCCTTAATGTTACTTGTATCACGAATGCAGTAAGTTTCGTGGAGTAGTAGACTTTACTTAATTTTTTAAAATATTTAAAAACAATAATTAACATTGCAATTTAGGTGAAATTGCAGTGATAAGTTTCCAATTTATAATTATTACTATGTTAAACGTCTCTAAAAATAATATGTTAAAAGCCTAAAGCAGTAAAATGAATGTCGCGCTTAAGCGTTAAGAAGAGGGAAATTGTTATGTATGTTACGTTGGGAATACTGAATGTGGTATTTCACACTTACCGCGTATTGGTTCTGTGCGGAAAACAAGCAAATACGCACGATCTCGCACAAAGAAGTTTTCTTATAGACCAGTGACCGGCATGTTCCGTGCTCTGTGACGTCATACCACGGAGCCGCCATGCTCTTTGCTCGGGAAACTCTGCATACTGAGCACAGCGAGGAGAGAAGGTTCAAGTGAACAGTGGTGGTACGGCGCCTATGCACTGACAGAGCGCGATCCATTCGTCTGAGGTAGTATGGGAACAGCACAATTACAATACATTTGTACGAAAACAAAACTGTACAACCATGATAAATCAATGTAACAAAATATTTTCGTTTGTAATCAAATTTAATATATTTATAATAATATGAAATTCATAATACAGCCAACTGTAGAAGCGTTCGCATTATGTAAATGAGGCTCCGAAACTGCTATAAATATACAAATATAGAAATAAATGATTTAAGCAGTACTACAACACTTTGTCTACTCGGAAACTTGAAAACAGTTCAAGTGTTTTTAACAGACATATTCCTACACAATATACAGATTGAACTATCTAGGCCCTAACTTGGTGAGTAGTATCCAAAGTATATTTCAACTTTTGAAACACACGATCACTTTGTGTTACTATCGTGGCCAAGCTAAATGCTTTGTCGAGATCAAACTGTGTTATGGAGTATGGAGGAATTACGAAGTGTTTGATTTGTGGCAAGCTGTTTCAGCATGTAAAGAAATGCAATATACAACGCCATTATTCTGTATGCCACACAAATGATTATGACAAATATGGGGGAGAATATCGACAAGTACTAGTGCAGCAATTGAAAGATAAATTGTTAAGTGAAGCTAGGGAACACACTTTCAGTGAATCAATTGTAAGCTTAAGGCTTAAGATATAGGATTTCACTAGCCATTGCAAAGAACATGCCTTCTTTTAATGACGGGGAATTTGCCAAGAATGTTGCCATCATGACCGCAGAGTAGTTATTCCCTAGCAAAATACAGGAATGTGATTCCATCAATTTATCTCCAAGATCTGTCGTATCATTGCTGCACTGACGCCACTGCGCTGGTGCGTGATAACAGTAACACGACTCAACTGCTCGCTCTTCCAAGCTCTCGAGGCCTGACTGGCTCTTACGTCATAACTGCAGCATCTACCGGCCACTGTTATAGACTATACAGTCTAGTCAGAAGTTGACTGACTTCACTGTGCTGCTCTCGATGCTTTGATGTGGTGATGTGCGGCTGCTATTTTGTGTGTACTGTTCATATTGCAGTTAAGTGGGGTGACGTTTAACTAAGACCATAATTGTCGAGGTCCACATATCTCGTTCCTTAGGCCGTGTTAGTAGATCATTTTCTTCTCTTGAGTTGTTGCTCGTCGAGAGAGAGTTTTGATTTTACTCGTGCGTCTCATGAATATCGCTCTGAAAGAAACAAAGTATGTCATAATACACTGAACTACTGTTTTATAATAACTTTCTCTTTCTTTATTTGTCTCGTTTAACCTCCTCCTTTCATGCCGACTTGAATACAATGCGACGTACCCATAGAGGGTAGTACAGGGACATCATTTTATTTTTACTAACATTTCTGATATTAACCTGGCTATACCTTTGCATCAACGGTTGCTACCCCCTTCCACGACTGGAGTTCGATGATACTGGCGTAATATACAAACAAACCACTTTACTAGGTATAGGAGGGAAGAAAAGTAGTTCATCCATTTACGTAAACTAGGAAATATCACGCTTTTGAATTTGATAATTTTCATTAGGTTTTTGTTTAATCAAAATACAGTACTGTATTAACAGTGAGCGTTTTTACTCACAAACTGAGCTTTCCATGCGGACGTATTCATTATGCAGTGTATATTATACTGTCTACAGCACATTAGCGTACAATATAGAGAATGAAGTTAAATTGAAAAATAATCATAATATGGATATTTAAACACATTTTTCAAAGTGGTGGCGGTTCATTTCGATACAAGCTTCAGTTCTAATGTGTGTAATTCCAGTTACCAGTTTCGTCTTTCGTACTAGTAACTCATGTTGAAATAATTCTGTGCCTACTCTATAAAAGAGTATCTTACGTACTGTAAATTCAATCTTCATTTCTGCCCGACCCGAAAAAAATAAAATTACTCAGACATGCTATCTACTGTCCGTTAAAGTGGTTATGTCGCAGGATCGTAGAAAGGAGGGAAATCACGTGACAGTTAATTACTTAACGAGGCCCTTTTATTTAAGTTAGTTAAACAATTTGTGTGGGTATAATATTACGTAGACGTCCAATTCCTAACAGAAATTAATGTTCTGAGAAAAGAGCTAAGACAGCCCAGCCACTAGCCTTTACAGAGAGGCGAATAGAAGCTGGTGGGGAAAACCAGAATGCGACGTAGGCAAATGGACGACAGTACCTGTGCGAAAATGATTCAATATTGAAAGCTCTTTCGTCATAGGAAAACGCGAACATATTTTTGGAACGTACTGTTTACTGTGACCGTAAGGCTACTATGATTGTATATGCGGTCTTGGAACTGTGTGGAGGACGGTTGAACTTCATTAGTAGAAGGGGTGGGAGCGAAGTACATTCAAAAACTCAGGTACAATAAAAATTGAAGTAAAAATAAAATGATGTCCGTGTAGTGTGAGCACGTAATACAGGCGCTTTGACATCGTGGCATAAGCGACCCTGCACTTAAGGTCTATATTGTACTATTTAATAGTATAATATAGACCTTAAGTACAGGGTCGCTAATTTTTCACTTTCGCTAGTTTGCCGGAGGAGGGACGATATGAATAATTTTATTTCGTGTACCTACTTCAATTTATATCTACCCTAGTGATTTCAAGCACTTGGTATCAACATTAGTCGAACAGCTAAGGCAGTCTACATGACTGACAGCCGGGATCAAATCCGGTCGAGTCCAAACAGAATTTGTGATGGACAGCGATTGTTGTGCAAGGTTTTATGCGGTATTCCAACTTTCCTACGAACATTACACGAAAGCTCCATGATGATGACGTCACTATCCCATGAAAAAGTTCCCCATATTGCTACCTTCGAGCACGTGACTTGAAGATTTCATAGTGACGATATTGCTACTGTTTGCTCCTAAGGAATGGTGTGGTGAGCCTCACCTGTTCCCTATGACGAGTTCTGCCATGAAGATGCAAATGGCGAGTAGAACGCCACCGAACTGTAGATAAACAGCGAAGGAAACTGTGTTGAACGCCACTGCTGGAATCTCATCAGCTATCGAACAGGGAGGCTTGGCTGCTCGCCATTGCAGGTTTTGGTAGGTCACGAGGCCACCTTCAATGAACTTCCGAAACCTGCAAGCAGAATTCGGGGAAACAACAGTAGTTGTATTGTGTTGCTCGTGAGATATGATCAGTATACTACAGAGTAGCTTAATATCAAAGACGGACATCTGACCTCAATCGAAATTTAGATAGCTGTGGTTTTTTATACAATTTTTCATGTTTTTTCCAGTTATAGTGAAACCATATGCAAACTCTGACACTATATTTATAAAATAAATTGTGTTAAATATTACAAAGAACACTGTGAATTAAAAAATTGCTTCTAGATCAAAACTATGCAGACGACAGATGTCCGTCTTTGATATTAAGCTACTCAATTGAAGAATACATTGTCTTTCTTTTAAGAGAAGGAATTTTTGTAGAGAGGGAAGAGAAACAAATTGCATACATTTTTGAGATGGTACTGGGAATAAAACAAATACATGGATTATCATGGAGCAGAAATAGCTCCTTACGACATGGCAGGCTGTTAAAGTGTTTATACATCAGCATGTAGTTCATACTGACCAATAACCACTCGAATGGTACTAGTGATTTATTGAGGAATCTATACTAATAATAAATCTGTAGCCGAAATTTTTCTGGTAATTTTCGATTTTCCAAAAATAATTGGTCCTAACATATATAATTAACCGCCCTGAAACCGAAAATCGCTTTTTTTTTTGGTAGGTTATTTTACGACGCTTTATCAACAACTTAGGTTATTTAGCGTCTGAATGAGATGACGGTGATAATGCCGGTGAAATGAGTCCGGGGTCCAACACCTAAAGTTACCCAGCATTTGCTCATATTGGGTTGAGGGAAAACCCCGGAAAAAACCTCAACCAGGTAACTTGTCCCGATCGGGAATCGAACCCGGGCCACCTGGTTTCCCAGCCAGACGTGCTGACCGTTACTCCACAGATGTGGACCATCGCTTTTTTTTTTTTTTTTAATTTCTGTTTGTATGTCTGTTTGTTACCTTTTCACGCGATAATGGCTGAACCGATTTATATGAAAACTGGAATATAAATTAAGTTCGTTGTAACTTAGAATTTAGGCTATATGGCATTCAAAATATTTCATTTAAAAGGGGGTTATAAGGAGGTTTGAATTAAATAAATCGAAATATCTCCCTTATTATTAATTTTCATGAAAAATATTACATAACAAAAGTTTCTTTAAAACTAATTTCCGATAAGTTTTATTCTGTGCAAAATTTTGATAGGACCGATATTTAATGAGATAAATGAGTTTCAAAATTACAATAACAACGCCATCTAAGGCAATGTAATGAAATAAAAAACAAATGACTTCGTCTATAAGGGGTCTTGGACAACAACAATCAGAAAGCTATGAAACATAGCCTACACAGAATGTTTCTGTGTTTGTATGATGTAGGCTAATATCGGAAGCTAAATTAACCGATTTGTATAATTAATTATTAATTCACCAATGGAAAGTGTAGTTTCTCTAGATGGACATAATTCTATAATGTTGTTACAGTAACTTCTGAGTGAGTCGAGGATAGGTAAGATTAAAATAGCTTCTTATGCACAGAAAACTTGATAGGCTATTCTGTACATTCGTTTCCTGTATTTCCTAAAATAATTTTTATGACCAAATGAATGGTCTCTGGACCAAAATGATCGCATTTTAATTTTTTTAATACAATTTAAATTAATTAACATAATAAACGATTTATCCTTCTATCAAACACGAATGTTCCCTGGATCAAATGTCCTCTTTAATTATGTAATTACTTTATATTTATTTCTAACGGGTGCAGCGGAGCGCACGCGTACGGCTAGTATAAAATATGTATAGTATATATAGCCTATTACTTTCTCGTGTTAATGAACTAGGTTCAAAGTTGGCCTACTATAGTTGACTAGTTCATTAAGACGAGAAATTGGAAGGTATGGTAGCACATTAATTGTAGGATGTGATTCGCTAAAATACAACGAACAAAAAAGTCTAATACCATTTTGCTCATTTTTGCGAGGTTTTTGAAGAAATAATACTTTTATGCCGACATTTCGATCCCGAATTTTACGAATACTATTTAAAATACGGTTTAATTTATTATATAACAACGAAGAGAACGTTTGTTATGTTCACTTTACAGCAGTATTTTAATTAGAAAATTCACAGATTTCGAATTAATCGATTGAAGAAGCATTGGAAACATTGATTGTCGAGTCACGTACAGAAGGTCTAAAAATCTGGCATCGCTGTCCGGACGGCAGACAGTTTGCCTAGTACTCGCAACTGATCTGCTGTTGTGATGTTTACATTGCATTAGTGTGCAGTTTTACATACAGCGATACAATTTAGTTTATTTCAAAACTACGAGATGCCAGAGTTCACAAATCGTGAGTACTTAGACATGATCCAGGCCGCGGAAGAAATTCGGAACAGTGAAGAACTACTGGCCAGAGTTCGTCATAATTGTACTAGAAGATGTGAAAGCTGCACGCACGCTGATGGTGGACATTTTATACAGTACCTGTAAGATCTGAGTGGAATGTGGTTTACAGAGTTTATTACTCTTTATTTCATTATTAACGCCCAGAATTAGTGATTCGTAAAGCAACAAACTGTAATGTTAATTGCATCTTGTTCACAAATTTACATCGGTTTTATTCTTTCATTAATTGTAATTGAAACTTCAATCCTAAGTGTTTTCACTAATCATCATCATCATCATCCGTCCACAGCTGTGGAGTAACGGTCAGCGCTTCTGGCCGCGAAACCAGGTGGCCCGGGTTCGAATCCCGGTCGGGGCAAGTTACCTGGTTGAGGTTTTTTCCGGGGTTTTCCCTCAACCCAATACGAGCAAATGCTGGGTAACTTTCGGTGCTGGACCCCGGACTCATTTCACCGGCATTATCACCTTCATATCATTCAGACGCTAAATAACCTAGATGTTGATACAGCGTCGTAAAATAACCCAATAAAATAAAAAAAAACATCATCATCCTTCACGAATTAGGCCTCTGTAGAGCTGTTTCGGCCCCATCTAGCAGTCTTCTTAAAGGTCTTCCTGGTCGACGATGTCCTCTAGGTTTATACTGCATCATAAGTTTTGGGATTCTTGAATTTTCCATTCTTCTTACATGATCTAGCCAATTGAATTTGTATCTGCTGATTTTTTCTTCTACTGACTCTACTTCTAATTGTTCTAAAATTTCTTCATTCCTTTTTCGGTCTAAAAGAGTATATCCCGCTGTCCTGAAAAATTTCATTTCCGTTGCTTTGATTCTGTTCATGTCTGTTTTCACTAATTTGGATATAATTCCCTGATTTTCGCGTTATTTCTTGTTATTACTGTACGCATTTCTTGTTTACATTAGAATTATAACGCCATACTTAGTATTGAATTGTTAGTGTATTGCATTGTAAGTTGATAATTCTGCATTCATTATTGAACTGCGCCCGAACACGAGCTATTTTGTTCATTCGGGTTATTAATTTACATTTTCTGGCATTAAATTACACAAACTAAACAAATAACACTTACGTTCCTATCCGGAGTTTACGGAGGTAATTTTTGTGCGAAGATTTATCCCCAGAAGCCACCGGCGTGGCTCAGTCGGTTAAGACGCTTACCTGCCGATCTGAAGTTGCGCTCGGGCGCGGGTTCGATCCCCGCTTGGGCTGATTACCTGGTTGGGTTTTTTCCCGAGGTTTTTCCCAACCGTAAGGTGAATGCCAGGTAATCTAAGGCGAATCCTCGGCCTCATCACCAATCTCACCGACTCTAAATAACCCTGTAGTTGATACAGCGTCGTTAAATAACCAACTAAATTAAATTTATCCCCAGATTAGCTCGCGAAGTATTGCACCGAAGCTGAGTACATTTGTTTGCTGCCGTCCTCCCCTCATCTGTTGCAAGATACACGGTGAAAGGTAGTTGAACTTAACCCACCCCCTTCAAGTCGCTGACTGCATGGGGTGTGGGGTACTACTTATGCGGCATTGAGACATCTTGCAATTGTCGTCAGCGCTTTCGAAACAGTTGTAATTATCTCACTATCCGTAAGTACTATAATTTGTTTTATTTGACAAAACTTACTCTAAATAATGAGATCTATGGCTCCTGTCAATTAATGTACTACCTTACCTTCCACTCTGTATATATCTATACATATAATTTGAACTGGTAATGGAAATTACGGGAAAACGGCTGAACATATTTCAATAAACGACCCCTCATTTTGAAGCTTGGAACTCAAAGTTTTTCGGAAAAATAGTAGTTTTCAGTGAAATATGAATTTTTCAACATAATTATCCTGTTTTCCAAAATACACCTGTCGTCAGTCTCGAGAACTAGCTAATTGCATTTTTGAATAAAACAAAACACACACTACAGTAAACAATATTACACGAAGGCCATAATCTGCAAGAATGCTGACATATTTAGAGCTAAAATTAAATTGGTTATTAAAAACTTAACTTACTAAAAATAATTTACAGGTTAAATTCTGCGGTGTGTAATTTTCTGGATACAGCTGTGTATTGGATATTAAAAACTACAAAACTTGAGGTGGTTTGATGACATTATTACCATTAGAAATTAAATATTATTGTAGTTAATGCCGTAATGTGACTGGTTTTCATTAATTATACACATTAATGCTATATTGATGATATGAAAGTGAAACGTTTTGGGGTTATATAAGGAGATGTAGAGAATAACTTAAATTAGATTTTGATTTCTATATTTTACTGAGTGGCGGCTATATAGTATATGTTACTGAAGGCTATAAAACTTACATAAGATAATAATATTATTAAAAATCAAATATTTTTATAGTTATTAATCAAGTGGGGTTGGGTCTTTTTCATATATTTAATGGCGGTGTGGTATAGATATTTATATGCGTGGTTCTCTTCAGTATTGGCTCGAGAGAGAGTATCTTTCATTATTATGGAAGCAAATAACTTTCAGAATGTCTGGTATTCTTCATTGAAAATAAATCTGAAAAATATTTATTTGAATGTCTAATGAACAAAGCTCGGAACTTGGGGACTTGTGCCTTTCCACGTGGCTAAGCGACTGGACTTCTATGTCAACAACTCCCGCTTCCAGCACGGAGGTACAATCAGGTCTGCTATAAAAGTGATTTCTGGCTATAACAACGTATTGATCGTATTATGGTAGGTTGAAACACGTAATTTTACAGCATATGTAGAATGAAAATAAACACGAGAAATATATCAAATTTACTCTTCTGCTCTGTACATTTTATTACATTGTATGACTACGTACATTCGAAGATTTTCGAACCCATAACTTCTTCGCCTGTTAGTTAAACATGATTTGAAACGAAAGAAACTTACTTCCACTTCACATGAAGTGACGGGAACAAACTTAAAATACTGAATGTTTTTCACTGTTACTGTTTTCTATTCGATTTTCAGTAGTTGCTAGGTATCTGAGAAAGATAAGTATTTCCCAAATTTTTCTCGAAAATAGTTTTCAATTTGTGTGTCCCTCTACGACTTGTTCCATGGCTGTAAACAAATTTTCCACCGGTTTAAGGGCCTGCAATGTCTTTCACCGTTTCCAGCCTCTAGTTTGTGTGTGGCACAACTTACAAAATATAAACTTTCCATTCGAAGAAAATAATGTATATCTGAAGTCCTCCACGAAATTCTGTACCTAAAATTTAGAAAATGTATTTTGAAACTTCTATAATACCCATTCGAATAACACGTATTTTCTAATTCCTCAAACAGACCGTTTACCTGTAATTCTCTGAATGTCATTGGCTTCGACACGACACAGTTTCCTCGTCCGTCTTCCTGTCATTCGATGTGACCACTTTCTTAGTACACACGACTGTCCCTGAGCACTTGCAGCGTGAACATTGTGTACGTTGTACCTGTAACCTTACTCATGCACACGACACACAAGTCCCCAAGTTCCGAGCTTTACTAATGAACTTAGTTTGCAGCATTTGCTGCAGAAGCCACTAGTATTTTATATTTCTCAGGAGTATAGTAATATAGTGTTAAAAGTTGTGTAATCAAGATGTATAATGATTTATTATTACATTTATTGCGTTGGTTTAGAATACTGTTATAGGCAAATATATTGCAGTAAACTTGTGTTGTTTTTTTTTGTCCAAAAATGGTGCAGTACTCACGAGTAAGTGATGCGTTCCTTGTGTGGAGATCCCCAGGGCACGGGCATGTATCCCCTCTCAATTGGGAAAATCAGAATCTCAGTTAGGTCGCATTTTCCTTTGTCACTAAAAGTTTGTTCTATCATTGGGTACACGTTGATGGCTTCGGTGTGAAACGCAAACAATTCTGTGTGAACCTTGTGCAGACCGATTTCGCGGGAGAAATAGCCTTTCTTCGGTGGAGCCATCTTCTTGTGGTACAGTTCCTGAACCAGAGGATCGTTTGAAAGCTGAAAGAAATTGGTAAAGATTAGTGTTGTTATTGAATGTATGAGGTCTTTCCATTGCTGTTCGAAGTAGGTACTGCATGTTGGTACAGACTGTGATTTGAAGAACTAGGCCTATGTGTTGATATATTGTTATTTTAGGCAATATTTCGGGATTTGAATACCACTTAAGTAGAGTGGTCATTCGTCTCATTTTTCCTGGGACAGTCCCATTTTGGCAAATTTAGTATTTAGTAGTATTTATTTATTTAACCTGGTAGAGATAAGGCCGTCAGGCCTTCTCTGCCCCTCTACCAGGAGATTCCAATTATAATATGAAGAATAAAATTACAATTAGTATTAAATTTACAATTACAGTTACAAATAAAATTACAATTAGTATTAAATTTACAATTACAGTTACAATAAAAATCAAAGTACGAAAAGATTACCTGACTAATTAAAGCTAGATAATTTATCATAAAAAAACAAAGAATATTTTATATTTACTGAATTACAAATTAAACCTAGAATAACAAAATTGTATTGTGATGAAATTACTGGATATTGAAATATTTTGTGATAGATTAAGGAAAATATTTACAAGAAATCAATTACTGACCAAGTGCCTAGTAAGTTTGCGTTTGAATTCAATTTTATTTCGACAGTCCCTGATGCTAGCAGGTAGTGAATTCCAGAGTCTTGGCAGGGCTATTGTGAAAGAGGATGAGTTTGAGGAGGTGTGATGGGATGGTATTGTTAGTATTGTTTCATGACGAGAGCGTGTGTTCAGATTGTGGTGGGAAGAAAGGTAAGTGAAGCGAGACGACAGGTACGAAGGAATAGAAGAGTTCAAGATTTCGAAGAGAAAGTAGAGTGAATGTAAATTTCTTTTCTTATCTATCACGCTGTCCCGAAAGTTTTTGAGGGACTCTGAAAAGTCCCTCCTTTTGCGATTATGCTTTACCAATTGAAGTATTTTACACTACTTGATTCTTTGGTGTATATAAATAATTGATTAAATAGCGATCTTACTTGTGTTAATTGTGTAAGCATGTGTGGCTTATAGCTGTTTCGGTGCTTCTTAACACCATCCTCAGAGCCTACTACAAAGAACACATTAAAGCAATAACCAGAGGACACAATACATCTACATATGCCGAACACATAACTAATGCTAACCACACATACAATAACATAAATACAGACATGGAAATCCTACACATACAACCCAAAAACCAAAAACTCAACACACTAGAACAATATGAAATATACAGACACACTAAAACACACCCTGATAACTCGGAAATGAAGCATTTCCGGACACATGTTGTAATGAACTATTTTGATTGTCTACATGTGGGAAATACATACCTGAAATTATGCTCCGTATTTTTTAAACTTCCTGTATACACAATACCATATAACACAATAATTACCGTACAATTAATAATAAAACATAAATAAAATACCTAATTTTACACTACAACCTACATATATATAGGCCCTACATAAGTTTCAATAGTCTTTCACTTTACTCTCGTTTCACTCACTGTAGTGGTACTATAACGCATTTCACTGACACTTTAACACACATTTCACTGACACTATAGAACACATTTCATTGACGCTATAAATTATCACTGATCAGAACTATTCACTGCACTGTAAAACCATAACTTCACTGACTCACCTCGCTTCACTGATACAACAGTTCAAATAAGTCAAATAATTACACCCTTATGCATACTTATAAACAGAACTACATTTAAACTAAACATTTATAGTCTAAGGCCTTCTTACACGCTATTTTTAATTAATTTACATTTCAAACCAAGGAAGTAACTCGTCAGGCGAAATAAATACATGTCACCTTAAAAAAAATAAATCTTAAATGTCACCTTAATTTTAATTTGCACTTTATACATAACATAAGTTATTCTTGAATCTCCTTAAGGAAGGACAGCCCTCAAAGACCGCTGCAGGATAAGATGATTGAGGTGGTGATGGTGTTGATGGCTACCGGGGTGTATCACTGATACAACGGTTCAAATAAGTGAAATAATTACACTCTTATGCATACTTATAAACAGAACTACATTTAAAATAAACATTTCTAGTCTAAGGCCTTCTTACACGCTATTTTTAAATAATTTACAATTCAAACCAAGGAAGTAACTCGTCAGGCTAAATAAATACATGTCACCTTAAAAAAAATAAATGTTAAATGTCACCTTAATTTTAATTTGCACTTTATACATAACTTAAGTTATTCTTGAATCTCCTTAAGGAAGGACAGCCCTCAAAGACCGCTGCAGGATAAGATGGTTGAGGTGGTGATGGTGTTGATGGCGACCGGGGTGGTGGTGGTGGTGGTGGTGGTGGTGGTGGTGGTGGTGGTGGTGGTGGTGGTGGTGGTGGTGGTGGTGGTGGTGGTGGAAGTACAAATGAGGTAATCCGATAGTGTGAATATCTATTTAAAATTGTCAAATTTATAACCATTATCTTCCTCTGAAGCCATTTATACTGCAATACTAGCATGTAACTTTCAATGCATGTTATCTTCCATTGACAGTATCTTAACATTTAACATGAACAATGAAATGCTCCCTTTTGTAAACATGTTGTTTCACTGGCTGTGTTTACAGCGAAATCCAATCCAAGCGAGAGAGTGTTGATGTAGATCAATAAGTTTGTACACCAGTGACGTCACGTAATACGCTGCGGTTCCAGTCCCCTTTAAAGATCTGTCGATACTTTCACACTCGTGTTGTAATATCACGTCAGAACTTTACAGCCTGACACGGTCGAGTCCCATTATGTAGGGCCAGCGCGTCGTCGGTACTGTACTTACATCGAAACGTACTGTAACAATACATTGACTATTACACTTTTACTACGTCACACTACTTTTGACCAATAAAACGGTACGAAAGGACGTCTTTCAACCAATCATGGCTGCTTATCGCACAATTTTATTGCGTCCCTAGGATTTGTTTAATTTTATCGTGTCCCTAGCATTTGTTTCTTTGTTTGCCAACATTTGAAACTGCGCTGGTCTGGACGTCAAAAAAAATATATATATATATATATATATATATATATATATATATATATATATATGAAATTACAAACCACTCCAGTCGATGCACAGCAGTTTCAAATATGACTCGCACTGGCATTCAAGAACAAGAATTAATAAAAATCACTGATCATACCTATGCATCTTCTGAAATCCGATTTACAAATAAATGAAGAGCACTATTCGGAAATCCTAAATAAGTTGAATACACCATGTAGGCGTAAATCAACGAGTTCCACTTCTATTACGCACACGTCCAATATAACATCAATTGAACCACCAACCACATTCAAATTTCAAAATTATACATTCAATAATTATTCTTTTTAAAATTATTCATGTTTATTTTTTATGTCATCGTCGTTAATTGAAACTTTTCTAACGCTTGTGTATATTAGTTAGGTTATGTTATAGCTTCTGCTATATGATATTATGGATAGTCACGTATCAGAGATTGTTTAATATTAAGATTTATTGAAAATCATCTGCCAAGTGGCGTTGATTACTGGGATTCGGATAATTGAAGTGGAATGTTGCATTTTAATAAAAGTGAAACTGAATCACCAAAGCCTTCTTGACTAGTAACATTGCCATCGTGTATAATAGATCGAGAACTTCTCGACGAGAAGGCATTGCTCACTACTGCCATCTAGCATGCATCTGGCGTAATATTTGTAATGTTGAGATAGTACAATAATACATTTGAAGACAGTTGTATTTTCGTAACTCAATTAATATTTTATTGTATTGGAGTACTTCTTCTAATACTTTCTTCTAATCGTGTAATAGTCAGTTAAATCCCACTCGAGTTTTGATTTTCTCTAGATAAATCAAAACGTCTAGTGAGATTACTGTTGACTATTACACTTTTACTACACTACTTTTGACCAATAAAACGGTACGAAAGGACGTCTTTCAACCAATCATGGCTGCTTATCGCACAATTTTATCGCGTCCCTAGCATTTGTTTAATTTTATCGCGTCCCTAGCATTTGTTTATTTTTATCACTACCCTAGCATTTGTTTCTTTGTTTCTAGCATTTGTTTCTTTTTTTGCCAACATTTCAAACTGCACTGGTCTGGACGTCAAAAAACAGAAAATTACAAACCACTCCAGTCGGTGGACAGAACTTTCAAATATGACTCACATTGGCATTCAAGAACAAGAATTAATGAAGATGACTGGTCATAGCTATGCATCTTCCCTGAAACCCTATTTAGAAATAAATGAAGAGCACAATTCGGAAATCCTGAATAAGTTGGGATACACCATGTACATCAACGAGTTGACTTCTTTTACGCACACGTCCAATATAACATCAATTGAACCACCAACCACTAAAACATTCAAATTTGAAAATTGTACTTTCAATAATTATTTCTTTTAAAATTATTCATGTTTATTTTTTATTTCATCGTTAATTAAAACGTTTCTTGTTTATTTCATCATCCTTAATTAAAACTTTTCTAACACTTGTTTATATTATTTAGGTTATGTTATAGCTTCTGCTATATGATATCATGGATAGTCACATATCAGAGATTGTTGAATACTAAGATTTATTGAAAATCATCTGTCAAGTGACGTTGATTACTGGGATCCGGATGATTGAAGTGGAATGCAAATGTTTTAATAAAAATGAAACTGAATCAACAAAGCCTTCTTGACTAGTAACCGTCCACAGAGTTCAATGAAGATTCCATAGTTGGCACAACTGATAACAAGAAAACACCTAGCGTAATGTTGAGATGGTACAATAATACATTTGAAGACAGTTATATTTTCGTAAGTCAATTAATATTTTATTGTATTGGAGTACTTCGTTACTTCTAATCTTTATATACTTTCTTCTAATCGTGTAATAGTCAATTAAATCCCACTCGAGTTTTGATTTTCTGTAGATAAATCAAAACTTCTAGTGAGATTACTGTTGATAAAAGACGGAGTAGACCGTAGCTTAGGTATACCATAAAAATTCAGACTAACTGTCTATGGTGTAGATTCAGAATCTAACCAGTTAAAACGCATACTTGTGTGCCAATGTTTGGACATGTTTTGGATACTCCGAGAGCAAAGCTTTTCAATCTTTTGTAGACCAAAGACCAAATTAAAGTTACTATAGAAACGGAATGCATACTTTTTGCGAAAGGTACAGGAATGATAGAGAATTGATTAATCTTGCTCAGGATAGGGACCAATGGCTGGCTTGTGTGAAGGCGGCAATGAACCTCCGGTTTTCTTAAAAGCCAGTAAGTAAGTATATGAGAAAATAGGATAAAATTGTATTTCCTCTAACAACAAACAAATCGTGACTGATAATTAATTATTCAATGTGCATAATGTCCCTTTAAGCTTATTAGGACAGGAAACTTAAGTGTTACTGTTGTCTCTGCACTTAAATGTTATTTCAATTTGTTTACATAACCAATAAAATGTAAAACGATAGCATGACTGCGGACTGCGTGGCATTGTGTTTGTAATTACAGTAGAACTTGTTTATAGCGACCTCGTTTTGTGCGTCACCCTGCCTACAACGTAAAATATTCTGTGGTCCCAACTAATTCCCCATAAGACATATGCTTTTCTACCTTGCTTAATGCGACAAACATATATGCGCATACCTCGCATATAACGTCATTTTCAACCTGTTTGGAATACGATTTTCTAAGAACCAAAGTATTTTAAGAAATATTTTGTTCAAATCTGGCAACCTGGCATATTCTTTACTGTCCCCTTCTGTCATAGACCTCTGGAATGCAGATAGATTCTCCACCGCATTGTTACCCGCCCAAATTCATGCGATATTAAAATTAAGGGTACCTGCGTGCGGTCAGTTTCGACAGAAAGTTTTCACTAACAGTCTTACTAATAAACCGTGTATAGTTTTTATACTAGACTTGTGCAGAGTTGAGACAGAAAACTTTACTAATAAACCATACAGAAGCGATGGACGTATAAACAGCCTGTAACTATACAATGGGAATTGCTTTGCAGTAGTTATATACACGAAACCCCTTGTTTAAGCGTTGTATATAGAGAAAAAATGGCCGCCCTTCTAACAGCTGTTCGTATCGACTGTCATTTTATGATGATGGTTGCCTAGTAACCAAAAAAGAACAAACCAAAGAGCACAGAATAATTAGAATAATATTACTGTAGCTTGTACTCTTTGACCAAAATATAGTATGGTAATCGATTAGAGCCAGTTGTACTATCGATACTTAACACGCCACACTAGAGCGCTCTACCGGATGCAATAGAGAATCTCTGATATTCTATTATCTTTCGTAACGAAGTCATGACGAAACTATGACGTAGCTGTGTAACAGATGTACTGTTATACACGACGTATGTAGTGATTATTAGTAAGGAATTTACACACGATGTATAAATGAGCTACTCATTGTATAAGACAGTTAAACGTCTGCATATAGAGTTTTTATTAGTAAGACCGTAAGTGCACGCATTTTAACGCAGTATGCCCACTAAAAGAAAAGTTTTAACGTTGGAAGAAAAGTTAAAGTGATTCATAAAATTGAGAATGGAATTAAAAAGCTTACGTGTGACGTGAGTTTGGCCTAGTTAATTCCACAGTCCAAACGATTTGGAAGAGCAAGGAAAAAATTGCTGCTGCATTTGAAAAGAATAGATCGAAGCTAGGGGAGGCAGCAGTGAAACTGTAACTGAAATAATGTACATACTCGTAGAATGCAAGTTAGAAAGAGTGTATTGGGCAAGTAGGAGACAACAGAATAAAATTAATGATTACTTGACTCCTAAGTAAGGAACAAACTGTTTTAATACAGAACATTGTACTTATAATTGTACATGTAATTTATTATGTTCATGGTAGGCTTAAAAGTGAATACATAAATCTAAAATAAGCCTAATTAAGTTTGTTATTTTTCATTTCCCACCTCACTAGACTCGTAATATGAATCTCGGTTACTACGACACTCGTTTAGAACAACACATTTTTTAAGGTCCCTTGGATGTCGTTATATCCAAGTTCTACTGTATTATTAATAAAGTTTCTAGCAGTCATGTTATCTAATAGGCTGTGCACATTGTTACCTCAAAGTACCCCCTCTCGTAGTTTATGTCCTCGGCACCGAATTGGAGATTGCTGTCGATCAGGTTCCTCGTGGTCTTGATTGTCTTTGGGGGAGCGGACAGCAGGGAGGACACGATGAAGGCCGAGTAGAACACATTCATCATGAGGGCTAGGATATGTGTGTTGAGAAACACGATGCGTCCAGTAACCCATTGAGAATCCATCGTAGAACCTGTAAGAGTGCACTTTATTCTCGTATGCAGTAGCGGCCAGTGATTCAAATCCTCGGTGAGGCCAGATGCACCTAGTTTAAGTGCCTCCGATAGAAAATGTTTATTTATGATATTAATTATTATTGTTGTTATATTAATAATAATAATAATGGTTTTGTTTAACCTGGCAGAGTTAAGGCCTTAAGGCAGCGTTGTCAGACACAGCCTAAACGGAGCGGAGCGCTCCACTATAACTCGTTGAGAGCTCCGGTGCTTCCACAGACATAAGCAAGTTCACACTCCGACCGGACGTCTCTAGCACCACAACCGGTTTCGGAGCTTACAACTCTGACACTACTGCCTTAAGGCCTTCTCTTACACTCAACCAGGATTAAAACTTCCTTACACAGTTGATCATAAAACTTGATCAGAATTAAGTAATTACATATTGATTACATAATGAGATCAAAAGAGGTAGTTACATAAAATTTACCTCATAAAATAAAAATAAACATAGTGAAATACATATTAATTTGTTAGAATCAAATGCGAATCACATAAAAACAGAAGCCGATAATTCAATAAAAAAAAAAGAGAAATGTACACAGTAAAAATAAAAATAAACACATTAGTATACATATTAATATTAGATTACAATTAAGTAGCACTTACATAATTAAATCAGAAACCGACAGTTGAATAAAATGTACACAAAAAATAGATTAATAATAAAAAAACAACAACACAGTGGGATACATATTGGCGTTAAGTGATAAATAAACACGATTTAGATAATAAAAATAAGAAAAAAATAATAATAAATACAGTGGAACACATTTGCAACGCGTTAGGTCTGGCAACTCATCATAAGATACTTTTCTAATTTCATTTAAAGGAAATTAAAGTTCGGCAGCCCTTGACTTCAGGCGGCAGAGAATTCCAGTGACGAGAAGTAGCAACAGTGAAAGACGAAGGATAAAGAGATGATGTGTGCAGTGGTATTTCTAGCGTGTTATATTGTGACCGAGTATTTAAGTTATGATACCGAGAAAGACTGT
Source organism: Periplaneta americana (assembly GCF_040183065.1). Taxonomy (NCBI): domain Eukaryota; kingdom Metazoa; phylum Arthropoda; class Insecta; order Blattodea; family Blattidae; genus Periplaneta; species Periplaneta americana. Next base: position 177,080,824 of record NC_091127.1, read on the forward strand.
GGAATCGGACAGATAAGTAAGAGGGAGTAGAGATGTGCAAAATTCGGTATAAGAGAGAAAGGGAATGTAACTTTCTCCTCTCATTTAACCTAAGCCACAATAATTTATCGAAAAAGGCGAAATGTGGTCGTAGTAGCGGACATTACAAATGAAACGAACACACGCATTATGAACACGTTGCAGTTTCTGGGATAAATCCACCCCGAGATCACTGAATAAAGCGTCACAATAATCGAAATGAGGCATAATAAGAGTCTGTACAAGAATCTGCTTTAATTTAGCTGGATAGTGGTACAATCTTTTTAATGAGTGAAGAGTGGAAAATACTTTCTTGCATGTGTGTTTGATATGCGTGTCCCAGGTAAGGTTAGATTCAAAATGAACATTAATATCATTATTATTATTATTATTATTATTATTATTATTATTATTATTATTATTATTATTATTAGTAGTAGTAGTAGTAGTCTATTTTTATTACTAGTAATGAAAAATAATAATTTCACTCACCAAATAAGCTGTTATGCTGCGAGTTTCAATGATTGTTTCAGTGTGATGAAGCAACCCATATTATGTGTTGAAATTTCCCTTTCTTTCTTTTCTTTTTATTTTTTTCCTTTGACAGCAACAAACAAGGCCAACATAGAAGTTTATTTTGCATCACATTACCACTTAACCATTTATGTTGCCCATACCAGGATGCAATAGAAACTCGCGTTTTAAGATTATCTGACAGAAAAATTGTCAGCGATGTCGTAGGTATCTCGGTCGACTCTCTCTTTATTTAAAACTTCCTTTCTTTCAATATTATTTCTTCTCGAAAAAGGACACTCTAACAATGAATTAACTACACTAGCATTATTTCTGGCATTTATTTCTGTTTATATTTTCCATAAATACATAACAACATTGGCCCAGATTCACTACACGAAGTACAATAGTACAACACCCTCGCTTAAGTCATAAACCAAGACATAAGAGGAGAGAATAGTGTGGGTCTCTGCCTGCCAAAGAGCTGGAATGTTTGTTATTTATGGCCTGTTTAGGAAGACAAGTCACCCTATTCCCACCCCACTCTTCCCTTGAGGCCGGCCCATGGTTGAGAGGAATGAAACCTGACCAGGCCAGACGAATTGTGCCTCAGGTACAACGTTTAAAGCGCAACGTCGAAAGCCCGCGAAGACAAACGAAAATCCAGAAGCAGACCCGGCACGAGCGATCCTGGCCTCATGAACAAATTTTACTGCAAAACAGGTCTACATACATCGCAAGCCAGACCCAGCGCGAGCGATCCTGGCCTCATGAACAAATTTTACTGCAAAACAGGTCTATATACATAACAAGTCAGACCGGGCACGAGCGATCCTGGCCTCAGGAACAAATTTTATTGCAAAACAGGTCTATCTACATCACAAAGTTTTCAAATGCTTCTACAGCGATATATGCTTCATTCAAATAACTGATATATTACATAAAAACAAAATTTGATTTCAGTTAAGCCAAGTGACTGAGGCCCGGTCTCGCCTCAGTCAATCAGCCGCCACTGCTAGTATTCTTGCTTTCTTTCACAAAATCCATCGCTATAACGTGTTTAATTGTAAAGTAGGAGATGTAGTGGTATATGACCAGCCACTCTATCATGTTAAATGACAATAACTAGTGATATTCACTTTTACTGAACATTATATTTCTTCAGAACAGTATAATACTGACTCTACTGAATCGTATTGACATTTTATTTATTCGCTCGTTTTCATACTCTCTCTCGCTATCATAATATTAATACTCGATCACAACGCGATAACACGCTAGAAATTCCACTTCATACATCATCTCTGTATTCCTCATCTTTCACTGTTGCTACCTCTCGTCACTGGAACTCTCTGCCGCCTGAAGTCAAGGGCTGCCGAATATTGAAATCTTTCAAATCCAAGTTAGAAAATTATCTTGTCACGAGTTGCCAAACTAACTTACTATTATGACAAGTGTTGTATTGCATGTTTGCACGTATTCACATTTTTTTATGTTCTAGTGATATTTAACTTATTTTATAGTTTTGTTTTCATATTTTCCGATAATGGTATATCTATAATGTGATAATTTTCCTTACTGTGTGTACTAAAAATAGTGTATTCATTGTATGTTTTGTACTGCACTATTTTATTACTACTATTATTATCATTATTATTATTATTATTATTATTATTATCAATAATTGTCTTATGTTTTTTATACTTTGTATGCCTCATTTATTTTGACCTGCTGTTCACATTTTATTGTGCCTTTTTCTTTCTTTCTGTATGTTATATATTATGTCTTATTTATACTTACTTGTTGTTTACATTTTATTATTATCTTATTCAGTTTTGTGTGTAAAAGTGTAGTGTACTTTGTAAATTTGTAGTATTTTTGTAACGCAGTTTTTATTCCTGGTTGAGTGTTAGAGAAGGCCGTATGGCTTTAACTCTGCCAGGTTAAATAAATAAATTATTATTATTATTATTATTATTATTATTATTATTATTATTATTATTATTATTATTATTTCTCGCCTTTGAACTCTCTGGATCACTTCACTAGTGAGGCACTGCTGTATTTTTTTTCCACGTTTTTTTCTTTAATATTCTGGCTTACATAAAGACCGTTCACCGTTGTGGCTGAAGGGTTGGCGAGTCTAACTCCGAACCTAGCGGTCCCGGGTTCGATTCCTGGTCAAGGCGAGTTGGCTGGTTGAGGTTTTTTCGGGGTTTTTCCCCTCACTCCTATGGATGAATATCAGGTAACTTTATCAGGCGATTGGAACCCCACTCATCTTCGCCACTTCCTTTCCTCCCCCATCATCCTTTCCTTATCATCCCGTTTCTGGGTTTTCAGATCACTCTACAGGCGGCCTCCCGAAGCTACTGGCTCTCTCGACCGGCCTCCGTGGAATGTAGCTAAGCGACGTTGGATGGCTTCTGCAATGGCGGACCTATTCGGGGGAGGAGTTTCGCCTCGGACCGACAGGGGGGCCTTGGGGGAAGTTGCCGAATCAGGAATGGTACATGGATTCTGTCGGCTGTAGGGACCGGTCGTTAAGGGAGTCATGTGGTTAGGGCGGTGCGCGTAGGGGATCTGTGGCACGCAACTCATTCCATATCGAGGGTTAGCGCAAGAGATCAGAACAGGTCGCAGTGCTGGGCCACCCGTGTCCCCTCAATTAAATTCCATTCCATTCCATATGTAAAGACCAGACCAACGTGGGGTTGTACAGAGACATCATTTTATTTTTACTAACATTTTTTTAATATTAGCCTGGCTATACTGTTGTATTAATGGTTCAGAGCCGGAAACACCGTTTGCTACCCCCTTCTACGATTGAAGTTCGATGATTCTGGCGTAAAATACAAACAAATCACTTTACTAGGTATAGGAGGGAAAAAAAGTAGTTCAGCCATTTACGTAAACTAGGAAATATCGTAATTTTGAGTCTGATTATTTTCATTAGTTTCTTGTTTAATCAAAATACAGTACAGTATTAACAATAAGTGTTTTTACTCACGAACTGAGTTTCCATGCGAACGTATTCATTATGCAGTGTATATTATACTGTCTACTGCACATTAGCGTACAATATAGAGAATGAAGTTAAATTGAAAAATAATCATAATGTGGATATTTAAACACATTTTTGAAAATGGTGGCCGTTCATTTCGATACAGGCTTCAGTTCTTTTGTGCATATTATCGCACTATAGATTATTGCATCTAATTCCAATTACCAGTTTCGTCCTTCGTACTAGTAACTCATGTTGAAATAATTCTATACCTATTATATAAAAGAGTACCTTACTTACTGTAAATTCAATCTTCACCTCTGCCCGACCCGCACAGATAAAATTACTCAGACATGCTATCTACTGTCCGTCCAAGTGGTTATGTCGCAGGATCATAGAAATGGGGGAAATCACGTGACAGTTAATTACTTTTATTTAAGTTATTGAACAGTTGCGGGTGAGGGAAATCGGGATGCGACGTAGGCAAACGGACGACAGTACCTGTGCGAAAATATCATTCAATATTGAAAGCTCTATCGTCACTGGAAAACGCTAACATATTTCTGGAACGTACTATACTCACTAACTCAGTACTGTTTGTGTTTACTATGACCTTAGGGCGACTTTGACTGTATACGCTTGGTATTGTGAGGAGAACAGTTGGATGTTTACTAGTAGAGGGGGTGGGAGTGAAGTACATTAAAAAAACTCAGGTACAATAAAAATTGAAGTAAAAATAAAATGATGTCCCTGTAGTTTCTGCGGGTATGTATCACAGCATTTTGTAGTGTTGTAGATATGCATATTTCAGCGTATCGTAGACTACTATAGGATACGGTGTAATGATATTTCTGAAAGATTTATTTTATGACTAAATCATATTTTTAATTTTATGATCATAAATTTGTTAACTTTTGTACATACGCCTTCATTTTGTTACGGCATACAAATCCGCCCCTTGTTTTGTTGAATCCTCCTCACCTTGCTGACTCAGCGCTCCCATGATGATAACAAAGGCGTCACTCCACGTCCAAGATCCCTCCTGCTCGGAGCTGGAGTTAGCGCCGGACTCGGTGATGTCCACGTACTGAGACTCGAACAAGGAGATGAACCGCAGAGCCATCATCATGAGGACCCACATGACGCCGCACCCGAGCCATAGGGACGGCTCGAAGGGTTTCAGGAGCACTCCCAGCTTCTCTGTCACCGTCGGGTGGCGAAACAGCGCGCAGATCCTGCTCATAGAAAGAGAATATGTGCGTGCACTTCTTCGCGAAACTTATGAATAACAAACCTTACGCGAACTGCGAACATTGGACGTGGGATAAGTGGCCCCACATAAACAAGTCCTTTAAATATCGTTAATTCTTTATCTAAATTAGCGCTTTGTTATAATAATAATAATAATAATAATAATAATAATAATAATAATAATAATAATAATAATATAATTTATAAAACAGTTATATTACCGGTTCTTCTGTATGGTTGTGAAACTTGGACTCTCACTCTGAGAGAGGAACATAGGTTAAGGGTGTTTGAGAATAAGGTGCTTGGGAAAATATTTGGGGCTAAGCGGGATGAAGTTACAGGAGAATGGAGAAAGTTACACAGCACAGAACTGCACGCATTGTATTGTTCACCTGACATAATTAGGAACATTAAATCCAGGCGTTTGAGATGGGCAGGGCATGTAGCACGTATGGGCGAATGCAGAAATGCATATAGAGTGTTAGTTGGGAGACCGGAGGGAAAAAGACCTTTAAGGAGGCCGAGACGTAGATGGGAGGATAATATTAAAATGGATTTGAGGGAGGTGGGATATGATGATTGAGACTGGATTAATCTTGCACAGGATAGGGACCGCTGGCGGGCTTATGTGAGGGCGGCAATGAACCTTCGGGTTCCTTAAAAGCCATTTGTATGTATGTATATTGTATATATATATATATAATAATAATAATAATAATAACAATAATAATGATTTATTTAACCTGGCAGATTTAAGGCCATACGCCCTTCTCTAACACTCAACCAGGAGTAAAAACTGTGTTACAAGAATCACTACAAATTTACAAAGTACACTACAGTTTTACACACAAAACTGAATAAGATAATAATAATAAAATGTAAACAACAAGTAAGTAGAAATCAGACATAATATATAACATACAGAAAGAAAGAATAAAGCATAATAAAATGTGAACAGCAGGTCAAAATAAATGAGACATACAAAGTATAAAGTATAAAAACATAAGACAATTATTGATAATAATGATAATAATAATAATAATAATAATAATAATAATAATAATAATAATAATAATAATAATAATAATACTCGTAGTTGAGAGCATTGATGGCTAAATAATACTTACTTACTTACTTACTTACTGGCTTTTAAGGAACCCGGGGGTTCATTGCCGCACTCACATAAGCCCGCCATTGGTCCCTATCCTGAGCAAGATTAATCCAGTCTCTACCATCATATCCCATCTCCCTCAAATCCATTTTAATACTATCTTCCCACCTACGTCTCGGCCTCCCCAAAGGTATTTTTCCCTCCGGCCTCCCAACTAACACTCTATATGCATTTCTGGATTCGGCCATACGTGCTACATGTCCTGCCCATCTCAAACGTCTGGATTTAATGTTCCTAATTATGTCAGGTGAAGAATACAATGCGTGCAGCTCTGCGTTGTGTAACTTTCTCCATTCTCCTGTAACTTCATCCCTCTTAGCCCCAAATATTTTCCTAAGAACCTTATTCTCAAACACCCTTAATCTCTGTTCCTCTCTCAAATTGAGAGTCCAAGTTTCACAACCATACAGAACAACCGGTAATATAACTGTTTTATAAATTCTAACTTTCAGATTTTTTGACAGATGACTAGATGACAAAACTTCTCAACCGAATAGTAACACGCATTTCCCATATTTATTCTGCGTTTAATTTCCTCCCGAGTGTCATTTATATTTGTTACTGTTGCTCCAAGATATTTGAATTTTTCCACCTCTTCGAAAAATAAATCTCCAATTTTTATAGTTCAATTTCGTACAATATTCTAGTCACGAGACATAATCATATACTTAGTCTTTTCGGGATTTACTTCCAACCCTATCGCTTTACTTCCTTCAACTAGAATTTCCGCGTTTTCCCTAATCGTTTGTGGATTTTCCCTAGGATATTCACGTGCAAAATAATAATAATAATAATAATAATAATAATAATAATAATAATAATAATAATAATTATTATTATTATTATTATTATTATTATTATTATTATTATTATTATTATTATTATTATTATTATTATTATTATTATTATTATTGAGTCACCGATGCTCTCAACTATGAGTATTAGGAGCAATACTGCAATAGAGAAATATCGAATGACAGCAGAAAGGATTTTGCATGAAATTGATCACCGCTGTTACGATGCCTCAGAATGTTCTTAGAGGGACTGACGAAACGATGATAAGAAGGAATACAAGGTTTGTTGCGACGAATCTCCGCACCTACCGGAAGTCCCAGGTCGCGGTGGAGCTGTAGTCAGTCAGCAGAGTTCGGGGGCGGTTCATGAGGTAGGAATTGATCCCGAAATCTATTTCCCTGTTCTTGAACATGAGTGCCAGGCCGTCGATGTTGCCCTCTTCCTCTACTACGAGTCCGAATGAGTTCGTGATGTGGAGTTCGGGTCTGCGAAAAGAGCGATCATATCAGAACGGGTAGTTCAGATGGTCATCAAGTTTCACAATTAACATTTTCGCCCTTCAGTTAACTATACTAAGAAATGAGGATATTCTTGACATTTACTGAAGGCAATTGAAAGATTGTGTATCACAACAAAGGTAGTAATTAAAGCGAAATACAGGAAATGGTGGTGGGGTGTGATTTGAAGACCTGTGATTTTGTCGCTGTGACATGTTTGTCACTGGCTCCGACTGTGCTTACAGTTCCAAAATCACAGCTCCTAGAAATCGCCATCTCTGTTCAATATGTGACTCTCAGCGATGGCGACTGATTTACGTAGACTATATGTGACAGGTCAAGAATTGCCAATCGGAAGATTAACTTGAAGGACAACATAACTGGGATTTAATTAATTTTCGTCCCATTCGAAAGGTTAACGTCGGCAACTCTTTGATACTGAGATGCACTCGCTATATTCTCCCACAAATTATTCATTCAATCATGTATAAATATTATTTGGCGAAAATATGGGCCCCACACATAGCGATAACACAACTCAGAGGTCACGATTTGTTTTCAGTATACACGCCGTGCTAATCACTATTGTTAATATAAGACATGGCACCGGTAGGTATATCATCTCAATTCGCAGAAGAGCGATCAACATCAACATCTGTCTGTTCGTGGTGAGAAACATGCTATCCCTCGTGGTTTGTTCAGAGATAAGTAGATTTATTTATTTATTTATTTATTTATTTATTTATTTATTTATTTATTTATTTATTTATTTATTTATTTATTTATTTATTTATTTATTTATTTATTTATTTATTTATTTATTTATTTAACTAACTAGCTAGTGAGTACAAATTAAATTTATAAAACAAAAATGTTTCTAGCCACTACCGTAAGAGCCAGGCTCGTGTACTTTGTGGTCTTAGTCAATAATAATATAACATAAAAATTACAAGGACAGTTTACTAAATACAGTAGTAACTTAATTCAAACCAATAAATACAACACAAGAGCAAGAATAAAGAAGAAAGAGAAAAAGAGAGAAAAACACATTTAATATAAATTGACAATCAGACAGAAGCCAGTGATATTCAATAAAAACATGAATATAGTCGACAGAAATAAAAGGTAAAAAAATACATTTGTTAATATTATATATCATGGATAATTGTACAAATTTCTTTTTTAAAAGCTTCAATTTTAAAATATTTCAAATTTGGAAAATTATTTGTAATTTTATTATAAAGTCTTGGGCCGAAACTAGCACCATGTTTAAGAGCTGCACTTGTATGACATTTAGGCTCAACTAATGGGAAAGTAAACTTTTACCTTCCAGTATGATATTCATGTCGATTAGATTTCTGTTTTATTTGATTTCTGTGGTAGTAAGTTAGTAAACTATATTTATACAGTACATTTTTTTCAATAGTTAATACATTAAAATCTGTATAAATTAAATTTTTTGGGTAATCCATATTTTTGTTCAGACAAATTTTTATTAATCTTCTATGTAATAAAATTAATGGATTAAGTATAGATGAAGCTACTCCACCCCAATTTATTATACCATATTGTAATAATGATTGTACTAAAGCTAAAAATATTATTCTCAATGCCTCCTTAGTGATAAAATTTCGAAGTATTATGATTTTATAAATTGTCTTTCTTATACTTGTACATATGAAATCAATTTTTTTTATCCCAACGTAAATGCTGATCTATAACAATTCCTAAATATTTAACTTTTGTGGAAAGTATTAGATGTGGGCAATTACAATAATTATTTGTTAATTCATTACATCAAATATTATTGTATTACTAAGTGATAATTATTCATAGATGGAGGTAAACCTTTCGTTGTTAAAGAAAATGGAATATAGGTAGTTTTATTAGTATTTAAGGACTGGGGATTAGAGTCAAGCCAACCAAGCCAATCCAGATGGCAGTAGGGTAGCGATCAAACATTCATAAGCGACATATCATCATGGTACTAGTGTTTATTACGGTAGTTGGAATAACATTACAGCACACTATAGGCTACCCACCTTAAAAGTCCATAATGCACGGCGGTCGATTCACAACTGCATTACGCATTACAGCGTAACATAGCTTGACAACGCTCTCTGTGAGATAACCATATCACACTGCCATATAGTGATGCGACTAAGCACTATAATTGCCATATGACATCTCGATACACTATCGCTTAACTTTGAAAAAAAAATAGTTGCCATGGCTTACTCCCTAACCTTCGTAGATCTTTTAAAGTTCTGAAATTTTTGTTACTAACTTTTTTATTTTGGATGTAAGATTTTTATCGTAAAATTATTATATTTCCACGTAAACTGACTCGTAGATATTGAATGCGACAATTCCATCAAATAGTTCTAGACCAGCACTGACAAAGGGAGAGGACATCGAAACCAGTCTTTCAGCATAATGAGAGGAAAGAAGTTGTATTTCCATTAAATAAGTTTTACACAATTACTATCTTTTTATTTTCAAATTGAAAAGTAGACACGATATTGATACTTCTTTTTTAATCTAAGGTCTGCTATTAGTCTGTATTCTAACTTTAAATTGTTAAATACTTACGTAAAATTGTACATTTGTTTTAAGAAGAGGAAGAATCCCCAGTTATATGTTGCCATTGAATCCAGTGGTCTATTTTCTGGCTTCACCAACTCTTCTTCGATATTCTCTAATGGGATGTTATTGACCTGTAAAAGACGTAATTTTTTAAGCTATGAATCGTATTTTAGTGCATAGTATTATGGTTAGTGTTCTGTGCCGTAGATGCGTAGTGGAAAGCGCCATGCCGTAGGGTAGGGTTACCTAATGAGTGAAGCTTCGAGTCCTCATGATAGAGAGGAAATTTTCTCATGAAATTTGAGCCAGTGTATAGGATCGTGCCTACCTAGCATCATGATGAATTTGGAGCGCTTCAATAGGTAGCAAATCCGGCTCCGTGAGCCAGCTATAACGGCTGGAAGGATCATCATATTAACTACACGTTATCCCCGTACGGGTTGCATGATCGTTGACCTCCACCGAGGCATGTGGACTTGAGGCCAGTAATCGGCTGTTGAGCCTTGGCTTTCTATGAAGTAACCGGCATAGTATTATTATTACTCGTATTATTATTATTATTATTATTATTATTATTATTATTATTATTATTATTATTATTATTATTATTATTTTGAGATGGGCATTGCATGTAGCACGTATGGATTAATCCAGATATGTATGTATGGTGTCAGTTGTAAGACCTGGTGGAAAAAGACGTTTGGGATGGCCGAGACGTGGATAGGAGGATAATATTAAAATGCATTTGACAGAGGTGGGATATGATGCTAGGGACTGTAATAATGTTGCTCATTTCTAAGTTATATCATTATTAAAATGAATATAATTGATGAAAAAATGAGTGAACGCTGTAAATGTCGCACGTATAATTTAATTCTTACGGGAACATACCAAGTGGGTTAAACTATATACACGTAATGGACATAGCATCCGCACCGATACTCGAACGCGGATGTCCAGCGCAGGAAGACACGTTTTTCATACGTCATGAGGCAGAAATGTCCAACGGTTTCAAATTCAGCGAGTTTCTTCCGGAAAACTATATTGCTGAAAGAATGGAGAGGCATTTTAAATTGCTTATCTTGCTGACTGGACCTGAAAAGAGTTTCTGGCCTCTAGAGACGGAAGGATCATTCATGTAGTAACTGTTGAAATTAAATTATATCCAGCGTTAAAGATAGGAATATTTATTGCTTTCGTCTTAAGGAGTTAACTTCATTGAAACAAGTAATATGGATTGTGAAACATAACTAAAATGTTTAGCAACGGCGTGTATAGCTTATATTAACCTATTTGTTTTTTTTTTTTGTTTGTTTTTAAAGAGAGATAGCCTATAACAAAAAGTTATAGCTTCCCTTTCCAAGAAACAGTCTGCTGATCGGTCCAAACAAAATAATATTTTAATTTATTTATGCATTTGTAATAAATTTGTCAGAAAATTTATTCTTGTGTTAATATTTTATTTAAATCAAATATCTGCATTTGTATTTAATTTGTTCCGAACATTTATTATTATAACTTGTATATAATAATACATAAATTTAGCTTCCCTTATGAAATAGTTGCCACATTTTACAAAGCGTATTACATAATTTGGAAACACACCTTAAAGGTAAAATGGTATACATTTGAAACAGTTAGGGAATCAAATATACAAAATGTCAGAAAAATTTACACCTAAGTGGCGTTTGTGCTCATTTACAGTTAAGAAAGGGGAAAAAAATCATCAGATAGGTTAGAATGATTTGAATGCCATATACCGCGAGAAAAATAATAGTACGGATTTACTGGAATTGATATCTAAACCAATCAACAGCCATCGGTTAAGATAACTTCAAATTTCCATTATCACTCCCATAAAATGATTTCTCAATATCTGAACCGATCCTTTGAGGGCACTAATGGCTATTTCCTTCACAATGCTGTGTGTTAGCCCCAGGTTTTTACATTTGTTGGCAAAGAAGGAGGGTATGGTACCTCGTGCTCCCACCATCAGACCTACCACATCAATGTGGGAAGGCTATATTCATCGTTATAGAACGGGATTGTTGGTTCATAGATCCGTTTCTTTTCACTGTCCACCTCATACTTTATTTAACACATGAATTCAAATATGTTAGGCCAGCGTTTCTCATTTTTTTTTTTAAATGGGGACCACTTTTTTAAGCCAGAACAGTTCCGCGGACCACCTTACTCTTATTCCCTTTGAAAGTAAATTTATAATTTTTGTAGCGTATTTTAATATCAATATACTTATATTTTAAATTATAATTAATCAATTAAAATTAATTTAATTCAATGAATTTTATATTAGTATTAGGTAATTAGGTTAATGTTAATAGAAGAAAATGCATTTTCGTTTTTTTTTTTTTTTTTTTTTTTTTTTAATAATTCAAGGCTATTAGAGTTTGGATAATCTTTAACTTACTAACTAAAAAAAAAAAATAAATGCTGGTACTCACATTAATGAGATGAATGAGCCTGTCGATTCTTACACAGTTGTTGTAGGCCTATATTTGAATGACTAGATATTTCTTTAATGGCACTAGAATCATTGATATTAATATCTTCACACACAGCTTCTGAACTATTAGCAATGCCTAAATGAAGCATATCATCACGTTCCTTTCTTTTCAAAGATCCGGATCGAAGCCAGTTTTTCAGTATGTATAATGGGCACTATTTAACAGAGACATGGACAACTACTAGCGTGTACCACATAAGAAAGATTTAAAGTCATAAATACATGAAAAGGTTCGGTACTTTGGTCATCTGTAATGAACTCAGGTGGTTCCTGGCTGGGTTACAGGTGCAGCACCAGAAGTGCAGGGAAAAGATGGCGAGAAACACCACTTTTATAGTGCTTTAAATCTCTCTTTTGTTGCTGAGGTAGAGTGAGAAGTCCATAGAGGGGTAGGGTAATAAATTTCATAAAATGTCAGTACTGGGAGAAAAAGTGAAAGCGATTGCCATGTGTAATTTCCAATCTCTGAGATTTTCAGCTATAATGTAATACGCAATTCGTTTGAATTTTATTTTTTCTTCTGTCTTTTTTGAAGGACCACAAGGGCAGACCTCGAGGACCACAGGTGGTCCGCGGACCATAGTTTGAGAAACGCTGTGTTAGGCTATATTTTGCGTCGTGAGTTCATAAAATTGTTATTTTTTGGATGCCGATCTTTATCTTTTTATATTTTTGACCCTTACCACCAAGCCTGCCTTGAAGATAACACCATTCATGTCCTGTCTGCGCCGGATGATGTATTGCGTGAGGGTATAATCGAGCCCCTTGTCCTCATCCCACTGGCCGGCGTGAGTCACGTTGACAGGCGTGGTGTAGTGGATCTTGTACAGGTCGTACAGGTCCAGACGCTCGCCGTTGGCCTGCGGGTTGACCCACGTGAACTCGCTGTCGATATTCAAGTTGAGGCTGTCGATGTCAGGCGGGATCTCTTCCCGGCTCCATACCAGCCAGTTGAAACTTCCGTTCAGGAACAAACCTGCAGAACACTGAAGAAATTTGCGATTAAACAACGCAGATACTATTCTCCAACCAGGAGATAAACCGTGAAATGAATGTGCTTACTATTGCGTCATTTATTGGAGCGAAGTAGATAGATAATATTAGAGATATAACGTCAGTTTAAAAATCATGCGCTCTCCTGCATATGTTATTTCCTGTATGGAGGGATTAAAAGATCAGGAGATTAACAGCGATCTAATTTTGTAACTAGGGTAGTATAAAAATGTGTATATCTGTGTTATGGTTTGTGCTTTGAGAGAATAGAGATGCGAGTACCACGTGTGTGACCTTATGACATCTTATGACATCAACATTCATTCACAGCATCACCCCGCTTCGTTTCATTCCCTGGAGACTTTCTCGTGGTTGGGGTACAGTAATAGCCATTTGTACTTAGTTGACTCAAGAAAAAAAACAGCAATGCCAGATAAGGGTTGTTGCGAGATTTTAGGGATTTTGTTTCGTGTCATAAGTGTAGAGGGGTGATCTTCCAACTTGGGGGTTGGGCGAAGGGCTAACAACCCATTACCTTAAAAAAATAGCTTGTTACGAATCCCTACAGTAAGCCTCGGAATGGGACTGATTCTTTGGCGCGACCACAGCAAATTAGAATTTATGGACCAGTTGTTTACCGGTTGTTCTTTATGGTTGTGAAACTTGGACTCTCACTTTGAGAGAGGAACAGAGATTAAGGGTGTTTGAGAATAAGGTGCTTAGGAAAATATTTGGGGCTAAGAGGGATGAAGTTACAGGAGAATGGAGAAAGTTACACAACGCAGAACTGCACGCATTGTATTCTTCACCTGACATAATTAGGAATATTAAATCCAGACGTTTGAGATGGGCAGGGCATGTAGCACGTATGGGCGAATCCAGAAATGCATATAGAGTGTTAGTTGGGATGCAGGAGGGAAAAAGACCTTTGAGGAGGCCGAGACGTAGATGGGAGGATAATATTAGAATGGATTTGAGGGCGGTGGGATATGGTGATAGAGAATGAATTAATCTTGCACAGGCTAGGGACCGATGGCGGGCTTATGTGAGGGCGGCACTGAACCTTCGGGTTCCTTAAAAGCCAGTAAGTAAGTAAGTAAGTAAGTAAGTAAGTAAGTAAGTAAGTAAGTAAGTAAGTAAGTAAGTAAGTAAGTAAGTCAGTCATAAGTGTAGAAACATCCAACGTTTCGGAGCGACATATCGGCTCCAGGAGAGGCAGGGAAAGAGAAACCTTCGTGCACGACAATTCACACACTGCAGTTTTTTTACTTGGTTATTTAATAACGCTGTATCAACTACGAGGTTATTTAGCATCGATGGAATTGGTGATAGCGAGATGATACTTGGCGAGATGAGGCCAAGGATTCGCCATAGATTACCTGACATTTGTCTTACAGTTGGGACAAATCTCGGAAAAACCGAATCATGTAATCAGTCCAAGCGGGAATCGAACCCGCGTCTGAGTGAACGGATCGCACACTGCAGTTCATGTAATAAATAATCTGACCTACTGCGGTTTGTTATATTTCTGTCTGTTAAAAGCTTACACAATATATATTTCACCTTCTGCGATCTCACATATGGCGCAATTTACCTCTTTTAATGAAAATGGCCTACATTTGTTACACGATTATTTTGGCTTTTTTTTATATATCGATGGTGTTGGACAGCAACGTCGTATGTCAAAATATTCAGTTTTACAGGAGAGTGAAAAAACATTTCAATGTCTTAATAACGAACAAATATCTGACATCAGAGGGTATTTAAATATCTTCTTGTAAAGTTTGTATCGATGCGTTTGCAGAAGATTCGGAAAGGTTCATTTTGTTGACATGTGATATTGCTGTTCAACACCATCGATATAGTGTTTAATAATAAAATTGTACGTTATGCACATAATTTATAATACATATTCGTCAATTTTTGCAGGACAGTAATTTGTAGAGTGAAGTTAATCCTTATGTTTTTAGATGTACTACAATTTCACCTTCTTTTTCTTCTTTGTACTATTAGTACCTCTGAACAACAGAATAGAGTAGAATCTACTATTTGCTCTTTCATATAAGCTACAGCTTTTTCGTTCTGTTTAATTCTTCTTCCTTCGTCCAATTCACACATGTTCTTTCCGTATTTCTTGTAGTAAATAGTACAAAGAGAGATGGCGTTTTCGTACCATTAGCAAGAATCTATAATCATGCTAGTGATTCTGGATTCATTACATAGAACTGCATAATAATGGAATGTGTTATGTTGAAATAATCAGCAATTTCTATAGGGACATAATTTTATTATTACTTCAATTTTTATTGTACCTGAGTTTTTGAATGTAATTCACTCCCACCCCTTCTACTAATGACGTTCAACCGTCCACACAGATCCAAGACTGCATATACAGTCATAGTAGCCTTACGGTTATAGTGAACAGTACGTTCCAGAAATATGTAACCGTTCTCCAGTTACGAAAGAGCTTTCAATATTGAATCATTTTCGCACAAGTAAGTTACTATCGTCCATTTGCCTACGTCGCATTCCGGTTTCTCCCACCAGATTATATTCGCCCCTTTGTAAACACTAGTGGCTGGGCTATCCTAGCTCTTTTCTGAGAAGATTAATTTCTGTTAGGGATTGGACGTCTACGTAATATTATACAACTGTTTAAAATAACTTAAATAAAAGGGCCTCGCTAAGTAATTAACTGACACGTGATTTCCCTCCTTTCTACGACCCTGCGACATAACCACTTGGACGGACAGTAGATAGCATGTCTGAGTAATTTTATCTTTTCGGATCGGGCAGAAGTGAAGATTGAATTTACAGTACATAAGGTACTCTTTTATAGAGTAGGTACAGAATTATTTCAACATGAGTTACTAGTACGAAGGACGAAACTGGTAATTGGAATTAGGTACAATAGTCTATAGTGCGATAATATGCACAATAGAACTGAAGCCTGTATCGAAATGAACGGTCATAATTTTCAAATATGTGTTTAAATGTCCTTATCATATTTTTCAATTTAACTTCATTCTCTATACACAGTATAATATACACTGCATAATGAATACGTCGGCATGGACAGCTCAGTTCGTGAGTAAAAACTCTCACTGTTAATACTGTACTGTATTTTGATTAAACAAAAACCTAATGAAAATTATCAAATTCAAAAGCACGATATTTCCTAGTTTACGTAAATGGATGAACTACTTTTCTTCCCTCCTATACCTAGTAAAGTGATTTGTTTGTATATTACACCAGTATCATCTAACTCCAGTCGTGGAAGGGGGTAGCAAATGGTGTTTTTGTTCTCAACCGTTGATCCAAAGGTATAGCCAGGTTAATATTAGAAATGTTAGTAAAAATAAAATGATGTCCCTGTATTAGGACTTCGGGAATATTGTCATACAACAATTAAAAATAGTAATATAGGCCTATGTCAAAAGTACATAATTAAATAATTTCAATGAACGAAATGCTAATTGTATTAAATATAATATGCGACAAATAATTAAACAAATCAAATGTATCTGTAAACTAAATGAACAGTATAGGCCTAGAATATGTCAAACGTTCTTTAGGAGAAATGCAGTGTGCCAAACGTCATGAAACCGAAACGTCTCTGTGGTATTCGTTACTAAGAGCTGTCTCCAGGTTCTAAAGATTATGATTATTATTATTATTATTATCATTATTATTATTATTATTATTATTATTATTATTATTATTCGATTAATTAAAATGTGTCTCAGTGAAACATACAGCAGAGTCCGTATAGGTCAGTTTCTATCTGATGCTTTTCCAATTCACTGCGGGCTAAAGCAGGGAGATGCACTATCATCTTTACTTTTTAACTTCGCTCTAGAATATGCCATTAGGAAAGTTCAGGATAACAGGCAAGGTTTGGAATTGAACGGGTTACATCAGCTTCTTGTCTATGCGGATGACGTGAATATGTTAGGATAAAATACACAAACGATTAGGGAAAACACGGAAATTTTATTTGAAGCAAGTAAAGCGATCGGTTTGGAAGTAAATCCCGAAAAGACAAAGTATATGATTATGTCTCGTGACCAGAATATTGTACGAAATGGAAATATAAAAATTGGAGATTTATCCTTCGAAGAGGTGGAAAAATTCAAATATCTTGGAGCAACAGTAACAAATATAAATGACACTCGGGAGGAAATTAAACGCAGAATAAATATGGGAAATGCCTGTTATTATTCGGTTGAGAAGCTCTTATCATCCAGTCTGCTGTCAAAAAATCTGAAAGTTAGAATTTATAAAACAGTTATATTACCGGTTCTTCTGTATGGCTGTGAAACTTGGACTCTCACTCTGAGAGAGGAACATAGGTTAAGGGTGTTTGAGAATAAGGTGCTTAGGAAAATATTTGGGGCTAAGCGGGATGAAGTTACAGGAGAATGGAGAAAGTTACACAACACAGAACTGCACGCATTGTATTCTTCACCTGACATAATTAGGAACATTAAATCCAGACGTTTGAGATGGGCAGGGCATGTAGCACGAATGGGCGAATCCAGAAATGTATATAGAGTGTTAGTTGGGAGACCGGAGGGAAAAAGACCTTTAGGGAGGCCGAGACGTAGATGGGAGGATAATATTAAAATGGATTTGAGGGAGGTGGGGTATGATGATAGAGACTGGATTAATCTTGCACAGGATAGGGACCGCTGGCGGGCTTATGTGAGGGCGGCAATGAACCTTCGGGTTCCTTAAAAGCCATTTGTAAGTATTATTGTTATTATTATTATTATTATTATTATTATTATTATTATTATTATTATTATTATTATTACAACAAAAATTTCACCTGGAATTTGGACGTTTGGCAGGCCACATGTTACACATCCTATTTTGAAACACGTTTTAGGGGAAAATGAGCATTGTAATCCGGCGCCTAGTTTTCTTTTAGTATCACGTGTGTCCTGAAAGAAAGCAGATCTGTACAGTATTTGAACTAGTCATGGAATTGTTTTGAAGGAAGTTGTGCATATAGATTAATAGTTGCCACTTATCCTCACCTCTTGCAGATAATTCTGGCTCGCTTCGCAGTCGTAGTCCAGGAACACGCCGTACTTGTGATAGGAACGCTTCATCACAGATCTTAAGAGAGTCGATGAAGGCTTTTCCGGGTCCGGTGAAATGATCCAGAACTTTTGTTCAGCAACCAACTCTTTCGTCAGTTGAAAAGTGTCTGCAGACAATATACGCATCAAGCGTTAAATACTGGGAGGAGTGGGCAAGAAGACCAATGTGTTGTTAGTGATAAACACAATACAGTACAGAACCATAATTAAATGACCATTTGTAAAAAGAGCAGATGTCGCATTTTTTGTGTTTTTTAATTTTTCGTTGACTATTACACTCTTACTACGTCATACTACTTTTGACCAATAAAACGGTACGAAAGGACGTATTTCAACAAATCATGGCTGCTTATCGCACAATTTTATCGCGTCCCTAGCATTTGTTTAATTTTATCGCGTCCCTAGCATTTGTTTAATTTTATCGCGTCCCTAGCATTTGTTTCTTTGTTTGCCAACATTTGAAACTGCGCTGGTCTGGACGTCAAAAAAATATATATATAAAATTACAAACCACTCCAGTCGATGCACAGCAGTTTCAAATATGACGCGCATTGGCATTCAAGAACAAGAATTAATAAAAATCACTGATCATACCTATGCATCTTCTGAAATCCGATTTACAAATAAATGAAGAGCACCATTCGGAAATCTTGAATAAATTGAATACACCATGTAGGCCTAAATCAACGAGTTCCACTTCTATTACGCACACGTCCAATATAACATCAATTGAACCACCAATCATATTCAAATTTGAAAATTGTACATTCAGTAATTATTCCTTTTAAAATTATTCATTCGGAAATTCTGAATAAGTTGAATACACCATGTAGGCCTAAATCAACGAGTTCCACTTCTATTACGCACACGTCCAATATAACATCAATTGAACCACCAACCACATTCAAATTTCAAAATTGTACATTCAATAATTATCCCTTTTAAAATTATTCATGTTTATTTTTATGTCATCGTTGTTAATTAAAACTTTTCTAAGACTTGTGTATATTAATTAGGTTATGTTATAGCTTCTGCTATATGATATTATGGATAGTCACGTATCGGAGATTGTTTAATATTAAGATTTATTGAAAATCATCTGTCAAGTGACGTTGATTACTGGGATTCGGATAATTGAAGTGGAATGTTGCATTTTAATAAAAATGAAACTGAATCAACAAAGCCTTCTTGACTAGTAACATTGCCATCGTGTATAATAAATCGAGAACTTCTCGACGAGGAGGCATTGCTCACTACTGCCATCTAGCATGCATCTAGCGTAATATTTGTAATGTTGAGATGGTACAATAATACATTTGAAGATAGTTGTATTTTCGTAAGTCAATTAATATTTTATTGTATTGGAGTACTTCGTTACTTCTAATCTTTACATACTTTCTTATAATCGTGTAATAGTCACTTAAATCCTACTCGAGTTTTGATTTTCTCTAGATAAATCAAAACGTGTAGTGAGATTACTGTTGATAATGAATCTAGAAGGGTAGGTGCATAATTCTATGTTAAAAGCACAGCAATATCTCAGTTAGAATAAGTTTAAAATGCTGTCATTTTCTTGACATTTTGTTGAAAAGTCAGATGTCCTGGACATCTGTCCTTTTAACAAATGCTTATTCAATTAGCGTTAAAAGCGTGAGATCTTTGTTGACCGCTTTGCGCGGTCCAGTATTGGGAATAGTGCAGTCGAAAAAAATATTTCTCTTATTCTGAAATCATACTCTTTTACCTGAAACTTTAGTTTATGGATATATGTTAAGTCACCAGTCCGAAGACTGGTTTGAACTCTATAAGTAACTGTAATGAGGCCTCATTCGTGAGGCAACTAAGTACACAGGTGAATTTTACTACACTAGTTAAAAGAGCGTACAAGTGTTCTTTTGATTGCAAAATACAGTAGATTAGGACAGGAACATGCCTCCTGAAATCTGTTGTACTCCATGTAATTCTGGTTGGCTAAAACGATCCTGTCATATGCCTTTCTCAGCTCCAATGATATGTCGGGAACCTAAGGATCATTAAACATTCATTCTAGGAACCACTGATCAGAAGATTACAGAGAACTTGTCAGCGAGTTGATTCAGATCTATAACGTGATGGGGTGTCACATCTCTTAAACTAACGTCTTGGATTCTGATCTATTTTTTCTTTCCTCAAAGCCTTCAGGTAGTGAGCGACGAACATGGGGATCGTTTTCATCAGGATTTTTCTGAAATGGAAAAGCGCTACCAGGAAAAATGGAGCCCAAATACAGCTAGACACTTAAAAGAGATGTTTCTCAAATGAAGTATAGCCTAAAATCTATTTCACACTCATTTTAGGTAAATAAATATGATTTTAGGTAAAATGTTATAAGGTATTGGACAATGCCCTAAAGGCGAGCTGCTGATCAATGCTAGACATCATCGTGTACGACACGCTTTGGCGACATCGTTAAGAACTTTAAATTGGGAGATTCATGAGGAAGTATATTTTGTATCATCAGATGGTTCTTTTAGACGGGGAGACATTGTTGCTATTAACGGACGCTTAAAACGGGCTCTTGTTCTTGACCCTACTATCCATTTTGAAAGAAACATAAATCAGGCCACCGAAGTTGATATTGAGAAGAAGTCTATATATGAACCTTGTCTTCCTTATCTTTCTCAAAAGTATAACGTCCCTCTTAAACAATGGTCTGTCATTGGTTTGCTGTTTGGCAGTAGAGGTTCTATTACAAAATTCACATGGAATTATCTTAAGGAACTTCACATTCCTTTTGATTGTGTAATGTCTATTCTTATAAGTATTATCAAGGATTCTCTTCAAATATTACATCATCATCTCTATTTCAATTAATCCACTTATATTTTCCTTCAACAATTAACTTTTTTTTTTCTTTAATGTATCACATCACATTATATTGTACATGTTTATTGTATTCAGGACTCTTGTGGTCACTCAAATTCTTTGAGCTGATGTCTATAATTTAGAAATATATATACTAAACTGAAGTATACATTTCATATAATTACTCAAAAACCCTGGGTGATAAAAAATTTGAAAACAGATCTGAAATCAGCACGAAAATTATATAAGAATCATCCATTCTTTATCTTTTAACAAGAAATATGTTTAATTTTGTTGAGCATGCTGTTCTGCCACGTAAGATGAATCTTAACAAATATTTACATTATTTTATTTGTAGGTTAAAGCTACACCTACCGTCTTTAGTACATGTAATACTTGCAACTACTCGAACATTTTTATATGTGAAGTAATCTTGAATGAATCTGATGATTTTCTTGTCCAGACTGCCGGAGGCGGAGGTGCAGATCAGTAACAGTATACAAATTGGTGACGGACGCATCTTGACCCTCTGAACAGTTCTGAGCAGCGCTGAACTGGTCAAGTGACATAAAAGTGCATGCGTGACTCCAAACACTTTGCGGTCACATTACTTCGTGATACGTAGCATTAAATATTGTCGCCTATACTTCAGCTCATTGTAAGTCAATTTGGTTATTAATCATTGCATTTCGGTTTGATGTGTGGCATGCATTGGTTCTGTGTGTGTGCTGTTTTCTACTTTGTATTGAAAATTGATCAGTTGCTCCCTTAACATTAGCGTCAAGTTACACGTCAGCATTGTGTAACATATGCAGTAGGGGAGTAGTGGGTACAGTGAGACACAAAATATTAAGACAAATGTATGCCAGTGAATTTTCAAGTATTTTTAAAATCAATTGGAATAGAAATATACATTAAAACATGGAGTACAATAATACATAAACAGAAATGTTAATAGATAAAGGACATAATATACAATACGTGTTTGTCAAAAAAAAATGCAAATGTCTCACTGTTCCCATTCAGGAGGGTACAGTGAGACACCACAGTGTCTATTAACGGACATTGAAATGATTTACATTTATTTCAAAAGAAAAGAAAGCTTGCTGTGTCTTTATCTTGCCATGTTCTGTAGACTTATTTAGAATCATTTTGATGTCTGACTTCGAAACCATTGAAACATCTGGAACATTTGGAAAAGTGAATTTTCCATGACTTTTCAAACTTTTGCGAAAAAATATAATGAATTTTTGATGACAACAAAGCTTACAATTATAAGAATTTAATTTAATTATTTATTATTTTTTAATATTTTCTTAAATTTTGTGAATAATTTTTTATTTAAGAAACCATTAAAACGTAATGTATCCATTATTTTAAGCTACATTTCCTAAATTGGTTACTAGTATGTTCATTTTTAATGTTAGTTACCGGTAAATATAATATAGTTACAGTTTATTTTTGCAAATCATTGGTAAATGGGAATAGTGAGACGTCTCAGTGTAGGCTACCCTTCAATGACATGTCTCACTCTTCCCTTTACGCATAGTTCGTTTAAAAATGGCGCCATCACTTCAAAATCAAAACAAGAAAGACGAAACTTTGCCAAACATAACGTCAAATACCATAGTATTAGGTAACAAAACATTCATATTTCTATTTCATTTGTATATTTAATATAACCTTCATTAAACTCAAGCCAAAATTTTACTTCTAGAGTGAAAAATTACGAATTATTTTTTCATCACTCACCTTAATAACTGGAATCAAATCGAGTATGAAAATACTGTTACTTTACTCATGCAACTTACAACTCCACTGTTACAAACATTTCAACATCAAAATTTACCATGTCTCACTGTTCTCCCTGTCTCATTGTACCCACTTCTCCCCTACCTACACACATTGTACAAGTTTCATTCTTTGGTATATAGGGTGTTAGTAAAATAAATTCCGTCTCCAAACGAGTGCCTGACAATCTGCTGGACCGGAGTCCGGAGCCCCAAGCCCTTAAATTTTATATGAGCAATGGAATTCCGTACAACCCCAAAATATTCTTCCCAGCCTGTCCTTTAATGATATGAGGAGGTGGAGAATGGAAGATGGAAGCGAGAGTATCCTGAGAAAACCCTCTGCAAGGCCTTTATCCATCACAAACTCCGTCACGACCAAACTGCTATCGCTCAGCCACAGACGAGAAAGTTCTGTCCCTTTACTTCCAGGAAAACAGTCATGGTCCAGTTTGAGTCTGTCTGTGGAACTTACATTGAGTTAGATATCAATGAAATTGTTTATGTTTCTTACGTCATTAAATAATTTATTGAATATTTCCTAACATTTTCGACTGTCTACAGAGGGAAAGTATAAAATTCCATATTTTTAATAAAAATGAAAAGTAATAATACAAATCATTTATCTTTAAAATGTTAAACTTAAAAGTTCAAATATACTATCTAACATTTTCGACAATTTAAAAACTACTCAAAACAACAGTAAAAAAGAAAAGAAATTAATTTTTTACAATGATTCTTATCAGTTGCTCAGTTGGTAAAGCGTTGGTACGTTTAACCAAATGTCCCGGGTTCGATGCTCGACCCCGGAACAATTTTTCCCTCGAAATTACCCAAATCAACTTTACAGGGAGTTATACCTGAAAGCTTGATTTGCACAATACACGTCACTTTACGTTACAGAAAACCACAATTTAAGTCACACAGAGTTAGTGTGCACTCAATGTTGGTTGCTTGACGGTTGTCAGCCCACTTAGAGGTCTGTGGATATAGAGGAAAAAATTGGATCGGTGTCTGGTAGAGTTCCCGGGTAGCTCAGTTTGTAGAGCGTTGGTACGTTTAACCAAAGGTCCCGGGCTCGATGCCCGTCCCCGGAACAATTTTTCCCTCGAAATTATTCAGTGATTCTAATCAGTTTGAAATGACATTTTGATGGCTAACACAGCTGTAGTTTTCAGGTTCTGGAGGTGTAGGTGGAAACGTTTCCAAATCTTGATCAGGTGATTCGGTATTATGCCTCTAGCTTCAACTGTAACATGCCGTAGATATAAATCTTTTTGAGGTGGTATTTTTCAATATCTGTATATATAATTTGAACTGGTAATGGAAATTACGGGAAAACGGCTGAATGGATTTTAATAAATGACCCCTCATTTTTAAGCTTGGAACTCAAAGTTTTTCAGAAAAATAGTAGTTTTCAGTGAAATGTCAATTTTTCAACATAATTTTCCTATTTTCCAAAATCCATCTGTCGTCAGTTTTGAGAACTAGCTAATTGCATTTCAGAATAAAACAAAACACATACTACAGTAAACAATATTATACGAAGGCCATGATCTGCAAGAATGCTGACATATTTAGAGCTAAAATTAAATTGGTTATTAAAAACTTAACTTACTAAAAATAATTTACAGTTTCGATTCTGTGGTGTGTAATTTTCTGAGCAGCTGTGTATTGGATGTAAAAAATTACAAAACTTGAGGTGGTTTGATGACATTATTACCATTAGAAATTAAATATTATTGTAGTTAATGCCGTAATGTGACTATTTTTCATTAATTATACATATTAATGCTATATTGATGATATGAAAGTGAAACGTTTTGGGGTTATATAAGTAGATGTAGAGAATAACTTAAATTAGATTTTGATTTCTATATTTTACTGAGTGGCAGCTATATAGTATAAGTTGCTGAAAGCTATAAAACTTACGTAAGATAATAATATTATTAAAAATCAAATATTTTTATAGTTATTAATCAAGAGGGGTTGGATCTTTTTCATATATTTAATGGCGGTGTGGTGTAGATATTTATATGCGTGGTTCTCTTCAGTATTGGCTCGAGAGAGAGTATCTTTCATTATTATGGAAGCAAATAACTTTCAGAATGTCTGGTATTCTTCATTGAAAATAAATCTGAAAAATGTTTATTTGAACGTCTAATGAACTTAGTTTGCAGCATTTGCTGCACAAGCCACTAGTAATATGGAATTGTAGACTCCTACATTTGTCGCGTTTCATCATCTAAATCTTCTGGTTGACAACTGCTTTGCTCAAATTTAACAATAGGATCAAGGATGTACCATTCAGAAGAACCTCTTCGATGTGCTAGCATATCAGTTCGGCAATGGCTTCTCTTTTTTATTTTTAAAAATTATCGTTGGTCAGCACCTTTCCACTTCGGGAATTAATGTTGGAACAGACCTCTAAGAACTGACGTACACGTAAATCTACCTGCGTAGCCTATAGTGATGTCAGAAGGAAAGTTTTCAGCTATATTTTTACAGAAAATTTTACTCATAATTAAATTTTGCTATCTTTGCATTCTTGGTTTCAGCATCGTCGTTTATTGTTCACTCTTTAGCTATAAGCTTATCAAATATGAGATGGCGGCCTGGTTGGCGCAGTTGGTATAGTGCTGGCCTTCTATGCCCGAGGTTGCGGGTTCGATCCCGGACCAGGTCGATGGCAATTAAGTGTGCTTAATTGCGGCAGGTTCGTGTCAGTAGATTTACTGGCATGTAAAAGAACTCCTGTGGACAAAATTCCGGCACACTGGCGACGCTGATATAACCTCGGCAGTTGCGAGCGTCGTTAAATGAAACATAACATAACATTTCAAATATAAGATGTAAGTCGCCTAACCTTTAATACCTGTGAATACTAATTCTAAAACAAGCGTCATTGCCACATTTGCTTTACAACACATTGATACTGATTAAGACACAAGCGCTGACGAACACCATATCCTGATAACTTATTTGATCTAATATACTTATTTACTGGGTTTTAAGGAACCCGGAGGTTCATTGCGGCCCTCACATAAGCCCGCCATTGGTCCCTATCCTGAGCAAGATTAATCCAGTCTCTATCATCATATCCCACCTCCCTCAAATCCACTTTAATATTATCCTCCCATCTATGTCTCGGCCTCCCCAAAGATCTTTTTCCCTCCGGCCTCCCAACTAACACTCTATATGCATTTCTAGATTCGCCCATACGTGCTACATGCCCTGCCCATCTCAAACGTCTGGATTTAATGTTCCTAATTATGTCAGGTGAAGAATACAATGCGTGCAGTTCTATGTTGTGTAACTTTCTCCATTCGCCTGTAACTTCATCCCTCTTAGTCCCAAATATTTTCCTAAGTACCTTATTCTCAAACACCCTTAACTTATGTTTCTCTCTCAAAGTGAGAGTCCAAGTTTCACAACGTAAAGAACAATCGGTAATATAGCTGTTTTATAAATTCTGACTTT
The DNA here is from genome assembly GCF_040183065.1 of Periplaneta americana. Classification (NCBI taxonomy): domain Eukaryota; kingdom Metazoa; phylum Arthropoda; class Insecta; order Blattodea; family Blattidae; genus Periplaneta; species Periplaneta americana. The sequence goes on from NC_091127.1 coordinate 177,107,398, forward strand.
CAGATTTTTTGACAGCAGACTGGATGATAAAAGCTTCTCAACAGAATAATAACAGGCATTTCCCATATTTATTCTGTGTTTAATTTCCTCCCGAGTATCATTTATATTTGTTACTGTTGCTCCCAGATATTTGAATTTTTCCACCTCTTCAAAGAATAAATTTCCAGTTTTTATATTTCCATTTCGTACAATATTCTCGTCACGAGACATAATCATATACTTTGTATTTTCGGGATTTACTTCCAGATCTATCTCTTTACTTCAAGTAAAATTTCCGTGTTTTCGCTAATCGTTTGTGGGTTTTCTCCTAACATATTCACATATGGTCTAATATAGGCCTAATAATTATTATAACTCTTTCTGCTTCATTTAGAGCTGATGTATGCCTATCATTTTCAAATAAATAGTTATTGGCTAAAAATAATTATTATGATGTTTGATTTGTGATTCCCTGGCTTCGTTATATAGGCTGTAGGGTGAGCAGATAGAGAAATTTAAATGTCATATTCCAGTGAGAACCCAGGAGTATCTGGAAGAAGGTAATGGTGACCAAATAACTTAACTTCAACTTATCTAAATCAGAAGTTTTATTTGCTATTGTATAATGTACATAATGAGAAGTTACGTGCAAAGTTTTATCATTTATTTGCTTAAGTTGCTACTAAAGAATAGAAGATCTGTTACATGGATAGTGTTTTTTTCCAATTACAGACAAGAAATATAATTTTTGTTTTTTTTTTTTTTTTTTAATTTGTCAATTGTTCAGATATCAACTGTCATTATTCTCTGAACTTCTTTTACCCTTTGTGTAGATCTATGATATGTGTGGCCATTTCACAATTTTTGTCTCTTCCATTTATAAACAAACTAGTGGCTTGTGCAGCAAATGCTGCAAACTAAGTTCATTAGACGTTCAAATAAACATTTTTTAGATTTATTTTCAATGAAGAATACCAGACATTGTGAAAGTTATTTGCTTCCATAATAATGAAAGATACTCTTTGTCGAGCCAATACTGAAAAGAACTACGCATATAAATATCTACACCACACCGCCATTAAATATTTGAAAAAGACCCAACCCCACTTGATTAATAACTATAAAAATATTTGGTTTTTAATAATAGTATTATCTTACGTAAGTTTTATAGCTTTCAGTAACATATACTATATATACTATATAGCCGCCACTCAGTAAAATATAGAAATCAAAATCTAATTTAAGTTATTCTCTACATCTACTTGTATAACCCCAAAACGTTTCACTTTCATATCATCAATATAGCATTAATATTGTGACAGCGACGTGAGATTCGAACTCACGACCAGCGTCCCGCAAGAGAGAAGATCGCGCGGAGCACTTGTGATGGCGCGCGGCGGAGAGGGGAAAAGGGCCAACGCGGCGAGAGAGTGGAGCGAGAGTGCGCGCGCATCTGGTGCTGGTAGAGAGGAGAGGGCTCGGGATTTTTCTGGAGTGCCATCTCTAGAGACGCGTGGAGCCTTCGAGGCTACGTCGCTGTGGCTATAAATTACGGACGCGAAGGAACGACAGCAGTTTTCCAGTTTGCAGTTTTCAGTTATTAAGTCAGTGAGAAAGCCAGAGCAAGCAAGCCAGACTTGTGTGCCGGAGTTCGACTCGAGTGTGCGTCCGCATCTGCGTCAGCATCCGAAGGCCTGAGTTCGAGTGCAGTGGACCGCAGTTGGAGGGACCTGAGTTCGAGTGCAGTGGACCGCAGTTGGAGGGACCCGAGTTCGAGTATAGTGAACTGTCTCTGAAGGTCTGTGGTTCGAGATACTATGAACTCGAGTGACTGAGATAGAAGAACTGTGAACTGAGAACTGGTAGTTCTGATTTGTAAATAGTGCTTTGCAAATATTAGTTAAGATTAACAGTTCATTGTTGTGCGTAATAGTCCAAGTAAATTGTCATTGTCGTCGGTGGAGTGCTATAACGAATACTGTGTTGAGTGAGGATCCAATTGTTGACGAGAGCGTTGAAGGTGAATTGTAGAAAGGAATTACTGTTGTGACGAATAAATTACATTGTTGTTACTAATAAAATTCACAATATGTATAATTAATTAAATATAGTCACATCATGGCATTAACTACAATATTATTTCATTTCTCATGGTAATAATGTCATCAAACCACCTCAAGTTTTGTAGTTTTTTATATCCAATACACAGCTGCTCAGAAAATTACACACCACAAAATCGAACCTGTAAATTATTTTTAGTTAGTTAAGTTTTTAATAACCAATTTAATTTGAGCTCTAAATATGTCAGCATTCTTGCAGATCATGGCCTTCGTGTAATATTGTTTACTGTAGTTTGTGTTTTGTTTTATTCTGAAATGCAATTAGCTAGTTCTCAAAACTGACGACAGATGGATTTTGGAAAATAGGAAAATTATGTTGAAAAATTGACATTTCACTAAAAATTACTATTTTTCTGAAAAACTTTGAGTTCCAAGCTTCAAAATGAGGGGTCATTTATTAAATCCGTTCAGCTGTTTTCCCGTAATTTCCATTACCAATTCAAATTATATAGATGTATAGATAGGCCAAGTATATACTCCATAGGATCGATTGAAAAAAACATGCATGTGTTTGATATAATTTGCCATCTCTATGGAAATTTATACGTTGTGTTAAATACTAATATTGCCTTTATTCAAATGCTTAAAATTATGCATATTTAACTAGTTCTAAAATAATATTTATTAATGGTTCCAAATTGCACTACAGATGCCTTCCAAACCATTATTTGAAAGCTGAGGAGTCCTTCTGCAGTGTCATAGATCAATTATCACAAACAGAAATGATTACAAGGGAACAAATATTACCTTAGTTAACAAGATCACAATATTAGAATTTCAGTCATTATTTAAACAAACGAGCCTGAAAAACTAAAACTTATGTAATATGAATCTGAAATAGGAGACAGCTAAAATATCATTATTTTGAAGTTGTATTTTTCCTTACATTAGTGCAGAAACAAATATCTCAGAAGAGGAAGATTCACATTTTTTAGCATCACTCAAACTCACATTGATTGATGCGGACCGCACATTACGGCATATTGATTTTAATAAAGTAATGCTTTGTAGTTTTAGCTGCTGAATTTCTTGCTTTTACATTTTTTTTTTTTTTTTGAGTTGGTGGTTGTCCGAAATATTCAGCGTATCTGTCAGCATGTTCATTTGCATATTTCACAACGTTTAAAGGCCCATTCACAATGAAAATTAAACATAACCGTAACATAAACACAGAAGTTTGCGGCCAGGTTATCAAATAGCATCATTCACAATGATTCACATAAACACTAACATTAATATTACCGTAAGACGTTAACATGAAAGTTTGCAAACTCTAAACTTTCATGCTTATGCTTACGTGATATGCAAACAGAACACAATCGTGGAGCGCTAATGTATACGACATAATATGAGGAAACGGCGTCATTGTTATGTTTCCATGGTTACCAAGTATCTTAGCGGTTATGTTTATGCTCAGTTGGGAGAGCGTTGGTACGTTTAACCAAAGGTCCCGGGTTCGATACGCGGCCCCGGAACAATTTTTCCCTCGAAATTATTCGGTTATGTTTATGTTCCCATCGTGAATGTTCTTGATTTTACCGTAACGTTTACATTTTTAAGTTAACGCTTACGTTATGTTTAATTTTCATTGTGAATGAGCCTTAAATCAAACAAAACTTTTCTGTGCAGGAGGCTTTGTAGGTTTATTGCATTCTACTTATCAGTAGATGTTACTAGTTACAAGTTACAATAAATAACCCGCTACTAAACAACAAAACAAGTGCAGGAGGGTGAAAGTAGCTAGCTTTCTTACCCTCCCAGTCTTTTAAAATTCATTACTTCACCTAGCTAGCCTGGTGATGAAATGCAATTAATATTTACTAAAGCGCTCTCTATTTCATGTAGCCTACATCAAATCTGCTACTTTCCAATCCTGAAATGAGAGGAAAGTACCAGTAACTGATTGCCCTTCCTCCTTGCTCGACATCAGGAAAGAATTTCTTGAAGTGACGTATTCTGTATATCTACTTCATATTTCTAACATGTGCGTTGAAGAAATTTCGCCAAGTACTACCTAACTATATTGTTGAATTCTGTGAATGCATATAAAGGTCAAGCTTGGCAAGAGATTATTCTTAATAAAGATGAATAGGAAGTAGGTGTGTTGTGTACTTTACGAAAATTATCTTTCGCACCTACCGACCACGGAGAAGTAGTGTTCATTACTCCCGCCCTGTGTTTGGAAGGTCCGGGGTTCGATTCCAGGGTTTGCCTATCCTGACTTGGGGGTTTGTCGTTCCTCCAGACAAATGCTGAGGCTGTATCATTTCTAGAGGACACTACCTGCCTACTTCACAATCTTAACTATCTTATCTGCCACAATCTAGTATCGCATCGTCCCAGCAAACGTGCTCTCTTGGGCACGAAGGGGAAGTGTGATGTTGTGGCGGAAACACTTCTTACGCTCAATGTTCTAGTGTTACTTCTAACAAGCATTTTATTTTCTTTTCAGGATGGCCAATACCTTCTTTCCGAATGGCAGCGTAATTTTGATCAGCATGGTGAGTCCATATCTCTAATGACGTGTGCTGTTTTAATTAGTATGAAATATCTGCCTTTTGAGAGAGAAAATTTCATTTCCTCTGATGTTGCAATGAAATCCAGGGTATTTTTTGGTGATATTCGACGCAAACTGTATTACAATCTGTCAAGATTTTAATCCTAGGGTATCTCTTACTTTGTATTATAGAAACTGTCTTAATATTTACAACTTCCTGTGTTGTTTTTCTGTAAGAATGTGTAATTAGTAGATCGCTGTGTGTCATTTCGGAAAGTTGAATTAAAGGACGAATTTTATTTAATACATAAACCATTATTTTAGTTTTGCCTAATTATTCCGTAATTTTTTATATAATTTACTGTTTGAATCTTTGTTGCATTACAGTCTGCTTAGTCTTTCGTGTTGTATTGTACGGGGAGGGGACGGTTATCCGTGTATAAGCTGCATTGTTGCTTATTAAAGATGCGACGTGTATTGGATTGCGACAAACGCCCAGTCATTCGGGCCCATTATGCTACCTTCGAATTTTGATACGGGCGAGGAATGGTTTATTAATTTTGTTGAAGATGCTTCTTTCAAAAACAGGATTATATCACTGAATAATACACGTCACTGTTCGTTAACAGAAAACCACAATGTAAGTCACACGGAGTTAGTGTGCACTCGAAGTTGGTTGCTTGACGGTTGTCAGCCCACTTTGAGGTATGTGGATATAGAGGGAGGAATTGGATCGGTGTCGGGTAGAGTTCCCGGGTAGCTCAGTTGGTAGAGCGTTGGTACGTTAAACCAAAGGTCCCGGGTTCGATACCCGGCCCCGGAACAATTTTTCCCTCGAAATTATTCAAATCAACTTTACAGGGAGTTATACCTGAAATCTTGATTTGCAGGATTATATCACAGTCTAATATACAGTCGCGAAGCTCAATACGTAGTAAATATGCAAACATTAGGTAGTTGCTCACCACTAGGATCGCTAATATCGCCTCATTACAGGCAATGCAAAATAGTACCGTCACAGTCTATTGTTTCTAGCACCCTCAAAACTCAAGCTTCGTGACTGTATATAGTAGACCGTGATTATACGACATGTCTTAACTCTACTACTTGCACCTTCCGAAGAATGCTGCAGTATATTAACTTGCATATTTTTTTCAAAATGTTTGTATCGTGGTGCCGAGCTCATGGAAGCACGAAGCTCTACTTTCTTGCCCCCATACGCCTGCATAGCGTGTAAAGAGGGTAGCTTTACGCGCGGTAGCGACACATTAAAAATAGCGTGTGAGAGGGTCTTAGACTAGAAATGTTTAGCTTAAATGTAGTTCTGTTTATAAGTATGCATAAGGGTGTAATTATTTGACTTATTTGAACTGTTGTATCAGTGAAGTGTGGTGAGTCAGTGGAGTTATGGTTTTACAGTGCAGTGAATAGTTCCGATCAGTGATAATTTATAGCGTCAATGAAATGTGTTCTATAGTGTCAGTGAAATGTGTTATAGAGTGTCAGTGAAATGTGTTCTATAGTATCAGTGAAATGTGTTATAGAGTGTCAGTGAAATGTGTTCTATAGTGTCAGTGAAATGTGTTCTATAGTGTCAGTGAAATGTGTTCTATAGTGTCAGTGAAATGTGTTATAGAGTGTCAGTGAAATGTGTTCTATAGTATCAGTGAAATGTGTTATAGAGTGTCAGTGAAATGTGTTCTATAGTGTCAGTGAAATGTGTCAGTGAAATGTGTTCTATAGTGTCAGTGAAATGTGTTCTATAGTGTCAGTGAAATGTGTTCTATAGTGTCAGTGAAATGTGTCCTATAGTGTCAGTGAAATGTGTTCTATAGTGTCAGTGAAATGTGTTCTATAGTGTCAGTGAAATGCGTCATAGTGCCACTACAGCGAGTGAGATGAGAGTAAAGTCAAAGATTATTATCAGTACCAATGTGAAACTTATGTAGGGCCTATACATATGTAGGTTGTATTGTAAAATTAGGTTCACTTATTAATTAGGTTATCATCATCATCATCATCATCAACAACAACAACAACAAGATAGGCCATTTGGCCTGTTTCGTCTCAGAAGTTGTCTTCCCAACGACGCCTAGGTCTGCCAATATCACGCACCCCTGTTGGGCGATATTGCAGAACCTGTTTTAGGTTATTTTATGTATTATTATTAATTGTAATTATTGTGTTAAATTGTATTGTGTATTTATAGATTGTATTGTGTATTGTAATTTTATTGTGTATTGTTTATATTGTGTATACCACTGCCACCGGGTGCTTGCCCACTTGCAGTGTAAATAAATACATACATACATTACTCTGCAAGTCGGAAGGTCGCAGGTTCGATGAGGTCATAGACTTTGTTCATTAATCCAGTCCTTCCTGCCGCACTATGATCTTGGAGTCTACTAACGGAAATAATTACATCAAGGTTATTTCCTTGAGGGTAAAGAAGGTGGGCACGTAGGACTGTCATCCCTACTGCCTTTAACGCCGGCTGTCTGCACAGGTGAGGAACTTTAACCTCCCACTATCCTTGGGCCTCCATGACTGTAATGTAATGGTGAAGACTTTACCTTTACCTTAGAAACTCACCGATCTCTGACAGATTTGAACCCGCGAATCTAGGTTCCCATCATCAGACCATACAGAAAGACAGCTGTTGTGGTATTTTGGAGCGTTGACGACTTGTCGGAAGTGGCGTGAGGAAGAAAATGTTTCCACCTCTGCGTCAATAAATTCTTGACACTTTTCATGCGAACCTTCACAGACAGACATTTATAAGATGACACTCAGCTGCAAGATCGATGATAACTTCTGTGTGACGACTGTAGTCCACACAATGGAAAACCCTGAACAGACGGCCGGCACTGCTAGGCGCAAGAAGTGATCGGACGCTTTCGCGAGACTCGGAAACAAAATGTAGTGGGGGACTGACTACTGTAAGCCTGCTGAAAATTCTAAATAACAAAATCGTTAGAAAAGAAATTGTTTGTTGTCGAAGCTTTCTGTGGAAAAAATCCGTGACTGATGTTGCTCGACTGGATGTCATTTGCGAAAGTCACCGATTTACCAGCGGCGATGCGTCTCTTCTTAATTCGTGCGATGTTCTCCTTCGTGCAGCACCTGTTGAAAACAAATAGGCTGTGTATTAGCTGCACAGGTGATATCTGTTACACACAGCTTGCTGTATATCCGGCCTTCGCGTCTCCGCTAACCTCCCGGGTACAAATAGAATTATCTCAGTCATGTATTGTTTGTAACCTCTTAAATGGATTCATGTATGTTAATTGTTTGTATGAAAAGAAACTGTGTGTTATGCCCCAGGGCTAAAGAACGCCCTGTAGCATGATTTCCTGTGGAGTATTAAATTTGAAACAGGAACAGTGTCAGCGGAATACACGGTCTTAAGATGCTTAGCCAGCGTTATAGAGTCTTGTCGGGCGTGTGGTAAATCACTGCCTACAATGAAAGTATTCTTACGCCACAGATCATCGCTGGACTAATCGCATTGGTCCAATAGAACAAAGCATGCATTTTAATTGGTTAAAATTATATCACGCATTGTTCGAACTCTTTTCTTGCGCGTAGTATCAGTATAGCGACTTATCACTATAATGCACTGAATGAAATTAAATGTAAGAGATGTTTGATGAAGACGACATCTGTAAGCAAGTGAAATCAAAAGTGCTTTTAAGCCCATCTCACCTGGTGGATGGCGTGGTCGGTACCCCGGGCGGGAAACGGATAACGAATCATAAAAAGTGTTGCTGCAGTTAGTTGAGATTGACGGAGGGCGTTAATCAGGTCTTTTTGGTAAAGAAGAAACGGTAGCGTGATGGCGTCGGCGGAAGAAAACGAAATAGCCTACCTTCTAAGTAGCTTTGTTTGTACATTTTGTAAATATGTAATAAATCAAGTAGAGTTTACAATATTGCAATCATTTCAGACTAAGTTTAGTAGTCATGTAGTTTTCCTATAGTATCCTGAGAGCTCCAGCTCTTCCAGCAAAATCGTTTTCCATTGTTGTGTACAATGGTGGTGTCAGAAATCCTGATGAGAAAGAGCAGAAGACGAACGCAGTAGCCATCCGGCTAGCAACCAATGCGACCTAAGTGACGATCGCACAACAGGTGGAATATAAACGTTGCTGAAACTCTGAAAATAAGCGAAGTCAATCTTATATGCAGAATAATATTTTTATCGTGCACTTTATGTATTCAGGGTGATGGGTTACAATTTGAACGCTTTTGAGAACCTTGCAACCTTCTATGTTGGTTTGCTATGTTTGTTTTCGTTTAGTTTTTAAATGATATCTCGCAACAGCCATTCGATCTAATTTGTAACGTTAATCAGATATGATTGCGTTTTTTTTATTCCATTCACGTTTTCGTGGCATCTGTTAATTGGTTGGGATAGTCTTTGTGCTGGAATTAAGAACCCTCATTTATAACTAAAATTTTACAGCACTATAAAACTATCGGTGTTTAGTTAATAATAACATGGGTAGGGCTGGCACTTGGGAATGGTTAACGCTATGTTGACGTCAGTTGTGACGTACGAGTATGTTCACGTTCGATATTTCCCACTCCGTTAAACATTTATCATGTCGTAACTCCTGTGATAGCCAATCAATCGCGCTGTAATTTTTAATTGGTAGCTCAAGGTCTAAGGAAAGCATAGAAAAAATTCGAAATGAAAATATTTTACGAAAAGTGAGAAAAAATACTAACTTCGCTGTGATCTGTGCAGAATAGACATTTACACCCTCAAAAGTTGGGGGTCAAAACGAGAGGGATGTTGAAGAAGAATGAAAATTACTTTTAAAGCGGTCCCTATTCAAAATTTTTTACTGGTTTCCGAGTTACGGCGAGTTAAAGGAAGGAGTGTTTTCGCTTGGCGGAGTACTAACGACTCAACCTTTTGTCTATCGGAATCTCAACAGAACATTCTTGCCTGAGCCTTGTTGTACTTCGGCCTGAATAATTTATCCATCCTGAGCTGTTTGACTAGATGAATATCGTCCACAGTGGTACTCTCAAGCGAGATGGCCTTAACTTCGCCAGAATAAATAAATTATTAAATAAAATGTTTTAACACCGAATTAGGCCTAAGCTAAACTTACTTCACATCCACGTTATCCGTCTAGAGAAAGCAGGACCGTCATTGTAATAACGTGAGGTGAATGGCTCTGATTGCCTCTTTCGTCAATGACGTCAACATAACGTGAACCGTTTGGGATACCAGTACGGTGCGAAAACTCTCCATTGGCTAGGTTGCGATCCGTTATTAGCGGCAAGAAAATTTATCATCAACATATCTGAATGTTTATACAAGGACATCATTTTATTTTTTCTAACATTTTTAATATTAACCTAGCTATACCTTTAGAGAACCGGAAACACCGTTTGCTACCCCTTTCCACGACTGGAGTTCGATGATACTGACGTAAAACACAAACAAATCACTTTACTAGGTATAGGAGGGAAGAAAAGTAGTTCATCCATTTACGTAAACTAGGAAATATTGCACTTTTGAGTTTGATCATTTTCATTAGGTTTTTGTTTAATCAAAATACAGTACTGTATTAACAATAAGTGTTTTTACTCACGAACTGACTGTCCATGTGGACGTATTCATTATGCAGTGTATATTATACTGCCTATAGCACATTAGCGTACAATATAGAGAATGAAGTTAAATTGAAAAATAATCATAATATGAATATTTAAACACATTCTTTAAAATGGTGGCCGTTTATTTCGATACAGGCTTCAGTGCTATTGTGGATATTATCGCACTATAGACTATTGCATCTAATTCCAATTGCCAGTTTCGTCCTTCGTACTAGTAACTTATGTTGAAATTATTCTGTACCTACTCTATAAAAGAATACCTTACGTACTGTAAATTCAGTCTTCACTTCTGCCCGATCCGCACAGATAAAATTACTCAGACATGCTATCTACTGTCCGTCCTAGTGGTTATGTTGCAGGATCGTAGAAATGGGGGAAATCACGTGACAGTTGATTACTTAACGAGGTCCTTTTATTTAAGTTGTTTTAAACAGTTGTATAATATTACGTAAACGACCAATTCCTAACAGAAATTAATGTTTTCAGAAAAGAGCTAAGACAGGCCAGCTTTTACAGAGGGGCGAACAGAAGCAGGTGGGGGAAATCGGGATGCGACGTAGGCAAACGGACAGTACCTGTGCGAAAATATGATTCAATATTGATAGCTCTTTCGTCACTGGAAAATGCGAACATATTTCTGGAACGTACTATACTCACTAACTCAGTACTGTTGATCGTAAGGCAACTTTGACTCCATACGCTGTCTTGGTTCTGTGTGGAGGACGGAAGTAAACTCAGGTACAATAAAAATTGAAGTAAAAATAAAATGATGTCCCTTTAGAAGAAACCTTTGCAGAGCCGCTGCAGTACGATGACATCTTGGTTAGCAATAATACAAATTACAACATTGAAGCGGAAAATAATGACTTGACTTCAGAAAAGCGTTGTTATTAAAAGATAGTCATAGTTATTGCAGTCTCTGTTTTAACACACCTGTGGTAGTAGAGTCTCTCGATGACGAGTATAGAAGCGGAGGCAAACACTCCGAACAGGAGGGTGAAGTAGGCGAATGTGATGGTGACTATCTCGACACTCACCACATCCTTCGTCAGGACGCACAAGGGTTTGGGCGGCATCCACTCCTTCCACTTGTACTTCATCAGCCCTCGCTCCCAAACTTGTCGGTACCTGAAATAAAGGAGATCGCTGTACTGCAGCCTCAAGAAATCAAATATTGTCGAATATTGCTGTAACAGCGTGAAATTCCGAATAGAATTTCTTAATATTAATTTATGTTTGATATTTATTTTAAATAATCACACGATTTGAAGGATCAGACGATTTTTCCTCATACTGTACCGTAAGAATCGGTTATGATTACAAAAAGAATGAGCTAGTATGTAATATATGTATGTATGCATGTATGTATGTATTCATTAATATAGATTTTATTCCCATTTAACTTCCTCTTCAGTCATTTTATTCGTATAGTATTGTAACGTTAAATAACAATGGCACTAGGCTATGTGGTTTTATAATATCACATTCTAACAGTCATGATGTCGGTTACGTCTCCAAAATGTTGTTTATGAATTTAAAACCTGCCTACAGCACTTTTTCTCAAAACAATCTAGCCTTTCGATCCCCAAAAACGAAAACAATGATAATAATAATAATAATAATAATAATAATAATAATAATAATAATAATAATAATAATAATAATAATAATAAATTTAATACCACACGACTCATTTTATGTCACTTGAATTTCAATTTTTAAGGGCATAAAGGGCAACGTCATTGCGGTCATTTAAAATTTTGTAAAATGACTTTTTTTTACAATTGTATGTCCCCATTTTTAACTTTACATTATTCGAAATTAATGCTCCAAAGTGGACTTATTTAACATCCTTTACAGTTATTTTTATTTATCATTTGCAAATAAATTTCATTAACTAAAAAAACTTCGTTTAAAAAAATAAGTTAAACATTTGAGGAAATGCGGCATTAGTTATTTACGATATGAGTTTCGTAATGTTTCATATTACGATACGAGATTGGAAAGTTGTCAAACGAGATTTGATAACCAGTCGAATATCGCAATGTGAAGTTACGATAAGTATATCGTACAATGCTTCATCCACTTTGATAAATAATTGATTTTTAATGAAAGTAATTATATTATTTTTATTAGTTTTGAACATATATTTTGTGTAGAGGCGACTGTAATATTATTAGTTTCTTCCTGCGAGAGGCGATTCGTTTATGTTTGCTTTATTAGGTTTGAACACGATAGGTTTTTGTTTATAACAGAAGAACATCAGTACTAGGAGAAATAAACAAACATTGTTAAAATGAGTTCAAACGAGGATTCAGCTACTGGAAATGCTGCAAGTTTTGCAATTGAATGAAATCCCGCGTTAAGATATGAAGTGGAATATAAACACATTGAAGACTGGTGTTCCAAACGAAAAGATGAAGGCTATCAGGATAAGAAATCTAGTATGTTTTCAAAAGAGGACATTCACAGATTCCTATTGGAAGCAGACGACAGACGTTATTTGATAATTAATCATTATGTAACTAGTTGCGTGATAGAAGTATCATTTCCTAACCAGTTGCATAATAGAAGTCTCAAAGTCCACATACATAATCAAAATGGATAAATATTCTTATTCCATCTACGGGACTGCCTCATTAGACGGAACGTAATACACAGAGCAAAGAGAAAATGTAATTAGAAGAAGAGAGCAGGAAAGAAGGCAAAAGAGACGCGTAGTAAAAGAACAAAAACTGATATTAAGAACGGGTAAGATAAAAAAATAACGAATAAACCTGTAAATAAACGGATTAAATATTGAAACAAGTGTACTTCTCCTTAGGACACAAAGTATAGCCTAATTGATATTTTGAAGGAAATAGTAATGTATAATAATTCTGTTATTGTATACTTCTCCAATTCACTGTGGGCTAAAGCAAGGAGATGCACTATCACCTTTACTTTTTAACTTCGCTTTAGAGTATGCCATTAGGAAAGTCCAGGATAACAGAGGGTTTGGAATTCAACGGGTTACATCAGCTGCTTGTCTATGCGGATGACGTGAATATGTTAGGAGAAAATCCACAAACGATTAGGGAAAACACGGGAATTTTACTGGAAGCAAGTAAAGAGATAGGTTTGGAAGTAAATCCCGAAAAGACAAAGTATATGATTATGTCTCGTGACGAGAATATTGTACGAAATGGAAATATAAAAATTGGAAATTTATCTTTTGAAGAGGTGGAGAAGTTCAAATACCTAGGAGCAACAGTAACAAATATAAATGATACTCGGGAGGAAATTAAACACAGAATAAATATGCGAAATGCGTGTTATTATTCGGTTGAGAAACTTTTATCATCCAGTCTGCTGTCGAAAAATCTGAAAGTTAGAATTTATAAAACAGTTATATTACCGGCTGTTCTGTATGGTTGTGAAACTTGGACTCTCACTTTGAGAGAGGAACAGAGATTAAGGGTGTTTGAGAATAAGGTTCTTAGGAAAATATTTGGGGCTAAGAGGGATGAAGTTACAGGAGAATGGAGAAAGTAACACAACACAGAACTACACACATTGTATTTTTCACCTGACATAATTAGGAACATTAAATCCAGACGTTTGAACTGGGCAGGGCAAGTAGCACATATGGAAGAATCCAGAAATGCATATAGAGTGTTAGTTGGGAGGCCGGAGGGAAAAAGACCTTTAGGGAGGCCGTGACGTAGATGGGAAGATAATATTAAAATGGATTTGAGGGAGGTGGGGATATGATGATAGAGAATGTATTAATCTTGCTCAGGATAGGGACCAACGGCGGGCTTATGTGAGGGCGGAAATGAACCTCCGGGTTCCTTAAAAGCCAGTAGGTAAGTAAGTAAGTAATGTATACTTCGCACTGTCATTAATAACTGTGGAGTATTATTATTTTATTGTTCATTTTTGTGATCACAATAATATTGCTTAAGTAAAAGTGAACATAAAAAGAGGTACTTAAATTTGAAAAAATATTCAATTGTATATATGAGTACATCTCATTCTTTTCTTTCACATCTTTTGTTTGTTGGTATTGTGTTTGGATTATCCGCCTCACAAAATTATACTGTACCCAAAAATTTAAGAAAAACGGTCATAATTCCATCTCACAATCATTACAGCTGTACACATGCGAAAATTGTTCGAATATTTCTGAATCTCATTTGACTTAAGATATTGTTATACTAGACGATACTGTGACTTTAAGAAATAATAATTGAGACAGGGAGATCAAAAACCCGCTAACTCCAATTTTTCACAAAATTGAGTTATAGGCTGGATGATGCTTTTTAGTTTGTCCCGCATGCGTGGAAGGCGAGAATACACTAATATCGACATTCATCTGCATTCTGGGGACTGTTTTAAAACTCGTGGAAATCAGAACTCCACATACTCCATGGAATAAGAGAGTTTTAGCATTCCAAGCTTAATTTCCCGGTAGGTGGCAACACTATCGTTCAACCAGCTGAATAATGTAATGCGGTATTCAGAATCTCTAAAAAATATATATGATATCCATGTAAGTAAGACTATGAAAGGCACAATATGGAGTCGGTTTAGCTTCCAGAAACCCAATACAGATGCTTCATTCCCCAGTCAACTAAAGTACAATTCAGCATTGCCATTGAAAGAAGAAAAGAAAAGGATTGCAAAATGTAATGCAGTTTATTTCTGAGGAAAGTAGGATGTATTACATTATAAGAAAGAAGTGAGCACAAACATGCAATTTAGTTTCGTTTGAGTTACTTCTCTTTACTATTAGTAGGATGTATTACCAAACTCTATTTGCGGACAGTAATAATCTAGATGCACAGGAAGAACATGAGAGTGGGAGAAAAAACAAAATCTGTAACATGAACCTCAGACTGTGTTAACATTTTAATATTGTTTGTGGTTTTATTTTTGTATTTTGATGTGCTTTATGGTAATTTGTGACTTTCTGTCTCATATATTTGAAATTAAAAAAAATGTAAAAATGTTAATCTTGATAATAAACTTCCATTTTTTCGTATATTTCAATGTTTCATAAGGGATTTATTATATATGTATTTTTTTCTTCACATGGCTCATATTTATTCACTTTTCTTAATTCACACACTGTGGAGTCAGAAAACCACTAACTCCAGCAGTGTTTATTTCAAATTATAGCGTAAGATAATGTAAAAATTTAGGTTTTGAAGTATTTAATTAATAAAGAATGTAATTTTACACAATATTAATAGGTAACTGTATAATATATAAAGTTAGTAAGACGTGTGAAGTTTTTTCTGTCTCCTGTAAAGTTTGGTTTATTGGAATTAGGGAGTTTTTGATTTCCCGTCTCAATTACAGAACACCAGTGGTGTGTTAAACACATTTAACTACCTAAGCTATTTAATTGACAGACAGCTATGCTGAAGTATTGCTTTCTGAGAGAATACATTAAATTACTGACCCATACGCGAACATATCTTTGTACGGCGACCCCTTCTGCATAAGAGGATACGTGCTGCCGACGAGGTTTGGAAAGAGTGGTATTTCGGTCACGTCACATTTCTCAGAGTCTGAGAACATGTTATCAATATGGGGATAAGCTTGAATCTGCTCCACTTGGAAAACAAATGGCTCTTCCTTCATTTTCTTCACGCCGATGTCGACTCGGTAAGTGTTGGGGTGCGATTGAGTGGCAGGGAACACCTTCTTCTCGTACAGTTCGTGCACCAGCGGGTTGGTGGAGGCCTGCAATGAGCATAAACCAACATTTGGCTGAATATGTCTGCGTTTCGATCTTCAACAGAGTTAAGGGGAATCTGTAGACTACATCGAATTTTGACAAAAAAAATGAAATTTTGGTTTTTATCGTTTTTCGGTACTTTAATATGTGTAAAATGATAATATTATGTTATTTCTTATAATTGTCAGCTTTTTAGCCCTATCTTCAGCAAAAATTTTTTGGTAATTCTTAATGAAAAGAAATGTTATCAATGAAAAATTTTTTCTTGTCAACCGCTCAGTGGAATTTTAAATTTATTTAGTCGATTGTATACATAAAAGTATGTTACATATGCCCTATTTTTTCTACATTTGTATCTTTTATCGTTTATGAAAAAAGTGCGCCCTAAATTGAGGAATTTAACACTGTAAGATATGGAAACTTTGACACCATTTTTCTCCACATTTCCTATTTTTTGTATCATTGGTACACATTTCTCAGAAAGTATTATACCCGTAAGGCTGAAATTAACATAAAATATCAATGTGATAGAATTTTACACAGTAAGCTAAAAAATTAAGTTTATTTATGTCTTGAGCAAAAATAAAAAAAAAATAATTTGCAGTCATTTTTAATGCAAAAAATGTTATCAATGAATTTTTTTTTTTTCATTTTGCCAACCGCTCAGTGGAATTTTAAATTTATTTAACCGGTTGTAGGCCTATACATAAGGGTATGTTACATAATGTTCCATTTTTTTTTACATTTGTATGTTTTATAACATCTGAAAAAAGTATACCCAAAATTGAGAAATTTAACATTGTAAGATACGGAAGTACAGACTCCCCTTAAGGAATTTTGCTTATGAGGTCGCGTGGTGTAATGAATAAATACTTTCGAATAGACGATATGGAATGAGCTATGTGTGGACAGCTTCAAATACTTGGGGTGTACTGTAAGCAGTAACATGAGCTGATGCCAGGAAGTCAAAAGGAGGATAGCAATAGCAAAGGAACTTTTAGTAGAAAAAAGAACGTCTTCTGCGGACCTCTGGAAAAGGAATTAAGGAAGAGACTACTGAAGTGCTTTGTGTGGAGTGTGACATTGAATGGGGGCAGAAATATGGATATTACGAAGAAGTGAAGAGAAGCGAATAGAAGCATTTGAAATGTGGATATGGAGAAGAACGGAACGTGTGAAATGGACGGTCATAATAAGAACTGAAGCTGTGTTGGAAAGAGTGGGTGAAGAAACTGACTGGTTGGGTCACTGGCTGAGAAGAAACTGCCTACTGAAGGATGCACTGGAAGAAATGGTGAACGGGAGAAGAGTTCAGGGCAGAAGAAGATATCAGATGATAGACGATATTAAGATATATGAATCATATGTGGAGACCAAGAGGAAGGCGGAAAATAGGAAAGACTGGAGAAGCTGGGTTTGCAGTGAAAGACCTGCCCTTGGAGAGAACACTATGATTAATGAATGAATATGGTTATATTTTTATGTCCTGTGAAATGAAATACTGATAACTACAGAATTCAATTTCAGAATAAAGTACATACAAATTTGCGCAGCTTGGAAGATAAAGAGTACCCACTTTTGAACCACATCTGCAAGCTCTTGTTCTGATATTTTAATTGTTTTTGATGCTTAACACAAAATGACTTTTCTTAAGAATAAAGTTATTGCTGCGATACAGAAATTATTTTGAATGGGATCAGTTTTGACATGAACATTTTTATTACAATAATCTCGGAATAAGGTCCTGAGGTGCAGGTACCTTATATTTATTTATTTATTTATTTATTTATTTATTTATTTACTTATTTATTTAACCTGGTAGAGATAAGGCCATCAGGCCTTCTCTTCCCATCTACGAGGGGATTACAACTGCAATATTAAGAATACAATTACAATTATAATTACTGGCAACAGGCCATGATTGTTTGGCCAAACACCTGCATAGAATTGGAATATATCAGTCCCCTAACTGCCCATTGTGCAACTCAAACCAAGAAATGGATTCGGAACACCTCAAAATCTGTGCTTCAGTGGCTGGTCATGATAATATATTTGAAAAATATTGGAGTGCAAGAGGTCAAATGACTTTATTGTCAAATACCTGGCATTAGAAAACAACAATTATAATTACAATTAATATTAAATTTACAAATACAATAAAAATCGAAGTGCTAAAAGATTAACTAATTAATAAAAGCTAGACAGTTTATTGTAGAAGTTAAGAAGAAAGAAACATTTTTTTTTATTAATTAAGTAAAAATTAAACCTACTCTACACAGTAAGAAAAATGCTTAATAAGTTTGCTTTTGAACGCTACTAAATTCCGACAGTCTCTGATGTCACTGGGTAGGATATTCCACAAGCGCGAGAGCGAGATTGTGTATGATGATGAATACGATGATGTCTTATGTGTTGGTATGGCTAGTATGCGGCTATTTTGCGTGCGTGTGAAGAGATTATGATATGACGACAGGTAACTGAAACGGGAGGCAAGGTAAGTAGGTGTAGAAGTGTGAAGGACTTGGAAAAGGAGAACGAGAGAATGAAAATTTCTACGTTCGTTAAGTCGTAGCCAGTTTAGAGTTTGGAAGGATGGGGTAATGTGGTCAGCGCGACGGACATCGCAGACGAAGCGAACACAAGAATTATGAACACGTTGTAATTTTTGCGACTGGTTGACATTGAGGTCAGTCAGTAGAAAATCACAGTAATCGAAGTGGGGCATTACTAGTGTTTCCACTAGTGTATTTTCTTGAGTGATAGCGGGAGGAATTTTCGAATGCTGTTTAAGGAATGTAGTATGGAAAGAACTTTTTTGATAATATGAGTTACTTGGTTATTCCAGTTTAAATGCGTATCAAAGTAAACTCCTATTTTTTTAACACAGGAAGCAGATATGTAGATATAGATATGCAACTATGTGTTATGGACAGCATTCGTACCTCAAACAATCCTCTGTTGTGGCTGACATTTTCGTAGCCTACCTGGAGGCTACAGTCGATGAGGTTTTGGATAGTGCGGATGGTTTTCTCAGGCTCAGTGAGCAGGGAGGACACGATACCTCCGCCGTAATAATTGTTGAGCAGCACCACCTGTATCAGTGTGAAGAGCAGGACGATGCGAAACGTGACGGATTTGGATTCCATCTCCGAGCCTGGAAAAGAAAAGAAATGAATCTAATAAGTGACTTCAGTAAGTTCCTTATACATAGGGCCACATGTTACCAGAGTCCACACGTAATCTTTTCCGGCGTGGAAAATTACGTTCTTCTTAAAACATGGAAAGGTTCTGAAGACACTTCGTAATAAAATCTGATGGTGCGAGTATTTCCTCTAGTGTGAAAGTGCGTAATTAAAAGTACAGTATATTATTCTAACCTCGATATCCATGCCGATATTTTTATCTCTATCCAATAATAGATTTAGATTTCAGTCAGTATCATCACGTAAGTTTTCATCCAGTGTTACTTTGGTAGATAAAACACTCTTATAAGAAAATAAATAAACTGCACTGACAGACAATTTTCTATTTATCGATACGTAAATCTGACGCACACTTCCAAATGTATTTTATAATAACTTAGTTAAGCGTATAAAAGCTGGTTCACAATAAACCGGGAACGAGAACCAGAATGAAAACGAGAAGTAGAGGACGTGGATATGAAAATTTTTGATTCACAATAAACCGAGAACGTAGACGACAATGCATATCGATATGTATGTCAATAACGATATGTAAAGTCGATATTACGCATTCTGACGTTAATTGTGTATAATTGACCAATGGCGTTCTCTCATGAGTACAAGGCAGCCAACATAAACACAGGTTAAACAACTTCGAAATTTCAACTGAAACATTTCATTAGGTACGGTACCGGTACTATAAATATGCCCATGCATCTTTATTATCAGAATCTATTTTAAGTCTACCATAACGTAAAATAATTAGAGAAGAAAGATTTGTAATAGAACAAAAATGAACACAAAAGTAGTTATTGAATTGAAGCGTGAATATGTAGTGTGTAATACAACCAGTAGAGTAATAAAATATGATTCACTTACGATCGGTGTTCAAAGATGCAGCTATTGAAAGCCACGTATTCTTCTTCATTTTTTCATTTTTATACGAGGCGCGCCGCTTATCGTAAACGTGAGGATTTTCCTCAACACTTAATATCAGAATCTCATCAAATAAAACTTGCTCCATGATGCACAGCACAGAACAAAATAATGCATAGGTTATGTCACGGTCTTCTTGCTTCAAAATATACGACGACAAAATAGCTTTTAGATGGCAATAGAATGAATCTAGTGGGCTGTGATCGGAAACGTGAACGCCAAAGTTGAAACTTAGCCAAATCTCCGTTCCCGATCTCGGGCTCCGGCAAGCTTTTCGTTAATTGTGAATGCTCACATTTAAATGTATAAATTTTAACAATTTTACCGTTTTCGTTTTCGTTCCGATTCTCGTTTCCTGTTTATTGTGAACCAGCCTTTAGTTGCAGCCTGGTGTCACCACTGATAGTCAGCAACTGACAGACAATTTTCTATTAATATTATCGATACTTCCAAATGTATCTTATAATAACTTAGTTAAACGTATAAGTTGCAGCCTGCTGTCACCAGAGCAGTGTATATTGGAGAGTACCGCATTCTTTTGATCCGACAAATGCCGACGCGGCGGCCATATTTACTCCCTTCGGAGACTCAGTACACCGTAAGACTTGCGTAGGAACACAGGTTTCTAGTGTGATTTTCCATCGTTATCATGAAGAATGCGTGTTGTTGTGCAGTTATCAATGTGTAATCAATTGCTGTTGTACTGAATTAGCATTACAGCTTATTGTCTATGCGGGTGACGTGAATATATTAGGAGAAAATACACAAACTATTAGGGAAAACACGGGAACTTTACTGAAGCAAGTAAAGCGATCGGTTTGGAAGTAAATCCCGAAAAGACAAAGTATATGATTATGTCTCGTGACCAGAATATTATATGAAATGGAAATATAAAAATTAGAAATTTATTCTTCAAAGAGGTAGAAAAATTAATATATCTTGGAGCAACAGTAACAAATATAAATGACACTCGGGAGGAAATTAAACGCAGAATAAATATGGGAAATGCTTGTTATTATTCGGCTGAGAAGATTTTGTCATCTTGTCTGCTATAAAAAAAATCTGAAAGTTAGAATTTATAAAACAGTTATATTACCGGTTGTTCTGTATGGTTGTGGAACTAGAACTCTCACTTTGACGAACAGAGATTAAGAGTGCTTGAGAATAAGGTTCTTAGGAAAATATTTGTGGCTAAGAGGGATGAAGTTACAGGACAATGGAGAAAGTTACACAACGCAGAACTGCACGCATTGTATTCTTCACCTGACATAATTAGGAAGATTAAATCCAGACGTTTGAGATGAGCAGGGCATGTAGCACGTATGGACGAATCCAGAAATCCATATAGATTATTGTTGGAAAGCCGGAGGGAAAAAGACCTTTGGGGAAGTTTGCGATTCTGAACAATTAGTTGAGTTTCTAGGTATAGATGTAAGTAAACCCTAAACAGAAAGGTCTAGTGAAGATGAATCTGAGCAAAAGAAATTGATATAGGCTAAATTTTTAATTACCTGGAAATATTGACTTGAGTGAACAACAAGCTCTTTACTACTTGTTGGGATCAGTATTGTTCAAAATAAAACAAAATAAGTTGTATAATATTTGTGAAAACTGTATTTCATATCTAATGATAAATTATCTAGCTTTAATTATTCAGGCAATCTTTTCGTACTTTAATTTTATTGTAATTGTAAATTTAATACTAACTGTAATATTATTTGTAATTGTAATTGTAAATTTAATACTAATTGTAATTTTATTGTTGATATTGTAGTTGGAATCTCCTGGTAGAGGGGCAGAGAAGGCCTGACGGCCTTATCTCTACCAGGTTAAATAAATAAATACTAATACTAATACTAAAATAACTGATAACTGGGATGAATCTATAAATTTTATTAGCATATTAGTGACTCTCAAGTCGCACATGGAAAAGTCACGTATACCCTTATAAATTCGTGTTTGATATAATTCTAAATGCAGAAAAATGTGAAACGTTGGTAGAAAATGTATTGACACTAAAAGATTTGAAGTCTTTATTCATTAACACTTCAACTCATACGTTCTCAATTCGTTATAATATATTTGAAAAAGTCTTATCACTATTTTAGAACTAGAATATATTTATTGTTAAGAAAATTGTCTGTTATAGCAAATGCACGACAACAATTTGCTAAATGTGGCGGTCGAAATGTTGGTGTGAGAATTGCATTAGAAAATTATGGACATAACATAGATAATAAAGTGTTACCTCCCATGAGTCATTTCGCTATGACAATAATGTTTGTTAATTCTTGTCTCCTGTGTTCAATAAACCATAACAACATGTGTGATATCGCCTTTAATCACCATCGTTCTAGCATTACTGCTTACGCTTCTGTGCCGAGCAAGGAGTAAATATGGCTGCCGCCGTCGAGAATGCGGTACTCTCTTAATATACACTGCTCTGGCTGTCACCACTGACAGATGGAGGGTCTTGTTTGACGGGAAAAGTAGTGAGGGTCATTATACGTAAAATTACGTACGATAGCGTTCTAGGGTTAACGGATACGATAGTCTCTGACCTTGTTCGCTGACAGCTCCCACAGTAGCCAGCATCGTAGCACTCCAGGAGCTCTCCAAGGTGGACTCGTCAGACTTGGACTCCAACCAGGCGGCCAGCTTCATGGTTATGAGCACCAGCAGCCACGTGCCCAGCACGCACATCCACACCTGCACGGTGAAGGGCATCAGCAGTGCGTTACGCACGTTCTCCACTTTGGGGTGCCGGAACATGGCTGCCGTGCTGTAACACGCATCGAGCTTGACTAGCGAGTAGAGTTGGGCAACACGATTCTTTTTCAGAAGTCGATTCCAACGATTCAATCATACATTACGAATCGATTCTAACGATTCGTTCACGATTCTTCTCAGTCTGCGATTCCAACTATTCTTTTGAATCGTCAAGGAGTTCACGATTCTTCCCAGTCTGCGATTCCAACTATTCTTTTGAATCGTCAAGGAGTTCACGATTCTTCCCACTCTGCGATTCCAACTATTCTTTTGAATCGTCAAGGAGTTCACGATTCTTCCCAGTCTGCGATTCCAACTATTCTTTTGAATCGTCAAGGAGTTCACGATTCTTCCCACTCTGCGATTCCAACTATTCTTTTGAATCGTCAAGGAGTTGGCGATTCTTCCCAGTCTGCGATTCCAACTATTCTTTTGAATCGTCAAGGAGTTCACGATTCTTCCCAGTCTGCGATTCCAACTATTCTTTTGAATCGTCAAGGAGTTGGCGATTCTTCCCACTCTGCGATTCCAACTATTCTTTTGAATCGTCAAGGAGTTCACGATTCTTCCCAGTCTGCGATTCCAACTATTCTTTTGAATCGTCAAAGAGTTCACGATTCTTCCCAGTCTGCGATTCCAACTATTCTTTTGAATCGTCAAGGAGTTCACGATTCTTCCCAGTCTGCGATTCCAACTATTCTTTTGAATCGTCAAAGAGTTCACGATTCTTCCCAGTCTGCGATTCCAACTATTCTTTTGAATCGTCAAGGAGTTCACGATTCTTCCCAGTCTGCGATTCCAACTATTCTTTTGAATCGTCAAAGAGTTCACGATTCTTCCCAGTCTGCGATTCCAACTATTCTTTTGAATCGTCAAGGAGTTCACGATTCTTCCCACTCTGCGATTCCAACTATTCTTTTGAATCGTCAAGGAGTTGGCGATTCTTCCCAGTCTGCGATTCCAACTATTCTTTTGAATCGTCAAGGAGTTCACGATTCTTCCCAGTCTGCGATTCCAACTATTCTTTTGAATCGTCAAGGAGTTCACGATTCTTCCCAGTCTGCGATTCCAACTATTCTTTTGAATCGTCAAGGAGTTGGCGATTCTTCCCAGTCTGCGATTCCAACTATTCTTTTGAATCGTCGCAAGACACTTTCCTTTGAAACCACGCGTAGAACAAAAACGTTCTACATCTCTCGCATAGATGGCATAAGAGGCGAGACATTGGATTGTCTCTTTCTCATTGGCTGGAACCATTCAGTATGACCTCCATTAGTCTACAAAATTACCCAAGATAATGTCTCTAAATTTATCAGCTGAACCTTATTATGAAGTACATTGTTTGCATTACATCTCTATTTAACTATGCAAATTTCAGGTTTGTGTTCATTATTTTCCATACTTAACAAATGCAGTACATATTTTGATTTCACTCTCGCTCGGGAGCATTCGGCACGGTTCGGAAATGTCCGTTGACAGGTTACATCAAACAACTAATAGAATCGTGGGTTACGATACCATGCCGATTCCTTACGATTCTTTTGAACGACGATTCGTTACGATTCTTTTCAACGACGATTCGTTGATACCACGAATCGATTCTTACGATTCTTTATTATTAGTCGTTCGAATGAACGATTCGTTCACGAATCAACCCAACTCTACTAGCGAGCGACTGTGTTCGGGTGGGGATTCGAGTCCCGCTTGGACATATTATATCTGATTTCTTCCGAGGTTTTCCCGATAGTATAGAGGTAGAGGTAGAGACACTTATCGGGCAGAACATGGAGCATCACTAACAAGGGAAGGGTTTCGGCTCGAACAGGAATTTTTGGTTAAAAATTTGTACAGAGACTTACCTCACAAAGGTGATGAAGACCGTAAAAGCATTCATTTGTGTAACTCTCCGTTTGGTTGGTATTGGTCAATACACTTCTTTAAAAATGTACATGAGGATTCTCTATAAAATGCATGAAACAGCATGGAGCAGAGCAATAAGCACAACACGCAGAAGCAACACCTGAACAATCTTCTGAACCACACTCCAGTGCTGGAAAATCAAATGCCACCTGAATTACATTTTTGAAGTCCGAGACTTGTTCAGGATTCACGTAACCAGATGACAGCCAGGAATACTGAAGCATAGGGCGGTATACTGGAGCAGACAACTGGTTATGAATAACAGAGTGCATTTTCATTATAAACACTCGATTTCCAAGTTAAGTTCTGGATTCTCAGCAAGAGTCCTTATGAAATCTGTTATCCCCCGAGCATATATTTTATATTGTCTAAGGAAATAGATATCCAGAGGCTAGAAATATTTAGTTTTTTTTAGGTGGAATGATCATACATTCCATGTCCCAGGCTTGGAATGATTCATTTATTAAGGTTGCGTCCTTGTGCGCATTCAATGACTCACACAACAGTGTACATTTTTTATTAGCTGCAATATTTTCAGACAGAACGTTAGAGAAAAAAGTTCTTAAATGGGCTTTAGACATTTTACTACTCGCACTAGCTTCTAGGCTAGGATAGGCTTACGGGTAAGCTGTCCCATCCCCTTAACTTGTGCAGTGCTCTCCCCACCCCTCAACTTGTGCAGTGCTCTAACAGACAAACCACACATTACACAAACGAATGCTTTTGGGAGCTTTACAGAGATGTAAAGATGGGCCTGTATACAAATTTTGGATACGAAATTCCTGTTCGAGCCGAAACCTTTCCCTTGTAAGGGCTACAGCGTAAGTAGGCTTCTTTTGCACTTGTTATTGAATGAGTTGCATGCCAGCTAAGCACGCTACAGCATCCGCCACATCGAGCATTCCTCTCAGCAACAAAATCCGCGTACTTTGCCTCTTGTAGTTGTTTACCGTACGTCACAGATCTTCATGAATCGTCATGGCGAAGTGGAAGAAACTCGAGGATCCGGATCTAAGAGTCGTCTAGAATCCACCACCACTGCCATCTATAAATCTTTGAACAAACTGCAAAGAACACCCACCATGGCGAATGCTCGCTTTTGCGTCACGCAAACACAATTGATGCCCTATTTTTCGAGACGAGATGAGATGATAATGAAAGGGAAATTGTAGAGAGGTTTGATTGAATGACAAAGAGAGAAACGGGAGAACAGCGGAGAAAACTCTTTGAACCAAGGCACTGTCCACCACAAATACAGCTCCGTCATCAGCGAGATTTGAACTCTGGTCCGCGGTCGTCGTAAACCAGTTGAACTACTAAAGCGACAGTAAGGAGATTGTACGGTAATCCCATGAGATACTCGACTCATCTCGCTACTACCTAATCCACAGACCCTAGATAACAACGCTATTAAGTGTTGTTAAATAACCTATTAAAAATATAGCAACCAAAGAAATGTCATACCCGGTACTCTATTTCTACTTCTCCAAGGAATTATTCCTATCGACACTTTTCCAATTATGAAATGCTTCTCTTACGCTACAAGCCCCTTCCGGCATGTGACATAGAATAACACGTGTTAAAACTTATTCATAAGCTCACCTCTGATCCTTTATTCAACCAGCAAGGATCCATTTCATAAAATTTTTCCTCCCATAAACACCATAAATGTCTGGTAGATTGTCCTAGTTTTTACTATAGACTTTCATAAACCTACCTCAGAAACTAAAATCTTATTCATTAGTAGACTTCGTGGAATTGCCACGAGAATCGCAAGGTTTACTACGCAAGTGGTATAGACTATATGAGGAGCGGGCGTGCAAAGGATGGAGTATGCCTCTAATGTAAACACTGAGCAGTATACTGCGGTTACAGCAAAACCTGTATCCTGCAGTCAAGAAATATAATGAACGATCATTGAAGTAGGAATGTCTAAACATGTAAATACACAATTATTTTATAGTGAGATATATTAACTCAAAATTTAATGTAAGATATTCACATCATCCTTGAATGTGTGCATTGCAGTGAAAAGTTACGTACATTTTGAGCGACTGCAAAGTAACTTCGTCCGATGGTCACTTAAACAGTTTTTAATTTGGGAAAATGTACGTTCAACATCACACGATGTAGTAGGTGTATATTTGAAGAACGGGAAGTCACTACTTTTTAGTACACCAACTTCAGACGTCTTGTCGTGACCTGATGGTACATCATTTACAATACGAAGTTGTGAATAGGCAGAATTTTTACCAATAATGTTTCTCAACTTACATTTCATTTTTTCTGAAATTAGTGAATTGTTATTTTGGATGACGGATTGTGATACTTTATCCACTATATTAAGGGCTTCTGAGAGTTGTAGTTTAGACGATTCTAACAGGATGATGCTTTTCGACACGATTTTAAAATCAGAATCAATGAACAGAATATATTCCAATAGCTGTTCAGAAGGCAATGATTTTACAGCTGCAACAGCGAAACTGTCTGTGCTATCCAATGCATCAATTACCTCTATTATTTTGCCGTAATGTTCTGCATAATAATTAACAGCATCCAACCACGTTCCCCAACGGGTCAAGACTGGCTGCGGAGGTAAGGGTATTCCAGGGGCAATTATTTGGAACAGCAACACTCTCATTGTAGCATGTTTGATTGAATTCTTGTCTGCACTGAACAAATGTTAAGCTTTGACAGTAATGCAAAAACAAGTGCTTACTTAGGTATACATTAGCTGTAGGTGCTCTATCTATTTGGACCGATCACAACTCATAACATGAACTGCTTATACTACGAGACCGGGCGGTCGCTCACCTCCTCTACATCGGCAACCTGATTGCATACTGCGTGTGGCAATTCAACGAAGTCTAATCATTAGGTATTTCATAGTAATTGCAGGTAGAAAATGAAAACTAGTTTCATAAATAATATCTAACTTTTTGAAACAAAATTTTACTGTTGTAGAGAATGATGTTCATCTACCGCAGTAAATTACTATAGTAATCTACTAATGTTTCACGAAATGGCCTCCAGATGGTAGTCCGAGATGCTATAGTCGGACTGTACGAGTATAGTGAGTGGGACAGAAACTGACATCTCTTTCTGTCAGTTTTTCTCTGTGTATATACGTGCAACGTGAGATCACATGTCGCTTGAAGAACGATTTCGTGTCATCTGAACTTTTTCATACGGCGTATCAACTAATAAAAATGTATACACAACGGAAGCCTCAATAAAGTACTTTATTGTACAAGCTCTGGCATCGTCAACTCTACTATTCCTAATTATTAGAAAATCAATGATTGAAGAACTATATACATTTTCTAATAATTGTTTAACATCAGTAACTATTCTGTGATGACTCTGTTTAATAATAATGTGAGGATGCTGTAAAATCAACTTCATATGTTACGTAATAGATACTCAGAGAAGAAGAAATCCGTTTCTCAATTCGACAGAACATCCTTGCACTCCACATTTCTGCGCCAAGGGAATTAATCTGAACGTCTACCTAAGAAACCATACAGTCCAGACTTGGAACCATGAGATTACCCTCTGTCTTGTTGCATAAAAACACGTGCTAGGCCATCCCTAAAGGTCACAGAGTGAAGAAAACAGGTTAGCTGTGCTATGGGGTATAGATGACAGAACATTATATAGTCAGTGCAGTAGATAATAGAGCAAGAGTACCGTGGTAATATGGTTAGGTGTCGATTATTATCTAATTGAAACTGTTTTTACCTACCGTATAGAAAATTTAAACATACTCAGTCTTACTAATAAAAACTCTTATCCAGACGTTTAACTGTGTTATACTTATACAATGAGTAGCTCGTTTATAAGTCGTGTGTAAATTCCTTACTAATAATCACTACATACGTCGTGCATAACAGTATAACTGTTACACAGCTACGTCATAGTTTCGTCATTACTTCATTACGAAAGATAATAGAATATCTGAGGTTCTCTGTTGCATCCGGTAGAACGCTCTAGCGTGGCGTGTTAAGTATCGATAGTACAACTGGCTCTAATCGATTACCATACTATATTTTGGTCAAAGAGTACAAGCTACAGCAATGTTATTCTAATTATTCTGTGCTCTTTGGTTTGTTCTTCTTTGGTTACTAGGCAACCATCATCATAAAATGACAGTCGATACGAACAGCTGTTAGAGGGGCGGCCATTTTTTCTCTATATACAACGCTTATACAAGGGGTTTCGTGTATATAACTACTGCAAAGCAATTCCCATTGTATAGTTACAGGCTGTTTATACATCCATCGCTTCTGCGTGGTTTATTAGTAAAGTTTTCTGTCTCAACTCTGCATAAGTCTAGTATAAAAACTATACACGATTTATTTGTAAGACTGACTGTATATACGGCCATAATACAACCACATCTTAAACACACAACCCACGCCACTTCACTATAGTTAGTAAAGGTTTGCGTGTTTTGGTGAACGAGGATCACGCCAATACACAAATATGTAGATGTATCCCATTTTATGTATGCAGCAGCACCTTCTTGTGAAATTGAACGAAGTTTCCCGAAGTACAAATATTGCTTACCGAAAGAAGGTGATTATTTTTGTTTGAAAACTCTAGAATGTGCAGTCTTAGAAAAAAAAGTTTTGTCGCACAAATACTGTATAAGCCCCAGAAGGAGGCAGTGCGCATGATTATACATACAACGAAACAAAACTAATTTTATTACCTCAACTAGTCCTTATCTTGTGTACCAGGTCGCTCGTCCTATGATCATGCGCACTGCCTCCTTTCTGGGACTTAAAAGTATCTGTGCGACAACTTTTTTCTAAGACTGTACACAGTCATTCAATGCAAGGACTGCTCAACATCAAGTCGTAAAACTTATTTATTTTTAAATATTTGAACGGAGGTTCTATTCTTTATTGTTGTGGAAGTTTTGCAATGTTTTTGTTTATCAATACTAATTATAAATCTGTAGCCGAAATTTTTCTGGTAATTTTCGATTTTCCAAAAATAATTGGTCCTAACATATATAATTAACCACCCTGAAACCGAAAATCGTTTTTTTTTTTATTTTTGTTTGTATGTCTGTCTGTCTATATGTCTGTGTGTATGTTTGTTACCTTTTCACGCGATAATGGCTGAACCGATTTCGATGAAATTTGGAATATAAATTAAGTTCGTTGTATCTTAGATTTTGGGCTATATGACATTCAAAATACATTATTTAAAAGGGGGGTTATAAGGGGGCCTGAATTAAATAAATCGAAATATCTCGCTTATTATTGATTTTTGTGAAAAATGTTACATAACAAAAGTTTCTTTAAAAATAATTTTCGATAAGTTTTATTCCTTGAAAAAGTTTGATAGGACTGATATTTAATGAGATAAATGAGTTTTAAAATTAAAATAACTGCCATCTAAGGCCGTATAATGAAATAAAAAACAAATGACTTCGTATATAAGGGGCCTTGGATAGCAACAATCGAAAGCTATGAAAGATAGCCTACAGAGAATGTTTCTGTGTTTGTATGAAGTAATATCGGAAGTTAAATTAACCGATTTGTGTAATTAATAATTATTTCACCATTGGAAAGTGTAGTTTCTCTAGATGGACATAATGCTATAATGTTATTACAGTAACTTCTGATATAACATAATATAATATAATATAATATAATGTAATATTATATAATATAATTTAAGTTATTTGAAGAGTTCAGAACCATAGTGGGCCAAACTCCATTTATTGAATACGTAGAAAAGAAGGGTTAAAATTAAGTTATTACCATAATTCAATGGAAACATATAGCAAGTAAAATAAAGTATAGACATTAAATCTAAATTATGTCAATCTTCATTAAACTATGGTTGCATGTAATAACAATTAAGAAACATGTTAAAGGAATTGTAATTGCACCAAATGAGTGTCTCTGGACCAAAATGATCGCATTTTAATTATTTAAACACAATTTAAATTAAGTAACATATTAAACGATTTATCCTTCTATCAAACACGAATGTTCCCTGGATCTAATGTCCTATTTTAATTATGTAATTACTTTATATTTATTTCTAACGGGTGCAGCGGAGCGCACGGGTACGGCTAGTTACAAATAATTTACTAAATAGGTCTTTTTTTTAGTAATAAACAATCTGTATGTTTTTTTCTTATAATGTAATCAATAATGATCACGTCCTAAAGCAGTATTATGCAGATGAATATACTACTTTCATTCGTGACTGACTGTGCTAGTTTATACATGCTCAGTATCAGTGGTTGGTTCCTTGCCGTATCGTTGGTTGCACAAAACAATGGAGAGCATAGGAGCTATTCCAGCTCAAATCGACCGAAATATAGAGAAAATTGACCTTACAATTTCTAAATACAATAAAACTTCTTCTATCCGTTGAAAACTGTGACACAATGCTTTGTGCAAAGTTTGAGGCATCAGAACTTCATAGTATTTAAATTAAAAATATTTAAATTTATCGTATTTTCATAAAATTTGCAACTTTAAACTGTTGTAGCTCCGAAACCCTTTCACCCAATGATCAAAATCATGGTTTATTTTGATGCTGAGAAATTAAAGTTTCTATTGACATATAAACAGATTTTCTTGCTTTTTATGTAAATGGAGAAATTTAGATTTTTCCTCATTAAGACGGCTTTGCCACCGAAAAAATATTTTAAATATATATAGTTAGATTCCGCATTGAAAGTACAAATAAACACATATTTTTTACTGATGGTGTGTTGATAAGAAAGTATTGAAAATATCAAATAAAGAAAATAAATAGTACGTGCGTGAACTAATCAGCTGACTGTGAGACGGGAGCTAGCCGAGACAAGCAAGGCCAGGAGACATAAACACGTGATGTGTCGTCTAGCAGTCATGGCTGTGCTAGCTTTATCACAGGTTTTCATAAGCACAGGAGTGAAATGACGCCCAACGCTCGCTTATCTTCAGCTTTCGGCCAATGCCTGCGGTACTGCGTCGTTCAAGTCTAGACGTGTGAAAATAATCTACTTAATACTCTTGAAACTTATTGCCATACCACTAAGCAAACAATGCCGAATCCCTCTTAATGAAGGAAGGTTTTTTTCTCAATATTTTTTTACATTTTTACAAATTGTCAAAAAGCCTAAAAGTAAGTAAAATCAGATTATCTGTCTCTCTGTGTACAATAAAAATAAGTATTACTTCTTAACATAACCTACCAAATGTCAGCTTCAAAATGAGCTCTCGTTCAATGTTCTGCAGTAAATGGTTCCAGAGTTCTGAGCGCTGAAATAGGCTTGTTTTTATAAAATACGCTAAGTTTGTCGCTCAATAATACGAAAACCGTTTGACTTTCGATAGTATATTTTTGAAAATGCACTCTTCTCAGCACCTTGTATAAATAGGGAAAAAATTAGAGTATAAAAAATGCGAGGTTTTTTACTGATCGATTTCATATGGAATAGCCCATAGATAAGTGTTCACTAAACTTGTAGTTCATTGTGACCAAACACTGAGCTCTAGTCATCACACAGGATATTACAAAGATGTTCAACATGGTGCACTTTCGTTGTTGAGTATAGATGGATCAATTAGTTGATTAATTAATAGCAATTTTCTTGTCCATTCCAGCAGTCAAGAGACTGTTATGTGAGCTCTAAACCGATAGGCTATTTGGCTCAATCTGACATTCAACATCCTATTGAAAAGACAAAGAAAATAAGCATTGTCAACAAGACAGGTGCTTGCCACATCTAAAAGCACCATCAGTCGAACATTTGCCCTTATTTACAGGCCTGCTTGATACTTACTCAAATAGCCACACTTTCGCTATAAAATCGGCTGCAGCGTCCCTCTCTCGGTACATCAGGAGTGGAGAGGGTGAGAATTTGGCCTCGTTACGTTGCATCATTCCAATCTGGCCCTGGTAAGACCCGTTCTCGAACGGATAGAAGTTAGAGGTGTCTGTCATCATTAGGTTCATACTGGAACAATAATTCGTAATTTGTTGTCAATATTCTAATCCGATCATAATGGCAGAAAGGATATTTCTCTCTCTCTAAATATGGCGTCTTGAGTCTATACAGAGTGTTTAAAAAATACGGGACATAATTTCAGGTATATATTTCCCACATGTAGACAATCAAAATAGTTCATTACAACATGTGTCCGGAAATGCTTTATTTCCGAGTTATGGCCTTCACAACATTGAAATTCACCGGAACGTTTTTCTTTCCGCAAGTCGTTGCCGTCAAATGAGACATTAAGAGGGCACTCTGACAGTTCATTCCGAGGCGAAGGTTACATTCAGTGTTGTGTAGGCGTTAGACTGTGCGACATGTATTCAAATCAAGAGCTGGCAGAGATACACTTCATGTACGGTAAGGCGGACGGCAATGCTGCGCTGGCTCGTCGTTTGTACCAGGAGAGGTACCCACAGCGACAATGTCCAGATCGGAAGACATTTGTACGTCTGTCTCCATTACCGTCTGTGCGAGTATGGAAAATTTAACTCTCCTGGTTTGGGAAGGGGACGACCAAGATCTACAACTCCAGAAGTACCGTACAGGAGGAGATTCTGGAGGCTGTGAACATGACTCCTTCTATCAGCACACGAAGGGTAGCTTTGGAAGTCAATGTTCCTCATACGACTGTCTGGAGACTGTTGAAAGAGTATGAACTGTATCCTTATCATTTGCAACGTGTACAGGCCCTGTCATCAGCAGATTACCCTGCACGAGTTAGGTTCTGTCAGTGTTTCTTGCAGCAGTGTGGTGTAAATCCGAACTTTCCTGCCTCAGTATTATTTACAGATGAAGCACAGTTCACACGAGATGGCATAACAAATTTCCACAATCAGCTTGTATGGGCGTATGAAAACCCACGTGCAACTGTTCCATCTCACCACCAGGTGCGGTTCTCCCTCAACATGTGGGCCGGTATCATTGGTGATCGATTAGTTGGACCCCATGTACTTGTAAACAGACTTACGGGGCAGGCGTACACAAACTTCCTGGAAAACACCATACCTCATGTTTTAGAAGACACTCCACTGATCAATCGTCAACACATTCACTTCTTGCATGATGGCGCTCCTGTACACTTCAGTCGTACGGCTCGCCGGTACTTGGATCGAAGATTTCCTGATCGATGGATAGGTAGAGGTGGCCCAATTGCTTGGCCTCCACGCTCGCCTGATCTGAACCCTCTCGATTTCTACTTGTGGGGCCATTTAAAATCATTGGTTTATTCGTCTCCGGTGCCTGATTTGGAATCCCTTCGGAATCGAATTGTGGCATGTTCTGAGGACATACTCAATACTCCTGGAGTTTGGGATCGTGTTCGCAGGTCAATGAGACATCGATGTGAGGTCTGTATTCAAGCAGGAGGTGGACATTTTGAACATCTTCTGTAATGACAACGACCTGCGGAAAGAAAAACGTTCCGGTGAATTTCAATGTTGTGAAGGCCATAACTCGGAAATGAAGCTTTTCCGGACAGATGTTGTAATGAACTATTTTGATTGTCTACATGTGGGAAATACATACCTAAAATCATGCCCCGTATTTTTTAAAAACCCTGTATAATAATATTATTTTTTTTTTAATTTAAAGGCATAACCAGTCGGAAACAAACCATAAAGGATTTTGTAACTTTGAAATCTGCAGTGCCTGGCAAAAGTGACATAAGTCAGTTTCCACCAAACTTTTTTTGACTATTACACACTTACTACGTCACACTACTTTTGACCAATAAAACGGTACGAAAGGCTGCTTATCAACCAATCATGGCTGCTTATCGCACAATTTTATCGCGTCCCTAGCATTTGTTTAATTTTATCGCGTCCCTAGCATTTGTTTCTTTGTTTGCCAACATTTGAAACTGCGCTGGTCTGGACGTCAAAAAATATATATAAAATTACAAACCACTTCAGTCGATGCACAGCAGTTTCAAATATGACTCGCATTGGCATTCAAGAACAAGAATTAATAAAAATCACTGATCATACCTATGCATCTTCTGAAATCCGATTTACAAATAAATGAAGAGCACCATTCGGAAATCCTGAATAAGTTGAATACACCATGTAGGCCTAAATCAACGAGTTCCACTTCTATTATGCACACGTCCAATATAACATCAATTGAACCACCAACCACATTCAAATTTGAAAATTGTACATTCAATAATTATTCCTTTTAAAATTATTCATTCGGAAATTCTGAATAAGTTGAATACACCATGTAGGCCTAAATCAACGAGTTCCACTTCTATTACGCACACGTCCAATATAACATCAATTGAACCACCAACCACATTCAAATTTGAAAATTGTACATTCAATAATTATTCCTTTTAAAATTATTCATGTTTATTTTTTATGTCATCGTCGTTAATTAAAACTTTTCTAGCTTCTGCTATATGAAATTATGGATAGTCACGTATCAGAGATTGTTTAATATTAAGATTTGTTGAATAGTAATCATTACAGTGTCTGTATAAAGACACTACTGCCATCTAGCATGCATCTAGCGTAATATTTGTAATGTTGAGATGGTACAATAATACATTTGAAGACAGTTGTATTTTCGTAAGTCAATTAATATTTTATTGTATTGGAGTTCTTCGTTACTTCTAATCTTTATATACTTTCTTCTAATCGTGTAATAGTCAATTAAATCCCACTCGAGTTTTGATTTTCTCTAGATAAATCAAAACGTCTAGTGAGATTACTGTTGATAATTTATTGACAACTTACACTAGTTTATGTCGATTTGATTTTTTTCTGTATGAACTTTTGTAATGGGAGAAGTACTTATGTCTCTTTTTCCAAGCGAGCAGATTTTCCGTAAGTTATCAATAAATTTATTATCAAAAAAGGTTTGTGGAAACTGACTTGTGTCACTTTTTCCAGGTACTGCAGAAATACTGAGTAATAAGCTTATTAGATGCGATCATATGTACATAAAATTTCATTTTTCATTCTTTAATCTGTATTGTTGGCTATTAACATCTGTAATATGCTTAAATTAATCATACTTAAATAGATTCTTTGGTCATGTGTTCAGAATAGCCTTGAGTTACCACTAGAGACAAACTGACTTGACGCCCGGTTTCTAGGGAGGACAATAAAACTCCATTTGTGCACAGGAATAGAAACTTAAAATTCTCTCTTTGTAATTTCACTTGATGTTATTAAGTCATGGCAGAGCAGATGTTACCACGGTCTAGTATATACAGTCACGAAGCTCAATAAGTATTAAATATGCATCCATAGATAGTTGCTAACCACCAGGATCGCTAATATCGCCTCATTACAGACAATGCGAAATAGTACCGGCACAGTCTATTGTTCCTAGCACCCTCACAACTCAAGCTTCGTGACTGTATACTCGTATACTAGACTGTGAAGTTACTTACGTGAAATTGAATTTCTGTGCTAGCATCAGAGCTTGTGAATAACTGCATTTCGTCATGATTGTTGTGTAGTTGCTTTCCGTGTGGGTTGTGATGTGTTCGTGTATGTTATCAACTGGCGTGCTGTAGTTGTACACCTGTAACTCAGATACAGTTTCAGGAGAAGTACGGTGAAGATAATGTGATTCTTAAGAATTCTGTGCGTTTACAAATTTTATAAAATATATAATTATTATTATTTTTTTTATATTGTAATATACAGATTCTCAATTTTTCGGTGGACTGTGAAGGAAAGAACAAAAACAGAAGAATATTAACCAGAAATTCGGGCAGAAAGGTGATTTGTGAACAAACCTCTTTTGTAGTATGGTACGGATTACTAGTGGAGGGAGGGACGAGTGCACGCACGCTTAGGCCACTGATATGGGCCCATCAAGTTTTGACTTTGGTGAGAAGTAGCCGTCAAATTTCTCCCGTGGCCCTCTTTCAAGGGCAGAGTTCTTTTACAAGCCGATAATTCAGCAGCCAGACAAAAGCGTAGACTAACTGGACGAAGTTACGCAATAATAAACCAAACGCCAAAAACCTGTTTCGAGATATTGGCCGTTGAAATAAATGTTTTTCTATAAAACATTTTATTCGAGAAGTATTGTAACATTCATCTATTACAAAAATAGCACAAATAATACCAAAGAAAAGGCTAACCGATGTTTAATAAGAGACCAAAAGTTGAATTAAGATTTCAAAGCAAAATAAATAAATCAATTTTATGCAATAAACGAATTTTTTTCATATAAATAGCAGCAAAATTCGGATATCGCATTGTTGATTTTTTTCGAGTTAAACTAGCCTGCCATCAACAGATTTGTACAAATATCTCTTTTTTCTTTTTTTTTCTTCCAAATTGTCGATTGGTCTATTATTGCGTAACTCCGTCCAATTCTTGCTCTCCTTATTCTCTGGTGATAAAATAATATACGGAAGCATTTCTCTTTGTTGTGTACACATCATTGGGATCTTACATTTTAGGAAATTTTTACAAGTAATATTATTCATATTCATGTTCATTTCATTAAGCCTCCAAGCCACAATATCAATTGGCCAAGTCATACAACACGAATTAAAAATACAAAAATTTAAATTTATAATACAATATTTTTATACTTTAAAAATTCATTAATGAAATAGTAAGGATTCTTATCAACCAGTAATAACATTTACTTTTAAATGCATTCTGAGTCCAATTATGACATTTTTATTGGTATTTTATTGTAAAACTTAATACCACATTCCTCCTTAAACTGGCCATTATCGCTATTAAGGGGTCTGTTTCAATTTTGAGAAATCATCTTTATGGGTTTAACAATTTATGTGTTTAGGCTAAGATTGAAGATTGTGATATAAATATAATTTGAAAATTGTAAGCCTCATATTTCAGTTCGTAAACAAACATTTTACATTAATTGTTTATAACACTTTGTCCTTGCGGAAACTCTTTAGTAAGGGAAGTTTGAAGCAATAAACTACTTTATGTAATGTTAACATAGCCTATATATATTTTTATACGTTTTGATCCCTGAAGAATTAAAAAAATATTTAAAAATTACGTGCATGGTGTCATTAACAAGAAAACAAACTCCTTAGTACATTCCTTATAAATGAAAAACTTAGTTTTTGAAAACATGTTCGAAATACAGTAAAACTTCCATTAACCGAACCACTGTCAACCGACTGTTTAACCGAAACTTGTAAGTCGTAAAATTGAATTTTTATAAAGAATGAATGACTAGGTTATTTTACGACGCTTTATCAACAGCTTAGGTTATTTAGCGTCTGAATGGTATGAAGGTGATAATGACGGTGAAATGAGTCCGGGGTCCAGCACCGAAAATTACCCAGCATTTGCTCATACTGGGTTGAGGGAAAACCCCGGAAAAAACCTGAACCAGGTAACTTGCCCCGACCGGAAATCGAACCCGGGCCACCTGGTTTCGCGGCCAGACGTGCTAACCGTTACTCCACAGGTGTGGACTTTTATAAAGAAATTTAAAAGTTATACTGTGTATCGTATTTATAAAATACAAAATTTACGTAGGATTGGGATGTACGGTACGCTCATATTATATTCATTTTTAATTTCAACACTTTATAGACAAACCGAAAGCAAAACTTAGGGTCTTTTATTAAAGAAATAGTGAAGAACTGATATTTATATTTGGTAGTATTGTATGTACATTCATAGTATGAACCATTTTTTTTAAATACACATGATTCTATCATGTACACAATTTATGAATTTGTTTATAACCTTTTAACTAAAAAAAAAAGGTGCCGGTAAAAAATGGGCTTATCCCTCGTTATTTCCAATAACAGAGGTTTTACTGTAGCTGTTTCTTTTTTCAACCACTATAACTTCTGAATATATTTTTTCCTCAGCTATTCGTAAAATTAAAAATAGGAAAGTTAACTCATCTGGTATTGTGTACACATGTATGTCTGATATACCTTGAAAAAAATTAATATAATTCGACACAGAAGACATTGATGCGAAATTAACAACAAAGTCTATGTAGTGAAAATAGTGGAAAATACATGGAGTGTACAGTGCTCATGTATGGTAACGAAGTTTGGATTTTATTAAGGAAACTGAAGACTAGAAGCCTCACATTTAAGAAGCTGAGTCCAGGGCTCACAATATGTTACCGTGTTGTACAAGAAAATTTAATAATATTAATTATGATGGAAGACAAGTAATCATCGCAATTAACTAAAAAAAAGGGTAGAATTAAACGAATGTACAGAAGGGGAGACTGTTGCACCTTTAAACACTTTTCACATTTTATTTATTTATTAATTTTTTTTTTTAATTTTGGGAAATGAAATTTTTTAAAATGAAAAAATGCTTGAAATAATTATTGAAGATGCCTTTACAACATCCTGTATGTATTTTTCTGTTTTACAGATCTATTAACGATGGAAAAAATAAAATGAAGGGACATGTAATGTGTTCAAAGGTACAACAGGTTCATGTACCTTGGAACATATCCTCTGGTACCTCGGAACACATGAAATATAGGTGGGAATATAGCTGTAAAAACTGACAATCATATTTAAAATGTATTTGCAATCATAAACCAGAGCAGGTTTCTCTGATTGAGATTTTATTTCCTGGAGGAGCAATAACTGCTTCAACAGCTTTCTTCAAGGCATCCGGATCAATTGGGGGCCTCTTAACTCCAGACTTACTTCGTGACATGATTGTAAAATAAAACAAAAACAAAAACCGATAGTATCGTGTAATTTGGAACATGTTCCATGGTACAAGATGTTTTGTGTTCAAAGGTATAAGAGGGTGCACTTTTAAACGAATATGTCACCCAAAACTAGAGATTCGAATAAATGATGAAAATTGGAATATATTATTACTCACCAGATGATAGAGAACACACTGTACTTGAATTATTATTTATTATTTGGTTATTTTACGACGCTGTATCAACATCTAGGTTATTTAGCGTCTGAATGATATGAAGGTGATAATGCCGGTGAAATGAGTCCGGGGTCCAGCATCGAAAGTTACCCAGCATTTGCTCGTATTGGGTTGAGGGAAAACCCCGGAAAAAAACCTCAACCAGGTAAATTGTCCCGACCGAGATTCGAACCCGGGCCACCTGGTTTCGCGGCCAGACGTGCTGACCGTTACTCCACAGGTGTGGACTACTGTACTTGAAAGATATTAACAAATACAATCTGGTTTTGTGTTAGAAAACATATATCAATGAACGAAATGTTTACTTTTGGTACCTAAAAAAACTTCTTTTGTGCACGGAACGCACATTTTGCAATAAATCAAACTGAAACTATGATCAGAGCTACTTAACGGCTTTCCCTACAATCTACTTCAACTTGAGTCCTCTAGGTAGCAGCAAAAATTAAAAAACAAAAAATGTTCAAAGGTACACTATGCTAAAGGTACAACAGTCTCCCCTAATAAGTTTTCAGATTTGACTTTGACGAAGTAGGCACCGATACAGGATTGGAATAACGTCTCAGATTATTATCTATGTGATGTAACTTTGTCCTTCGAAGGTCCCAATAACCTCACATGTCGACCTGCAGAGACATAATTCAGCAGAAAAATGAACTTGATGGATGAGAAACATGTGCTGATCATCTGATCCTACTTACCGCGATAGCCGTATCAAACACCAAACCCTGTAAATTTTCTCTCCTCAGGTATTTGAAGCTGGTTATGTTGTACACGAGTCCACTGTTCTTCTCCCAGTGCCCCGCCGGCGTGGCAATGATGGGCAATGTGAAGTTGATCTTGTAGACGTCGTAAAGCTGCACTGCTTGCATAGAGGAGTCTGCAGTAGCCCAAGTGACTTCGCTGTCCACGTTGAGCTTTGCGAACTCTATCTGGGAGTAGTGCCCGGCGCTCCAGACCAGCCAGTGGTGCCTCGTGTTGAGGTAGCGCTGTTCGGAACTCTGAAATGATATGATTCCAATGTATTCGGCGTGGTGCAAGGAACTGGCCACCCTTCCTCATTTATCTCCTGGCCTAGTTGCCTCATAAGTGGTGTCTTGTTGTTATCACTTGTGAGGTTCAGATCTGTCTTCGGACAGTTGACTAAACAACAATTATGTATTAATTATTGACCATGTTTATCAAAGCATTATTATTATTATTATTATTACTATTATTATTATTACTATTATTATTACTATTATTATTACTATTGTTATTGTTATTATTATTACTATTATTATTACTATTACTATTATTATTATTACTATTATTATTACTATTATTATTATTATTATTATTATTATTATTATTATTATTATTATTATTATATTTCCTTGTGTACTTATAGATTTTTACCAAATTCCGATTATAACTATGAGATTAAATGCAAATATTTCAATTGCGGTAGTTTGTTCATCAGACGTCAGGATCTTGATTATTTATTTTTTGTAAAGTCATTAAGGGTGATATTGATTGTGAATCTTTCATAAACAATATCAGTCTTCGTATTCCAGCTAATGGTTTAAGATTTCATAAATTGTTTTATAATAGGAATTCTAAATCTCTGTCTCCGGTCTGCAGCTGTATTAAATATGCTAATTTGCATGGACTCAACTTGGATCCATTTAATGTGTAGTATATCTTTGAGTTTTAACTCACTGATCTAATTTTAATAATTATTTGTCCATTTTTTTTTGCTTACATTTGGTCAATTGATTAATATAGACTATTCCATTATTTCAGTTATCTTGTTGTATAATTTTATAATTTTTATTTGATCTATGATTGATGACTATTATATTGTTTGTATTTCATCTCATTGCCATTTTCTATCATTCATTCTCATCATCAACTGTTGTTTTGTTCTCTTTTGTATCGTGCTAAACTTTAATTGGCCTTGTGCTGTTGTTTTGCACGTTAATATTCTAAATAAATAAATAAAATTACTATTATTATTACTATTGTTATTGTTATTATTATTATTACTATTATTATTATTGTTATTACTATTATTATTATTATTATTGTTATTGTTATTATTATTACTATTATTATTACTATTACTATTATTATTATTATTATTGTTATTACTATTATTATTATTATTATTAATATTATTATTGTTATTGTTATTATTATTACTATTATTATTATTGTTATTATTATTACTATTATTATTATCATTATTATTATTACTATTATTATTACTATTACTATTATTATTACTATTATTATTATTACTACTATTATTATTAAAATTATTATTATTATTATTACTATTATTATTATTGTTATTATTATTATAATTACTATTATTATTGTTATTATTATTACTATTATTATTACTATTATTATTATTATTATTATTACAGAGAGGGTTTGGAATTCAACGGGTTACATCAGCTGCTTGTCTATGCGGATGACGTCAATATGTTAGGAGAAAATCCACAAACGATTAGGGAAAACACGGGAATTTTACTGGAAGCAAGTAAAGAGATAGGTTTGGAAGTAAATCCCGAAAAGACAAAGTATATGATTATGACTCGTGACGGGAATATTGTACGAAATGGCAATATAAAAATTGGAAATTTATCTTTTGAAGAGGTGGAGAAGTTCATATATCTTGGAGCAACAGTAACAAATATAAATGATACAAGGGAGGAAATTAAACGCAGAATAAATATGGGAAATGCCTGTTATTATTCGGTAGAGAAGCTTTTATCATCCAGTCTGCTGTCAAAAAATGTGAAAGTTAGAATTTATAAAACAGTTTTATTACCGGTTGTTCTTTATGGTTGTGAAACTTGGACTCTCACTTTGAGAAAGGACCATAGGTTAAGGGTGTTTGAGAATAAGGTGCTTAGGAAAATATTTTGGGCTAAGAGGGATGAGGTTACAGGAGAATGGAGAAAGTTACACAACACAGAACTGCACGCATTGTATTCTTCACCTGACATAATTAGGAACATTAAATCCAGACGTTTGAGATGGGCAGGGCATGTAGCACGTATGGGCGAATCCAGAAATGCATATAGAGTGTTAGTTGGGAGGCCGGAGGGAAAAAGACCTTTAGGGAGGCCGAGACGTAGATGGGAAGATAATATTAAAATGGATTTGAGGGAGGTGAGATATGATGATAGAGACTGGATTAATCTTGCTCAGGATAGGGACCAATGGCGAGCTTATGTGAGGGCGGCAATGAACCTCCGGGTTTCTTAAACGCCAGTAAGTATTATTATTATTATTATTATTATTATTATTATTATTATTATTATTATTATTATTATTATTAAGTGCACATATGTTTCTTAAAGTGATGGTTGTTAGTATCTGGTTCAGCCTGCAATCAGTAATGTTTTTGTGTTCAGTTGATTAAATCTGTAGCCTACCTCAGAGATACTGGGTATAGAGATTTCATTTTATGAACTTCAGAATAAAGGAAATAAAAAGACATTTCACTTTCTTTCTTTTATTCCTGTTAAATTACAAACTTATTCCTTTTATTTTTGATATAGTGGAACTACAGTATACCGTGAAAATTATAGGTTCGTTCCAACAACGGTTCCTGTACCATCTTATGCACATGCTCTAGTTGAGCATCTGCTAGTAGTAGTAGTAGTAGTAGTAGTAGTAGTAGTAGTAGTAGTAGCAGTAGTAGCAGCAGTAGTAGTAGTAGTAGTAGTAGTAGTAGTAGTAGTAGTAGTAGTAGTAGTAGTAGTAGTAGCAGTAGCAGTAGTAGCAGTAGTAGTAGTAGTAGTAGTAGGTTTATTTTGCCTGGCAGAGTTAAGGCCATGAGGCCTTCTCTTCCACTCAACCACGTTTCAATAATATACATGAAATGCAAAATTAGATTACAAAACAACACAAAAGAAAATACCTTAGAAATTACATAAAATATAGTAGAAAATTACAATGGTCAAGATCAGTTACATAATATATAAAATAAAGTAGAAAATTACACATAATCAAAATCAGTTACATAATATAAGGGGAATATACACACTCACACACACACACACAAACACAATTTATAAGACCTAAAATGGCCGAGATAAATTCGACGATTAATTCACTTGAGATATATTATACAGTTAATATACTAATAGGAGAATACATGTGGGTTACAAGACATAAAATGTTGATTAGCAAAGTTGTACTAAATGGCATACAAACACAAATGATTAAGTAATATATCAAGGCAATTAAAAAAAAAAAAAAGAAAAGAGAAAAAATAGAAGAAGAAGAGAGAGGAGAAAAAATAACAAATTGGTCATTTAAGACTATTTAGAAACTTCCGCAAGAGTCTAGTTCTGTTCATTAAAAACATTTCTAAGTAAGATGCACTTAAAAGATTTTAGACTCCGACTGCTCCTGATTTCCTGTGACAAGGAATTCTAGGAACGAGCTGTGTTTATTGTGGAGGAAGCAGAGTAGAGAGATGTTTGATGGAATGGAATTGATAGAACAAGGTTATGCTGTGAACGTGTATCACGGTTGTGGTGGGATCCTAAAAGTGTGAAGCGAGGAACTAGGTAAGTAGGTGTGGAATTATTTAAAATCTGATACAGCAAACAGAGTGAATGAACTGAACGTCTCTCCCGTAAACGAAGCCAAGGTAATTGAAAGAAATACTCGGGGACATGATCCTAGCGACGGCTATTAGAAATGAAACGAACACAAGCATTATGAACACGCTGAAGCCTCAATGACAATTCAACACTAAGATCACTATACAAAACGTCGCAATAGTCAAGGTAAGGCATCACCAGGGTCTGTATCAAGATCTGTTTCAGTTTAGAAGGAAAGAAATT
The DNA here is from genome assembly GCF_040183065.1 of Periplaneta americana. Classification (NCBI taxonomy): domain Eukaryota; kingdom Metazoa; phylum Arthropoda; class Insecta; order Blattodea; family Blattidae; genus Periplaneta; species Periplaneta americana. The sequence continues at coordinate 177,151,910 of NC_091127.1, forward strand.
TTTCAGTCTTTTCAGTGAATGCAAGATTGAGAAAGTTTTCTTACAGACATATTTTACCTGTGCATTCCAGCAGAGATTCGAGTCGAAATGGAAACCTAAATTTTTAACCGTAGTACTGAATGGTATTATAGTATTATTTAAAGTTACTGGCAAAAGTGTATTAATGGTGATGGAAGATAGTAATCTTTGATGTCCTAGTAGAATTACTTGCGTTTTCCCGGGATTAAGGTTTAGCCCGCATTTTCTAGCCCAGCTGCTGATTAACATAAGATCATGATTTAATTTTGATAGGCTATCATTAAGTGCTATGGGATTGAAACTGGACTGGACGCTGTTGGAACGCTTTCGCGGATCGTTATGTACTAAATCCAGAGATGCTATAACTGTGATCATCTTTGCTAAGAACGGGATGCTTAATTACTATCGTTTCGCAGCTAATTCTAATTGCAGAAAATAGAATTTCGATCATTTTCTATAAAAAGATGACAAAAAAAATATGGAAGGCTAGAATTCCGCTAATTCAATGTCGTGTACTGGGGGACTCTCATCTAAAAATAGTTTTTTTTTAATTATTAATTTATGTACGTTATTTATTATACTTGTAATCAAAGCTGCATGTTGAAATTGTAATTAACTATTTCAATTCCCAAATAATTTCCATTCCCTTTCTTTTTGGCGAAAATTTAAATAAAATCTCTAGTTTTATTATTCATCTGCACTGTCACTTTTCATCTTAACCTCAATGATGTGAACAGTCGATCATGTCTTTCTTCAGTATCCAGGAGACGTTGGTGAGCTTATGCGCATGCGCGTCTTGCGTACTCTTCCGTACATGCCTCAATCCACGGACTATTTCTGACCGTTCCGAACCCGTGTCAAAAGCTTGTTGGAACGCCCGACTGCAGTACATGTTTCTGGTTCAGGACTGGTTCGGATTGTGTTGGAACGCTTTTTCTGTACTGCGCATGCTCACGATAGTTACGGACGGTTCCTGACTGTTGTTGGAACGAACCTTATAAGTGTAAAAACATGTTGGAGTTGTTCATCTCGCATCTCGCCGTTCACCTCGCCGTGCATCTCGCATCTCGCCTCAGCAGAACATAGTGAAGCAATTCACCTCGCCATGATTCTCGCCGTTACGCGGACAATGAGTACAGATGTGAGATTCTCCATGAACGCAACGTGGTAAATACCAATAAATTTATTGGTCGTACCTATTAGTACTTAAAAATGTTTACAAATTCTGACAGTGATGGCGATTTATCTACGAGTACTGCAATGAAGTGGTGGTTACTTTCCAACAGAAGAAGAAAATACAACGTGCATCCAATCAATAAGGAACGCACTAAATTTGGTGAATTCTATCAATTATATCAGCAGCTTAAGGCATTTCCAGATAGATTTTACGAATATTTAAGAATGTCTCAGTCAACGTTCAATTACATCTTGATGCTAATAGAACCTAAAATCCAAAAAGTGTGCACTAACATACATAAACAACCAATCAGTGCTGAAGAGAGGTCGGTAGTGACTCTCAGGTAATTAATAATTATACAGTATATATTAATGTACTATTATCAAAATTTATTACTTATTATTAGCAAAAATCTTTCACTGTCAATCACAATAAGAAACACATGTTCTTTCAAAATATTGTACAAAAGTTTGACGTTGGTATAAACACTTTTTGTTCTGAAAACGAAATGAGTAATAATAATAATAATAATAATAATAATAATAATAATAATGGCTTTAAAAATGAACATACTGTAATATAATAAGCAATTAAGAACTGCAAGATTAAAAAAAAATAAGAAAAGAAACTGTCCAACAAATTAACAGAAAATGAACTAATTACTGCCACTGAAAGTGTTTATTTATCTCATTTACATTAACGCTTGTCAAGTTTTGGTACGACTTATTTCCTTATTAATTCCTCCTTATCCATGGCTGTAAATCACACGGCAATATTTGTTATTAATAAATAACAATGTACACGGCCAGCAGTATCACAACTGTGCATTTACATTGAGAGGACGGATGGAGAGAATCATGACGTTCCGTTGCGACAACCGACCAATCAGAACGCTAGTTTCAGGCAGCTGCATCTTGAAAATCAAACCAGTTTGATTCCCGCTGAACGGCGAGATGTGCGGCGAGATGAACTACTCCAGCATGTTTTTTCCCAGACACAGACAGAAGTAAGCAGAGTTATGTTGTAGTGTATCCCTAATATATTTTCATCTTATTTAAAAATAGTTATTTATGAGACAAGTCCGTAAAGGTTCTCTCTTTGATATGAGTATAAGTTTGCGAAACGAGGGGAAGCCGAGGTACAGAAATGTCAAATACACGTTTTGCATACACACCTCGTTGAAAATTTGTTTGCTTGACTGACAGTCGTAATCAATGAAGATTCCAAACATGTAGTAGCTGGCGGCGGCTTCATCGCTCTTCCATTTCACATAAGGGTCTTGTTCAGGAAATGCTGTTCCTTCGCGTTCACCCAAAACCGTCCAGAATTTTCCAGACGATTGCAATGCTTTGCTGAGCTTGATGTTATCTGCAAGTAATATCATCAACAGTAAACAATACATACATAAAAGTGGTGCGTTCGTTTATTAAATGAATAGGCCTGCGTGTAGCAACTGCTGCACAAGATACTGTTCTCCAACCAGGAGATCAACCGTGAAAGGAATGTGCTTACTATTGCGTCGTCTATTGGAGATTATAATATTATCGTTATAACGTCTCTTTAAAAATAATGCGCTCTCCTGCACTTGTTATTTCCTGTATGGAGAGATTAAAAGACCAGGAGATTAACAGTGATCTAATTTTGTAACTAGGGTAGTATAAACATGTGTGTATAAACATGTACTATGGTAGGAACGATCATGATTTTAAAATTAAATGTAGGAAACAGAAAACGGATGTAGGTAAATTCTCATTTTTAAATAGAACTATAAATGATTGGAATGACCTACCTGCAGCGGTCTTTGAGGGCTGTCCTTCCTTAAGGAGATTCAAGAATAATTTAAAAAGTTGTGTATCAAGTGCAAATTAAAATTAAGGTGGCATTTAACATTTAATTTTTTAAGGTGACATGTATTTAATTAGCCTGACGAGTTACTTCCTTGGTTTGAATTGTAAATTATTTAAAAATAGCGTGTAAGAGGGCCTTAGACTAGAAATGTTTAGTTTAAATGTAATTCTGTTTATAAGTACAGTATGCATAAGGGTGTAATTATTTGACTTATTTGAACTGTTGTATCAGTGAAGCGAGGTAAGTCAGTGGAGTTATGGTTTTACAGTGCAGTGAATAGTTCCGATCAGTGATAATTTATAGCGTCAATGAAATGTGTTCTATAGTGTCAGTGAAATGTGTGCTAAAGTGTCAGTGAAATGCGTCATAGTGCCACTACAGTGAGTGAGATGAGAATAAAGTGAAAGACTATTGAAACTTATGTAGGGCCTATACATAATTATGTAGGCTGTAATGTAAAATTAGGTATTTTATTTATGTTTTATTATTATTGTGTTAAATTATATTGTGTATTCTTATTGTATTGTGTTTTGTATAATTGTATTATGTATTGTAAATTTATTGTGTATTGCTTATCATTTTTTTTGTGTATTGTTTATATTGTGTATACCACTGCCACCGGGTGCTTGCCCACTTGCAGTGTAAATAAATACATACATAAGTATCAATGTTATTGTTTGTGCTGTGACAGCGAGCCAATAGAGATATGAGTACCCACGTGTGTGACCTTATGACATCTTATGACATCAACATTCATTCACAGCATTACTCCCCTTCGTCTCATCCGGCAGAGACTTTCTCGTGGTTGGAGCACATTAGGTCTAATTAATCTTCTGTTTAATAATATTTTCAGCCTCCAGAGACCGTCCAGTGCGGTATGACGGCATAGTTGTTGTTCACAGTAGCAGGATGTCGTCCTATTTAGTGTCTTGACTAGAGCTGGGGACGGAGCGAGTAGAACTGTTGAGTTACTCGGTTCTATCGGTTTATGTGCTTGGCAGCGGAGCACCGAAGTTAAGGTTGGTTCACAATAAACCAGGAACGGAAACGACAAAGAGAACGAGAACGGAAATAATGTTAAAATAAATATATTTAAATGTGAGAATTCACAATAATCAATAGACAAAGAGAACGAGAACGGAAATAATGTTAAAATAAATATATTTAAATGTGAGAATTCACAATAGTCAATAGACAAAGAGAACGAGAACGGAAATAATGTTAAAATAAATATATTTAAATGTGAGAATTCACAATAGTCAATAGACAAAGAGAACGAGAACGGAAATAATGTTAAAATAAATATATTTAAATGTGAGAATTCACAATAGTCAATAGACAAAGAGAACGAGAATGGAAATAATGTTAAAATAAATATATTTAAATGTGAGAATTCACGATAGTCAATAGACAAAGAGAACGAGAACGGAAATAATGTTAAAATAAATATATTTAAATGTGAGAATTCACAATAGTCAATAGACAAAGAGAACGAGAATGGAAATAATGTTAAAATAAATATATTTAAATGTGAGAATTCACAATAGTCAATAGACAAAGAGAACGAGAACGGAAATAATGTTAAAATAAATATATTTAAATGTGAGAATTCACAATAGTCAATAGACAAAGAGAACGAGAACGGAAATAATGTTAAAATAAATATATTTAAATGTGAGAATTCACAATAGTCAATAGACAAAGAGAACGAGAATGGAAATAATGTTAAAATAAATATATTTAAATGTGAGAATTCACAATAGTCAATAGACAAAGAGAACGAGAACGGAAATAATGTTAAAATAAATATATTTAAATGTGAGAATTCACAATAGTCAATAGACAAAGAGAACGAGAACGGAAATAATGTTAAAATAAATATATTTAAATGTGAGAATTCACAATAGTCAATAGACAAAGAGAACGAGAATGGAAATAATGTTAAAATAAATATATTTAAATGTGAGAATTCACGATAGTCAATTGTGAATTATCACATTTAAATACATTTATTTTAACTATATTTCCGTTCTCGTTCTCTTTGTCGTTTCTGCTCCCGGTTAATTGTGAACCAGCCGTTACTCGGTTAACCGTAGCCGTTACCGGTCAGTTCAAACGTTCAAACAGAGTTCACGTGTTTTACTTAATTCTATCAGACAACAACGTAGGTACTGTTGTATTTAAATATTTTCTGCCGAAGGATAAATTATTTCCTTATCCCCAAGGCGGGCTGAAAGGCCTCTAGTATTGAAGAGGAGTTCATCCTATTATATGACCTGTCAAGTGGACCTAATGAGCATTGACAGTCTGAACATATTACTGTACATAATAATAATAATAATAATAATAATAATAATAATAATAATAATAATAATAATATCATCATCATCATCATCATCATATTAGAGTGTTTGATTAATATTAAAATATGTTAAAAAAAGAAGTGCATTATATTTTTCTTCTATTTGTGTTTATTGGATTTGTGTTACCTCATCAATCATCATTTTATTTGTATTTATTTCTACGAATTATGTTACCTAATTACTTTAATTTATCAATAATATTACTCTTCACCAAAGAGAACATGGTTGTATTGAAGGCTAGTAATGTTATAAAATAAATAAACATTATGTTCTTCAGTTTAAGATTCCACGTTTTATTGATTATTTTACCCACTTCCCGTAATAGTAAATAATTCTGTGTGTTATTTTTAAGTGTTTTAGGCAGCGCTTCATGGAGCCCGTTTCTTTCTATCTTCTTTTTTAATTAGCTGCAGCATTTAACGTTTACATCACATTTTAATTTATTAGCTGTTAGTATTATAAATTATTTTATCAATTTTATTTCGTCTGTAATATACAACAACACTGAGAGCTAAATAGGCCTTTCATACAAAATAACTTCGCAAATAGTTGTAATCACACAAACCGCCATTTTGCAATGAAGGGAAGCACTTTTTTCTCGTCAATTGACAAAGCGAAAGCGCTCTACTACAACGCTTTTAAAACACGCTTGGTTTCACTTTCAAATTACGTTCTAAAATCGACTCAGTCTATCTAAATTTTAAATCTGTCGCCACAAATTTGTACTCTGTGGTTCAACCGAGTAATGACGTCACAGTTACTGCTCCGAACCGAACCGCTCCGTCCCCAGCCCTAGTCTTGACTACAATTCGCGGGTTTAAACCCTGCCAAGAGCGATGGACTCAAAGGAACGAAGTAATGCTATGAGTCCCGTGTCATAGATTTATGAAATTTTAATGAAAAAATTTGTCAGTCATTTTTCGCTCACTTCGTAATTCGACACAGAATGACCTGTGCATTTGAAAGCGTCGTTTATATATTAATTTTAAAATGATTGATGAATCAATAATCGATATTACAAGATTTTCTGTACTAAAGTATAAGATAAAGAAAATTCGCTTAAGTGGAATAAGATGTCCTTAAGAGATGGGACAATAAGGAGGCAATCAGCAATTCGCTACAAAAATACGTAAACAGAATTGCACAATCTAAGATCATTTGCTCTTGCAATTCAAACATGTAGGTACCGGTATTAAATTTAAACGATTGCTTCATAGATAATTATTATTTTTGTTTCTCAGGAACTCACGTTCGGACAGCTAGTGTAGATGCTTAAATGTAACTGTATAAAATTTAAACATAACTGAAATTTTAATTTCAATACGTATTTATATACTTTTGTGTAAAAGTTACTAAGTTTTAAGTATCAATAAACACACTGAGTACTGCTGGTATCTCAGTGCGAGGAGGTCCAGGTTCAAATCCCGGTTGATCCACCAGCATTTATAGCTTGTGTTGTGGTCCATGTAACACGGGGGTTTTCTCCGGGCATTCTAGCTCCCCTAAGACAGTGGTCGGCACTCTGTACCTTCAGTCGTTCTACCACAGTCTAGTATAATTCAGTCACGAAGCTCAATACTTACTAAATATGCATCCATTGATAGTTGCTAACCACCAGGATCGCTAATATCGCCTCATCACAGACTCTTTCCCTAGCAGACGATAAAATGTATTGTACTTTCGATATCGTGTTCTTTTGAAAAAATTAACACCTTCCTTCCACTATTGAAATACGAAATATATAAGGTTTATATATTATTTTCATAAAGTATATATTATATTTTATAAACTCACCTTCCTGGATCTTTCGGAAGAAGGATAACTCTGACCTCTTTTTCTTACAATTTATAGTACTACAAACGTCTCCTTGTCTCATATTATTATTCAAATGATTGTATTTTAGTCATTTACGCTTGTTACAACCGATAACGAACACTTCACAGTTTACACACCTTTTCACATTGCGAAATACGGCACAGTCAATGCCTTTTCGATCAAGACCAGGCCGTAATATATGTTCGAGTTTTCTATTTCAGTGTATGGAGCTCAGTGAAATAATATACTATAACTTTATTGCGTATCATAGCTAAGATTTATGTAGTGTAATGTGTCCATAAGTTCCGTTTACTTCTTGTTGCATAATATGTTGCAGAAATAATTACAAAACTGTGTTATTTTAATGTGAAGAGAATTTTACATGTTAACATAATCTGTTCGCATCAACATTTTACGTTTAGAATTGAAGCTGTTTTGAGGTTTAATAAAAAAGAATTTATATTGTGATTTAATATAGCACATCTACCTTCCTTAATTGTAGACAGAAAATTTACCATACCACTCCTATGAAATTAGTGTATGTACAATTGTGTTACTTCGTCTCTTAAGCAGTAGATAAAAACAATAATTCAGTACTTAATTGTAGTATTAAAATATAGACAAATTGAATGTGCGGGGTATCATTGCTAATATAGGAATATAAGTTAAATATAGTAAACATAACCTATAATTTCCATGACATAACATACATAATGTAATGGCAGGGCATTGGAGACCACTGAAATTAGTCAGTAAGGGGCAACTGGTATAGTAAACATAACCTATAATTTCAACATATCTAAATATCCGTGTGGTGCAACTGAAAATTATTGAATCGTGCATAAATCGTGATAATGCTAGCGAGGTGAATCCAGGGTCCAACGCCGAAAGTTACCCAGCATTTGCTCTTAATGCTTGAGGAAAAACCCCGGAAAAAACCTCAACCAGGTAACTTGTCCCAATCAGGATTTGAACCCGAGTCGCTAGCTCCACGGTCAGATGTGCTACCTGTTACTCCACATCGTGGACGAATCCTCGTGTTGCGACATACAGCTTGGTATAATTGACTTCCATATTTGATCCGTTCAAAAAACTGAGTTGCGTTCTATTTCTCATGGTTATACCGTACTTACCATCGATAAGTTACATCACTAGAATGTATAGGCCTAAATAACTAGATTTAGGCCCGGTTTCTTCAACCTTTGTTATAATGCACCTAACATAGCGTTAATTAACTGTAAGTTAAAAGTATGAATTGCTATTAAAAATATTGCGTTTCTTCGACTTTACATTTCACATTTTAACATTCTGTTTGTTAACTCTCTGTTAGGACCAGAGATTCTAGAGTTTAACCATAACCTATAACCAAGTATAGGCTCACGTCTGTTTTCTGAACTCTGACAATTGCGATTCTCGCTTGTTTCCGTTGTTTGATTCAGAGAGAATAGAAGTCTTTCTATTCTCTCAGGTTTGATTTCTGCTTCTTTCCTCATCTGTATCACAATAGCGTGGAGCGGCATATTGGTATCGCTATTATGAAATGGAAAACACTGGAACAAAAAGAAATCTTGGGACTAATTTCTCTTCTTTCAAAAGAAACCTTCTGCTGGAAATTATTTCCCAGTATAAACCAATTAATGAGAATAAACAAACGGATCTAAGTTGAAAGCGAAAAGTGAGGCTTGGCAGAAAATAGCCTATACCTTTGTATGAACTTCTGGTCTGTCAAATCACAGAAATCATCCGCTCTGTTTATGTATTCATGGATATCATTTTCTAAATAATCAAGATATAAAGTTCAGCATCTAACGCACCAGCCATATTGGATACTTCTATGCTAACAGAGAGTTAAATAATTTAACTGCATGAAATTGGGCAGTTAAATTAACATAGGTTTTAACAGCCTGTTAGTATTAACAGTAGTTGAAGAACTGCTTCAACTGTTAAGTTTACAGTTAAAATGGAATAACACACTGTTATAATTTAACAAAGGTTGAAGAAACCGGGCCTTAGCTTTAAGGGGACACGCTACTGAGTTTTCGTCAATTTTGGTCAATGTTAAAAGTTAATTTTTTTTACTGATGAACTGTATTGACTAGGAACAAACCCATGCACCATTTCCTTGTAGGTAGTCTTAGCATCATTTTAAATGTTTAAGGAACAAATTATCTTTATATGAGACCCAGATATTTGTTTACTAAAATTATAAACACTTTTTTATGTTTTATTTTTTTCCGAGTACATTTTTCAACATAAATTTTTTAAAATAATTGTGCATATGTAACTCATCAACATCTATTCGATTTTAAAATTTCAAAAACTTACAATCAAAATTGTGGAGATTAGAAATCTCAGTAGCGTGTCCCCTTAAAGCTGTATGTTCATTACATCATTACACCATAAGCAACGGGTGGAATGGTTTTGATTTACAACAGACACCTGTTGGGAACTCTAATGATAATTCCTAGGTAGACACGAATCTAATGGCTATCCTTATAAACTAGGAATCCTAGTATTGTACAGTGACGTACATCGTGATGAAACATACCGTAAACAGAACATGTGAATATCCTAATGATCTGAATATTTCTGTATGAGAAATAATCTCTCGTCATTTCCAGTATATATGCATCTAGACTACCAACCACTGAAAATCTTAACAGTAAGACAGTGCATACCGTTGCTTGCGTTACAAACATGGCTGCGCTCAAACTGTCTCCAATCAGTACGAGTTTCGAAATACCCTGACTCTGAAAAACACTTAATTTGTCATAAATAGTAAAGAGGGATTGCAGTAGAAAATCTCAGTTCCAACATTGTGTTCACGATTCTTTTAAAATTGATGATCTAAAATCGAATTCTCCTGGCCATCACGAGAGTACGCAAGTTCCTGGGTTAATAAATAAAGTCATATCGTTTACGTCGTGAGTACGTGTATCCATCCGAATTTGTTTTCAACCAAACATGTATAATTAACCATCCTGAGACAAAAAAATAGGATTTCTGAAACTTTTATCTGTATTCTATCTGTCTGGATGTTGGTTATCTTTTCACGCGATAATGACTGAACCGATTTTTATGAAAATTTGAATATAAGTTAAGTTCGTTCTAACTTAGATTTTAGGCTATATGGCATTGAAAATACTTTATTTAAAAGAGGGGTTGTAAGGGAGCCCGAATTAAATAAATCGAAATATTTCGCTTATTATTAATTTTTATGAAAAATTTTGCACAACAAAAGTTTATTTAAAAATGATTTCCGATAAGTTTTATTCTATGACAAATTTTTATAGAACTGATATTTAACGAGATATATGAGTTTTAAAATAACAGTGCGTTTTATCAGTGCCGTACTAGACTAATAGGCTATAAAGAAATGAAAACAAATGACAGGGTCTATTTTAGGCGGCCTTGCACAGCAAATGGAAGATATTCATTTAACACTATTTTTATACGGATATAAATGTATTTTATGATGGAAATATATGCATGTTTATCAATATTAATATAAAGGGAATGTTTATGTGTTTGTGTGAAGTAATCTCAGAAGATACTTAATTGATTTGAATAATTCGTTCATCATTTGAAAGTGTAGTTTCTCTACATCGACGTATCCACACCTATGGAGTAACGGTCAGCGCGTCTGGCTGCGAAACCAGGTGGCCCGGGTTCGAATCCAGGTTGGGGCAATTTACCTGGTTGAGGTTTTTTCTGGGGTTTTCCCTGGGTAACGTTCGGTGCTGGACCCCGGACTCATTTCACCGGCATTATCACCTTCATATCATTCAGACGCTAAATAACCTAGATGTTGATACAGCGTCGTAAAATAACGCAATAAAATAAAAAATACAAAAAAATACATCGACGTAATGTTATATGCCATTACGGTAACTCCCGAGTGAATCGAGGACTGAGGTAAAATTAAAATGGATCCTTACGCTCAGAAAACTTGATATCCTGTCGCAATATTGTATTACTTGATTATTTAAACTTTATTTGGTCCACATAAAATACTCTAATTTTATAAATTTCAATTTATTTTTGTTCAAAGAACATAACAGTATTTTTACGAGTTTTGTCGTAAAGATCAGTATTTTCCCAGGATCAAAAATAGAGCAGACATGGAGAAAAAATTGTATTTTACCATTGGAGCTGAGTCATTTTACAAAGTGTCACGAAATGGCGTTCCTGCGCTCATAATTTAACCATATTCGTTTCCAATGTTTCTTAAAATAATATTTATGTACCACATTCATTTTCACTTCTTTTTATTTACGTAAACAATGGTGCACAACCGAGCGAGTTCGCTTAGACAGTAGCGTTTGAGATTCGCGTTCGGGAGCTCCCGGATTCAAACCCCGTAGCCTACCAATATGACTGGGGTTTTTCATTGCTTTCCTTAGTCACAAAGGCAAATGCCATTATCAACACACTTTTTAAATAATATAAGACAGTACAATACCTTATTTAAAGTGGCATCGTTTGGAGCAAAAGAAATACATAAAGTCAATTCTATGCGATCATTTAAAGTTCAAGCATAGGCTTATCATTTAATTGGGAGTCTTCTTCCAGCTGAGAGTAAGAGCCCTCAGTTCTTACAAGTATATTTCATTTCAGGCGCTGACCAATTGTCTATTAGATCTAATATAGTAGCCTACTTACTACTTATTGGGTTTTAAGGAACCCGGAGGTTCATTGCCGCCCTCACATAAGCCCGCCATCGGTCCCTAATTAAGTAAGATTAATCCATTCTCTATCATCATATCCCACCTCCCTCAAATCCATTTTAATATTATCTTCCCATCTACGTCTCGGCCTCCCCAAAGGTATTTTTCCCTCCGGCCTCCCAACTAACACTATATGCATTTCTGGATTCGCCCATAAGTGCTACATGCCCTGCCCATCTGAAACGTCTGGATTTAATGTTCCTAATTATGTCAGGTGAAGAATACAGTGCGTGCAGTTCTGTGTTGTGTAACTTTATCCATTCTCCTGTAACTTCATCCCTCTTAGCCCCAAATATTTTCCTAAGCGCCTTATTCTCAAACATCCTTAATCTATGTTCCTCTCTCAAAGTGAGAGTTCAAGTTTCACAACCATACAGAACAACCGGTAATGTAACTGTTTTATAAATTCTAACTTTCAGATTTTTCGATAGCAGACTGGATGATAAAAGTTTCTCAACCGAATAATAACAGGCATTTCTCATATTTATTCTGTGTTTAATTTCCTCCCGAGTATCATTTATATTTGTTGCTCCAAGATATTTGAACTTCTCCACCTCTTCGAAAGATAAATTTCCAATTTTTATATTTCCATTTCGTACAATATTCTCGTCACGAGACATAATCATATACTTTGTCTTTTCAGGATTTACTTCCAAACCTATCTCTCTACTTGCTTCCAGTAAAATTCCCGTGTTTTCCTTAATCGTTTGTGGATTTTCTCCTAACATATTCACGTCATCCGCATAGACAAGCAGCTGATGTAACCCGTTCAATTCCAAACCCTCTCTGTTATCCTGGACTTTCCTAATGGCATACTCTAGAGGAAAGTTAAAGAGTAAAGGTGTTAGTGCATCTCCTTGCTTTAGCCCACAGTGAATTGGAAAAGCATCTGACAGAAACTGACCTATACGAACTGTGCTGTACATTTCACTGAGACAAGTTAACATTCATAGTTTTAAATACAACTTCCAAAATGATTCAGGAGCAAACGACTTACAACATAATAAGCTATTATTCACTAAGTAATTTCAAAACTGTATTTACATTTTAAGTCAGTAATATTTATTTCTAACAAGTGCAGCGAAGCGCACGGCTACAGTTAGTTTATAATAAATAATAGTTTTGAAATAGTACCCAAAAGCCGACATTTTTTATTGGTACCGATCTTTACCTAGGACTGGCTGACATCTTGTTGTTATTAATCCTAATGATAAAGTTCTGAGATAGGCCATACAAACATTTTATGCATTAATTTACGACCCTGGAGGCTATCTAGGTCGATGGAATTCGTGATAAAGAGGCGGAATTTGAGAATCTGATAATTTCCCATGGCATTACCTAACATTCGCCTTACATTTGAAAACCCTAAAAAAAAAACAGGTAATCAGTTCGAGGGCTCTCCGAACCCAGGCTCTGTCATGAGAGTCATGCCGCTGATCAGGTTGTTCTATAAGTGATCAAGTTCTGGCTGTAGGACGTTTGTCTGCACACGTAAATGAGAATTTCAGCGAAATTGCATTGATGTAACATAATCTCGTATTCTTTTTGTGCTCCGCTCTGTTGTACTTACCCTGTCACCAACAGCTGGAGTTTCTCATTTTAAATAGCACGACACAAGAAGCATCAACTGAATAAAGTATCAACTCATTGTTTATAACAGAGGAGTCCTTGAAAATTATTGTCCGTCGTTTAGTATCTTTAAACTACTATTTAATTATTTTCTGGCTTCATTTTTAAGAAATAGTTTGGCTAACTGCGCAGTAACTAGGAAATACGTAATTTATACGTCATTTAATAGGGATTTTCCAGGAAATATGCAGGATCTAACTTACGTAAAAAGACAGGGAAATTACGGTGTTACAACTTGCAAATGTGGAGTTATTCAGTAGTCAATATTAACTTTAAATCTCTTAATCTTACAAATAATAGTACATTATGCAACGAGCCTATAATGAAGATAATTAAGAAGTGAGTATGGATATTTATGAAACGAGCGCAAGCGAGTTTCATAATTTTCATACGAGCTTCTTAATTACCATTATAGGCGAGTTTCATACGACTTTTTATGCTCGACCATATTTCTAACTTGATATTATTAATTTTATTGTATCTGACCTGGAGCAATGTACCGTATGTTGTGAGATGTGCGCAGACGCGAAAGTATTGATTTTTTCCGAGGAACAGATGTCCACATTGACCTTGCTAGGCCATAAGAACCTACGGAGATAACATTGAAATTAAATTAGACATTGAAAAACGAGATGACAAATTGAATTTATTTGAATATTATTTACAATTAACGCTAATTATTATAGTAACAGAACATAACCTTCTGCGACAGTATTGGATTTCCAGCCTCCGTGACTTTTCGCTAATTCTCTTTCGATTGCATATCCGAGAATAATCGATACTTGCGGTTTTATAACGGTAGAAAGCTGACCTGTCATTGGCTGAACAGTTGTAACCTGAGTCGTCATTGGCTGAAAGACCTGACCTTTAATGAGTAGGTGTACTTTAATGACATGCATTAAAGGTCTGCTACCAGGTATATAATTACTACATTTCGGCATGGTCGAGCATAAACTTATATAACAATAGAAACAAACTTATTCTCAAACGAATTCTGTTTGTTTGTGTAAAAAAGGTGATTCATTCGAGATTTAAATATGACCGCCATTTTGTTTTTCAAACACGTGGTGGTGGTGGTGGTGATGGTGGTGATGGTGGTGGTGGTGACCTGATGAACTTAATTCCACCCGAATAAATAAATAATAATTATTATAATCTCTTCTCTCTAGGCCAGCCGTGGTGAAAATGTGACTCACGAGCACATTGTGGCTCGCAATGATAGCTGCGCATTTCTCTTGCTTCCTACCTCCCCCAACCCCCACCCTCTCACATGCTGGAGTCAAAATCCGTTCCATTTGTATTTGTCTCTGACCTGCGAGTGACATATCGTCGCAATGTCTCTCTCGAAACCAAAAACGAAAGTTTCAAGTAGGATGGGAGGACGCATTTTTTTGCTACCAATATGATGAGAATATTAAATGTCTGATTTGTTCACAAGTATTATGAGGAAACGGTTGTATAACATAAAACGGCATTATACTACATGTTAGTCATGAAACATTAAAAGGTTAAGTGTTATCATCATCATCATCATCATCATCATCATCATCATCATCTCCATCTCTGTACGTCGATCCTTTTTCAGCAGATGTACGAATAATGCGGTTAGGACTTAAATTTAAATTCACAGATTTACAATGTGATGTTAAACGAAAGCTAGATGCAAGGACTTGACAAATGTTCAACTTTTCAAATCTTTGCCAAAAAATAAATATCCGAAGCTTCGTCCTTTCGCTTGCGCTTTTGAAGCCACGTTCGCTACAACTTACGTTTGTGAAAAATTATTTTCAACAATGAAAATAGTAAAAACCAAATTTAGATCACGACTGACAGACAAATACCTTCGTGATCAACTACGACTGGCAGTAAGTGACATAATTCCTGATTTTGAAACTCTGTCGCAGAGACATTCTGAAGACAGTTAATTTTACTGTGCTCCAACCATGAGAAAGTCTCCGCCGGATGAGACGAAGGAGGGTGATGCTGTGAATGAATGTTGATGTCATAAGATGTCATAAAGTCACACACGTGGGTACTCTTATCTCTATTGGCTAGCTCTCACAGCACAAACCATAACATTGATACAGACATATTGATACTACCCTAGTTACAAAATTAGATCACAGTTAATCTCCTGGTCTTTTAATCTCTTCATGCAGGAAATAACATATGCAGGAGAGCGCATGGTTTTTAAACTGACGTTATAACGGTAATATTATTTATCTACTTCGTTTCAATAGATGAGGCAATAGTAACCACATTCCTTTTACGGTTGATCTCCTGGTTGGAGAACAGTAAGTTGTGATAATATGTCCTATGTTATCTTGTTCGTTTCTTTCTTCATTACTCGTACTAAACATTACTTTGTAACCATATACTCTATAAAATCATATTTCAGTGCTTGACGTAAGAAAAATGAAAATCCGTTAATAAGTCAGACAGTTGCTTCACTTCCCCTTCGGATGTCCGCCTCCCTCCATGGGTGCTATGCACGTTGCAGGTTACACAGTGGCTCGGCGCACGATCACATTTTCGCCACGGCTGCTCTAGGCATTACAATACAGTATAAGGAAGAAATCCACACTCAATCTTCTCAGGACCTTGGCAAACTCTTATGGAACTCATAACACTGAATAACAAAAAATCTATGGGGCCAAGGCCATTATATCCAGGAATAGAATAGAAGCGCAGCGATGTCCGTAAAAATGCCTAGCTAGCAAAAGTAACTTTGATTTCCTTCTCTGGAAGTTTCGTTAAGCTATCGACGACACGTTTTTATTTTTATGGAAACTTTATTTTTAAGCAAGTTTTAGCTATTTAAAACGGATCTTCACCTTTCAGTATAATAATGTTCCTAGCAACAAATAAGAAAATGGTTTGTCACTTATTCAGTAATTTTGACTTTTATTGCCTATTTGGTTAAGATGGATTTTTTACAGAAGATAAACTTTATAATAAAAGCAATTAAACCTATTTCACATTTTTTGTGTTGATCAAATAACAGTTTCTGTATATTTAAATGAAATTGAAGTCAGTTTTAAATTTAAGAAACTAGAAAATGGTTTAGATATAAAAATATCTTTAGAGAAAATTGAAGATAACACATTTTCTGATATTGAACTTATTATAGCAAGAATAATGATAGAAACATCGTAATTAAATGTGCTGATTTTCTAAAAGAAAATGGTATCTGTGTCATCTACTACAAATAAGGGAGATGTTTACGTTGGAGTAAATAGGTCCAGGTAAAACTGTAGAACCCTAAAACGCATCGGTACTGTTATTAACCATAAATGAAATATACGTGAGGTGGATGTACTATTATACATACATTCCACCGAGTTTTTTATAATGATTGGTGGAAAAACAGCGGGATGATTAGGGAGACGGCAGTATCTCGCAAAATATCTGTCCGAAGTACAATTTTTTATTTACTGTACTTAGACTCGCCAGGATGTGAACTAGAATTTGTGGTGCTCTGGTGACTTGGCAGAGGGTGCGTCCCATTGCTTAACATCAAGGTCGAAAATTAACCAAGGACCCTGTTAGTAAATCCACAGCCCTAGTCTACTGCACCATGTTTATATTGGAACTGGTTCTAGAGCAGTGGTGGGCAAATTGAACGCAACCCACAAGAGAGGATTTAAATGGCAACTACATACTGTGGGAGGGGTTGCACTCTGCAGTGCAGTGACGGATTTACAGACAGTTGCGCCACTACACTCCTACCTACCATATGTAATTAGTAGACTTCTTGGAATTGCCACGAGAATCGTAAGGTTTACTATGCACGCAGTATAGACTGTATGAGAAGGGGGCGTGGAAAGGATAGAGTATGCCTCTAATGTATACGCTGAGCAGTATACTGCAGTTACAATGAAACCTGTATCCTGCATTCAAGAAATATAATGAATGATCATTGAAGTAGGAAATGTCTAAACATGTAAATACACAATTATTTTATAGTGAGATATATTAACTCTTAAAATTTAATGTAATATACTCACATCATCCTTGAATATGTGCATTGCAGTGAAGAGTTACGTACATTTTGAGCGACTGCAAAGTTACCTCCTCCGATGGTCACTCAAACAGTTTTTATATTGGGAAAATGTACGTTCAACAACACACGATGTAATACGTGCATATTTGAAGAACGGAAAGTCACTACTTTTAGTATACCAACTTCAGACGTCTTGTCGTGACCTGATGGTACATAATTTATAATACGAAGTTGTGAATAGGCAGAATTTTTAGCAATAATGTTTCTCAACTTACATTTCACTTTTTCTGAAATTAATGAATTGTTATTTTGGATAACGGTTTGTGATACGTTATACACTATATTAAAGGCTTCTGAGAGTTGTATTTTAGACGATTCTAACAAGGTGATGCTTTTGGACACGATTTTAAAATTAGAATCAATGAACATAATATCTTCCAATATCTGTTCAGAAGGCAATGAATTTACAGCTGCAACAGCGGAATTATCTGTGCTATCCAATGCATAAATTACCTCCATTATTTTGTCGTAATATTCTGCATAATAATTAACAGCATCCAACCACGTTTTCCAACGGGTCAAGACTGGCTGCGGGGGTAAGTGTATTCCAGGGGCAATTGTTTGGAACAGCAACACCCTCATTGTAGCATGTTTGATTGAATTCTTGTCTGCACTGAACAAATGTTAAACTTTGATTATTCCAACCACAGTAATGCAAAATCAAGTGCTTACATAGGTATACATCAGCTGTAGCTGCTCCATCTATTTGGACCGGTCACATCTCTTAACATGAACTGCTTATACTACGAGACCGGGCGGCCGCTCACCTTCTCTATACTACCGTACATCGGCAACCTGATTGCATGCTGCGTGTGGCAATTCAACGAAGTCTAGTAATTAGAATAGCCATTCACGTGATATTTAATTAATCATTTTTCAAAGCAATTTCTTCGAAATTG
Source organism: Periplaneta americana (assembly GCF_040183065.1). Classification (NCBI taxonomy): domain Eukaryota; kingdom Metazoa; phylum Arthropoda; class Insecta; order Blattodea; family Blattidae; genus Periplaneta; species Periplaneta americana. The sequence continues at coordinate 177,170,449 of NC_091127.1, forward strand.
GGATTTATCTGTGCATGATATTTTCAGTTGCGCAAGGAGATGAGCATCGCTTAAGCGGGATCTGTGGCTGGACTTTATAAATTTCATTTTAGAAAACATCTGTTCGCATTGGTAGGTTGATGAATACATACCGTAATTTCCCAACACTATGGTCCTGGAACACAACTATGGTCCACGATACAACCATTCAAAGATCATTGTAGAAGTAACATAGACCGTTCATAGATAGCTGCAGAGACTTGAATTCAAACTACAGTACAGCAAAAATATAGATAAACGAGGTACTACGCTATGGAGTACAAAATTTGAATAGTTGTATCGTGGACAATAGTTATGTTCCAGGACCATAGTTATGGGAAATGATGGTACTCATTATTTTTAAGCAAACTGTCTAAGCAGTGGATATGTAGTACTGAACATCTTTTAAAAAATTTAGTCCCCAGTAGACCTTCACATTCTGCTTTCAAGAAGCCATCATTCTGTAGATCCAGTACCTCTAACTGCAATTCTGGGATAACATTTTCAATTTAAACATGAAAAGGAGTGGCAAAAATATTGAAAACTTTCTCCATCCTTTGAATATCACTGAATCTGTGTTCTTTGAACTCGTATAACAGGTGATCTGTTTTAAGAATGTACATATTTAAGTTCTCGTCCTGAATATTTGTAGCTGATCCTAAACATGAGAACTGAAAGAACCGCCTTTCTTGTAAGTGTGATATCCTCTCGATTCATATGATTCTGCGAAAGACATTGTGTCACTAATGAAGCTCCGAAGTATAGCAATCCAGTATAATCCGCCACGTACACGCGCAGTATTTTCATGGAGTGGGGGAAGGGGAAGGTAGGGGGTAAGTTTGATGCTTCGCTGAGGTCTGACGTCAATGCGGCAATTCCGCAACTTGCTCTCAGGGGTGTCGTTAGTCGCCACTGTCTGCTCATTTTATCAGCAATTAAATGTACAATTGCTCCTGCGGAATGATTATAGTAATCCGCTCTCACTGTTTGTTGCGTGTTTATGGCAATAACTGGATGTATTATTCAGTCGAATAGAGTAGAGCTCAACGTGTACCAGGTATAGTTTGTCACCGACTCTCTGAATAATGAATTCTGTGTAAGCTACCTTTGATCTCTGTTTACTTCCGTGAGGCGGTGATTCTTTACTTACTGCTGTGTTTGAAAACTTTCCATTTTGGAATTTAAGAAAATACTTCAACATGCTTATCTTCAGGAAATGATGGAAATTAAATTAATTTCAACTGTTAAGTAATAGGTACCTGTCGAGACTTCATCGAAAACTAAGTTGTTATTATCTTTAAGTCAAACTTATTGCATTCTCCTTCGTCTAATATCATCATTATTCACACAACAATAGAATATAATTATGTAATACAATAATCAATCTTGTGCCTTTCTCGTGCGCTCCAAAGCAATCACCATGCTATTTAAGATTGAGGCATTTACACGTGAAGAGTAGCCCAGACAGTCAGTTACAGCTACACATCAGTGCTGCCAGCTTCAGCACAAAAAATATTGAGAATGTAAACATAAAACAATCAGTGAAGTTAAGCCTGGTTCAGACCAACGAGCACAGAATACAATAGAGTAGACACTAGCATCTTAATACCATTGGACGGAGTGAAGCCGGTTTGATGGACCTGACGCCATCTTGTTGCTACCAAAACATTGCAAAATAGCTATTACGTTATAGAAGATCTTATGATAATAAGAATTCCATAATTTCTTGTAGGACTCACACTTTCTTGTTTGTTTCGTAATACAGAATCGCTATGCACGTATTTTTAGCAAAAATTACGAAACTGTCATCGATAAATCACATATATACAGGTTATTTAAATTGGCAGCTCTTCAAATTGCAGTATGGTATTTAATAGATAATCTGGAAGGTTAAACAAACAATAATGATAAAAAAGGAAAATAACAGTTTGACCTTATTTTGCTACTAGTCCAATAAAAATGCTACCCTATAATAATTACTTTTATAGGTTGATCCATTTGCTTCGATTTAATAATGAAACTTGCTTCTTAACGCAAATTATCATTCTCTTCCTTTTTCCAGTATTTCGTATAGATGTCCCGATTTTGTTTAGAGAAAAAATGGAATGCTCTTAACCATATAATATTTGATAGGCTCTTCGTTTATAGTATATAATTAGATTATAACGGCGAACAAAAGTGAAGTTTTATTACCAAGTGGGTCAAGTCAGTTCACGACCGAGTTAATGAAGCTACTAAGTCTGTAAAGCATAAGTCTGATTTCGTGATTATAAAAATTAATTACAATAATATTAATACACTATTTCTTTTTCTTCATCAAACGAATACGTGCATTCGGTTTAAGAGAAACCTCGGTACACCAGTTTTCTATAGCACTCGACACAAACTTCCAACATGGGTTGTTAGGTTAGCTTCGCTCGTAAATGCTACGTCTGCAAAGCATGTCTGATTTCGTGATTATAAAAATTAATTACAATAATATCAATACACTAATCCTTTCTCTTAATCAAACAAATACGTGAACAATACGAATCTAACCGACTAACTTAGGCTAAATCATTCATTACCGTATCTAGCCTACCGGTAATAAGTAAATTTCACACATGCATATTTACCCGTGAAAAGTTATTCCAGGAATTTTTTTTGGAAACCTGTTTGTGCAGCCATACGCAGAACGTGTAGGCATATTGAAATTAGTTAATTTATTAATTAAAACAACGATGCAACATCACAATCAACTGCCCATGTGCTAACCGGGAGTGCAATGTTTTGGTAGCATCATAATGGCGACTGTCCACAAAAGCGGCTTCACCTCCAAGCTGTTTATATCTACTCTATGCATTCTGTGCTCGTTGGTTCAGACGGTGCGTGTTTCTGTGATGGATTCCAAGGTGGCTGCGCGGATGGGTAGCCTGCGTGCTCACTGGCTGGCTCCCATGTTGGCTACAGTGATGGTAGTTGTTCACACGGAGCTGGCTCTTTTCACAGTTCAAATTGGAAAATCATCTGCTGTTTCATCTGTTGCCAACACTCATGGTCAAAAAGAAACTAAACCGTGAGTGGAAAACAACTGAAGTCCTACATTTACAGTAGTAAATGTCGTAATAAAGTAATTTAGCCATAAGTGCAAAACAGCTAAAGTCCGATATTTAATTGTTGTTTCTTAGAAACTAACGAATATAGAAAAAACAGGTTTAGTTGGAAAACAACGAACATGGCGACATAGTTTCAGAGGTGATATTATATGATCATCTTTGGTTTCCAGCCTGCAACCCATCACGAAAAATAGCAAGGAACCTACCCTCGAAATCCAGCAAACTAGCCATCCAAGGAGCCACCAGAGCGCATTACTTCCGGTGAGGCTACCTATCCGCGCAGCCACCTTGGAATCCATCACAGAAACACGCACCGTCTGAACTGGGCTTTATTCAGTCGTAGTAACCGACCAGTTTGAGCTGCAGAACAGAGCCACTTGAGAGCGCTGAAAAACGGCCAGTGTTGCCATATTTAGCGATAAGTCGCTAAATCTAGGAAATTTTGAATCAGTCTCGGCGACAAATTTTGTAAAATACGATTAGCGACTTTTCTGCTGATTTTTATATTCTTCCACTTTTTTCTTTCTTTTAAGTTAAAATATTCAACTGAAATCATACACTACTTAGTTTTAGAAGAGGCATGAGTGCATGACTGAATAGTATAATAATTCATACGGGGAATGTGATATCTTTCTCGGATATAAAATATTGTTCACCTCAGCTTGAAACGTATGTGACATATCAATACTGGCAGACCCCGGAGTCTGCTCATAAGCTGTTCTGAGTTTAAAAATGATACTTTACAGTCGTAGGAATTTTCTAAGCAATCGCAAGCTTTACTTGCATTAACACGCGTTGCTTTTTTTTCTTTCCAATTCTTCGCGTAGGGCTGCAGTGTCACATGCCTGCGAGCTGGCAGCCTACTGTGTTGATCCTCTCAGTCCTTGTTTCGAGAATAAACGTAAACCCATCCAAGTATTAACGATTGTAGTTATGTATTTATTTCAAAAAAAGTTTATATTTTCCAAAGCGTGTGTCGTTCCTTTGTTAATAGCCTTCTCTCTACTTATACTGTAATGCAGCCGTGGCGAAAATGCGATCGCGCGCCGAGCCACTGTGTAACCTGCAACGTGCATAGCATCTATGGAGGGAGGCGGACACCCGAAGGGGAAGTGAAGCAACTGTCTGACTTATTAACGGATTTTCATTTCCTTACGTCAAGAACTTAAATATAATTTTATACAGTACAAGGTTACAAACTAATGTTTAGTACGTGTAACGAAGAAAGAAACGAACAAGAAAACATAGGAAATATTATCACAACCTAAAATTAACTGTCTTCAGAATGTCTCTGCGACAGAGTTTCAAAATCAGGAATTATGTCACTTACTGCCAGTCTTAGTTGACCACGAAGGTATTTGCCTGTCCGTATTGATCTAAATTTCGTTTTTACTATTTTCATTGTTGAAAATAATTTTTGACAAACATAAGTTGTAGCGAACATGGCTTCAACAGAGCAAGCGAAAGAATGAAGCTTCGGATACTTATTTTTTGGCAAAGATTTGAAAGGTTGAACATTTTTCAAGTCCTTACATCTAGCTTTCATTTAACATCATATAATAAATCTGTGAGTTTAAATTGATGATCTAACCACATTATTCGTAGATCTGCTGAAAAAGGATCGACGTACAGAGATGATGATGATGATGATGATGATAATAATAATAATAATAATAATAATAATAATACTTAACCTTTTAATGTTTCATCAGTAACATGTAGTATAATGCCGTTTTATGTTATACAACCGTTTTCCTCGTAATACTTATGAACAAATCATACATTTAATATTCTAATCATATTGGTAGCAAAAAAATACGTCCTCCCATCCTACTTGAAACTTTCGTTTTTGTAGAGGTACATGGTTTCGAGATAGACATTGCGACTATACGCCACTCGCAGGTCAGAGACAAATACAAATGGAACGGAGTTTGACTCCAGTGAGTGAGAGGGTGGGGGTTGTGGAAGGTAGGAAGCAAGGGAAATGCACAGCTCTTATTGCGAGCCACAATGTGCTCGTGAGTTACATTTTCGCCACGGCTGCTGTACTGTAACTTGTAGTCCATCTTACCCAATGACATCCTCAATCTAAAAGTGTGAATGTAGGTGAATAAAATAAATTGAACTTACCGTGAGTGGAACATGTGAAGCTTCTAACAATATGGATTCCTTTGTATGCAAAATAATCCTTAATTGCCTCTATTGCCGTGCTCTCGAAGGCATGGACAACTGCTGTTCGTAAACATAAGATCATATAAATCGTTTGTGTTGCTCGTATTGCGAAATACATGGTTTCAGTTGAAGAAGTTGTTTTAAAAAATTCGCTCTTCTTCTGTACTACTTTTAATTTATCTTGCATCAAACTAATGCTGTGGCGTATTCCGGATTTTATTACTGCGTAGTCAAGCACTCATATCGCATGACACAATAAAATCCGTTATTTGTTATTTATTCAGTAGGATGACATTTGTTTACGTAATTTCATATTCTTAGTAGATGTTATAAAATATTTATTATCGGCATCTTCAGTGATATAACGCTTAATCTTGAGAAATTACGAAGATATTCAAAATACTCTGGTTTGAGGATAATTTATGAACAAGTAGTTAATATCCAGTAGAATTTATTTTATACAAAAGTTAACTTCTTCTGTAATGCCCTTCAACGAAATGTAAAATTTTTACCATGATTCAGATTTCTAAATAATGTATAGAAGACTGATGCTTTACCTTCATGTAAGGATTTACGAAGTTACAGGCACAAGATGAAATATCATTAAAACATTGAAACGAATACACGCCGGAATCACGGTTAAGCACCCCTGGTAGGAGGCAGTTAAGGCCTGATGGCCTTATCTGTGCGAGATTGAATAAATTAATGCTAAAAAATACTGACGAATTCAATGGAATATGCCAAAGTCTGACCTAGCAATTATGCTGAAATCACATATGACGTAAACATATGTATGTATGTATGTATGTATGTATGTATGTATGTATATATGTATGTATGTATGTATGTATGTATGTATGTATGTATGTATGTATTTTTTAAAATCCTTCTTTACAAGCATGTTCCATTACAAAAATGCAATACTACATGCTAATAGACTACACACATTACAATATTGCTAACTCTTCCGAATACAATGTATACACATTATTGCTAGCCTATTCTACTTTCCCTAAATTTATTATTTACAACGTGTTAACATCTATGCTACTGTTGAATCTTTTAAATACTTTGTACAACACTATTTTAGTACCTATTCCCTTTTTCTATTTACAGATAAAAAAATCAATACTATTGCTAATCATTTTAAAAACTATGTTTAGAAATATACTATTTAACAAATTAATCTACTTTCCCTAAATTTACTATATACAACGTGTTAACATCTATGCTACTGTTGAATCTTTTAAATACATTATACAATACTATTCTAGAGCCTATTCTGTTTTTCTGTTTAAAAATTAAAAAAAATCTATACTATTGCTATTACTTTTAAAAACTATGTTTAGAAGAATGCTATTTAACAAATTAACCTATTTTCCTTAAATTTACTATTTATAAATACATACGTACATTGTACAACACTATTTTTAGAGCCTGTTCTGTTTTTCTATTTACAAATTAAAAAAACAATGAATACTATTGTTAATCCTTTTACAATCTATGTTTAGAAGTATACTATTTAACAAATTAACCTATTGTCCTTAAATTTACTATTTACAACTTATTAACATTGTTGAATCTTTTAAATACATTATACAACACTATTTTGGAGCCTATTATGTTTTTCTGTTTACAAATTAAAAAATAAAATAAAATAAAATCTATATTATTGTTAATACTTTTAAAAACTAGTCTAGAAGAATACTATTTAACAAATTAACCTATTTTCCTTGAATTTACTATTTGCAATATGTCAAAATTAATACTGTAGTTTTTGTGTATGTATGTATGTATGTATGTATGTATGTATGTATTTTTTTCCACGATCGTGTTTTTTTTTTGCTATATTTACAGCTATTGTTGTTAGGCCCTGAAAGTTAGAATTGTCACACAGAAACTTGTTGCTAGGGAAACCATTCTTCATAACATAAACTATACTGAAATAGATCCATTACAGTGCACTTATTGTTACTTAGTTACCATTACAGTGCAGTTTTGCGAAGATTTTGCAATAATATTGCTCTAAATTTTCAATGCAAAATATATTGTATTTGCAATTTTAAAAATATGATCGTGCAAAAAATAGTACATTATGCAACGAGCCTATAATGATAGTAATTAAGACGCAAGTATGGATATTTATGAAACGAGCGCAAGCGAGTTTCATAATATTCTTACGAGCTCTTAATTACCATTATAGGCAAGTTTCATACGACTTTTTATGCTCGACCATATTTCTAACTTGAAATTATTCAGATGTATACATTTTATTTGTATCTGACAAGATCGGAAGTGACCTTGTTCTAGGTCGTGAATTGTGAGATGTGCGCAGACGCGAAAATATTGATTTTTTCCGAGGAACAATAATGTCATTGACCTTGATGTAATCCCGTTAAACTTGATATAACCGTGATTATTGAATTCGACATTGAAAAACGAGATGACAAATTGAATTTATTTCAATATTATTTACAATTAACGCTAATTATTATAGTAACAGAACATAACCTTCTGCGACAGTATTGGATTTCCAGCCTCCGTGACTTTTCGCTAATTCTCTTTCGATTGCATATCCGAGAATAATCGATACTTGCGGTTTTATAACGGTACAAAGCTGACTTATCATTGGCTGAACACATGTAAGCTGAGTTATCATTGGCTGAAGACCTGTACTTTAATGAGTAGGTGTACTTTAATGACATGCATTAAAGGACTGCTACCAGATGTATAATTAGTACATTTCGGCATGGTCGAGCATAAAAGCAATTATGTCATAGTCAACCTTTTGTTATTCCATTCCTAGACCTGTTTTCTTCAAGAACTCTTCATTGTTTGTTATGTGTAATACAACTCTCTGTCTTTAAATTGTGATTCTCAATTAGATTTCAGTTTAACAGTTGACAAATTTCATACAATATTAAAAATAATTGTATTTCCTTAGATATTTAAATTATGAAGAAGTGTATTATAATGTTTTTACTCTAGTTTTTAAATAATTTTTCATCATTATATTGACATTTGGCACTATATTAACTGCAATTTTATATTCTAGCATCTATTACCCTAATGTATTTTCTTTCTTTCGTTTGTGTTGTTTGTTTTGTTTCTTTTTCTTATTATCAGGGAAAGGGATTTGGAGTATTATAACGAATGGTGAAACGTAGTATAGATATTCGTAGCTCAGTGACTGTCAAGCGAGCTGCATGGACGAGTACAGTGCACTTCATACAAACATACACGCAACGTGCTGTAAACTTATTTCAGAATAAACATTTGTTATAGTTTAATGACATATAGTGGCCTACATACATAATCTGCATTTCATTTTGAACTACATGTGTTTTTCTTGGCAACGCACAAGACACCAATAAACAACATTACAAATATACATAATTAAATATCAATCTCTGCGTCCTCGCGTGTCAGTGGAAACATTGATGGCTGGTAGACAGTTGTCTTCTGTATGGAACTCGCCTCTGAATATGTATGTTTTCTGTCAGGAGCGTGTTAAATTAAAACCTTTATTTACAATATCATGAAATATGATAATATATATACAACGTATACTACAGTATTTACAATATAATATGCAATATACTACAATATCTACAATATAGCCTAATACAGTATCATTAAATGTTGAACAAAATGTAGAACCAAAAGAAATGGCATTTTCAATTAATGCTATGTTTTGTTGATGAAACAATTATTCCTGCTGTGCCTTGTTATAATAAATTGTAAATATCATTTTCAAATTTTCAAAATACAACTTTGCTCTGTTCCAAGGACATTTTTTAACATCTGCAGAGACAATTGGAGAGTACTTGAAACAAGATACGTCAATTAAATTCACATGTCTTTGTTAGTGTATCTTAAATCCTACTAAGAATACTGTACCTATCATTTTTAATCAAAACTCTGTTCATTTTTTCAGCAACACGTTTTCCTAATTCACCTTCTACTGCACTCAATTTATTTACAATAGTCCTCATAATATTTATTTGCTCAACTAGTTCTACTCCTGACTTTTCTAATCGAATAATGGCATCCAGTAAATATAAAAAATTTGACTTAATATCCACGACTTCTTTCTCGATTGGTCTATAATTTAGCAGTTCCTGACGTATTTGAATCGCAGCCCGTCATCGGGGTCGAAAGACTGGACCACTTTCTTCACAGATTTGAGGTGATGTGCGTAATAATTGCAAGCTTCTAACCATGACCCCCATCTCTTATGAACTGGACATGGGGGAAGCGACAATTTAGATAATTGTTTCCTGAATTTTGATACTCGGTCTGGAGCTTTTACAAATATAGGCTAGTCTTTCAATGTTGTATTGTTAGTTGGTTTCACTTTCGGCATTGTACCTGCACTTCACTACTCTGAACTGCAAACCTGCATGTTGAAGTTCTTATGCGACAACTGTCCCGTTCATCTGTTGTTGACGTGCAGAGATCTGCGAGTATGTCATGGAGGGGAGGACTTGGTATAAAGGGTTGTAAACAAATGGCTGTATAGATGTCAATACTAGCTTTTACTGCTCCAAATTCCGTTCCCTACTTATTATGTATTTTGTGCATGTATCTGTGTAAGCCACCTGTAATTGGAAGCCTGCTTCTGTTGGTGGTGGATTTAAATAAATAAATAAAAATATGTATGTATACACTGTGGGACTCCGTTGGTGTGGGGCCAACGTGACACTGGGTCTTCACTTGAGATAACACAGCACATGGCACTGACATCGGAATATTATTCGTGCCATAGACGAAATTCTGTCCCATAATCCTGTGTATAGTATTGGTAAGAGAGTAGCTGCTGTTGTTAAATTTAATACAGTACGAAGAAAATGAACTTCAACGGGAAGCCTTTAAGTTTATTGTTTTGAAACATAACGGAAATTAAGTCGGCTTAAGAATATGCTAATGTAATTCTATGCAGTTGTATGTGAAACGTAATATATTTCCCCACTCAAAAATTTGAACAAAATGCATGATTGGAGTTTCGCTGAAAGTCTAAATGTGTCCAAATATTTGTGTGATCATAAATAAATAAAGTTATGTATTACATAGTACTCATACCCTTCTTAGATCAAGTATGTAAAATGAAAATGTAAACGCTGATAGAAACGGATCTGACATAATTCCCTCGCTCTTTCTCACCGACTACATATGCTTATTTCATCTCTGACAATATTCCCACTTTTGTCTCGTATATTTACTTAGGTTCTCTGCTATAACGTTCAAATTTGAAACTTTATTGATATTTTAAAACGCATAACTCTCGACTTATTCTTGGTACAAATAAATTTGTTGAATTCAGAACATGTCTAGCCTTATAGAGTGATCCATAAAAATGTTTACAATTTTAATGACTTATAACTTCTGAACCAATGATAACAAACGTGTGCAGTCTCTTCTGTATTACAGAGTAACTTGGGAGATTCCGAATGTTGAAATGTATTCCACCTGGATCCAAACACAACTGAACAAATTCCGTGACGTTGTCCGAAGTGTATCCTCGTCAATGTTTCTGATTTCATTCCTAATGGCCTCACGAAGTTCAGCAAGTGACCGCGATCTACTCTTGTATACTCTGTCCTTAAGTTAGCCCCATAAAAATAAATCCGGAGAGGTTAGATCAGGTGATCTTGGGGGCCACAGATCTTTTTAGATTATGCGATCACCGAAGAAGCTGACTATAAGTTTCATGGAATCATTAGACGTATGACATGTTGCAACATCTTGCTGGAAGTGGCTTTCTTTCAATTCCATGTCGCCCAGTTGCTCCAGAAATGTATTGAAGATGCGCCCATAAACCACGCCTCATCCGTAAACAATGTTACTTAGAGAATATTTGGTCTTGCAATAAGAAGAGCATGAAATAATAAAATTGACAACAACGCATTAGTATCAAGTAGTTTGTTATAACTTATGACGAAAGTGTGCTGGTATTTGTAATTCAACCAAATTTTAAAACGTACCGCAAATTATTGTATTGCATTGTATTATATTGTATTGTATTGTATTGTATTTATTAACATTCCATGGTATTCATACATGCTTACAGCTAGAATATGGAACAAGTAAAAAAACTTAATACTATTATAAAATCTTAATTTATAGTCACAGTCTAGATGACTTATTATAAAAACTAGGTAGGCCTATTCAGAAGTGGATAAAGTTTGCAATAATAAGACAAAATTGAAAACTTAATTGTTACTATTGCAAAACTGGTAGTTTATTTCGCAAGTTAATGAGCTTTAACAAAATGTAGTCTATATCGTAAAACTTGAAAATGCAGAAACAAATCGTTTGTACCACACTGAATTCAGTTTGTCTTCGTATTCATCAATTAACCACAATATTGGGCACGACAGAGTAATTTGGACGTAGCTGGAATAATGTAGCGGTATTTTATATTCTTTCTGTGTTTTGTACATGCCACGCCACTGGCAGCTGCTGGTTCTCATCGTAATAGGCAAGCATGAGTTATGTAACTCGTATTTTAGAAATTATATGTGTAAATTATTTTATACTATATAACAGTCATTATGTCTTTAGGTTTTAACATTTTGGCCCGAAACCATTCAAATACCGGTACCCATCTCAATATATGTTGACATATGTTTGGCTCCTGTTATTCTTACGCTGATGATACGGTGGTGATTTTCAGTGGTTTAACTTGGGAGGACACTTATAAACATGCCAATGTAGGTATAAATTTGATCGAAAACTGGCTTGATGCAAATTTGCTATCTCTAAATTAACTAAAACTACTTTCGTGGCATTTTCTTTAACAGTCTCTGGATTGAACAAATTGAAATCACTTTATCATTTAAAATTAATAATTCACAACTCATTTTGTAAACTCTCTACAACCTGTAAATGCCCGTGCCTGAAAGAATCTGTAGATGTGAAATATCTGAGAATTATTGTTGATCAGCACTTGAAATGGGATAGACAAATCACCTTTTTATGTAACAGGATCCGTAAAACAATTGAAAAATCTGTAAACCTTCGCCATTACTTGCCTAATCATGTATTACGTTTGGTTTATTTGGCTATAGTTGAATCTGTTATCCAATGTGGTATAACTGGATGGGGAGGCATTACAAAAACTGCTCTTCTTCCTCTAATTATGTTGCAAAAACGTATAATCAAAATTTGTTTGAAAAGGCGACTGGATTATCCAACAAATTTCATCCATTCCGAATTGAATGTTTTTAGAATTAAATTTAATGAAATTCTATCATAGAAATAGAATGAAATTTGTAGCTCAGTCACATGATCATAACACAAGACGAAATGAAACTCTTAATTTAGTTGAACCTAAATGTTTCACATCTGCTGCTTTACTACACAGTACAAATTATGGTCCACGTCTATATAATTCGATAATAAAATTTCATCCAGAATTGACTACTTTAAGCAATGAAATTTTCAGATCCAGAATTAAAACGTTTATATGACAGACTTCCCTGTATTTATATTATGTACCATGTATTGTAAAACAAGTTTATTTCTATCTTTCTATCCTAAGTATATTTTTTCTATCTTATTCTTGGTTACTATATCAACATGACCTGCAGTAATTATACTTCTAATAATAATTTAATATTAATCCACCAATCTCAACATCGGCTCTTTTTTCACTCAGTTATTATTAGTATTATTATTTACTACTTTTATTATCATCTTTATCTAATCTTTTTTCTTAAGTATTTTGTCTACAAAGTATGTATATCTATGTAATGGAACTGTCCCCGAACACGAGCTTTGCTCTTTCGGGGTATTTTAATGTAACGTTTTTATGTATGTGTTATTAAATAAATCAATAAATAAATATATTTCAGCAGATTAGAGAAAAATGTAGTGGGCTAACTGAATCTATTTTGAAGCCAAATATAGGCCTGTTGTGTAGAGAGAGGAATACTTGGGATCTATGACATACAGAATAGTAATTGTGGAGGTGAAATATCTTTGTAGATATTAACATATTTTTCTAGTTGCCCCTTATATAAACTAACACTACGTGTATGACACAGTTCTTACCCCTTTTTCCACACAGATGTTTGTGGCATATAGTACTGTCACATGAGTTCACTTGTACATAGGTTGGATAAAAAGTAATGGCAACACTGCTGTCACGTGACGATGGTGCGTTCGAGAGCTGCCAGCTGTGTGGCCATGAACAAGGACTGTTAGATGAGTTAGTGCAGCCAGCGGCGACAGTACTCCATCAATCTACTGCAGTGTGTAGAACGTTCACTTTGATAGGGATAGTGCGAGCGCCCTAAGACCATCCTTACAAAACTAGAGCAACGTTCCTGGATCAAAATTTAAATGGCACGAGGTCGTAGTGCACACGAATGTTTTCAGGGACTGCGTGAAGCATGTGGCGATGCAGCGTTGCCATATCGCACAGTTGCACGATGGGTTAAAGCGTTCCGGGAAGGCCTTGTTGCACCGGTACCAAAGGGAAGGTGACGACTTTCTTGGACGAAACCTGGACTCGCTCGTATGAACCAAACTTGAAACGCCAGTCAAATGAATGGAAGCATCCCGGTTCTCCTCGTCCAAAGAAAGTGCACCCTACACATAGTGCTATGAAGGAGATGTACATTGTGGCGTATGACATGGATGGGGTAATACTGCACCACGCTGTACCTCCAAGGCAGACGGAAAACGCGGACTACTGGAACATCCTCCGTACTCACCCGATATGATCCATGCGATTACGATCTTTTCACCAAAGTGAAAGAACCACTGCGAGGGACCCGGTACAATACCAGAGATGAACTTATCCGTGCTTTAGGGTGGTCAATAGGGAACATGAACAAAGATGGACGCGCTTATGGTGTACGATGCCGTCCAAACATTTGGCAAATGTAATAAATAAGGGGGGCGACTATATAGAAGGTACGTAAATGTTGTACCCCTGTGAATAAAGCCATGTCAGAAATATCGAACTGTTGCCATTACTTTTTATCCAACCCAAGTATATTACGTCTCGAAGCAGTTCGCTGCAAACTTACTGCAACTAATTTTATTTTCTTATTTTCTTCTGCACGCAGCTTCATAAGATATGATGATGGACATTTCGCAGTTGCCGCTTTAACCTCCAAGACAATTTCCTGGTACAGTGAAACCTCTCCTTACGGACACCCCCAAGATACGGACACTCCTCATATACGGACAGATTTTTATGTCCCAACTGAAATAATATAGAAATAAATGATGAATTTAACTCTCGTTTACGGACACTCTCAGACACGGACACGGACAGCTGTTTCACAGTCATAAAGCTTGCTTTACCTCCTGACTGCGGACAGAACTTGGATTTCAAGACCCAATGTGTTACAAAAATGGAAAATTTAATTTTGAGAACTGTACAGAAATTCTTTAACATGAAAGAAGACAAGAAGGGTCTTGTAGGCTACCACCAGCCCAGCCGGCTATCCCTTGTTAGCTGGAAACGGGTAGATAAACAAAATCATAAAATTTAACCTGTCTGGTGAGTCCAAGGTTTCCACGATCGTGAAATTGTATTCGACACATGATAGGGTTAATAGGATTATTCTCTTCACTTCAATCACTTCTGTTTCGAGAGACATGGCACCTGAACGTAAAGGTTAATTTGAAAATTGTAAATTACAGTACCTACTGCATAACTGTAAACCCAGAATAAAATTGCCTTGCACAGTACTGTATTTTCCTTTTTCGGTCTTATTTACTGTAGTAAAAGTTGCAAAGAATTTCCTGTAGTACAGTAGACTGTATTTAGAAGTAAACTACAGTAATACATTTCATTTAAAGCGTGAAGGGATACATAATGCATATTATAAATTACTGTTAGATTGGGGAGCCTCCCTCCCAATAAAGGACACCTCCCAGATGCGGACAGATTGTTACGTCCCTTCGATGTCCGTAAATGAGAGGTTTCACTGTACTTATTTCTAGGGTAGTAGAAGCTGAGTTGAAATCGGGCCACAGTGAGGCCGGAGGGATAGATCGATGGAGAAATTCCACGAATCGGAAATCGAACCCGCGGCCTACCGGCTCGCAGCGGAAGACCTTAACTACAACGGTACGCTCTCCGAGCAAAGGAGAATATTATAACTTGAATTTGTAATGCTAATTCATAACTGTTATCATCTAGATCTAGGACCTCCGCAACACTCATTTGATAAGGACCTCCTTATTCCCATCTTGATGGTATACTGAAGACAGAACGAATTCACTTCTCTTTGAGTTGTTTATAGTGGCTCAATGTCAGGACGTTCGGAAGGTACATTAAGGCCCCAAATTACCACCAAGAGTTTCAATAGGAGGAATAACTACCTAATTTAACAAATTATGATTAGTGAAACCATGTATTGTTGGTCCCTATCACCACGGCATGGCGCGTCCTCAGGTTGCGGATCGAGGAGACGGCCTCCAGATATGGAGGGTAGCTGTGAATATATTGAATAAGCAGTCGTGGACAGCCGATGAGGGGTGGTTCTCCAGCTTGGGGGTTGGGCGAAGGGCTAACAACCCATCACCGTGAAAAAAAAAGCTTGTTACGAATCCTTCAAATAAGCCTCGGAATGGGACTGATTCTCTGGCACGACCACAGCAAAGGAATAAGGTTTTGAGATTTGGTACTTGGAATGTTACAAGTCTATATTGAACAGGAGGGGTAACATTAGCAGCAAAAGAACTAGCTAGTTATAGAATAGACTTCGTGGGAGTACAGGAGGTTAGGTTAGATGGGAACGGCATAACACAAATAGGAGATTATTTGTTGTATTATGGGGAAGGAAACGATAATCACCAATTAGGAACAGGATTCTTTATTCATAAACGGTTGAGAAGCTTTTATCATCCAGTCTGCTGTCAAAAAATCTGAAAGTTAGAATTTATAAAACAGTTATATTACCGGTTGTACTTTATAGTTGTGAAACTTGGACTCTCACTTTGAGAGAGGAACATAAGTTAAGGGTGTTTGAGAATAAGGTGCTTAGGAAAATATATGGGGCTAAGCGGGATGAAGTTACAGGAGAATGGAGAAAGTTACACAACGCAGAACTGCACGCATTGTATTCTTCACCTGACATAATTAGGAACATTAAATCCAGACGTTTGAGATGGGCAGGGTATTTAGCACGTATGGCTGAATCCAGAAATGCATATAGAGTGTTATTTGGGAGGCCGGAGGGAAAAAGACCTTTAGGGAGGCCGAGACGTAGATGGGAAGATAATATTAAAATGGATTAGAGGGAGGTGGGATATGATGATAGAGAATGGATTAATCTTACTTAATTAGGGACCGATGGCGGGCTTATGTGAGGGCGGCAATGAACCTCCGGGTTCCTTAAAAGCCAGTAAGTAAGTATGATTGGTGAAAATTGGGTGCACTTTCGTATTCTGTGTTTCCTCCATGTCCATGAGTACCGAATACTACGAACATACGTTTAATTAAACATAGCCTAGTCAACAAATACCATGACGGCCTCAAAAACATATCTTCATGTATTATATTTATAAGTTTACATAAATAATAAATATGCATTTTAAAGAAATCATTTGATGATCAGAAATAAGGACATTTTATACCATATTTTATTTTCTTAAAAAGTTAGGCTATAGACGTTCGTACTTATCTTCCAAGGACAAAGAAATTAAACGTCAGGAACTTCTACACAGCATTTAACACAATAAAACGAATACTTTTAACTGAATAACGAAACAACTATTTTAAAATTGTATGAGACTATTGTTACAGTAATCCTATTCTTATTTTATATGTACAATATACGTGATATATATATATATATATATATATATATATATATATATATATATATATATATATATATACGCGTTTCCGGTCTAGTGTTACAAACTTTCAGGGATGATGGGGAAGGGCACATGTATCAATTTGAGATAAGGAATCCTGGTTCGGAAATGACCGAGTCGAAAGTTACAAGCAAAAATAGTTGTGTGGAAATGAAATAATTTTATTCCTCTGTACACCTTATTTATGTGTATTTATCTGTACATCTTACACATACTGTATTCATCTGACGTTGTTTACGTTGTCTACTTACAGTATTCCATTCAGTGCGCTGTCTGAGGGGTGGGGACAGGAAACTACACTAAAGCAATGCAGATAGCGTAATGTGTAACGGACATGGTCGGTCCTGATATGTACGTCTGTAGACAGCAGTGTATATGTACAAGTTGCAGTGTCCAGTCGATCAGTCCTAGTGAAATGGAGGAGTACACGAGAGCGGAATAAGCAGACCTGATTTTCGAATACGGATGAGCCAATGGGAACAGTAGACAAGCTCACAGATTGTATCGGTACAAGTACCCACGTAGGAGACATCCGGCCAATACCATCTTTCCACGACTATTCCAAAGGTTAAGGGTAGGAGGGCACGTGGTGCCAAATTACAATTCAATTTCCACACATCTATTTTTGCTTATAACTTTCGACTCAGTAATTTCCGGATCAGGGTTCTTTATCTCAAATTGATACATGTGACCTTCGCCATCATCCCTGAAAGTTTGTAACACCGATTCGGAAACACCCTGTATATATACATGTAGTGAAACCTCTCCTTACGGACGCCCCCAAGATACGGACACTCCTCATATACGGACAGATTTTTATGTCCCAACTGAAATAATATAGAAATAATGATAAATTTAATTCTCGTTTACGGACACTCTCAGACACGGACACGGACAGCTGTTTCACAGTCCTAAAGCTTGCTTTACCTCCCGACTGCGGACAGAACTTGGATTTCAAGACCTAATGTGTTACAAAAATGGAAAATATAGTTTTGAGAACTGTACAGAAATTCCTTAACATGAAAGAAGACAATAAGGGTCTCGTAGGCTACCACTAGCTCAGCCGGCTACCCCTTAGCTGGAAGCGGGTGGATAAACAAAGTCATGAAATTTAACCTGTCTGATGGGTCCAGGGTTTCCGCGATCGCGAAATTGTATTCGACACATGATAGGGTTAGTAGGATTATTCTCTTCACTTCAATCAGTTGTTCTGTTTCGAGAGTCATGGCACCTGAACGTAAAGGTTAAGTTGAAAACTGTAAATTACAGTACTGCATAACTGTAGACCTTGAATGAAACGACATGGCACAGTACTGTATTTATCTTTTTCGGTCGTATCTACTGTAGTTCAAAGTTGCAAAGAATTTACTGTAGTACAGGTGACTGTATTTAGAGTTAAACTACAGTAATACATTTCATTTAAAGCATGAGAGGATACATAATGCATATTATAAATTTTCTGTTAGATTGGGGAGCCTCCCTCCCAATAAAGGACACCTCCCAGATGTCAGTAAATGAGAGGTTTCACTGTATATATAATCGTAATAAAACGAACTCTTTGGAGCTGCAGTCCTTGCTAAGCTTTGTATTCGCCTGTTTATTTTTTTTTTCAATGTGAAGCCAAACAGTCATGGGATCTTCGTAACGTGGGGTAAGCACGACACCAGACTCCATATCAGAGCATTGCATTGGCAAAGAAAAATCCATTCGCTAGGCAGGACTCGAACCCACAATCGTAACTTCCACGCAAAGACAAATCTGCACGCCGTTGCGTACACTACAGCCAACATTTACAGCCAGGGCAATGGATACTTACAGAATGTAAATACGACCTCCCCCTACGGGCCAACCACATGGGGCGGTAAAGAGCATGTGACCTTGCGTAACTGTACGATCCATTGCGCTGACTTTCTATCGGATGATAAAACAGAAAATAATCTGTCATTCATGTTTACAATTAATCATGAATCACTTAACTTAAAAATTAAAACTTAGAAACATATAAAGCTTGCATTCTTGTACAGGGACATAATTTTATTTTTACTAACATGTTTAATATTAACCTGGCTATACCTTTGGATTAAAGGTTCAGAACAGTAAACACAGTTTGCTACCCCTTCCACGACTGGAGTTCGATGATACTGGCGTAAAATACAAACAGATCACTTAACTAGGTATAGGAGGGAAGAAAAGTAGTTCATCCATTTACGTAAACTAGAAAATATCGGGATTTTGAATTTGATAATTTTCATTAGGTTTTGTTTAATCTTAATATAGTACTGTATTAACAATAAGTGTTTTACTCACGAATTGAGCTATACATTCGGACGTATTCATTATGCAGTGCATATTATACCGCCTACAACACATTAGCGTACACTATAGAGAATGAAGTTAAATTGAAAAATAATCATAATATGTATATTTAAACACATTTTTTAAAATGGTGGCCGTTCATTTCGATACAGGCTTCAGTTCTTTTGTGCATATTATCGCACTATAGACTATTGCATCTAATTCCAATTACCAGTTTCGGCCTTCGTTCTAGTAACTCATGTTGAAATAATTCTGTACCTACTCTATAAAAGAGTACCTTACGTACTGTAAATTCAATGTTCACTTCTGCCCGATCCGCACAGATAAAATTAGGATCGTAGAAAGAGGGGAAATCACGTGACAATTAATTACTTAACGAGACCCTTTTATTTAAGTTATTTAAACAGTTGTATAATATTACATAAACGTCCAATTCCCAACAGTAATTAATGTTTCCAGAAAAGAACTAAGAGAGTCTAGCCACTAGCCTTTACAGAGAAGCGAGCAGAAGCGGGTGGGGGAAACCGGAATGCGATGTAGGCAAATGGGCGACAGTACCTATGCGAAAATATGATTCAATATTGAAAGCTCTTTCATCACTGGAAAACGCGAATATATTTCTGGAACGTACTATACTCACTAACTCAGTACTGCTTACTATGACCGCATACGTGGCATTGGTTCTGTGTGGAGAACGGTTGGAAGTTTACTAGTAGAGGGGGTGGGAGTGAAGTACATTAAAAAATGCAGGTACAATAAAAATTGAAGTAAAAATAAGATGATGTCCCTGTACAAACTTGAAATTATGGTTTAATTTAGTTGTGCTAAAATTATTAAATGTGTGCAAATTACACCGGTAATGGCGTACAGAAACGAAAGGTTCAAAGAGAAAAACCCACAAGCTGAAAAATCAACCCTCATATTACTCAGTTGATTGGAGAATTCCTTGAGTTCGTTCACAGTGTCAAGCCTCAGATTTCGATACAGCAGCAATTTCTCTACGAGAACTGGAGTCATGTTTGCTTCCTGTATAGTGAGCTGGCAAGACAGCGTTATCACAACCAGAAGAATGATGCAGAATACACACCAGCACAGACTGAGGATCACCTCGTGCTGTTCAGCAGCGCTTGAAGAACTGAGCACTTCCTGCAAGGAGAACAGTCCGTAGTACAGAACGAACACGATCGTCATGAAGATCCAGAACGTCGTCATGAAGATCGGGAACCCGTAGTTGGAGGCGATGAGCAGCACAGCGTCATGCAGGCCGCTGTGAAGCATCCTGATCGCGCGGACTAGTTCACCATTGTTGACATCTGTGTTGACGCCTAACTCACCGGCGACCGCTGCACTGCACCACACTTTGGCGTCACTTGGGCGTTCTCCGTCGAGAGAGGGCGTGACAGAAGCAACGAGTGTTCTGTTGATGCTGGAGTATCTCTCCTTCAACATGAAAACGGAGTCTACAAACTGAATCACCACCAACGTGTTCACCAAAAAGCTGAAGTTTTCCAGTATTGTCACAGCACAGCCCCATACAGTGCCGTTGTAGAAACTGTAGATGTTGTAGCAGTGTAGAAATCCGAGGACGACTGCTAGAGTTGCGAGTTGAAGAATCAGGTACACTCTCGATCTTTTGAAGACGATATCGTTACCCCGTTTCTGATACAGAATTTCGTCCACTTCTGATACTTTCTCTATTAGCTGTGGTAATTTCTGTCTGTTCAGGGTGCCACTTAAAAGCAATGACGTGATGCTGGTCAAGTACAGGGATATTATATAGATATCAAGAGCAATGCACATTTTTGTAGGCAGTCCAACTTGCTTGTAGATGATGTCGTGTGCCATGTGGAGCGGTAAGCCGGCAAGAAATGCAGCTAGCCACACGAATGTCGAGATTACGTCAACGCACCGAAAACTGTATTGTTTCTTTCCATTTTTGTTTTCTTTATAGGAAAAGGGTGCTAAACCAAGTATTTTAGACACATAGTACAAGGGTTCGATTGTGAAATAAATATCACTTCCTCGCAACAGATTCTTCATCTCGTAGCAGCAATATACTCGTATGTACTTCTCCTCACTACCACGTGCTATCGCCAAATGACGTTAGTCAGCAATATCGTGCAGACTGAATGCCTCGTCTAAGAAGCCTGGGGTATTTACAGACTTCCTAAATGTTTACTCAGTGGAAATAAACTTCTCACTCTACAATTTACTCTTCCACTGACAAATGCTGTAGCGCCATATTTTCCTACTTCTGTCGATTGTGACAGCTCCGGAGTAAAGAACGTAGGCCAGTGGCGGCTCCTAGAGGAAAGAAGTTAACAGCGCAAAATGACACCTTCTTGAGAGAAACATGCTACAAATTAGCCTACATGCATACAAGTAACACCAGGTAGTGTTTGGGTTGGCCTTCCCTTTTGTATAGCAGTAATCTGTCCTTGTAAACTGAATTTCATAAATTGTCCAAAATATGTTTTCACTTCCATTAATTGTTGAATAATTGCACAAATTAACAATTACAAGGAAATTTACCTCGCAGTATTTTTCGCGCACACTATAGCATCACACGTGTTGGAAGAGACTAGCTACTAACACGTAACCGGAACCGTTTAGCGGAAATGGGAATGGGAAATAATCTCTTAGGAAAGCGAGAACACTGCAGCCACCCACGTGGTCTGTGTTGCCACATGTACATTTTACAAGTTCCGTATCACATGCTTTTGAAGAATGTCAGTTCTTGTAAAGTCATATTACCATTATTGTTCAAAGGTTCCGGTGGCCGATTAATTTTTTATGTTAAAAGTAATGTAGTTTGGAGTACTTTCAATTTCAAATATATTTGTACAAAACTGACAACTTGGCTGTTGTCCTGTCTAGTAGACAATGAGTGGAAGTGAATTTCAGAGGCCAAAAAGATCTGCGATATTAACTTAGAACTACTTCCTCTTTGTTTTATATAAACCCAACTTCAACTTTCAGATATCCTCGAAAGTTTCAAAGCATGAATAGTAGCTTATATGAAGTGCAATGAATAATATATTTTGATTTATAATTTAAAAAAAGTTTATATGGTGTATTTCGTAGATTTGCGTTAAAACTGTTTTTATTGTGCCTCCTCCTAGATGTGTTATAGTCTGGTGGAATGCAGCATCGTTAGATGGCAGCGGCAGTGAGCTTGCTGCACGACCAGTTGCTTTCTATTTCCCGCCCATGCGTTGAATCAGAGGAGGATCTCCTCCCTATCCGTTCATTTAATTGCTTTAAACTCTGCTTCTTTCTCTGTCCGCTAGTGCGCTGTTGTCTAGTTAACTGCAGTAAAGGAGGAATGGATTGACTTTCCTCCACACAAACAATCTCGCAGCTTTCTCACAGTTTTCTAGTAGCACATGAGTGCGCATCGTTTAGAACTCCATCAACCGAGGTTTTCCTATAGCTGTGAACTTAAAAATTATCGAATCTTCCTCGAATTTCAAGGCATATATTTCATTTGGTATTTATTTTCAAAAGAAGAAAAAATGTTCCTCCCCGAGGAACCGCCACTGACATAGGCCTACAACTTGGTTGAAATTTTTAGTAGATTGTAAACGTTGCCGTATTTTACTATTTCATATCTCTCATAAGTAGTTAAGTATATGGCACAATATTTAAATATTGGTTACATTTTTAGTGAATTGAAGGAAAGTGCAAGTGTAGATCTAAGTTGTATATTAAGAATAACACCAAATAGTTCTATTCTGATTCAGACTTCAATTTAAGTCAATAGTGAAGTGAATTATAAGGCTAACTGTAAAGATTATTGAACCGTTTTCGTTATTAAAGTTACATTTATGTGTCTTGTGTTCCTTGCAAAGACTCGTCAGTTATTTTTCTAAGTAGCTTAAAGTGAAATATAATAATAATAATAATAATAATAATAATAATAATAATAATAATAATAATAATAATGATGATGATTTATTTTAGCTGGCAGAGTTAAGGCCGTAAGGCCTTCTCTTCCACTCAACCAGCAAAAAGTGTATATACATATGCATGAACTTACAAAGAATTCAACAATTTGATTTAGATGAGAGTTACATGTATACAAGAGTTATTTACGAGTTAAACAACAAAATACTATGAACTATTAATTAAACACTGAAATAAACTGTGTAGCAGAATTAAACTAAAATACATAGAATGTTAATATATTTCAAATGATATTAGATAATAGAAAGAGATTATTATGAGACAATTTTGAAAATACAGCACAATCAGGATGATGTCTAAAGAAAAAAGTAACAGTGTAGTCAGTGATAGTTTAAATCAGTATGATTGGAGTGAAATGCTAATAAGGTTATCTTTTAAGCTGTTCTTAAAGGTGTTTGTTGTCTTGCAGCCCCTAATACTTTGTGACAAGGAATTCCATTGACGCGAGGTGGATATTGTAAAAGATGAGGAATAACAAGATGTTCTATGAAGAGGTATATTTAGCGTGCCACAGATAAGTGATCTGGTATTTACGTCGTGGTTAGAGTATAGATAGAGACACGAGACGAAAGGTAATTTGGTGTTGAGGTGTGCAGAATTCAAAAGAGTAAAGACAAAGAGTGTAAAGTTCTGCGTTCTTTAAGTCGGAGCCACGAGAGACTTGCGAAGGACGGTGATATGTGATCATATCGTCGGATGTTGCACACGTATCTGACGCACATATTCTGAGCTCGCTGTAACTTGACTGACAATTCAGAACTTAGGTCACTTAACAAAGCGTCACAATAATCGAAGTGCGGCATTACTAGGGTTTGCACTAGGGTAAGTTTTAGTTGCTGGGGCAAGAAGTTTCTCAAGCGACTCAAACAGTGAATGGAGGAATGGAGGAGGAATATACAATACCGTATGAATATTAGACTATGTTCCCTTAGCAATAAGTGAATTCAAAGTGAAGTTAAATTGTCTGTGTTGCACAATATTTAAGGTTATAAGATACATTACCAGTTATTATGTATGCAGTTAACTAAATTACATAAAATGTAACATATGATTAATCGAATCCCTATAATTGCGTGAAACGTTAATGTTGTTCGTGAGGATTACGAGGATGTTTGCAATTTGAAATAAAACTTTGATATTTATTTCCATTTCTGTATTAATACTACCCACACAGCCTTCTCATTAATACTTCATAATCTCTTCCTCATTCCACGAGACCTAGCTTAAAGACAACAATGCAATTTTATGCTTATTCAAAACAATTCACACATTATTATGACGCCAGTGAGTTGTTCGAAGTGTAACTAATAACGATATTATACCGAGCGAGTTGGCGCAGAAGGTACCGTTTGTGACTCGTATTCGGGAGGTCCCGGGTTCAAACCTCGTGGCCGGCCAATCTGACTGGGGTTGTTCATCGTTTACCTCAGTCATAAAGGCAAATACCGGATTGTAAATTTACAGTACATACCATGATTCGTTACCATCCCAGTCGCCAATATCATAAACATTAATCAGAATCTAAAATCAGTTACATGAACATAAGCCATCTACAGCAGAAACAGGAACTCAGCAATAGTAACAACGGCCTGCTGGTATACCCACAGATCCTGACACGTGATATGACCACAGATGTTAGAGCTTGTAGAGGGACATGATTTTATTTTTACTAACATTTTTAATATTAACCTGGCTATACCTTTCTATTAACGATTGAAACAGGAAACACCGTTTGCTACCCCTTCCACAACTGGAGTTCGATGATACCGGCGTAAAATACAAATCACTCTACTAGGTATAGGAGGGAAGAAAAGTAGTTCATCCATTTATGTAAACTAGGAAATGTCGCGATTTTGAGTTTGATAATTTTCATTAGGTTTTTGTTTAATCAAAATACTGTACAGTATTAATAATGAGTGTTTTACTCACGAAGTGAGCTATCCATTCGGACGTATTAATTATTCAATGTATATTGTACTGTTATAGCACATTAGCATACAATATAGAGAATGAAGTTAAATTGAAAAATAATCATACCCAATGGATATTTAAACACATTTTTGAAAATGGTGGCAGTTCATTTCGATACAGGCTTCAGTTCTAATGTGCATATTATCACACTATAAACTATTGTACCTAATTCCAATTACCAGTTTCGTCCTTCATACGAGTAACTCATGTTGAAATAATTCTGTACCTACTCTATAAAAGAGTACCTTACGTACTGTAAATTTAATCTTCACTTCTGCCCGATCCGAAAAGATAAAATTACTCAGAAATGCTATCTACTGTCCGTTCAAGTGGTTTTGTCGCAGGGTCGTAGAAAGGGGGGTGGGGAAATCACGTGGCAGTTAATTATTTAACGAGACCCTTTTATATAAGTTACTTTAAACAGTTGTATAATATTACGTAGACGTCCAATTCCTAACAGAAATTAATGTTTTCAGAAAAGAGCTAAGATAGCCCAGCTACTAGACTTTACAGAGGGGCGAACAGAAGCAGTTGGGGGAAACCGGGATGTGACCTAGGCAAACGGACGACAGTACTTGTGCGAAAATATGATTCAATATTGAAAGCTCTTTCGTCACTGGAAAACACGAACATATTTCTGGAACGTACTATACTCACTAACTCAGTACTGCTTACGCGCCCTCGGCTCCGTGTCGTGAACGGTTGGAAGTTTACTAGAAGAGGGGGTGGGAGTGAAGTACATTCAAAAACTCAGGTACAATAAAAATTGAAGTAAAAATAAAATGATGTCCCTGTATATAAATAAACTTAATAAATTAAAAATATTATGTAATTACAGAAATTGGATCCATTTGTAAATTAATACCACAGTTGAGTATTATATGTTACGTTAAATTAACTACTGTACTTCTGTCTATATCCAACACGTATTTATTAACACCCTCACTTGTTTACGAATAATACTTTTATTAGTTATAAAATTATTATACATTCTAATGATTACACAATTATTGGAAAATAATAATAATAATAATAATAATAATAATAATAATAATAATAATAATAATCATAATATCATAGTTATTACATCAATGAACAAATACACCTGAATGTCCATTTTCAAGTCTTATTGCACCATGACAGTCCTTAGCCGCTTCTCTATTATAGGTAGTCTTGACTGTAATAATAATAATAATAATAATAATAATAATAATAATAATAATAATAATAATAATAATAATAATAATAATTATACTAAGATGCTGAGAATTATGACATCCGATATTCAAATGAAGAAATTTTCATTCAGAGTAATCGACTCTGGAAAGGTCCTCAAAATACTCGCTGCGTTTCCACGTTGGATGGCTATTCCTATTCGTTGTCGTAGATGATTGGTGCAGCGAGGGTCTCCAATAATAGTCACCTAACAATCTCGGAAATCAGATCTTTTGCTTCTCTATACCATAAGCATAATATCGTTTCGACAGCAAAGACAATGAAGACATAATTGTTAATAGAAGTTCATATTTATGGCTTTTACTGCGTACGACATAGCTTGCGACTTTAAAAGTTGATGACAAGTGGGATGGAGCTAAGGTATTCTGAATTCGAGTAAATCTGTATTATATGCAATGTCTTGTTCTTAGTATAAATTATATTATATTTTATTTTATTATCATTTCCGGTTGTATTGAATTCACTCTTTAGTTCAGAAGAAGTCACTCTAGGCCTACATGGTCAGACAATGCCATATGTCATCTTCCGGAAATAATGTATTCTAAAACCATGTGCCTATCTTCGTGAATTTCTCGAAATAGACTTCCTGCTACATCACTATTCTTTTTCCAGACTTCGTATCGTACGAAAAATAATACTTATAAGACGCTTTGGTGTACAAAATTCACGTCGTTAGACTACTAGGCAACAGATGGACTCATCTGAAACTTCAGTTTAGGAGATTTCATCAAGATTTACGCAGCTTTCGCTTCAGCTCAATGCTAGATAACAACGACGCTGCGATGGTACCCAACTGAACAAGGAAAACCTATAACATATGCTTGGAGAAATTGAAAATGCCACAAATGAATTTTGGTCATATTAGTCGTTGACCGGTAAGTTTTCAGTGTCAGGCTTAACGGAGAATTTGAGAAGTTGTACTAATTGGCATTAGCTTTCTTCCGTTTGTACATAAGTGGCTGTCTTGCAGTCTCTTTGTGTTTGATTTTTCATGATGTCTCTGCTCTAGACATGAAATCTTCCGCTTGTCATAGCAGCTATTAATGATTGAGGGAGCATTCTAACGTAGCCTTTGCTGCATACAAGAGTACAGTCATGCAGGTCTTTGTCCAGATTCCTCTCATCCATCATATTTATGAGAGTGAGGAATAGCAGTACCATGGGCAGAGCGACACATTTTTTGAAATTCTTGCTAATTATAAATATTAAAATAATATTATGAAGTTAAGTTGCCTGAAATTAGGAAATGTTATAATGTGTGATCATTTCGCTGATACACAAACTTTTATATAAAATTGTTTTCTTATGTACAGCGACTGTTTTGACCAATTTTAAGTGCTGATTTCAGATACAGTGGAACTCGACAAATAGACACAGCAATGGTCCGTGTGCGAGACGAGGTACGAACTCTGTCTTTCTACGAAGTACTGCGGACATTGGTAAACATAAGGGCTGTACATTGTTTTTATGGCGTGTGGACCGAAACATAAATAATTAACGTATATAATTTTAAATAATATATTGTAGTATATGGAAAATATATAACAAAACAAATCCGTGATTAAGTATAATATTTAGGCTACGTGATACATCTGAAACATAAAACAAACTTCTAGAGGAAAAACTCTCTAAATATACCTACATACGGGGCTTTCATTTCAAAGCTTCCCACTCCAAATAACTAGTTAATTAACTGAATTCAATTTAAACCAAAACAACACGTAAATTTAGATATCAAGGGGGAAGTCTTAAACAAGGCTTAATTGCATTTTAGATTTCACCTCCCACCTCCAGCCACTCCCACTTCGAAATTTCAAATGGCATCCCCTATATTTTTATACTTGAATATGAAAGAGCATTCAATTGTTTATACACCTCATTCATTTGTTTTCGCATCTTTTATTTTCTATCGTCGCCTGGTAACCTGCATTTTTTTTATTGCTGATTAGAGCTGAAGAGAATAAAGCTACAAAAACTTATTGAGCATTTCATGTAATAGTTGTGTTTGAGTATTAAATTATTTTAAAATGGTGTATAACCTTCAAGAGAGAACATAGATCATCCCTATTGATTAAATTTAGGAAATACACAAAATAAGCTGTATTTTCATCCTACAATCAACTGATAATAACAAACCCTCTTATAATCACTACAGAATGCCTCGTAATTAGATGAATTTTGTTTTATCCTATGCACTGTTCTGATCGAAATGTAAAATTCTTGAGGGATGGCTCTGATTGATTCACCTTCTTTAAACCGTTCCAATATTTGTAACTTCTGCTTCAACATAAGTACACATTTTTTGTTCCCTGCCTTGCTGCCAACGTGTACGAGTATCTGCACACTACTGCACTGGTTCAACTGGTTAGCCCTGTGCAGCACGGGACAGGATGCGTTGACTTACCTTGTATCGTGAAGCATACGAGAGTGAGCGTCTATTTGTGGAGTTGCACTGTATATCTTTATTTGTTTTCATCATTTTCAAACTAAAATTCAATTTTCCATTATACATTATGATTTGTCATATCTGTATGAGTGATTATATAACTATACATCACAGTTTATTAAATTTTAGCTTTTGACTTAATCTTGCAGGCTAAAAGTTTTCTACGATATTAAATCAGATGTAATCTGTTAGCGTGGATTGGCTCACCAAGCGACTACACTTGAGCCATCCCTGTCGAGGGGGTTCTAACCTCATCACAGGAGGCCTGTGCCCAACATGAGACATCATGGCTAACATTCATTCATTCATTCAATCTGTTAGAATATGAGCGCTGCACTTATCAACAGTAATATGTAATTTAATTGAGCTGAAAGAATGTTTGCCTCGAAATAATTATATCATGACAAGAAACATAATTTAAAAGCGAAATTAAATTCAAGATGAAAGCTGTTTTGCACGTGTGAAACTAGGCCGGATAATTCCTATACGAACATCTGGATCCTACTGCATGAATGCATTCGAGTGTTTTCTGAAATAAATTCACACGAGCCTCTTGCTAGTATGAAATCCATGGGTTATAATATCATAACAGTTTATTACGAAGTAGGTTTTATTTATTAATTGTTTAATATTAATTTTATTGTGAATTCTTTTTCGTTAAAACGTGATGTACAGATTGCTCTCTTCTCCTCTACCGTCACCACTTACTTTCCTCTTTCTCCTACCTCAGGCGGCACTCAGTTTCTCCCACCAGCATCCACTCTCACATGATCTAGTTTTATTAATTCTACATTCAATTCTCTAGCTTGTTTAATTTTATATCATTTTATTAAAGTGTCTCATAACTTCATAATATTCTTTTCTTTTGAGCTTGTGTATTTCTTATATGTCTGATAATAATAATAATAATAATAATAATAATAATAATAATAGTAATAGTAATAATAATAATAATAATAATAATAATAATAATAATAATAATAATACCTATGGCTTTTAAGGAACCCGGAGGTTCATTGCCGTCCTCAAATAAGCCCGCCATCGGTTCCTATCCTGTGAAAGATCAATCCAGTCTCTACCATCATATCCCACCTCCCTCAAGTCCATTTTAATATTATCCTCCCATCTACATCTCGACCTCCCAACTAACATTCTATATTCATGTCTGGATTCGTCCACATGTGCTACATGCCCTGCCAATCTCAAACGTCTGGATTTAATGTTCTTAATTATGTCAGGTGAAGAAAAATATGCCTGCAGTTCTGCGTTTTGTAACTTTCTCCATTCTCCTGTAACTTCATCCCTCTTAGCCCCAAATATTTTCCTAAGCACCTTATTCTCGAATACCCTTAACCGATGTTCCTCTCTCAAAGTGAGAGTCCAAGTTTCACAATCATACAGAATAACCGGTAATATAATTGTTTTATAAATTCTAACTTTCAGATTTTTTGACAGCAGACTGGATGATAAAAGCTTCTCAACCGAAAAATAACACGCATTTTCCATATTTATTCTGCGTTTTACTTTCTGCCGAGTATTATTTATATTTGTTACTGTTGCTCCAAGATATTTGAATTGTTCCACCTCTTCAAAGAATAAATTTCCGTTTTTTTTTTTTTTTTTTTTTTTTTTTTTTTTTATTTCCATTTCGTACACGAGGCATAATCATATACTTTGTCTTTTCGGGATTTAATTTACTTCCAAACCAATCGGTTTACTTGCTTCCAGTAAAATTCCCGTGTTGTCCTTAATATTTTGTGGATTTTCTCCTAACATATTCACGTCATCCGCATAGACAAGAAGCTGATGTAACCCTTTCAATTCCAAACCCTCTCTATTCTCCTGGACTTTCCTAATGGCATATTCTGGAGCGAACTTAAAAAGTAAAGGTTATAGTGCATAATAATAATAATAATAATAATAATAATAATAATAATAATAATAATAATAATAGTAATAATAGTAATAGTGATCATAATAATAATAATAGTAATAATAATAATAGTAGTAATAATAATAATAGTAATAGTAATAATAATAGTAATAATAATAATAGTAATAATAATAATAATAATAATAATAATAATAATAATAATAATAATTTTGTGTTTAGTGGTACTTGTAATTGTATAGTTAATTTAATGTTCATAATGCTCATATAATGTCAAGGTTTGATGTACAAGAATCTTCCTTTGTCTTTATGTAATTTGTGTGTGACTTCAAGTGAAGGCCTTATTTAGTTTTATTTATTTAATAATTATATATATATATATATATATATATAAACGTTACATTAAATACCCCGAAAGAGCAAAGCTCGTGTTCGGGGACAGTTCCGTTACATAGATACACATACTTTGTAGACAAAATACTTAAGGAAAAAGCTCACATAATGATGATAATAAATTTAGTAAATAATAATACTAATAATAATAATAATAATACTAGTAATAACTGAGTGAAAAAAGAGACGATGTTGAGATTGGTGGATTAATATTAAATTTTTATTAGTAGTATAATTAGTACAGGTCATGTAGATATAGTAACCAAGATAAGATAGAAAAAATATACTTAGGATAGAAATAAACTTGTTTTACAATACATGGTACATAATATAATACAAGGAAGTCTGTCATATAATTTTTTTAATTCTGGATCTGAAAATTTCATTGCTTAAAGTAGTCAATTCTGGATGAAATTTTATTATCGAATTATATAGACGTGGACCATAATTTGTACTGTGTAGTAAAGGAGCAGATGTGAAACATTTAGGTTCAACTAATTTAAAATTTTCATTTGGTCTTGTATTATGAGCGTGTGGCTGAGCTACAAATTTCATTCTATTTTTATTATAGAATTTCATTAAAGAGTATTTATAAATTTGGTCAATTCTAAAAACATTCAATTCGGAATGAATCAAATTTGTTGGATAATCCAGTCCAACAAATTTATGATCTTAATTCTGCTGGACAAAATACATAAAGCTTTTCTACTACTACCACTACCACTATCATTACCACTACCACCTACCACCATCATTACCACTATTACTACCACCACCTCTACTACTACATTTAACTTAATTCGAAGATGTGAAATATGTTCTACTTAAGCTATGTAATTAAAGTTAGATTTTTATCTCGTATCTACTATGTGAACATCTCTGCTTTGTTTTTCCTCCCATCGCATCTTTCTCACTTCTTTGCACGATGTATCGTTTTGTCGTATTTAGGCTTCAAGATGAACCTTTTGCAGCACCTGTAAATCACAAAGAAAATATATAATACTTACTTACAAATGGCTTTTAGAGAACCTGCAGGTTCATTGTCGCCCTCACATAAGCTCGTCATTGGTCCCTATCCTGTGCAAGATTAATGCAGTCCCTAACATCATATCCCTAATCCCTTAAATCCATTTTAATTATCCTCCCATCTACGTCTCAGTCTCTGCAAAGGTTTTTTACCCCTCACGTCTACCAACTAACACACTACCTGCAGCGGTCTTTGAGGGCTGTCCTTTCTTAAGGAGATTCACGAATAACTTAAAAAGTTGTGTATAAAGTGCAAATTAAAATTAAGGTGACATTTAACATTTAATCTTTTAAGGTGACATATATTTATTTAGCCTGACGAGTTACTCTCTTGGTTTGACTTGTAAATTATTTAAAAATAGCGTGTAAGAGGGCCTTAGACTAGAAATGTTTAGTTTAAATGTAGTTCTGTTTATAAGTATGCATAAGGATGTAATTATTTGACTTATTTGAACTGTTGTATCAGTGAAGCGAGGTGAGTCAGTGAAGTTATGGCTTTACAGTGCAGTGAATACTTCCGATCAGTGATAATTTATAGCGTCAATGAAATGTGTTCTATAGTGTCAGTGAAATGTGTTATAGAGTGACAGTGAAATGTGTGCTAAAGTGTCAGTGAAATGCGTCATAGTGCCACTACAGTGAGTGAGATGAGAGTAAAGTGAAAGACTATTGAAACTCATGTAGGGCCTATACATATGTAGGTTGTATTATAAAATTGGGTTATTTTATGTTTTATTATTATTGTGTTAAATTGTATTGTGTATTCTTATTGTATTGTGTATATAATTGTATTGTGTATTGTAATTTTATTGTGTATTGTTTATATTGTGTATACCACTGCCACCGGGTGCTTGCCCACTTGCAGTGTAAATAAATACATTTCTGAATTCACAAAAACGTGCTATATGCTCTGCCAACCTCAAACGTCTGGATTTAATGTACCTAATTATGTTAGGTGAAGAATACAATGCGTGCAGTTCTGCGTTGTGTAACTTTCTCCATTCTCCTGTGATCCCTCTTAGCTCCAAATATTTTCCTAAGCACCTTATTCTCGAACACCCAACCTCTGTCCCTCTCTCAAAGTGAGAGTCCAAGTTTCACAACCATTCTGATCCACCGATAATATAACTGTTTTATAAATTCTAACTTTCAGATTTTTTTACTGCACAGTAGATGATAGAAGCTTCTCAACCGAATAATAACAGGCATTTCCCTTATTTATTGTGCGTTTAATGTCCTCCTGAGAATGTATAATAATTAAGAATAGTTTTGCACCTGTCATGAGAGAGCTGGCACTCGACGACGAGGATGGCGAGGGCGGTGACCGTGCCGGCAGCGAGTAGTACCAGAGCCAGCGAGATGGCTCCCAGCTCCACTCCCGGCACCTCGTTGGCGCCGTAGCACTGTGGAGGACTCGGACGCCACAGGTGCAGCTGGCGCTTCATGAGACCGCGTTCCCACAGAGCGCGCAACCTGCCACAGAGTCTCTGTTATTGAGCCTACTAAAGCCCAGTGTTTGGTCACATTTCACACAAGTTAGGTAATCAGTGACTATAATGCTGAAGGCTGTGGACAGGTGCGAAAAGTACGTTTACTTTCCTCCCTGTATTTCGTGCTTCTTATATGCGGGTAATAATAATAATAATAATAATAATAATAATAATAATAATAATAATAATAGTTTTTTACTTTCCCTGGCAGAGTTAAGGCCATCAGGTCATCTCTTCCACTCAACCAGGATCAAATCACATACAGAAAAATACATATCGGTATACAAATATTAACTTTAAAATAATGATACACATAATAAAGTAAAAAAGAGAGATTGAATACATAATATAAACAATCAGTATTAACTTTAAAATAATAATAATAATAATAATAATAATAATAATAATAATAATAATAAATATATATAATAAAAAAGAGACTGAATACATAATCACAAACAGGAAAATACATTCTAGTATACAAGTATTAACTAAAAAAAAAAAGAATTAATACACATGAATATAATCTCACAACTAAAGGAATAGTAGAATTAGTATGATCAGCACAGCACGTGTTACATTGAGACAATGACAATTACCTAGATATTAGTGTTAATGGAAAAATAAAGTGATAACTGTGTAAAATAATAATAATAATAATAATAATAATAATAATAATAATAATAATAATAATAATAAATATATATATAATAAAAAAGAGACTGAATACATAATCACAAACAGGAAAATACATTCTACTATACAAGTATTAACTTAAAAAAAGAATTAATACACATGAATATAATCTCACAACTAAAGGAATAGTACAATTAGTATGATCAGCACAGCACGTGTTACATTGAGACAATCACAATTACCTAGATATTAGTGTTAATGGAAAAATAAAGTGATAACTGTGTAATAATAATAATAATAATAATAATAATAATAATAATAATAATAAATATATATATATATAATAAAAAAGAGACTGAATACATAATCACAAACAGGAAAATACATTCTAGTATACAAGTATTAACTAAAAAAAAAAAAAGAATTAATACACATGAATATAATCTCACAACTAAAGGAATAGTAGAATTAGTATGATCAGCACAGCACGTGTTACATTGAGACAATGACAATTACCTAGATATTAGTGTTAATGGAAAAATAAAGTGATAACTGTGTAAAATAATAATAATAATAATAATAATAATAATAATAATAATAATAATAAATATATATATAATAAAAAAGAGACTGAATACATAATCACAAACAGGAAAATACATTCTACTATACAAGTATTAACTTAAAAAAAGAATTAATACACATGAATATAATCTCACATCTAAAGGAATAGTACAATTAGTATGATCAGCACAGCACGTGTTACATTGAGACAATCACAATTACCTAGATGTTAGTGTTAATGGAAAAATAAAGTGATAACTGTGTAAAATAATAATAATAATATATATAATAAAAAAGAGACTGAATACATAATCACAAACAGGAAAATATATTCTACTATACAAGTATTAACTTAAAAAAAATAATTAATACACATGAATATAATCTCACAACTAAAGGAATAGTAGAATTAGTATGATCAGCATAGCACGTGTTACATTGAGACAATGACAATTACCTAGATGTTAGTGGTAATGGAAAAATAAAGTGATAACTGTGTAAAATAATAATAATAATAATAATAATAATAATAAATATATATATATATAATAAAAAAGAGACTGAATACATAATCACAAACAGGAAAATACATTCTACTATACAAGTATTAACTTAAAAAAAGAATTAATACACATGAATATAATCTCACAACTAAAGGAATAGTACAATTAGTATGATCAGCACAGCACGTGTTACATTGAGACAATCACAATTACCTAGATGTTAGTGTTAATGGAAAAATAAAGTGATAACTGTGTAAAATAATAATAATAATATATATAATAAAAAAGAGACTGAATACATAATCACAAACAGGAAAATATATTCTACTATACAAGTATTAACTTAAAAAAAATAATTAATACACATGAATATAATCTCACAACTAAAGGAATAGTAGAATTAGTATGATCAGCATAGCACGTGTTACATTGAGACAATGACAATTACCTAGATATTAGTGTTAATGGAAAAATAAAGTGATAACTGTGTAAAATAATAATAATAATAATAATAATAATAATAATAATAATAATAATAATAATAATAAATAAAAATTATACCTAAAAATTGGTTGATACAATAAACTGTATAGGCTACAATTGAGGTCCACAATAAAACAACAGCCCAAGTTTATAAAACTTAGTTTTATAACAAAATATTTAATTTTAATTATTCATTTCTGGGTTACATTTTATTAACAAGTTTTAGGTTATAGTTTTACATAATGAAACTGCATTTAGCACCAAGTTTTAATATTTATGTGCTTGTTGAATAACAGAATAATTAAGACTTATTTAAGCTTGGCTTGGCACGTTTTTTTTTTTATTTTAGCTCTTCTTTGCTATACTAAATTAAACTTCGCTTCATTATAAATATACAAAATGAACAAAAAGTCACATAAACAATAAAAAAATGTCTGCACGAAATATATTTCAGATAAAGATAACAAATTAGCCTACAACTGAACATTGATTATAAGAAAATTCCATAGCATCATAGCCGTTTGCTTTTCGTTGATGAAAACTTTCCCTCTTTTTCAAGGTGTCAAGGACTGTGTTATTTTGAGCAAAATTTTTATATCCAACTCTTCACATTCTCCACAAACAAAATATTTTGGACGGACAATAGTATAATTGAAATTATTTGGGGTGGGGAGGGGAATGAACCTTGCTGCCTTTATGAACATCTTGTTCTGCATACTCCTTGGTGGGCATCGTAGGATATAGTTTTGCTCCTCGCCACACTAGTCGACTGGCCTCCAAAATCACCAGATATGAATCCGATTAAAAATTTGTTGGCTACAATCAAACGAAATGCTCTAATTGGGCAGCTGATGAATTTTGGGACAGACTTCTAGATGCGTGGGAGGAGGTAGCCATGAATTTAGACCTGTTCCATAATCTTGATGACTCCATGCTACGCAGAATGAGGGCAGTTGTTGACGCAGGTGGTTTGTGGATGAGATATTAGTCCCCACTTCAGGCCTTTTTTGTTAATATGTTAACAAATTGTTTATTTTTGTTTATTTAATCATTTATTTATGTTTGATATGTGTCCGATTTTTTAGGATGTGAAACAAGTATTTTTTGTTTATACAGACCAGCTCCCCTATTAATAGCGAACAGGTGATGGGCAATAATATTTTTACAAGGCAGACATAACGAAGTTTATGAACAAATGCCATTTCACATTTTAAACTAGTAAAAAAAAATACCGTAGCGGGAGGCAAACTCACAACCGCTGGCACGAAAGTCAGACTTCTTATCACTGGACCACACATACAGTAGCTCGTAAGATTGATTACATTGTAGACGGACGACTTTCAATGGAGAGGCACCACAGCAATGCCTTGCAGTGCATTACGTTTACACGAGTGAACCGCGCGATAGAACTTAGCATTTCTATCGACCAAGAGTCGGCCCATTCCTTTTGCCGTTAAGTGTACTAACCCTGCAGCGTGCTGTACACAGGTAACAGTTTCCACTGCGTCGGTGACCAAGCACTGGGCTGTAATGATTACTAATTTCATAAATCTGATTGAACTTTCAAAGCATTTTTGGAGAAGGCATTTCAATTAGCCTCGTAAACATGCTCACTTGCAGTATTTAATAACGTTGGTCTCTGGCTGGTCGATAGCGCTCTAATGCAAAAGAGAAAAGAGAATTAACCGGTTAACAGTGGAACTTACCCAAAAGCGAAGAGTTTCTTGTACGGCGACCCCTTCTGTATGATC
The DNA here is from genome assembly GCF_040183065.1 of Periplaneta americana. NCBI lineage: Eukaryota > Metazoa > Arthropoda > Insecta > Blattodea > Blattidae > Periplaneta > Periplaneta americana. The sequence goes on from NC_091127.1 coordinate 177,208,250, forward strand.
GAGTAGACCGTGTTCGGCGGGAAGGCGTTCACCTCGGCCAGGCTGCACTTCTCACTCTCGTCGAACTGATCCTCGATGAGAGGGTACAAGCTGATAGCCTCCGCTTGTATCGCGAACGCTTCTTCCTTGATTTTCTTTACGGCCACTTCTCTTGAAAAGACGTTTGGCTTTGAGTTAGAGGATGGGAACACTTTCTTGGAGTATAGTTTCTTAATTAGAGGATTCGAGCTCGTCTGAAAGATTAAAGATCGCACAATGCCTCGTAAGTGAAGTCGGAGCTTAAACTTAATAAGCTGATTGCTGCTAAATAAGCTTAACCAACTTATAATTAGGGAGCGGAAACCGTGAAATTCAATGGATGTCGTTATTTCCCTTTTTCTAGTGTTCATAAGTGATCTTGCCCCCCTAATAAAAGATGTAGGTCATCCCATATTATTTGCAGATGACACAAGTATAGTAATTACAGCCAATAACTCCAACACATTCCAATCTTCAACAGAGGAAATTCTCTTCAAAATATGTGACTGGTTCTCAGTCAATAAATTAGTATTAAATTGTAACAAAACTAACATAATTCAATTTAAATCCTGTCCAAATTCAATCTCGCAAATTTCTAGCGCAATAATTAACAATAGATCCCTATTGGAAACAACAACACCCAAATTTCTTGGCTTAAAAATCGATAAAGTGTTAAATTGGAAAAATCATATTAAAGAAATTACCCCCAAACTAAATTCAGCGTGTTTTGCTATTAGATCTATGCAAAAGATAGTAAATATCAATACCTTAAAAACAATATACTTTGCATACATTCATTCGATAATGAGTTTTGGAATAATATTCTGGGGAAATTCCACAGATAGTAACAGTATAGACCTATTACAAAAAAGAGTAATTAGAATAATAGTACATAGGCCTACTTATAATGCGTCCTCTTTTAATCAATGAGAGATTGAGAGCCATTTTTGCAAATTAATGTAGCCTAGCCTACTTCGTCTTGCTGAAGAGTTGACTCTAAATACGTATCCGCCACTGGTCTTTGTACTCGACGTCGCTCAATTTAATTAATATGTTTTTGAATGACTTCAGTTAAATGTATTGTCTTACAGAAGAGGTAATATGCAAAGACTAGCTCCTTTCCCACTGTCCGCCACTGGGTCTGTCGTGTTTAATTATGAGCATAAAAGTGGACGTGTTCTGTATTAAACAGCAGTCTTGGAGCTCAAGTAATCTGTTTATATTTCTGAGCATAAGGGTACACACTCTATTACCATAGCCTGGACCCTGTTACCACAGTCTACTATATACAGTCACGAAGCTCAATACTTACTAAATATTCAAACGTAGACAGTTGAAATATGCATCCATAGATAGTTGCTAGCCACCAGGATCGCTACTATCGCCTCATCACAGACTCTTTCCCTAGCAGACGATAAAATGTATTGTACTTTCGATATCGTGTTCTTTTAAAAAAATTAACACCTTCCTTCCATTATTGAAATACGAAATACGTAAGGTTCATATATTATTTTCAAAAAGCATATATTATATTTTATAAACTCACCTTCCTGGATCTTTCGGAATGTGGATAATTCTGACCTCTTTTTCTTAGAATTTATAGTGCAACAAACGTCTCCTTGTCCCATATTATTATTCAAATTATTGTATTTTAGCCATCTACAGTTATTACAACCGATAACAAACATTTCACAGTTTACACAACTTTTCACAACAATGCGAAATACGGCACAGTCAATGCCTTTTCGATCTGGACCGCCGTAATATATGTTCGGGTTTTCTATTTCAGTGTAGGGAGCTCAATGAAATATATTATTACTTTATTGCGTATCATTGCTAAGTTTTATTTAGTGTAATGTGTCCATAAGTTTCGTGTACTTCTTGCTGCATAATATGTTGCAGAAATAATTATAAAACTCTGTTATTTTAATGTGAAGAGAATTTTACATGTTAACATAATCTGTTGGCATCAACATTTTAAGTTTAGAATGGAAACTATTTTGAGATTTAATAAAAAAGAATTTATATTGTGATTTTAATTTAGCACATTTACCTTCCTTAATTGTAGACAGAAAATTTACTATACCACTCCTATGGAATTAGTGTACATACGATTGTGTTACTTCGTCTCTTAGGTTGTAGATAAATACAGTAATTCAGTCTCAATTGTAGTATTAAAATACAGACAAATTGAATGTGAGGGGTATCATACATGACATTATGTTTAATTATAATGTATAATTGCGAATATAGGAATATAAATTAAATATAGTAAACATAACCTATAATTTTCATACGACATAATATACCAGTGCATATGTAATGGCAGGGCATTGGAGACCACTAAAATTAGACAGAAAGGGGCAACTGGTACAGTAAACATAACCTATAATTTCAGCATATCTAAATATCCGTGCGGTGTAACTGAAAATTATTGAATCGTGCATAAATGAATGTACAGGTATTTCGCAATATTTAATCGAAATAAAGGCAGGTATTACGCATACGAACAACGTAATTTTCACACCAAAAATAATATTACACCTTAACTCTCAAATCTGAAATGTCTCATAATCGATGTTTTAAATTTTATTAATGCAATTACACTACATTTGAAAGAAATATATGTTACTCTTCATGCATTCCAACTAATTTATAAGGTTGAAAAGCCGCCCTTCGTGATCGGGTTAAGGGAGTCACATGGTCTGCCTTACGGCCTGTATCAGATCACGATGGCAATGGCACAGTCTATTGTTCCTAGTATTCACAGCGCTCCAAGCGGCTAGCAACTATCGCGAGAAATTCAAAAAATCATCCCAAGCTTCGCGACTGTATATATTAGACTGTGCTGTTACTGTACCTTGAAGAAGTCATGGTTGTAGCTCACGTTGACATAGCCGACCTTGAGGCTGCTCTTGATGAGGTCCTCGACGGTGCGTATCGTTTTCGTAGACGGCGCTACTAGGGACGACACTAGACTGGCGCCGTAGTAGTTGTTGAGGATCACGGCCTGCACGAGCGCGAACAGGAACAGCACGCGCCACGACGTCCATTTGTGGCTCACTTCTGCGCCTGCACAAAGATGTGGATAAAATACTTCTACTTACTGAAGATAATGGGTAGTAAGAATAAAGCTTAAGTACTTTCTCAAGGTTTATACTTTTGAGTATGAGCACTTCCTATGATTATATATTCGTAACCACTAGAACATACTCATATTCGTAAGAATAAAGACATTCTACCTAACGCGAATATACAGGGTGTAACAACTTTAACGTTTAGAATTTCTGGATCATGTTCCCTGACACGTTCTACGTCGATTAAACCTAACACACCTATATCCAAAGTTCTATAGCTTTGGAGTATTTGTACCCCAAAGTTAAATTTTTGAGTTTAATTTTATCGCTGAATACTAAAAGAAGTAACACCAATTTCCGAAAGTGACATGTCTATGTCATTATTTTTATTAGTACCATATTACATTTTAATATCAACTACTTGTGAGTATGAAAGAAGCAGCACAAAGTTGAAAAAAAATGTCCTTAAGATTCCAAACACTGCACTTCTTGAAATTTGCCAATAGGCACGTGAAAATACCTGTGCACTAGGAATCCTACGATTTGGAAACCGTGCTTGATATGCCAAAACAGCTGCTGTTGCATTGCCAACACACAGTCCATACACATAAACTATGTCGGCGTATTCCTGATGTGTGTACACAAAAGGCATGTTTTAATGGTCAAAACTCAATAAAAAGACTAGTCACAATACGGTTTATTTTTCTCACAACTGTTATTTTAAACTGTTGTCTGTTTCGTTTCCTTAGCAACCTAAACAATTTTAATTTAATTTCTCTCAAAAGTAAAATTTCCTTCATTCACTGCTTTTCAAATGTTTCTTATGTATCTCTACTTAGTAATGCCATAAAATAGGCCTTGTATAAACGGTATAGGCTAATGCTTGGAGCTGCAAGAAGTTCTATTTTTTCCAGCTCTGTTATCTCTGTAACCTCTTAATTTCGGATATAGGTATGTTAGGTTTAATCAATGTAGAACGTGTCAGGGAACATGTTCCAGAAATTCTAAACATTAAAGTTGTTACACCCTGTATATTCATCTCTACAGCCTTCTTGATCGTTTAAAAATTAGTATGTACTCGTGTTTCCTATCCTCTTTGACCACATTGCACCGTGATGCTCATTTCTTTTTTTTTTTTTATATATAGACTTTCACATCCTATCGGCATGCTGTAGTGGTTTGTGTTTTGGTTTTAATAAATAAATAAGTAAATAAATAAATAAACAAATAAACAAATAAATAAAGTAATTAATAAAATAAAATACATAAATTAAATAAACAAATAAATAAGTAAATAAATAAATGAATAAATAAATAAACATGAAAGAGAGAGTGAATCAGATAAACATTAATAAACAGGAAACAAAAAAATAGTACTGGTAAATCGTCATTACGGGATGTTGGATAGAGATTACAATCCATTTCTAGAATTCCAGTTATGCTAATTCTATTTTTATTATAGAGAGTTATATATATATATATATATATATATATATATATATATATATATATATATATATATATATAATTTAAAGTTGCAAGTAATTGCATTTTGCAATTCAAATTTGACAAAATAAACTGTGATTGTTAATTATATTTAACAATACAATTTAACCTTATAATTTGATAGCCATTCATATTTGTATAGGTTATGTTTTTTATGAATAACAAATACGTGTTTAACCTTTTTCACATTCACTTTTGTGAAGCGTTAAAGGCTTCTGAAGTTCACATCTTTTTTCTATATTTTTCCATGAGGTACTACATCGTTCATAAATTATGCCATTTTTTTTATTTAACTTTAAACTGAACATAAATCAACAAATATTCAGAATTGAGCCTGCTACAAACCATACTCAGACTAACATGAGAACGAACTAATAAATATGAGCATATACTAGCTTTTATTCTTATCAAGCATGAGTATATATTCTGTACAAGATGGACACGAGTATATTCTACTATGCTTCCATGTTATGACTATGTAATCAAAAATGAGTAGGTACTCAAATGTTTTTATTCTTACTAACAAGAGTATATACTAAATAAAGTCCAGTATATACTATATAGTCATGTTTATTGTTACCACGGAATAATGTAATGTATATCTAGCGTGAATGAGAATGATCCCAAATGCATGCATTCATTCGAGAACTCATAGTACATGAAGCCCTATATGCGATGTTTATCCAAGTATGACAGTTGACATTCGTGAATCCAGGGCTAGCCGTCCTGCATGAGCCCTGAAAGAGCGAGGTATCTGATGAACCCAAGATCTGTAACTCCAAAACCTTAAGTCCTATATCAACATCGGAAACTCATAGTACCTCCAAGGTTGAACCTCAGTCACTTTTTAACTATTGCTAATGATAGATGAAATGGGGAGAAGTAAAGAGTGTAGGACAGGGGTCGTCAGCACAGAGCACGCTGGGGCTAGGCTCTTTTACCCGCGAAAAACGCAGTGCATATACTGGGTGTTCATTTCGAAGTGTGTCATGACGTCACTGTTGTGAGTCAGCGATTTGAAGCGAGTTTCAGCTTTTATGTCAGAGAAGTTGCCTATTAATCAAGGCGTTCAATCTGAACTTGAGAACGTGTACGGTATTACTTGAACGTCGTAGCAACAGATGGCGGTCTGTACGGTCTGTGTGCTACCATAACCTCTTTCGAACTGTGTTTTGCGCGGGAAGTCGTACGCAGGGTATTTGTTATCATCGGTTGCGTACGGCTACATTCCACAACACAAATCAAATGCTCTGGGTCCATGTTGACCGTCGAAATCAATGTCAACAAATACGTAAGTAATCTTCTTAACCCTCTCCCCATATCTCGACAGTAAGAAAAAAATTCACTTCAGTACGTGTTTCCAAACAGTTCACATTCCTGTTACTACCGGCGTTACCGTACGTATCGGTACGTGCTCTTCAGAATGAACGCCGTACTTGCCAGGCAACTTCTCTGGTACATAGGTAATACGCCTCTGCGGAAGTGTAGGAAGATTGAATTCTCTAGGCTCATCGACTAGCCACATGACGGCATACAGCGAGCCATGACACACTTTGAACTGAACACGCAGTAGTGCTCTAGTAGCTGCTATCGGGTAAGCTCTATCTCTCCCTGTTGCACGACAGTGCACACGGGACAGCACCGCATATCCATTGCACATTTCAGCGAGTGCTGACGACCACTGGTGTAGGAGAAATGAAAGAGCAACGTCTTCTTTGTCCACCATAAATTCCATCACAATCATGTCGGGGATCGAACCCGGACCGTCTGAATTGAGAACCACACAGACGTGGCACTCCAGCTTTGTAAAAAGAGAACATGAAGGAACATTCTGACTGAAATGTGAAACGCCTTTTACTTGCATACCTTGCTCTGCAATGACTTCTACGATGGTTATGCAGGCGGTGCTCCATGTCTGGTCGGACGCTGTCTGTTGTCTGCGGCTCTCCAGCACGACGATGAAGCGCAGACTGACCATGACGAGCAGCCAGCAGGCGGCGCAGCACAGCCACACAGGAGCGCTGAACGGCTGTGCCAGTGCGTCTGGCATGGCCGTGGCCTTGGGGTGGCGGAAGAGTATGGGATTGCTGAACACACATAAAATGCATCTTCAAGGGATCTGGATGGTCCACCTGTCATCATAGGGTTCACGAATTCCACTCAGACCACCTGTTGGACTTGGACAATCATCATATGCGTAGGCCAGTGTATGGAACCGTTAGTAACGTGATGAGTTGGGGAAGAAAGCCAGCTGTAATTACAGCGCTAACCGCACGTTAACCTCCTGCTGAGGCATGTGGTTGATTGGTCGTCTTTGGACGTCTAACAATTTATTTATTTAGGCCCGGTTTTATAAATACGGTTAATCTAAAGGTTATGTTAAACCTAAGTTAAACGTAACTTTGGGTGCTACTCATAGACATTTCGCAGCACGCGCTACGAGCGTACTAAGCTAGCCCCGGCTATCCACTGGTTACTAGTACAGAATTCAAATCATATCCTATCTCTAACACTGGTTTATGAATACGAAAAACGCTGATAATCCACCGAAAGCCCGCGCTAAAAATGTCTATGAATACGGCCCTTAGAGTTTAATTCAACGTGTCGTATTACAGAGTCTCGGTTAAGTTAAACTGAAGTGGAATACGATTGGTATTACTGCTAGGAAAGAAAAGAAGAACATCGCAACTGTTTAATTATATTATTGATTTAAAATAGGCGTGGAGAATCTTCATTAAGAAACATCTTTGTTCTTCGATATCAGAGAGAGCATCATAATAAAACCTAAAGAGGACTAATACCGCGTACTTCAGTATGCTTGTCAGACTTAACCTCAAATAGTTTCTTAACGCTGGCTACCAACATTATACTCCCAAACACAATGCAACCAAACTAAACCTTGCATGATCATTCGCGACGTAACTCCGTACAGAATCAACTGAGTAATGAAGTAATACTATTAGTGTGCGTATTTTATGTGTTGTCTGGAATATTTATGAAACAGAATTCAGTCAAACGATAAAATTATTTTTACGAGTCTAGTAAAATTAGGTAATATTATTAGTGTGTTTATAAATCAGGCCCCATAGTAAATCTTACCAGGAGACTGTCTGCCACACACAGTACAATGCGCAATAGGTTTATAGTAGACTAGTGGCTTGTGCAGCAAATGCTGCTGCAAAATAAGTTCGTTAGACGTTCAAATAAAAATTTTTCAGATTGTAGGCAAAAGTTAAAAAAATGTCAGGTTTGCTAAGCTTTCGAACAATAGCATTTTCTTATAGCTGCTGCATGTAGAACTTGAAATGTAGAGCGTAAAATCATTTTATCCTACTAAGAGATCTTGCTGAAATGATCTGGAGACTACAAAATTTTCTAGGCCTCTTATTTTATCAGTAATTAATACCTTTTTATATTTCCTTAGGAACTGTAATTTTTGCGCTCTCTCGAGCCAATACTGAAGACAATGACACATATCAATATCTACACTACACCGCCATTAAGTATATGGAAAAAGACCCAATCCCACTGGGTTAATAAGTATAAAAATATTTGATTTTTAATAACAATATTATTATCTTACTTAAGTTTTCTAGTTATATATAGCAGCCACTCAGTAAATTATAAAAATGAAGATCTAAATTAAGATATTGTCTACATTTACTTACATAACATCAAAACGTTTCACTTTCATGTCATCAATATAGCATCAATATTATGTCCCATTAATGAAAAATAGACGCATCATGATATTAACTATAATAATATTTAATTTCTAATGGTAACAATGTCATCAAACCACCTTAAGTTTCGTAGATTTGAATATCCAATACACAGCTGTACTCAGAAAATTATACACTGCAGAATCAGTTTTTAATAACAAATTGAATTGAGCTCTAAATATGTCGGCAATCCTGCAGGTCATGGCCTTCGTGTAATAGCCTATTGTTTATTGTAATATGTTTTTTTTCTGAAATTCAATCAAGTCGGCCGTGATTCAATAAAATTAGTTCTCAAAACTGACAACAGATGGATTTTGGAAAATAGGAAAATTATGTAGGAAAATTGACATTTCACTGAAAACTACTACTTTTCCGAAAAACTATGGGTTCTAAGCTTCAAAATGAGGGGCCATTTATTAAAATCCGTTCAGCCGTTTTCCCGTAATTTCCATTACCAGTTCAAATTATATATATAGATTTACGGACACCTCCGAAATCTTCCATCGTTTTCAGTATGCCTGCTACCAGAGGAAAAATAGCGCAGCGCAACTGGTAACTGATGCAGAGATTCAACAGAATGTTTTCAAAAATAAAAAAGAAATAATTTACCTTTTCAAGTAATCTTTGAATTCTAACTCTAAAACACATATTTTTGCACTTTCTCATTTTTCTGTTTCATGTTGTATCCGAGTTTCAATTTTTCGCAACAAGGTTAAGAGTATAAGGCTAATTCTGAAGGTTTTCTGTATTAAAACTCATGTTCATTTATGTATATTTCAAAGTGGTGCACTCTATTCCGAAAAATTCTTGGCCGCCGTGGTCGTTCAGTAATATTGATCACTCACATATCGTCACTCATAAGTTCTTGGAAAACGTCTGCAGTATCCATGTGTATTGTGAGAACTGCCATCTTGCACTAACGAGCCTTCAACTGTAAACGGCAGACAACTGCCGATCAAGTTAAACTCAAGTTAATTCAAGATTAACTGCTAGTTAAGGTTTATAATACGAAGCAGAACGAAAAACTTCAGTTTAAACTGAACGTAAGGTTTAAACGGCGTTTATAATACCGGCCCTTAACCTGGCAGAGCTAAGGCCAGTAGGCCTTCTCTTCCGACCAGCCAGACTCTAATTCTAATTGAATACAATTGCTTACATAGTTATTACATTAATATCTAGACCATAAAATAACTTGAAAGTAAAAGTAATGAAAGTTAGATAAGTAATGTTAGTGACGCAATAATAAACATAGATAAAAAATAATAATAATAATAATAATAATAATAACAATAATAATAATAATAATAATAATAGTAATAATAGTCCCGCGCCGTGGCGTCGTGGTCTAAGGCATCCTGCCTAGGACTCGCGTTACGGAATGCGCGCTGGTTCGAGTCCTCGTGGGGGAAGAAATTTTCTCATGAAATTTCGGCCAGTGTATGGGACCAGTGCACACCCAGCATCGTGATACACTTGGGGAGCTACCATAGGTAGCGAAATCCGGTTGCGGATGCCAGCTATAACGGTTGGGAGGATCATCGTGCTAACCACACGATACCTCTATTCTGGTTGGATGATCGTCCACCTCTGCTTCGGCATGTGGGCATGAGGCCAGCAGCTGGCTGGTCGGTCTAGGCCCTTCACGGGCTGAAGCGCCACGGATTAATAATAATAATAATAATGATAATAATAATAATAATAATAATAATAATAATAATAATAATAATAATAATCTGGCGCCATGTAAGTTGACGCTTGCACTTGTATAGCAAAATCTAGAATTGACTTGTAGTGTCCATGCGGAAATTGAAATTTTATGCATTTACAGTAGAACCCCGATTATCCGTCACCCTATTAACCGATCGGCGGATTATCCGACTGTCTTTCTGATGTTCTTTTCTTTCTTTCTTTCTTTCTTACGGAAATAAACATGTAAGAAACTTAGTACTATACCTTATATTATAATCCTATTTTTTTTAGTGTTTTATTAAAAGTCTTTACCTTTACATAGTACTACCACAGTCTAGTATATACAGTCACGAAGCTCAATACGTAGTAAATATGCATCCATAGATAGTTGCTAACCACTAGGATCGCTAGTATCGCCCCATTACAGACTATGTGAAATGGTAGACCTACCTGCACAGTCTGTTGTTCCTAGTACCCTCATAAACTCAAGCTTCGTGACTATATATACTAGACTGTGGTACTACTGCAAGCAATAAGAACATTACTTGAAGGTGTTTTTCCCTACTTGTAAAATAGTCACTACCTGCTTTCAAAGAAATAGTCCCAAGAACTTCCGCACAATATATATATCAAACCTGTGCAGCTTTCAGTCCTGTCATACTGCTCTATTGCCCGTACTTTAATACTTTTATACAAAATATCTTCCACGGGGCGTCAAAAGTGTTTTGCTAAGTATCGAAATAAAAGTGCAAATAATAATTGAGAGGTTTGGGAAAAGAAAAACCGCGGCTCATTTCGCATCAGAATACGTGATTGGCGTTGCAACTGTGCGCGATTGTATTAAAAATAAGGATAAAGTGTATGACGTATGTAGATCTACAACAGGAGCCTTCTACTATTCCTATCCTCTCACAAAAAGCCATCATAAGGAACTTCCTTGGCCCTTATATACCCGTCGTTGACAACCAGAATTAAATTAGTGAACTTTTGATTCACTATCTAGCATGTTAAAGACAACACTACGAAGGAATATTATGAGACTGTAGTATGGACTTATGCAAATGTTTTATGGTACGGATTATCCGATTTTTTCGATTAACCGTCCAGTCCACCCCTTCATTACCACGGATAATAGAGGTTCTACCACAGTCTACTGTATACAGTCGCGAAGCTCAATATGTAGTAAAAATGCAAACATGGGTAGTTGCCCACCACTAGGATCGCTACTATCGCCTCATCATCGCAGATCTCTCTCCTAGCAGACGACAAAATATGTTACACTTTCGTTGTCGTGTTCTTTTGGAAAAATTAACACCTTCCTCCCATTATTGAAATATTAAATGCATTAAGTTAATTTATTATTTTAATGAAGTATATTAAATTTCACCATAAACTCGAAGATACCTGTAAGAAATAGGTTAATATTATTTCTGTTTGTGCAAAACGAACTGAAATTTACTTTAATCGCTTCACTCATTCAAGATTATAGCGATAATTAACTATGAAACCAAAAAATATTAATTTGCATTTCCCTTTACAACAATAATAATGGAAATATGAATTAACGGAGTAACTTAAGTGTACCGGTACTTGTAGTGTAGGCTCACGTAGTTAACAAAGTGGGGTGAGGTTAAGCAATAATAATCACACCAGAATTGGAAATAAAACGTGATCAATAAATTTTATTGTAACAGACTTTTTCTACGTCTCTAGTAAAGTAACAAATAAAAATAACAACAAAATTAACAGCTATAATTAAAAACATATCCTTTGAAAAAAAAAAGTAGGCCTAAGCAATAATAATCCCACCAGAATTGAAAATAAAACGTGATCAATAAATTTCATTAAAACAAACTTAATTTTTCTACGTCTCTAGTAAAATATTATTATTCTAATTATTGTATTTTAACCATTAACATTGTCATTACAACCAATAACGAACATTTCACAAGCATCAATGTGAAATACGCAACGAGCTAGCACTCGATGGAAATACGACACAGTCCAAAGTCGACCGTGGACAGTCTATTGTTTCTAGTTGCTAATCGCTTGGAGCGCTTTATCACGAGATTTGCAAAAAATCATCTCAAGCTTCGCGACTGTATATAGTAGACTGTGGTTCTACTGTATTTGCAGTGATGAGTCTTTGTACTGAAACACACTAAAGCTTTGTTTGGAATTTTCTTGCTTTCATGTACTTTACTGGTTTTCTCTTCAAATAAACTATGAAGCTCCGTATTAATAAAACTACTTACTTAACTTGTTATGATATTGTGTGAATATTTTGTCTCCAATAAAATATTGTGATCAACTTTTTTTCTGAATATATATAGAAAGAGTTTTCGCAATGCAGAATTACGATATTTCCTCGTCATCATAATTTCTCTAAAACAACAGACAGTAGGGCTCACCCTTATGAGCAAGAAGGTTTTAGTTAATGTAATTTTTTTAATTCGCCAGTCGTGTTGAGATATGTGAAACACAGGTCATTACTATGCGGTGTTGCAACTGCATCTATTTAATGTTTGCGTTAGAATAAAATATGCAAAAAAATAAGATGGTTGGAGGAGACTTTAATCAAATACCTTACTATAATAATACCGGACAGCTAGCAATTGCGAACGACGCTGGTGCTGCTATCTAGGCGGCTGGTGTGGTGATACTCGTGAAACAAGCTGTAATAAACTGAAATATATATTGTTGCTGGGCTAGTTAATAGTTTTATTAATTAGTGCTGTGTTAAAATGTCAGGGTTTATATGTGCTGTTTATAACTGCTACAATTATAGCATTACAAACTGCTCCAAATCGTACTTTCGATTTCCGAGGGATCATAAAACGTGAGTCAACAAAATTCTTTAGTAGGCCTAATTCCTTCGTCTTTGTGTTGATAGAAAAATACAAATTGGCTTTTTTATCTAGACCTCATAAATGAATAAAAGTTAAAATGTATCGGAAATTTTAAGGTTTTATCAAATTAAGTTTTATTGTTGTTCACATGCCTTTACTAATTATTACAAGCATTAGATTACTATCAATTTTATCTTTGCAGTTGTCAGCAATGCGTATATAAACATTATTGTAAATTCATTCCTAATATCAGAATTGATTTTGTCTCACTAAACCAAAGAAAAAATATGTAAAAATTAACAACGGAAAGTAATATGAAGTGTGCAATATTTCTCATAATATGCAGCTTTGATATAAGATAATAATTTTACATTAAATATTAATCAACATTTCTTAAGTGTTTCATATATTACTCCACATTAGTAACTCACGTTTTAAACAATAGTCCGAATCCCGCTATGTTAATATTTGTATATGTGGACGTAATTCCATCCCGCTCCGCTAGATGTCAGGTCCGCGATATTTCACACTCACGCCAATGCTGCTAGTATACAGCTGTCCGGTATTATTATAGTAAAGTATTTGCTTTAATTACTTGATTTTAGCCGCAATAAAAATAAATCATAAAGTATTACTGCTCTCTGTACAACAGAGGCTCTTAGCTTTTAAGATCCTTAGTTTCCGAAGTGTTGTACCAGAATAGCCATGTCGGCGCTGTGTAGTCCACAAACTTGAGCCTTCCATGTCGAATCAGCACAGCCGATATCCCCAGCTCAACTTCTTTACTATGCAAGAGGCCGATGAGACCATTATAGGAGCCGTTCGCTGTAGCGTACCCGTAGGAGTCCATGACTATCAGCTTCATTCTACAACAGAAAATAATGGATTACTAGCCTGTTTCTGGAACGTCAGATATCTATTGGATAGCACTGTTTGTTCGATAAGAGTTTCTGAAACGTCGAATAGCAGTTATCGATTACATAAACCTTTCTGTAACTTAATATGAAGCTAAACGACCAGATAACTTCTTATGTATTCGATAAACATTGAATATGGCGACTGAACAGCTGATGTCTCACCCAGAAAATCTTGATGTGTCCAAGGGAATGCAGCTCAAGGATTATAATTAACACATACTTTATCTAGAGAGTAAAATCACATTTTTCCTATTTATGTTGAACTATGACAATATAAATTACTTACTTACTTACTACTGGCTTTCAAGGAACCCGGAGGTTCATTGCCGCCCTCACATAAGCCCGCCATTGGTCCCTATCCTGAGCAAGATTAATCCATTCGCTCTCATATCCCACCTCTCTCAAATCCATTTTAATATTATCTTCCCATCTACGTCTCGGCCTCCCTAAAGGTCTTTTTCCCTCCGGCCTCCCAAGCCTCCCAACTAACACTCTATATGCATTTCTGGATTCGTCCATACGTGCTACATGTCCTGACCATCTCAAACGTCTGGATTTAATGTTCCTAATTATGTCAGATGAAGAATACAATGCGTGCAGTTCTGTGTTGTGTAACTTTCTCCATTCTTCTGTAACTGCATTCCTCTTAGCCCCAAATATTTTCCTAAGCACCTTATTCTCAAACACCCTTAACCTATGTTCCTCTCAAGGTGAGAGTCCAAGTTTCACAACCATAAAGAACAACCGGTAATATAACTGTTTTATAAATTCTAACTTTCAGATTTTTTGACAGCAGACTGGATGATAAAAGCTTTTCAACCGAATATAAATTATATGAGGTTAATTATAATTTCAGTAACATTGAAGAATAGTATGTGATAGCAATTATTATTACATTATTCCATGACATTTTTAGGTATTATCTCAAACAAACAACGAATCAAAGCCAGGATAGGAGAATAAATATCTGAAGGAAGTGAAATAGGAAGAGGAGTACGACAAGGATGCCCTTTATCACTTATCCTGTTCAACATCTACTTGGACATTTGGAGAAGAACTGTTTTCAGAACATGGTAGGTGTGATAGTAGAAGGAAGAAGAATAAAATGCATAAAATTTTCTGATGGTATGGCGTTGTTAGCAGAAGAGGAGATGATACTAAGGGATATGCTACTGGAGGTAAATGACAGCTGTGAGCAGTATGGGATGAAGATAAATGCAAACAAGACGAAGACTATGATTGTCGGAACAAAAATAAAGAAGATAAACTTGCGAATACGAGGCAGTAGAGCAAATGAACAACTTGGGGTGTTTTATAAGCAGTAACATGAGCTGCAGCCAGGAAGTCAAAAGGAGAATAACAATGGCAAAGGAAGCTTTTAATAGAAAAATGAGCATCTTCTGCGGATATTTGAAAACAGAACTGAGGAAGAGACTAGTGAAGTGCTTTGTGTGAAGTGTGGCATTGTATGGGGACAGAAACATGGACATTACGACGAAGTGAAGAGAAGCGAATAGAATCACTTGAAATGTAGATATGGAGAAGAACTGAATATGTGAAGTGGACAGAATAAGAAATGAAGCTATGTTGGAAAGAGTGGATGAAGAAAGAATGATCCTGAAACTGATCAGGAAGAGGAAAAGGAATTGGTTGGGTCATTGGCTGAGAAGAAACTGTCTTCTGAAGGATGCACCCGGCATTTGTCTAAGTAACTGTGGAAATCAATAGAAAAACCACAGGTTGGTCGGTCCGGGAATCGAGCCATTGACCACCCGAGTGCGAGTCCCATGCGGAACGCAAGAGCCAAGTCGCACGGTATTTAATGTTGTGAGATACAATAATTTAAGATTTCCTAAGATTGTTTTAATGTCTTATTATTCTCTAAAAATGGTTTTCACTTCCACATGGTAACTGTCAGCCCAAATAATTTCGGAATATGTATGGTAAGACTTCCCTGTATTAAATTTCAACGTACCTCATTTACATGTTTCGACCTATTTATGGGTCATCTTCAGATCTGGTCGTTGTTGGTCTTGGCGCCACTTGTTCTGTTTCCTGTGAGGGTGTGTTCCTGTGGTATAGTGTAGAGTCAAAGAGTGTGTGTATTTTGAAGTTGAGTTGTGTGTTGAGAATTTCGTTGGGGTGTGTTTTTGTGTGTCTGTATATTTCATATTGTTCTAGTGTGTTTAGTTTCCGGCTTTTTGGTTGGATGTGTAGTATTTCCATGTCTGTGTTGATGTCTCTGTAGGTGTGGTTAGCATTTGTGATGTGTTCTGCATATGTGGAGGTGTTTTGTAATTTTGTTATGGCTGTGATGTGTTCTTTGTAACGTGTTTGAAACGATCTGCCTGTCTGTCCTATGTAGAAGTTATTGTTTGTGTTGTTTGTGTGTTGAGATGTTTTTGTAGAGTGTTATTTGTTCTGTATGCGATGTTGTTATTTAATTTCTTGAATGAGGTTGCAATTTTGTGTGTTTTTGTTTTCGTATGTTAGTGTGATGTATTTTTTGTGTTCTTGTGTTTGTGTTGTATTCTTATGTTTTTTGTGATTATGTTTCGTCTTACGTATTATGTTGTCTATTATGTTGGGGTTGTATCCGTTTTCTTGTGCTATGTATATGATTATGTTTAGTTCTTCGTTGTAATCCTGTTGGTTCATTGATATGTTGAGTAGTCTGTGTACCATTGTTCGGAATGCAGCTTGTTTGTGTTGTGTGGAGTGGTTGGATGTGTTGTGTATGTGTGTTGTTGTTGGTGTGGGTTTTCTGTATACTTTTAATGTGTGTTTGTTGTCTACTTTTGTTATTGTGATGTGTAGAAAATTTATGGATTTGTTGTTTTCAATTTCTAATGTGTAGTGTAGCTTTGGCTAATTTTCCTAATATGGCTAAATTAAACGATAAATACATTTACCTCAAAGCTTATGGCTGTATAAGAGTTACTCTTAACGGTTCGAAATTGTACTGTTTGATTACCTCTCTGCCGGTCAGTAACCATTAAATATTTTAGTTGTGCGCTCAACTTTACCCTTTTGTCCCTCGCCGCACAGTGGCAGAGATCTGTATGTGGCCGTCTTTTAATTTTCGCCGTGCTGTCGCGGCAATTTCTCCGACAGATGTGTGTAGCGCGTAGTCACCTTACAGGTGATCGACATGCTACGCGATAATGCCTACATGAAACATGGCGCTACGTTTTGAGCTTTGATGCTGTTGTCAATAATTTCTCACGCCTTCTATTCTGTAGGTGAATTCATTACATTCAATAACGCTTCATGAAATTGATACTAAAACTTTGTGTTGTACTAGTAGACTATACTGTAAACCTCTTCTGTATATATTTCATCTAGACTGTGACTATAAATTAAAATGTTATAATAGTATTATACCTTGAACAAAACTACTTCCGACTTGACAGTTTACAGAGAAGGGGGAGCAGTGTTGTCATGTTGCCCATCTTTCGTGTAAGCGAGCGCGCTGCCGATAGAGTGCAGTAATGAACGGCTGACATGAACACATACATTTCTAAGCAATTTGTTGAACACTAGGCATTAAAATTTGTGGACATTATTACTTTTATTAGTCTATTATTATTATTATTATTATTATTATTATTATTATTATTATTATTATTATTAGTAGTAGTAGTAGTAGTAGTAGTAGTAGTAGTACTGGTATTCTTCAATGTAATACCGTTAGAAAAGCGTCGAAAGGGCTGTAAACTGTAAAAACAGGTTCAAATTTAATACGAAACGTCTACTTTTATGAGTGTCGGTATTCTTCAATTTAATATTGTTAGAAAGGCGTTCAAAAATTGTAAACTGTAAAAATATTTATGATTAAAAATCTGCACGGCCCTTTTCTTTCCCAATATCGATAACAATGCTCTTATTAATTTTAACACAAGCAGCAGTTCTCATTGCGACTTGCGCCAAAGGTAAAAGAGGTCCGCCATTATCTTTTTCCCTCTCAAAATACTCTCTTACATAACACAACATCTCTCGCGCTTGACTCTTTAACGAGGCACATTGTATAATATTCTTTGTTCTCCGCCTGCCTTTCCTTCCTTCCGACACTGCACAATTCACCTGTTTAGAAACTCTCGCAGAAACTATAAAACACACACTAGCCATACATTCCACCAATGACAACGAAGACAATACGTGTAATATAATTGAAACAAAATAATTATCGATACCGGTACACTAGACCAATAATACAATTTTTTTTTTTTTTTTTTTTTTTTTTTTTTTTTTTTTTTTTTTTACCGCTTACTATTTATTTATTTATTTATTTCAAATATACAGAATAAAGAAATATAATATAATTACAAAACAAACAAAGAGAAATACAAATAAAATAATACAAGCAATATAAAAAGAAGATACAGTAGTATTAACAAAATTTGAGACCGAATGAGCAGCGCTCGTGCTCGGTCGCAGTTCAGATATAATATTAAAATAAATAATAATAATAATATAAATATATAAGTAAAATAAAATAGGAACTAAAATATAATTACAGCGGCAATGGAATTATATAATATAATATTAACACTATAGAAGAATAATATCGCACGTGAAAAGTAGGACTAATATATATTTCAAAATTATAGAATACAAATATAATATAGGTTGATTAATTAAATAATATTTTTAATTCACACAAAGCACGCGCTAACCAGCCAACTCAAAGTCACTCCAGGCACTGTATTCAGCTCTGGGCCGTGGTATTCACGTGCAACTTGTAAACATAGACACGGCAACACCGTCCCGTTTCCATGATTACGCCTCTCTCGTGATTGGTTGATTTGAATGGTTGCCATGGTAACATGCTAAAGGCGCCATTTGTCAGATCGGAAGTTGTTTTGAACAGCCCATAAGTTTTTTGACTTGTTCCATATTCTAGCTGTAAGCAATGTATGAATACCATGGAATGTTAATAAATACAATACAGCATATTGTCTTGGATGAACGCTGATGTCTGGTTGACCGCAGACCAATCCAGTTCCATTGTATGGTCATTTAGAGTTAGCTGAAAAAAGTCTAACCTGCGCTTCACGAAAAAAATCGAGAGAGTTATGAATATCTTTGACAAAACGAAATATAGACGCTCACAGTGCATGCTAAATATTTGTGCAAATGGCGTACCTTTAGCAGGCGACTAGAACGTTTACTTTCCGTGTTCGAGTTCCGGCGACTCCAGGTAGTGGACAGAGACTATGCTCGGTACTCACTTTTCTCCTATCAGTATTCCACCATTGCTCCATTATAATGTGGTGTTACGTAGATCGTCTCCTATTGTGCACCGAAGGTAACTAAATTTACGGAGCGCCACTCCTAGATGGGGATTCAAACGCAAGTACCCGTTGTTGAATTAAACAGAATAAGGAATTTGTGCAAAGAATGCAGTCATTAATATATTGATAGGAACCGCGTTAACTACGATGCAATATTTCTCTCAACTGAATTTACTTATGGCTTTTGAGGAACCCGCAGATTCATTGCCGCCCTCACATAAGCCCGCCATCGGTCCCTATCCTCAGCAAGATTAATCCAGTCTCTACCATCATATCCCACCTCCCTCAAATCCATTTTTGTATTATCCTCCCATCTACGTCTACGTGTATACGTTTTGTAAGCAATGTTCGTAAATATGACCATATTACCCCATCCCTGGAAGCAATAGGTTGTCTTAAACTAGATAAGAAAAGAAATTTACATTCACTTCTCCTTCTCTTAGAAATCTTGAACTCTTCTATTCCTTCGTACCTGTCGTCTCGCTTCACTTACCTTTCTTCCCACCAAAATCTGAACACACGCTCTCGCCATGAAACAACACTAACAATACCATCCCATCGCACCTTCTCATACTCATCCTCTTTCACAATAGCCCTGCCAAGACTCTGGAATTCGCTACCTGCTAGCATCAGGGACTGTCGAAATAAAATTGAATTCAAACGCAAACTTACTAGGCACTTGGTCAGTAATTGATTTCTTGTAAATAGTTTCCTTAATCTATCACAAAATATTTCAATATCCAGTAATTTCATCACTATACAATTTTGTTATTCCAGGTTTAATTTGTAATTGAGTAAATATAAAATATTTTCTGTTTTTCTGTGATAAATTATCTAGCTTTAATTAGTCAGGTAATCTTTTCGTACTTTGATTTTTATTGTAACTGTAATTGTAAATTTAATACTAATTGTAATTTTATTTGTAATTGTAATTGTAAATTTAATACTAATTGTAATTTTATTCTTCATATTATTGTTGGAATCTCCTGGTAGAGGGGCAGAGAAGGCCTGACGGCTTTATCTCTACCAGGTTAAATAAATAAATATTAATACATCTGGGCCTCCCCAAAGGTCTTTTTCCCTCCACCCTCCCAGCTAACACTCTATATGCATTTCTGGATTCGCCAATACGTGCTACATGCCCTGCCCATCTCAATCGTCTGGAAGGAATGAGTCCTCCCATTTTAGCCGGTCTGCTATCAGTTTTGGACAGTTGATTTCAGTTGTTGTTCGGAAGAATCCAAATTGACATTCTGTGGAACAAGTTTTGGATACTTCCAAGGACCACGTCATGAAGATGCATAAGAAAGTCTAATAGAAAATAATTGAATTGTAAGCATAACAAATTGACATATTAGTGGCAAGAAGAATAATATCGTACTATTGTGTCACGTACGACGTGCTCTAACGCTGATGTATCGCCATCACTTACTTGAAATTGAACCAATCCCGCAGGTGCGTGTACAGTGCGTAATGGTAGCGGGCCATGGAGTCCGTGTACCTGTCAGTTTGACTAACCAGACGATCCTCAATGTGGTCCTCTGGCATGACGTTCACCTTTGGAAGAAATGTGAAACTTACTTACTTACTTACTGGCTTTTAACGAACTCGGAGGTTCATTGCCGCCCTCACATAAGCCCGCCATTGATCCCTATCTTGAGCAAGATTAATCCAGTCTCTATCATCATATCCCACCTCCCTCAAATCCATTTTATTATTATCTTCCCATCTACGCTTCGGCCTCCCCAAAGGTCTTTTTCCCTCCGGCCGCACAACTAACACTATATGCATTTCTGGATTCACCCATACGTGCTACACGTCCTGCCCATCTCAAACGTCTGGATTTAATGTTCCTAATTATGTCAGGTGAAGAATACAATGCGTGCAGTTCTGTGTTGTGTAACTTTCTCCATTCTCCTATAACTTCATCCCTCGTAGCTCAAAATATTTTCCTAAGCACCTTATTCTCAAACACCCTAACCTATGTTCCTCTCTCAAAGTGAGAGTCCAAGTTTCACAACCATAAAGAACAACCGGTAATATAACTGTTTTATAAATTCTAACTTTCAGATTTTTTGACAACAGACTGGATGATAAAAGCTTCTCAATCGAATAATAACAGGCATTTCCCATATTTATTCTGTGTTTAATTTCCTCCCGAGTGTCATTTATATTTGTTACTATTGCTCCCCGGTATTTGAATTTTTCCACCTCTTTAAAAGATAAATTTCCTATTTTTATATTTCCATTTCGTAGAATATACTCGTCACGAGACATAATCACATACTTAGTCTTTTCGGGATTTACTTCCAAACCTATGTCTTTACTTGCTTCAAGTAAAATTCCCGTGATTTCCCTAATCGTTTTTGGACTTTCTCCTAACATATTCACGTCATCCGCATAGACAAGCAGCTGATGTAACCCGTTGAATTCCAAACCCTCTCTGTTATCCTGGACTTTCCTAATGGCATACTCTAGAGCAAAGTTAAAAAGCAAAGGTGATAGTGCATCTCCTTGCTTTAGCCCACAGTGAATTGGAAACGCATATCTCAAAACCTTATTCCTTTGCTGTGGTAGTTCCAGAGAATCAGTCCCATTCCGAGGCTTATTTAAAGGTTTCGTAACAAGCTGAATCTACTTTACAGAAAACATGAACCAGAAAGTAATAATTACCACTATGCCCGCCTTGAAGGAAATGCCATGCAAATCACTTCTACTTGAGTACTTCTGGTCTTTAACACGATGTGTAATTCCTCGGGTCGAATCCCAGTATCCCGCTGGAGTCACAATCAGGCGATCAATCTTGTAGGCGTCGAAGAGAGCAACGCGACCCTGGTGTAAATTAGGAGTGGCCCATGTGACGTCACTATCGAAGTTGTAATCTGGATGCGTACTGTCGAATGCATGGGTTTGACTCCAGACAAGCCACTGGTAATCAGAGCGCAGATAACTTGTTGTAGATTTCTATGAAACAAATAAATCGACTGAGAATATGTTTGTCAGACAGCATAATGCCAGAAGGGCGTATCAGTGTGTTTTGTGTCATAGACATATTGTTAATAGAGCCAATAAAATGTATGTTTGAGAATTGCAGTGTATATGAGAAAGAAAAAAAATATTGCCTACCTTCCTATGTAGGGTTTTTGGAGCGTATATTAAATTTGTTCTCTTTTAAAGGAAATACTTTCTTTTTAAAATCATACCAATTATCAAGTGATAATAATAATAATAATAATAATAATAATAATAATAAATGTATTATTTTATTCTGATGGCGTTAAGGCCGTCAGACCTTCTCTTCCACGTCGCCAGTGCTATGACTGATAACGGCAGTTTGTAGTTAATTGCAAGTGAATAAATAATGTTTCTAGGCAATTTCTCTAGCTTATTAAGGCAAGTTACTCACAGTAGAGGGTTTCTGTTATTGACTCACCTCCGCAAATGCCTGCTTGCTGGTATCACAGTCATATTCGAGGAATATTCCCAGTTTGAAGTGATTTTCTGATAAATAGCCAGCGACTCCCACATGCTTCTTCAGAACCAACCAGAAATTTCTCAACATCAACGTCTTCACAAATCGTAGTGTATCTAAATATTGAGGATAATTGTAGTTTTATAAATTCTGGAAGTTAATATGGCTTACCACATACAACTGTATACATTTGTCATTGGAGAAAAATATGGCGATATCTACTGGTAAATTAAAAATTAAACAAAAAGAAAAACATCCACAAGTATAGAAACTATAAACTCGAAGAAACAATAATAATAATAATAATAATAATAATAATAATAATAATAATAATAATAATAATAATGGCTTTATTAACCTGGCAGAGTTAAGGACGTAAGGCCTTCTCTTATACTCAACCAGGATTAAAACTTGCTTACACAGTTGAACATACAACTGAATCGGAATTAAGTAATTACATACTGATACAATTAAGATACATAATGAGATCAAAAGAAGTTGTTACATAAAAATTTACCTCACAAAATAAAAATAAACATAGTGAAATACATATTAATGTAGTTAGAATCAAATACGAATCACATAAAAACAGAAGCCGATAATTCAATAAAAAAAATGTGCACAGTAAAAATAAAAATAACACATTAGTATACATATTAGTATTAGATTACAATTAAGTAGGATTTACATAATTAAACCAGAAACCGACAATTGAATAAAATGTATACAAAAAATAGATTAATAATAAAAAAAACAACACAGTGGGATACATATTGGTGTTAGGTGATAAATAAACACGATTTACATGATTACACAATAAAAATAAGAAAAAAGTACAGTGGAACACATTCCATTAAATATTTGCAACGCGTTAGGTCTGGCAACTCATCATAAGACATTTTTCTAATTTACATTTAAAGGAAATTAAAGTTCGGCAGCCCTTGACTTCAGGCGGCAGAGAATTCCAGTGACGAGAAGTAGCAACAGTGAAAGATGAAGAATAAAGAGATGATGTGTGCAGTGGTATTTCTAGCGTGTTATCATATTGTGACCGAGTATTTAAGTTCATTCCATTCCGTACATGCATTTTACGGTGAATAAAAGTTTTAATTTCTTGTATAAAATGTTGCTTAATTTCGATATTATTTCTGTCAACAAAACATAAATTCGATCTTATTTCACATTTTAAAATGCTAACTCTTGTCGTAGCCTGCTATATATTCCTACAAAGGCTAGAGGTCTGTATAATCAAAGTGATCTTGTACATTTTAACAATACTAACAGTTTTGTGTCGACTCTTAACATGTGCAGAGATCTGTGTACTAGTCTGCCGACTCATAGACACCACAGAACTTCCAGGCTGTTTCTACTATTATATTTAAAAATAAAGTCACTCGAGCTCCGGTTTGAATGTTACATTCAAAGTTCTGCATTGAAATATGGTTTGAATATTAAATTCAAAATTTCATACTTACTATCAAGCTTTGGACACATTAAATTAAAATTTAGTGAAAAATTAAAAATTTATCTTGGAAACACTAATTTCCAATAAATCCATGCTCAAATCCAAACTCCTTTCTAGATTATCAAAATTAAGATGCTATAAAACAATAATTATACCAAATCTCCTCTATTGCTGCGAAACTTGAATATTAACAAAAAAAAAACAAAAAACAAAACAAAAACAACAAAATCCCTTTTTACTTTTGAGAACAAAATCTTGAGGAAGATTTTTGGTCCCATTCAAGAAAATAATACATGGAGAATTTTGAACAACAGAGAACTAAGGGATATTTATAAAGATCCGGACATAATAGCCTTAATAAAAAGTCGAAGACTACGTTGGCTTGGACACGTTATACGGCGTGATGAAGACTCTGTTCTACGTAAAGCTTTTGACTATTCTCCAAGATGTACGAGACCTCTTGGTGGACCTCGTCTCCGTTGGCAGGACCAAGTATATGATAATCTTTGTACAATGGGAGGACGACAAGAAGATGCAGAGAACAGAGACGAATGACGATATATCGTGAATGAGGCTAAAAACCTCTTAGGTTTTAAAATGTCCTAAATTGAATTTAATTTAATTGAAAATCCATGTATGCGTAGGCTATACACAAAGTTTTGCGAGTTTAAACTTACCATATTTTGACCTGGAAGACTTGAAACATAAAATGTTTGCTTTTATCAGCTGAAAACGCATATTTCCCGATTCCGTGGTTTACGAAAGATATTCCTTTGAAGCGTTAGATATACGCAAATTAAGTATGAAATGGAAGTGGAATTTAAAAGCACACGATTAGATCAACTCTCTACCATCACTCTAACTTGAAATGGTGTGGAGCTCATGGCTTTCCTCCTTACACCTTCAGTAACTTTCATACTTAAGGGGAGAGGATGGTATTTTTTTTTTAACTTTTTTTCCTATTTGATGTAAAATATTAATATTTTGTATGTAGAGCTCATACCTGTAGCAACTCACCCAAATATAAATATTTTGAAAAAAATTATTTGGGGGCCTGAATTTGAGAAAATGTACCCAATACAGGATTGTACTAAAACCGATATATCTAAACAGTTTTCTGCAATGTATTTGCGAAAGGATGTTCTAAAAACTGCCTGTAACAGAATTTTGATATTAGTCCCTATGTTTGTAAAATAAACAATTAAAATTTAATAACAATTTTCTGATTTCCTTTCTTGCAAACCAACGGACATATTTTTAAAATGAAATCAATTAACTTCTGTTACAGAGAAACGTTTCCTAATAGTCTAAAGAATATATGTTCTAAATTTCATGCATGTATCTTTAATAGTTCAGAAATTATATCCATTTTTGTCTGGCAATGTAGCAAAGAAAGTGAAGTTATTGGAAACCGATAAAAGGGGGCATGTGATTTATAAATCCATAGCGCAGAAAGTTTAAAAATGACGTCTCAACATCCGATAAGGGCACAAATACCCACAAAATGTTATGCAATGCCTTTCACACATATCAAAGAGTATTTTAAAGAAAAAAAATGTTTTTTGAAAATTTAATTTACCGGAAACAACAATAAAAGTGGGCGAACAATTTAAAAACCCGTGACGCAGGAAGTTTAAAAATGGCGACTCAACATCCGATAAGGGTACAAATACCCACAAAATGTTATGCAATGCCTTTCACACATATCAAAGAGTATTTTAAAGAAAAAAGTGTTTTTTGAAAATTTAATTTACCGGAAACAACAATAAAAGTGGGCGAACAATTTAAAAATCCGTAACGCAGGAAGTTTAAAAATGGCGACTCAACATCCGATAAGGGCACAAATACCCACAAAATGTTATGCTATGCATTCCACACATATCACAGAGTATTTTAAAGAAAAAAATGTTTTTTGGAAATTTAATTTACCGGAAACAACAATAAAAGTGGGCAACAATTTAAAAATTCATAACGCAGGAAGTTTAAAAATGGCGACTCAACATCCGATAAGGGCACAAATACCCACAAAATGTTATGCTATGCATTCCACGCATTTCACAGAGTGTTTTAAAGAATTTTTTTTTTGAAAATTTACTCATTTTTCACCAAAAAATAACATCCTGTCCCCTTATACAAGAGAAAAATAGGGATTGAAAGTACTATGAAAGAACAACAGGTAAAACAAAAAGAAACCTTGTAAGAAATCAAGATTTTAGAGACTAGTATAAAATTCGGTAAATAAATATGTGGGTAGCTATGAAAAATAAATGAAATGCTCATATCACAAGAGCAAAGAGCGTAAAATGCAAAAAAAAAAAAAAAAAAAAAAAAAAAAAGCACACGAGAACGTTAAAACATCGAGGACCTCAAAAAAATAAAAGGTGGAGAGACTGTAAGCTTAACATGTTATTGTCGGACCATCGGATCTGTGCCCCCATAAGATATGCGAACCGAATCCTAATTCCTACTCAGCCTCGGTAATTCATTTCTCTCCCTGCATTCCTATTTCTCTCTTTTCTATCTCTCTCCCTTTCTGTCTCCCACTACTCACAATTTTGGCCTTTTTGCGGGACAGTTTATTTGCACTTGCAGTCCAGTGTTGTCAATTCAACATGAATACTGTAGCAAGGAGTGGCGAAAGAAATATTATTAAGCAAGTACGTAATAGCGTTTTGCGATGAAGAGAAACAAACAGGTCAATATCTCTTACCTATAAATAAGGCAACAAAAAGAGCAGCTGCGATCACTGGTGAGGCTTATTTTATTCCAATTGACTACGTATTGAAACTACTTACTTAACTAATACTAATACAATATGTTATGTAATTTATATAGGCAGGTCATAGCGCCTAATAAAGAAAATGAGGAGAGAGGGAGTCTGTGCAGGAGATGAAAAGCTAGAATCACCAGCGAAGAACAGACCAAGGGAACTTTTAATTCTTGTAGATGATGTGAACCGATGTAGGCTATATTTTAAGAAGAAAGAAGAATTTTATACCGCGCAGAAAGAAGTTCCAATTGAAGAAATTACTGAAGGTTGCGAGAGAAGCAATAATTTCCAAGGTTGGAGAGAAACGCTACGGAAAGTGATTCGAGACATGGGATTTAGGTTTAAAAATTGTAGAAATACAAGATGTATTTTGATTGAAGGAAATGATATTGTAGCATGGAGGACCAGTTATTTATGATACCGTTTGACGGAAGTTTGGCAACATCCCTATTCGGCAAGGTTCGTGGCCTGCTGTTGGACGTGGTGGGAGGAAAGCGGGTGGAATGGAGTGAGTACAGGCGTTAACTTTTTCAAGAACGACGACAGCGCTGAAGGGGCACAGATCCGATGGTCCGACAATATAACCTAATTTTAAATATTAAGCTGATTTGTGAAATGTAAAATGAAGTAAGAAGCTCTCTGCCTGTCGCTTCTAAATGTATTCAGTTATGAGCCATGCTTACCTGTCGCAGGACAAGCCTGGATTGTAATGGCGTGAATCCCATGCCACGAGAAGAAGTCTCCGATGAATCTTGTCTTCCACGATGCTTGTTCGAAGCATTGCGTTGTGGCCAGCGACAGTAGTGAAAGGCACAGTGCGATTCTTTGGTGTCTTGTAATATTCATCTTCACTTGATCACTTCTGTTGACCTGCACGGAACGAACATGTTCTGGTCACATCCTTGCGGCTATGTACAAAGATATCTGACCTAGAATTTTCTGATCGTGTAAGGCCCATAACACACTTGAAGAGTTTTCGCTAGCGAGAAATGTGTTGCGAGAAAGAGGCGAAGAGCCTTCCTCCACACACTTGGCGAGTTCTCGCTATCACAGATCACACCTCGCTATGATCATCTATGCACTGCCTTCATGCAGAAAGCATTTTTCTAATATTATAGTGATCACTCGTTGGGGGAAATATTATAGGTTATGTATTTACATATATTGTCGTACTTAAATATATAACCTGTAAGTACAAATTACGTACGAACGCTATGTTGAATCTGAGTATTCAGATGGTGAGGAAATGGAGTTACGTTAACATATTTTGTTAATGAAAAGAAAAAGTAGGCGTGAAATTAAAGCCAGACATATCTGAAAATGACATTGTAACTTACGAAAATAAGGGCGAGTTTTGGACACTGGTTTCGATTTGAATGATGATAGGTTTAGGCGTTATTTCAGGTTGAATGGACCACAGTTTTTTGCCATTCATGATATGATAGAGGATTCTTTGCTATGTTCTGATTAAAATTATGTAAACTATTAAGACATATAGATACATTATTTCAAATGTTTAATTAATACTATTAAATCTCATGAAAATAAAATATAGCCCTATTTATTTTCAGATAATCTGATATTTGTCTCCAGATTTCTTCTTTAAGTTTCGTGTTTTTATAGTTTTCATCCCGTGTATCATAAATAGGCCTACGGGTGACATCGTACAAGTTCGATAAGTTTCTAACTGCAATTATCAGCAATCTTTACTCATTTTCAAATAAAATCAATACAACTTATCACCACCTGTAATATATATTTTTCTACATTCAATCGTCATAAAGAGTATGAATGTCAAACATCTTTGATAAATGTGTCAAGAAAATTCGCTGAGCTACCGATTCCAGCGAGAAACTCGCGCGAGGTTTTCGCCTAGAACGAGAATCTCTTCCAGAGTGTGGACGTCCATTTGAATCCATGTTATCAATCTTTGAATTTTCTCCCAACATATTTCTCGCTAGCGAAAACTCTTCAAGTGTGTTACGGGCCTAACGAAGGGCAAACCTGGAGTAGTGATGACTCGAACAACCTTAAATGATTTTGAACAGTGGGTTGAGAGTGACTTTTTCAGGAAAATGTGAGTTTAAACAATGAAGTTACGTCTGGACATAAAGATGACTGCATAATTAATACAACAGTTCACGTGCCAAAGTGAGGTGGCTTTTGGCGCGTACTTAACAAGCAGTACTGCTAATGTACCACATTTTAAAATTGCATGCAATATTTGTAAATGCTACCATCGTCCTGGACAGTGGCTGTTTTCACGAAAAAGCCTTTGGACTATGGTTGTTTTATCAGAACTACTGAAGATTTTCACCCCTATAACATAGGACTGTGGTGTTTTTTTTTTTTTTCACGAACAACTAATTCAATAGATGGCCGCTAAAGTACGCTTACCACATGCTTAATATCTCAAATTTGTATTTTTTGGACTATGGTGATAATGATAATAATAATAATAATAATGATAATAATAACAATAATAATAATAATAATTTATTTATTTAATCTGACAGGATTAAGGCCATAAGGCCTTCTCTTTTATCCTACCAGATAGCACATATAAATACAAAAAAGAAATACAAACACTGATGAAAATAATACAAATTAAGTTACAGCCTTATAGAGGGTCAACAGAGTCAAAAGAACGCTATAGAGCTCTCAACGAGCTGATACAAGAGAAAAAAAAGAAACACAGAGATAGCAATGGTGATAGTGATAACATAATAATAATAATTGTGATACCATAATAATAATAATAATAATAATAATAATAATAATAATAATCATCATCATCATCATCATCAATAGCTATCAGGATTTAGGCCCTTTGGCCTGTTCCGTCTCAGGTGAAAAGCTGGTCTCTCCATCGCTTCTTCGGGCGTCCACGATCTCGGTATCCAAGGGGTCTGCAATTTAATAATCTCCTGGGTAGTCTATCATTTGGCATCCGTAGAACATGCTCATGCCAGTTGCTCCGATACTTGTGGATTGTCTCTGTAATGGCTGCGATGTTTAGTTCTTGTCGGATGTCTTCATTATATTTATGGTCATAGAGAGTGTAGCCTGCTAGCGGTCTTAGTAATCTCATCTCAGCTGCTTCTATTCTTTTCAGTTGACTAGTTGTTAGAGTCCAAGTTTCTGATCCATATAGCAAAGTTGGAATGGCCATTGTTTTGTAGAATTTCAAAATTGTGTCTTGCCGGACCTTCTTAAACAGTGTATTTCTAATTGATAATAATAATAATAATAATAATAATAATAATAATAATAACAATAAATACATTACATATTAATTGTCAATTTTACAACAGCATAATTACAATATTTACTCTATGTCATGGGTTAAGCCGAAGTTGCGCAACCTGACAGGTATTCAACAAGCAATTCCACGAACTAGAATGTGATTTTTTAATTTAAATTTGAATTTTGATATTGTCCGACAGTCTCTGACATGGTCAGGGAGAGAGTTCCAGAGGCGTAGAATAGATATGCTGAAAGATGATGAGTAGAAGGATGTTCTGTGCAGAGGAATAGAGAGAAGGTACATGTTCCGGGTTCGAGGTAGTGAAAGGTAAACAAAATGAGATGCTAGGTAAGAGGGTGTGGAGGTGTGGATGATTTTAAATAGTAATAAGAGAGAGTTGAAGAATCTTCTTTCTTTAAGTGGACTCCAAGACAACAATTCTAGTGACGGTGTTACATGATCGAATTTTCTAATATTACAAACGAAACGAACGCAGATATTGTGAACACGCTGTAGTCTATGGGCAAGATCAGTATGGTTCTTTTTTAAAAAACCTTCCATAATATTCCTAAACATTTAGGTATTTGTTGTGACTTACC
Organism: Periplaneta americana; assembly: GCF_040183065.1. Taxonomy (NCBI): domain Eukaryota; kingdom Metazoa; phylum Arthropoda; class Insecta; order Blattodea; family Blattidae; genus Periplaneta; species Periplaneta americana. Next base: position 177,238,875 of record NC_091127.1, read on the forward strand.
ATTTTCTTTGTTACAGTTTGTAAATATGCACAAAATATTCGTTTCGTTTTTAAGTATACAAACGGAATAGAGATGGTTTGGACATGCAGTGCAGACTCTTCGTACCCCGCTCTGTGCGGAGGCGGCTTCTCAACGCCACTGCAGCACGTTCTGTCGCTATCACTCGCAGTCCCCAATGTTATGTGCCCATTATTCATCCGGGTCGCGGCAGTCTTACTTAACTTCACTCTCGAGTATTGATACGTATGCAGATAGCACAAATTGAACGTTGAAGCCTTTATTGATTCCAATATGTTGTTTGCATTGCACACACCGTTCGTCCTGACAGCACAAATATTGTCTTTTGGCAAAGGAATGGTTGAAATGCGCAATCAAGGGTTGTCCACGGAATATTTCGCTATCTGTTTTGGCAAATGGTAAAAGGTCACAGTATCAGGTATTAAAACATGGCTCAATTTTGGGACCTTTATTGTTTATTATTTATGTTAATGATCTTCCCGACTATATTCGGGATGGATGTTCTGAGTCTTTCATGTTTGCTGATGATTTAGCAGTTAATACTATTCATAAAAATTATGACTTATTGTCTATGGAACTTGCTGATGTATCAAGTAGGGTTGTTGATTGGTGCAGTGCGAATAACCTTATGATTAATTCTAACAAAACTGTTAAATTAAACTTTGGTATTAATCGTCTTACTACTGTTAGTAATACTGCTGTTAGGTTTCTGGGCATCTTTCTTGAGCCTAGAATGGGATGGAAAACTCATGTTGCTAAGAAATTAAGTAAAGGCCTATATATGTTAAGGTTGTTAAGGAATAATTTACCTAACAAGGTATTGTTTACAATATTTCATAGCCATATACAAAGTCGTTTAAATTATGGTATTATTCTTTGGGGTCACCATACTTCTGCTCAAGCTCTTTTCATATTACAAAAAAAAGCTTTAAGATTAATTTATGGAGTACCAAATACGACTTATTGTAAACCTCTTTTTATAAGGTCACAAATCTTGACATTGCCGTCTATATATGTATTGGCCTGTCTTCTTTACATTCGGAATAACATTAATAATTACATAGCATGTACTTCTGTCATAAATATTCTACAAGAAATAATACAAATTTATATATTGACAAATGTAAATACAGTATTACTCAAAATAGTTTTCTACTCTTTGCTTTCAAATTATTTAATAGTGTACCTGTTGATATAAGGAATCTTCCATTCCGAGTGTTTAGGACACGAATTAGGACTATATTATTGGCAAATCCATTGTATGATGTCGATGAGTTTTTTTAATATTCATGTATCTTAATTTGTATCCATTGTATGATATCATGTATTTTAAATTGTATATGACGATGCCATACATGTTCCACATGTTTTTGCAAAATAAACTATCCATCTATCCATCTAATATTAGGTCTGCGTGCCATGTGTACTAGTACTTACAACAGATCATATTTCCACAGTATGCATATGTGTATGTATGTGCGTATATGTGTATATATACATCTGTATTTATGTGTATGTTTGTATGTATGTATGTATACATATATATTTATTTGTATGTCTGTATGTATTTATGTATGTATACATCTGTATTTATGTGTATGTATGTATACATCTGTATTTATGTGTATGTATGTATGTATTTATGTATGTATACATCTGTATTTATGTGTATGTCTGTATGTATTTATGTATGTATACATCTGTATTTATGTGTATGTATGTATTTATGTATGTATACATCTGTATTTATATGTGTATGTATTTATGTATGTATACATCTGTATTTATGTGTATGTATGTATGTATGTATGTATGTATTTATGTATGTATGTATGTATGTATGTATACATCTTTATTTATGTGTATGTATGTATACATCTGTATTTAAGTGTATGTCTGTATGTATTTATGTATATATGTATACGTCTGTATTTATGCGTATGTATGTATGTATGTATGTATGTATGTATGTTTGTATTATGTATGTATACATCTGTATTTATGTGTATGTCTGTATGTATTTATGTAGGTATGTATGTATGTATACATCTGTATTTATGAGTATGTATGTATACATCTGTTTTTATGTCTATGTCTGTATACATTTGTATTTATGCGTATGTATGTATGTATGTATGTATGTATGTATGTATGTATGTATGTATGTATACATCTGTTTTTATGTGTATGTCTGTATACATCTGTATTTATGCGTATGTATGTATGTATACATCTGTATTTATGAGTATGTATGTATACATCTGTTTTTATGTCTATGTCTGTATACATCTGTATTTATGCGTATGTATGTATGTATACATCTGTTTTTATGTGTATGTCTGTATACATCTGTATTTATGCGTATGTATGTATGTATACATCTGTATTTATGCGTATGTATGTATACATCTGTATTTATGTGTATGTCTGTATACATCTGTATTTATGCGTATGTATGTATACATCTGTATTTATGCGTATGTATGTATGTATGTATATTGTGTATGTGTGTATATATTAATGGTGTTTATTTAGAAATAAAAATCAGTAGTTGATACCACGTCGTTAAATAACTAAGTAAAAAATTTACAAATAAATCGTCTATTATCAATTCACGCGAGTTATAAAATCGACAAATAACTCAAACTACAGTGTTATGAAGTTGCAAATATAACTTAATACGGTAGTGGTGGTGGTGGTGGTGGTGGTGGTGGTGGTGGTGGTGGTGGTGGCAGGAGCATTTTACTTAACGATTCTTTATACTGCACACGAGATTAGGGGTAGAAATTGAATAAGGGCGTGAAATTGGCAACAAATTTTGCCTGAGGAACAGGGTTCTCTAAAATCTTATAAATATACGACACAGGCCTTCCAGTTTTACTTATCTCGATGGAACCCATTCTAAGAATTTTAAGCGTTCTAATATCCATCGTCCTCGGCCTGATTCGAACCCAAGAACTTCGGAGCCAGCAGCTAGCGTGACAACCGCTCGAGCTCCAAGGACAACAGATGCAACGGAAACGTGGAAACGGCACGGACTGAGAAGTGACATCACACTTTATGTTGCTTGCGAAAGAAAATATAGGGCTAAATACCGACAAAGTCCGTATGATCCTATGAGACAGGTGATGAGTTCTGAAAATAGATGAATACTTTTGATTTAATAACAATATTAGTGCTCAAGAGATTCCTCCTGGACGCATGACTGAAGTTGGTAGGACAGCTGCGATATTAAAGGCGCCACTTAGCAGTAAGAAAATAAAGCGCATGCGCTATACATTCAGTACTTACTTACAAATAACTTTTAGAGAACCCGGAGGTTCATTGCCGCCCTCATATAAGGAAGCCCGCTATCGATCCCTATCCTGAGCAAAATTAATCCAGTCTCTACTATGATATCCCACCTCTCTCAAATCCATTTTAATATTATCCTCCCACCTATGTCTCGGCCTACCCAAAGATCTTTTTCCCCTCCGACTTCCCAACTAACACTCTATATGCACTTCTGGATTCGCCCATACGTGCTACATGCCCTGCCCATCTCAAACGTCTGGATTTAATGTTCCTAATTATGTCAGGTGAAGAATACAATGCGTGCAGTTCTGCGTTGTGTAACTTTCTCCATTCTCCTGTAACTTCATCCCTCTAAGACCCAAATATTTTCGTAAGCACTTTATTCTCGAACACCCTTGCTATACACTACACTACTGTATATATATATCATTATATTTATCTATTACTTTAAATATTCAGTATTTAAATTTAAATAATATGTTAAAGCTCTATTACCTTGTAATCTAATAAACGTAGCTTACATAACCTAATGATACCAAGTTAAAATTTATTAAAGAAGGCCATTTACCAAAGCATAAGTTCCTCTTGTCGTGATTTTAAGTTAAGTAAACAGTAGTTTAAGGAAGACTACATATTGTCATAAATTCTACTTACGTGGTCAATGATTTCTCAGACAATCAACATAATCCATGTTATCTTATTTGACAATAAATAACTGAAGTCACTGTTCCGAAGATTATAAACTCATTTATTACATAATACAAATTTCTTTAGGAGATATTTCACATAATATTATTTGCCAAACAAATTTCTACGTATTTGCAATAGTCATTAGTGGAGAAGAAGTAAATTTGCAGAAGTGGCTTGGCTTTCTTTGATTTATTTTGCGGTGCTGAATTCTTCCTTCTGATAGACCGAGCTTCGGTACATCTTGAAATAATAATTGCAGGAGTCTAGTCGCCTTTCTTCTTCCAGAAGCATCTAGTAAAGAAAAAGTGATGTTATTCCGAGAAATAAGCTAATGTCCGGGATGTACACAGACTGAAGAAATAATTCATAGTCAAGATCTTATACCAGATGGAATTGTTGGCAGACGCTGTTTGTAATGGTAGGTCGCTGATCTCTTTTGAGAAAAAGAATGAGCCAACTGTTTACGTCCTAAAGGCCGTACAAACATTTATTCAGCCAAAAAATGAAGAATGGCTTTCCAGTGTGCCCCACAAACTAATCTGTTTATGCGTTCCTCTATAGAATAAACTTTCTTAAATGGTTTAAGTAAATGAAATCGTGAAAACTGTTAGGAATGTATTTGCTCTGTCTGTGTATGTACAGTGAGTTAAACTCTGAGTTTATTATTGCTTTTATATTGATGCATATCCAAATCTTATGTAAAATGGAATTTAATGGAAAAGAGGACTAGAGACAAAGTTACAAATTTAATTACTCTTAAATACTATATTTAAAATAAATATATAGTTCCAGAATAACTTATTTAATAATTAGAATATATAGGGAATGCTTACTCTTATCAAAAGCAAAAGTGATGAATACCGAACTAAGAACATCTGGAGGAATAGCATTCATGCATAAAAACACATCCACAGTATTTTCACAGTCTAGTATATACAGTCACGAAGCTCAATACGTAGTAAATATGCATCCACAGATAGTTGCTAATCACTAGGATCGCTAATATCGCCTCATTACAGACAATGCGAAATAGTACCGGCACAGTCTATTGTTCCTAGCACCCTTACAACTCAAGCTTCGTGACTGTATATACTAGACCAGCCGTGGGAAAATGTGATCGTGCGCCTAGCCACTGTGTAACCTGCAATGTGCATAGCACCTATGGAGGGAGGCGGACACCCGAAGGGGAAGTGAAGTAACTGCCTGAATTATTAACGGATTTTCATTTTCCTTACGTCAAGCACTTAAATATAATTTTATACAGTATAAGGTTACAAACTAATGTTTAGTACGTTTAACGAAGAAAGGAATGAATAAGAAAACATAGGACACATTAACTGTCTTCACAATGTCTGTGCGATAGTTTCAAAACCAGGAATTATGTCACTTACTGCCAGTCGTAGTTGATCACGATGGTATTTGTCTGTCAGTCGTGATCTAAATTTGGTTTTTACTGTTTTCATTGTTGAAAATAGTTTTTCACGAACGTAAGTTATAGTGAACATGGCTTCAACAGAGCAAGCGAAAGAACGAAACTTCCAATATTTATTTTTTGGCAAAGATTTGAAAAGTTCAACATTTGTCAAGTCCTTACATCTAGCTTTCATTTAACATCACATTGTAAATCTGTGATTTTAAATTGAAGACCTAACCGCATTATTCGTACATCTGCTGAAAAAGGATCGACGTACAGAGATGATGATGATGATGATGATAATAATAATAATAATTATAATAATAATAGCAACACTTAACCTTTTAATGTTTCATGAGTAACATGTGGTATAATGCCGTTTTATGTTATACAGGGACATCATTTTATTTTTACTAACATTTTTAATATTAACCTGTCTATACCTTTAGAGAACCGGAAACACAGTTTGCTATCCCCTTCCACGACTATAGTTCGATGATACTGGCGTAAAACACAAACAAATCACTCTACCAGGTATAGGAAGGAAGAAAAGTAGTTCATCCATTTACGTAAACTAGGAAATATCGCAATTTTGAGTTTCATAATTTTCATTAGGTTCTTGTTCAATCAAAGTACAGTACTGTATTAAGAATAAGTGTTTTTACTCACGAACTGAGGTATCCATGCGAACGTATTCATTATGCAGTGTATATTATACTGTCTACAGCACATTAGCGTACAATATAGAGAAAGAAGTTAAATTGAAAAATAATCATAATATGAATGTTTAAACACAAGTTTGAAAATGGTGGCCGTTCATTTCGATACAGGCTTCAGTTCTTTTGTGCATATTATCGCACTATAGACTACTGCATCTAATTCCAATTGCCAGTTTCGTCCTTCGTACTAGTAACTCATGTTGAAATAATTCTGTACCTACTCTACGTACTGTAAATTCAATCTTCACTTCTGCCCGACCCGAAAATATAAAATTACTCAGACATGCTATCTACTGTCCGTCCAAGTGGTTATGCCGCAGGATTGTAGAAAGGGGGGAAACCACGTGACAGTTAATTACTTAACGAAGCCCTTTTATTTAAGTTAAATTAAACAGCTGTATAATATTACGTAAACGTCCAATTCCAAACAGAAATTAATGTTTTCAGAAAAGAGCTAAGACAGCCCAGCTATTACAGAGGGGCGAGCAGAAGCAGGTGGGAGAAATCGGGATGCGACGTAAGGCAAACGGACAGTACCTGTGCGAAAATATGATTCAATATTGAAAGCTCTTTCGTCACTGGAAAACGCGAACATATTTCTGGAACGTACTATACTCATTCAGTACTGCTTACTATCTGCGGTCTTGGTTCTGTGTGGAGTTGGAACTTCATTAATAGAAGGGGTGGGAGTGAAGTACATTTAAAAACTCAGGTACAATAAAAATTGAAGTAAAAATAAAATGATGTCCCTGTACAACCGTTTCCTCGTAATACTTGTGAACAAATCATACATTTAATATTCTCACCATATTGGCAGCAAAAAAATGCGTCCTCCCATCCTACTTGGAACTTTAGTTTTTGTAGAGGCACATGGTTTCGAGAGACATTGCGATGATATGCCACTCGCAGGTCAGAGACAAATACAAATGGAACGGAGTTTGACTCCAGTGAGTGAGAGGGTGTGGGTTGGGGGAGGTAGGAACCAAGAGAAATGCATAGCTATCATTGCGAGCCACAATGTGCTTGCGAGTCAAATTTTCGCCACGGCTGTACTAGACTGTAGTATTATCTTACTTTGTTTGTTACATAATGTAGATCTCCATTGCTAACACCGCACTGCTACAATTATTATGCTACTACCACAACTCTGCTGCTACTACATTTCGGGTATCCATGGTGCTAACACTATCACTACTGTTAATAATACTGCTACCGGTATAACCACAACTACTACTACTACTGCTACTGCTACTACCCCATAAACTAGTGCTACTGCCACTAGAAGTGCAAATCAAACTAATACTGTTGAAAATCTTCTGTCATATGAAAATTGTTCTGAGTGAGTGCTAAATTGTTTTGTTCGTACTTGAAATCGTGTTGGCGTTCCAGGAACACGATAACAGCAGCCATGAAGGCACCAAATACCGCGATGAACAAGGCGACAGCTACCGTTTCCATGTCAACGGGGTAGAATTTGTCCATGTAGAGGCATTTCGGCGGCTCTGGCCGCCATATGGATAGCTCGCGAGCCATTACTCCGTTCTCCAACATCTTCCGGAACCTATTCGGAAAACTAATTTCATTATGTATGAAGTTTCCGATAAGCAAGTTATAATCTTAAGTATTGAATAAATTAAACAGTCTGTGCTTATTCAATACTTAAGACTATTCGGAAAAATTCCATCACCAACATCAAATTAAGTATTTTAAAAAGCCAGAAAATTATTTTATTTCTTTAATCAGGAGAAAGACAAACTATAGTATTAAATTTCGCATATATTGCATTATATTTTTGCGAAATGGACGACTATTTTTCTATCCAATCCATTCCATTCCATTCTTAGAACATATCTTACATCCAACGTATAATGTGTGTTTAATTATACAGGGTTAGTTAAAAGTCCCGCACCACCTAAATAACTTTTGAAGCATGTGGTGCAGTGACACGAAACTTGGTATGTGAGGATAACCATATACTAAGAACTCGACAATGGTATTACCGAGTTTGTTTACTTCCAGTTTAACCGGAAGTAACTCCAACTCTCTTATTTTAAATGGAACACCCAATATATTTGTTTTATTTTTGAATAGTACTCATTAAGAGCTTTTCAAAAAGTACCCACACTTGATACTTCTGTACAAATTCAGTGTTGCTAAATAAAAATGGAAGTGGTGCAAGATATTCCTAAAGCCTGGTTAAATCATTCCTTAAATGGGTTCTATAATCGAGTGACACATTGTAAAGCAGCTGAGGGCTACCAATTTGAACACATAATTTAGAAGGTGAGCTAGCTTTGTTTTGTTTTTGTTAAGGAAGGAGTATTTTATTATTTTAATATTCGATACACTTTTCTGTTTTCATGACTTAGCAACACTGAATTTGTACAGAAGTATCGATTGTGGGTAATTGTTGAAAAGCTCTTAATGAGTACTATTCAAAAATAAAAGAATATATTGGGTGTTCCATTTAAAATAAGGGAGTTTGAGTTACTTCCGGTTAAACCGGAAGTAGAAAAAACTTGGTAATACCATTATTGAGTTCTTAGTATATGGTTATCCCCACATACCAAGTTTCATGTCACTGAACCGTATGCTTCAAAAGTTATTTAGGTGGTACGGGACTTTTAACTAACCCTGTATATCTGTTATGTCGTTGTTAGCAGACGATATTAACGGTTGTGCTACTGTCCCTTACGTTGGAGCTCATCCGGTGAGATCGTGACTGAGGAGAATGAAAGGTGCTGCGAGCGCATATTTCTTTCATCATTTTATCTCCCAGACGGTATGCCTGGTTAATTGTCCAAGTAGTTTATGTTGTTCTTTAACCCTATATTTTCCTCTGATGCAAGACTCCTTTAAACGCGCATTTTATTTCTCAATCTGAATTCAGGCAAGCAACCACTCTGCTCTCTGACGTGTTCGTGTTTTTACGATCAATCGGCTTGTTATTCCACCCCAATATTGACTGCCTTGTGCAAGAACAGATAAATATTTTGATTCCGGTTTGACTTACCCAAACGTCAGTAGTTTCTTATACGGAGATCCTTTCTGAACACTGGTGTACGTCATCCTGGGAGTAAACATCACGATTTCTTTCATAGCACATTTGTCGTCATTGTTAAAAGTTTGTTCGATGATTGTATAGAGCGCAATAGCCTCGTCATGAATTGCGAAATGCTCCTGCTGCAGTTTCTGAATAGCAGCTTCAAATGGGAAAGCGGATGTTTTCGGTGATTTAATTTTCTTCTTGTACAGCTCATTCGCCAGCGGGTCAGAAATATCCTGCAGAAAATAGTAAGAAGTGTTAAGGGAATTTCTGTACGATTAAAGCTTTTCAGTACAAAAGTTTAGTTCAGTATTTCTAGTCTTTTATCTATCTATCTATCTATCTATCTATCTATCTATCTATCTATCTATCTATCTATCTATCTATCTATCTATCTATCTATCTATCTATCTATCTATCTATCTATCTATCTATCTATCTATCTATCTATCTATCTATCTATCTATCTATCTATCTATCTATCTATCTATCTATCTATCTATCTATCTATCTATCTATCTATCTATCTATCTATCTATCTATCTATCTATCTATCTATCTATCTATCTATCTATCTATCTATCTATCTATCTATCTATCTATCTATCTATCTATCTATCTATCTATCTATCTATCTATCTATCTATCTATCTATCTATCTATCTATCTATCTATCTATCTATCTATCTATCTATCTATCTATCTATCTATCTATCTATCTATCTATCTATCTATCTATCTATCTATCTATCTATCTATCTATCTATCTATCTATCTATCTATCTATCTATCTATCTATCTATCTATCTATCTATCTATCTATCTATCTATCTATCTATCTATCTATCTATCTATCTATCTATCTATCTATCTATCTATCTATCTATCTATCTATCTATCTATCTATCTATCTATCTATCTATCTATCTATCTATCTATCTATCTATCTATCTATCTATCTATCTATCTATCTATCTATCTATCTATCTATCTATCTATCTATCTATCTATCTATCTATCTATCTATCTATCTATCTATCTATCTATCTATCTATCTATCTATCTATCTATCTATCTATCTATCTATCTATCTATCTATCTATCTATCTATCTATCTATCTATCTATCTATCTATCTATCTATCTATCTATCTATCTATCTATCTATCTATCTATCTATCTATCTATCTATCTATCTATCTATCTATCTATCTATCTATCTATCTATCTATCTATCTATCTATCTATCTATCTATCTATCTATCTATCTATCTATCTATCTATCTATCTATCTATCTATCTATCTATCTATCTATCTATCTATCTATCTATCTATCTATCTATCTATCTATCTATCTATCTATCTATCTATCTATCTATCTATCTATCTATCTATCTATCTATCTATCTATCTATCTATCTATCTATCTATCTATCTATCTATCTATCTATCTATCTATCTATCTATCTATCTATCTATCTATCTATCTATCTATCTATCTCTCTGTCTGTCTGTCTGTCTGTCTGTCTGTCTGTCCTGGTAGAGATAAGGCCATCAGGTCTTCTCTTCCCCTCTACCTAGTGCTCAGAGTGGAATACAAATTTCCATGGTTATACAATAAATCATTCTGAATTCAGAAGTATAAAAGGCAATTAACTTGTTTCTTATTCAAGTGCAGAAATAGGTCCTAACTGATAACCCTTTTCACACTTTGCTAAATGTACACTAGAGGAGGCAAGACCTGTCTGTATCACCGATGTGTAGGGAGGGGGAAGAGAAGGTTTTATTCTGAGATGAACTTCCCTGTCGGTGGATTCATGTAAAAGCGTTCTGAAGTGGGGTCGTCGGCACTGGAACAATCATTTATATTTGCATTAACTTTATTTATTTTTGTGATAATGACTTTTTATTTGCCATTAACTGTATAATTATTGGATTATTAGTACTATTTGACATATTTATACGGGGTCATCATTTTATTTTTACTAACATTTTTAATATTAACCCGGCTATACCTTTGTATCAACACCGTTTGCTACCCCCTTCCACGACTGGAGTTCGATGATACTGGCATAAAATACAAACAAATCACTTTACTAGGTATAGAAGGGAAGAAACGTAGTTCATCCATTTACGTAAACTAGGAAATATTGCGCTTTTGAGTTTAATAATTTTCATTAGGTTTTTGTTTAATCAAAATACAGTACTGTATTAACAATGAGTGTTTTTACTCACGAACTGAGCTGTCCATGTGGACGTATTCATTATGCAGTGTATATTATACTGTCTACAGCACATTAGCGTACAATATAGAGAATTAAGTTAAATTGAAAAATAATCATAATATGGATATTTAAAACTTTTTTATGGTGGCCGTTCATTTTGATACAGGCTTCAGTTCTTTTGTGCATATTATCGCACTATAGACTATTGTATCTAATCCCAATTACCAGTTTCGTCCTTCGTACTAGTAACTCATGTTGAAATAATTCTGTATCTACTCTATAAAAGAGTACTTTACGTACTATAAATTCAGTCTTCACTTCTGCCCGATCCGAAAAGATAAAATTACTCAGACATGCTATCTACTGTCTGTCCAAGTGGTTACGTCGCAGCGTCGTAGAAAGGGAGGAAATCACGTGACAGTTAATCACTTAACGAGGCCCTTTTATTTAAGTTATTTTAAACAATTGTATGGGTATAATATTACATAGACATCCAATTCCTAACAGAAATAAATGTTCTCAGAAAAGAGCTAAGACAGCCCAGCCACTAGCATTTACAGAGAGGCGAATAGAAGCAGGTGGGGGAAACCGGGATGCGATGTAGGCAAATGGAAAATGATGCAATATTGAAAGGTCTTTCGTCACCGGAAAACGCGGACATATTTTTGGAACGTACTGTTTACTATGACCGTAAGGCTACTATGACTGTATATGCGGTCTTGGATCTGTGTGGAGGACAGTTGAACTTCATTAGTAGAAGGGGTGGGAGTGATGTACATACAAAAACTCAGGTACAATAAAATTGAAGTAAAAATAAAATGATGTCCCGGTATAACGCAGTGTCGTACCTGGAACAGATCTCGATTCCGACGATTGTCCACGTATCCGACGTGCAGTTTGCTGTCGATGAGGTCGCGCACGGTGAGGATGGTGGTGGGAGGAGGCTGCAGCAAGTCGGACACCATGCAGGCCCCGTAGTAGGCGTTCAGCAGCACCACCTGCACCAGCGTCACCAGGTACACGATGCGCCAAGTCATCCATTTGGACTCCATCTCGCTTCCTATAGAATCAACATGATACTGATCTGTTGCGATTACAGTTTGCAAATTATGAACTAGTACCGGTACAGGGTGAATCTGCGATTTTGTTACAAACGTTCTTCTGTAATTACCAACCCACGTCCGCAAAAATTTCGTTCGGTAATTACAGAACTTGATGTGTGTGTTAACAAGACTCTAAGGGTGCTATTCATATACATTTCTCTAGCCCGCGCTACGAGCATGCTAAACTAGCCCCAGCTATCGACTGATTTCTTGTACAGGATTCATATATCATATCATATCATACCATATACCATGCTAATATGGGTGCTAACATTGTTAAAAAATGCCTTAATTCCAACTTCCTTTCTTTAAATATATCTAAATCAACTTTAGTTCCTTTTTCGTTAACAGCTGCCAGTGTTCAAAATTTAAAATTTAGCGATAAATATAGACTAATAATACACAGTGAAAATTGTTTAGATCCCAAAAGTTGTAAATGTCCACCTTTGAAATAAGCCACGTATGTCAAATATCTGGGTATCATTATTGATCAGAATTTAAAATGGCCTCATCACATTACTTATCTTTGTAAGAGGCTTCGTAAAACAATTTATAAATTCGTTAATCTTCGATGCTACTTACCTATTAGAGTTCTACGAAATGTTTATTTGGCCATTATTCAGTCTATCATTCAATATGGTATAATTGTTTGGGGTGGAAGTACAAAAATTAATCTTAGTCCGTTAAATTTACTACAAAAACGAATAATTAAAATTTGTTTGAAGAAACGTTTCGATTATCCAACTAAATTAATTTATTCTGAATTTAATGCATTTAATATTGAACAAATTTATAAGTATACGCTGCTAAAATGTTATCATAAAAATCGTAATAAGTTTGTACTACAGACACACAATTATGACACAAGACGAAATATTAATTCAACATTAGTAGAACCTAAATGTCTCACATCTGCTGGTCTAAAGCATAGCATAAATTTTGGCCCTCGGTTGTACAATGCTTTAACTAAATTACACCCAGAACTTCTAACATGTAACCCACTAACATATAACAAGAAAATTAGAAACGTGTTAATATCTTAAATTTGATTAAATAAATTTATAGCCTATGTGTATGAATAGCACCCTATATTATATTTGTATTCTGTAATTTTGAAATATATATTAATCCTACTTTTAACGTGCCATATTATTCTTCTATAGTGTTAATATTATATTATATAATTCCATTGCCGCTGTAATTATATTTTAGTTCCTATTTTATTTTGCTTATTTATTTATATTATTATTATTTTTTTATTTTAATATCATATCTGAACTGCGACCGAGCACGAGCGCTGCTCATTCGGTCTCAAATTTTGTTAATACTACTGTATCTTCTTTTTATATTGCTTGTATTATTTTATTTCTATTTCTCTTTGTTTGTTTTTGTAATTATATTTCTTTATTCTGTATATTTGAATTTGAATTTAAATAAACTTGAAATATCACATCATATCATATCATATCATATCATATCATATCATATCATATCATATCATATATCGCTAACACTGGTTTATGAATACGAAGAACGTTAGTTCGCTGATCATCCACCGGAAGCCCGCGCTAAGAATGTCTATGAACACGGGCCCTTTAGGTTCGTTCCAACAAGCGGTTCATGGATCAGTTCATGTACGGTTCCTGTACCATCTTATGCGCATGCGCTAGTTGAGCATCTGCTATGGGATTGAAACTGGACTGGACGCTGTAGGAACGCTTTCGCGGATCGTTATGTAGAGATGCTATAACTGTGATCACCTTCGCTAAGAACGAGATCTTATTATTATTATTATTATTATTATTATTATTATTATTATTATTATTATTATTATTATTATTATTATTATTATTTCGCAGCTAATTCTAATTGCAGAATATGTCTATCATTTTCTATAAAAAGATGACAAAAAATATGGAAGGCAAGAATTCCGCTAATTCAATGTCGTGTATTGGGGGATTCTCATCTAAAAATAGTTCTTTTTTTTTTTAATTATTAATGTATGTACGTTATTTATTATACTTTTAATCAAAGCTGCATGTTGAAATTTTAAATAACTATTTCAATTCCCAAATAATTTCCATTCCCTTTCTTTTTGGCGAAAATTTAAATTAAATCTCTAGTTTTATTATTCGTCTGCACTGTCACTTTTCATCTTAACCTCATTGATGTGAAAGTCTATCATGTCTTTCTTCAGTATCCAGGAGACGTTGGTGAGCTAATGCGCATGCGCGTCTCACGTACTCGTCCGTACATGCCTCGATCCGCGGACTATTTCTGACCGTTCCGAACCCGTGTCAAAAGCTTGTTGGAACGCCCGACTGCAGTACATGTTTCCGGTTCAGGACTGGTTCGGGTTGTGTTGGAACGCTTTTTCTGTACTGCGCATGCTCACGATGGTTACGGACGGTTCCTGACTGTTGTTGGAACGAACCTTAAATAACATTCGAGATCCATGGTAAAATCAATAATTTTTTTTTCTTCAATGAATGTCATGTTATTTCCTGTGGTTTTCGTAAACATTCCAAATCTAATGTCAATAAGCACACAACTTTGTTTACAGCGTATGTTAAAATAGCCATCTGGCATCGAACTCATGGTCAGTGCACTGAAACCTCACCGCATTTTATATGTAGTTGTCTTCTTGTATGACTTGAGACTTATTTTGCTTAAGCATTACGTACAGACAGTAATTTTGGTTTCTTTAGTTTCTTGTTATCATGGGAAGATTCACATCGAGAGTTTCTAATTATGCATTTCATTTGTTGAAAGCCAAATGTGAATGAATAGAAAGCTGCGAGAATTGCATGATTTTCCCTTCCCAACTTTTCCACACTTAGAATTGGCTTGCATGAGCTACGAGTGCGGTTAAAATATTGTGTATTAATTTTCATATACTTCTAGGAAAATGTCTTCAGTAGATAAAACATTCCTTCTTACAGGTTCGCAGATAAATGTTGGAGTGCCACACTTTTTGAAATGTTTAAGAAATCCCAGTCTTGGACGAACTGTTCCTCACTGGTATATGGTATATCTCTTTTTGGTCCTTCGGAAGTTTAGTTTAATGTCATATAGGTTTCTGACTGGATGTATTCGAGAATGGGAAAAATTTTTTGATCTCTTGGATGAGAGAATAAAAATTTTATTTGGAGTGTCTATGGAAAGATTCGGCTCCATTCATGGTTTTGGGGTAAGTTAACTATACTCAGCAGACGATAACATACAAAGGAAACAAAAGACAGATCCAAAACCTACACCAACACATAAACAAAATACACCCAAAGCTACACTACACATTAGAAATTGAAAACAACAAATCCATAAATTTTCTAGACATCACAATAACAAAAGTAGACAACAAACACACATTCAAAGTATACAGAAAACCAACAACACACATACACAACACATCCAACCACCCCACACAACAAAAACAAGCTGCATTCCGAACAATGGTACACAGACTACTCAACATACCAATGAACCAACAGGATTACAACGAAGAGCTAAACACAATCAAATACATAGCACAAGAAAACGGATACAACCCCAACATAATAGACAACATAATACGTAAGACAAAACAGAACCACAAAAAACAGAAGAATACAACACAAACACAAGAATACAAAAAAATACATCACACTAACATACGAAAACAAAAACACACACAAAATTGCAATCTCATTCAAGAAATTAAATTACAACATCGCATACAAAACAAATAACACTCTACAAAAACATCTCAACACACAAACAACACAAACAAACAAATACAACCACACAGACGTATACAAACTCAAATGTAACACCTGCAACAACTTCTACATAGGACAAACAGGCAGATCGTTTCAAGCACGTTACAAAGAACACATCACAGCCATAACAAAATTACAAAACACCTCCAAATATGCAGAACACATCACAAATGCTAACCACACCCACAGAGACATCAACACAGACATAGAAATACTGCACATCCAACCAAAAAGCCAGAAACTAAACACACTAGAACAATATGAAATATACAGACACACAAAAACACACCGCAACGAAATTCTGAACACAACTCAACTTCAAAACACACACACTCTTTGACTCTACACTATACCACAGGAACACACCCTCACAGGAAACAGAACAAGTGGCGCCAAGACCAAGAACGACTAGTTCTGAAGATGACCCATAAATAGGTCGAAATATGTGTTGAAATTTAACACAGGAAAGTCTTACCATACATATTCCGAAGATAAGATGTTGCCTATAAGAAGATACTGTGCGGTTAGAGTGGGGCACGCCAGGAGTCGCATAAAGTGCATTATATTGTTCATTACATTAGGATTACAATATCTATTGGCGCTTGTAATGTAGGTATTCACCGGGCGTTTTTAAACATGTTAGTAAATGGGTAAAATGGCGCTTTCATGCACATTCAACCGGACACGTCTTCTTCTTTACTGATAAAAGATCAGAATTAAAAAGGTAACCTTGCTCATCCAAATACAAACCATAAAATTCTGGAATCGTCACCGAGAATGAGAAGGTCACAGATAAAATGAACTCTGCTTGCGTCCTACCCTGTTCGGCTATGGCACCGACGATGGTCAGGAGCGTGGCGCCCCAGGACTGGTTCCAGCCGGACATCTCGGGGTCCTGGGCCTGGGCCTGGCGCCGGTTCTCCAGCCAGTTGACAAAGTGGATGGTGGCCGTCATCAGGATCCACGACAGCAGGGCGCACAGCCACACCGTCCGCGTGAACGGCTTCAGCAGGCTGTACGCCGGCGACGTTGTGCGGGGGTGCCGGAACAGAATCGACGCCCTGTCCCAAACCAAGTTCTGAGTATAGTTCTCGGTCTGTTTTCTTAAGTTTGAAGGACCTGCATTACAGTCATAACTGTTTGTGTGTACAGGATGTTAAGGCTCGTATAGAATATCATAAGAATCCATATCACCTCTAGAAATGCATTTTTTTCGATACTTAAGCTTATCTTCGAAATGATAGCCGTCCAAATCTTGGATTTAAAATATCGGCATCCTAATCAATTCAAATGAACAAAAAATAAAATGTAAATTACTGTTAAAAAATACATAATGAAATTTTAAAAAAGAAGAGGCCTATTCCGCGACAAGATTTGGTAGCTATCAAAACGATAAAAATTTATTGAAAATAAATAATATACATTAAATATTATAAAGATGAATAGAGATGGTGATTGATGATGTTCACTGAAGATTTTAAAATGGTTGATGTAATTGTCCGAAGAGTCTTATCAGGAACCTTTAATTTTCTGAGGATCTCCAATGTAAATTTGGGAATTGTTCCTCGCGCACCAAACATAAGTCCAATGAAATTCCAATCTTGAATATTATATTTATGACAGATCATCACAGCATGGAAGGTAAATAGCGCGTTTCTCTTCATGTACCTGCTTTGGTTGATCTTCATTAATTTCGAACCTTACAGTGGGGTCAAGAATGAGACCAGTCTTTTTATCTCGGTCAATTATTATGTTGTCAGCACGTCGTGTAGATCCTTCCGTAGAAAGACATTGAACTTTCTCATATAAATTAATTTAAATGATGTCTTACCGCTTATTGGAAACTATATAAAAGTTACTTTCACCTTAAACTATAGAAAAATGACGATTTTTCACTCTAATATAGATTGCTTCATTATTTGTGATATATATTCCTTAGGATGATATTTCAGCTATGATAAAGTTTTCAAATATAAATATTTGTGGATGGAAAAAATTACAACATTCTGAAATTTACAACTGGATTCGTTTCATTTAATAAAAATGTCGAAAATATTGGCATAACTTGCTTTATTTAAGTTGAATTTGGTATTATGTCTTGAAAGATAAATTAATTTTGGTTTGGCATGCACAATTGAGGGGTTTGCCGGAAAAAGGACGTATACGTCAATATGGCGAATTAGATACATGCAATCTAAGATTTTAAAACGCACCTGAATAAAATGTTATACACGCAAGCAGCCCTGTCCTGCAGGTATGTACAGTACAATCAAAACAAAATTTCGCTACTATAATTAGCGAAATATTCACTACATTTTAAACCGTTTTCCCGAAGAAGGGCGTAGAGGTCTATCCGCCTTTCTTCCGGCAAAGCCCTCAATTACTGTGGCTATGAAAAGTAGAGACAAGTAACTATTCTGCCTGCCTCCTGAAATTAATTGGGTAATACAGTTTAAAATCAGCGAAACACTAACATGTGGGATTCAATATCTCGTAGAACTTCGACTGAATTAAGTCATGGAGAAAAAGTTGAAAACAACACAACGTCTCCATCCCAAAAAGGAACCACATGTTTCTACGTGTATAGAGTATACAGACAAAAAATATAAATTGGCCTGAATTCTCATCCCCAAAAAACGAACCACATATTTACTTGATGGTCCAGCAACGTAAGCTGACCTGAATTCCCATGTGGGTGCAGTGAAATCTACGACTGCAAGATGCTGCGGAAGCATGAGCAGCGATGTGATTCCAAGCTGGACTTCTTTCCTCTGAAGCATGCCGACCATCCCGTCGAACTGGCCGTCTGCAGTAGGATCGCTGTGAGAATAAACGGCTTGAAGTTGTAGCCTGTAACAATGCCAGATATAACACCACAGTCTACTATATACAGTCGCGAAGCTTAATATGTAGTAAAAATGCAAACATGGGTAGTTGCCCACCACTAGGATCGCTACTATCACCTCATCATCGCAGATCTCTCTCCTAGCAGACGACAAAATATGTTACACTTTCGTTGTCGTGTTCTTTTGGAAAAATTAACAACTTCCTTCCATTATTGAAATATTAAAATCCATAAAGTTAATTTATTATTTTAATGAAGTATATTAAATTCCACTATAAACTCGAAGATACCTGCAAGAAATATGTTAATATTATTTTTGTTTGTGCAAAACGAACTGAAATTTACTATAATCGCTTCTGTCATTCAAGATTAAAGCGATAATTAACTATGAAACCAATAAATATTAATTTGCATTTCCCTTTACAACAATAATAATGGAAATATGAATTAATGGAGTAACTTACGTGTACCGGTACTTGTAGTGTAGGCTTACGTAGTTAACAAAGTGGGATGAGGTTAAGCAATAATAATCACACCAGAATTGGAAACAAAACGTGATCAATAAATTTTATTGTAACAGACTTTTTCTACGTCTCTAGTAAAGTAACAAATAAAAATAACAACAAAATTAACAGCTATAATTAAAAACATATCCTTTGAAAAAAAAAAGTAGGCCTAAGCAATAATAATCCCACCAGAATTGAAAATAAAACGTGATCAATAAATTTCATTAAAACAAACTTAATTTTTCTACGTCTCTAGTAAAATATTATTATTCCAATTATTGTATTTTAGCCATTAACATTTTCATTACAACCAATAACGAACATTTCACAAGCATCAATGTGAAATACGCAACGAGCTAGCACTCGATGGAAATACGACACAGTCCAAAGTCGACCGTGGACAGTCTATTGTTTCTAGTTGCTAACCGCTTGGAGCGCTTTATCACGAGATTTGCAAAAAATCACCTCAAGCTTCGCGACTGTATATAGTAGACTGTGATAACACTTTAATGAAGCAGTGTCCCTTATTATTATTATTATTATTATTATTATTATTATTATTATTATTATTATTATTATTATTATTATTATTTTCTTGCCACCTAGTCTTCACTAGATGTATAAAAGTGATACGTTTGTTTATCAACAGTAATCTCACTAGAGGTTTTGATTTATCTAGAGAAAATCAAAACTCGAATGGGATTTAATTGACTATTACACGGTTAGAAGAAAGTATATAAAGATTAGAAGTAACAAAGTACTCCAATACAATAAAATATTAATTGGCTTACTAAAATACAACTGTCTTCAAATGTATTATTGTACCATCTCAACATTACAAATATTACGCTAGATGCATGCTAGATGGCAGTAGTATGTTATGATTAGCTGTTATCTTGCTATCAGTTGTGCCAACTATGGAATCTTCATTGAACTCTGTAGACGATTACTCGCAATGCCTTCTCGATCTACGTGTAGATCACGATGGCAGTGTTACTAGTCAAGAAGGCTTTGTTGATTCAGTTTCATTTTTATTAAAACAGTTGCATTCCACTTCAATCATCCGGATCCCAGTAATCAACGTCACTTGACAGATGATTTTCAATAAATCTTAATATTAAACAATCTCTAATACGTGACTATCCGTAATATCATATAGCAGAAGCCATAACATAACCTAAATAATAGAAACAAGTGTTAGAAAAGTTTTAATTAACGACGATGACATAAAAATGAACATGAATAATTTTAAAAGGAATAATTATTGAAAGTACAATTTTCAAATTTGAATGTTTTAGTGGTTGGTGGTTCAGTTGATGTTATATTGGACGTTTGCGTAAAAGAAGTGGAACTCGTTGATGTAGACCTACATGGTGTATTCCTCAACTTATTCAGGATTTCCGAATGGTGCTCTTCATTTATTTGTAAATAGGATTTCAGGGAAGATGCATAGCTATGACGAGTGATCTTTATTAATTCTTGTTCTTGAATGCCAATGCGAGTCATATTTGAAACTGCTGTGCATCGACTGGAGTGGTTTGTAATTTTCTGTGTGTGTGTGTGTGTTTTTTTTTTTTTTTTTTTTTTGGCGTCCAGACCAGCGCAGTTTGAAATGTTGGCAAACAAAGAAACAAATGCTAGGGACGCGATAAAATTAAACAAATGCTAGGGACGCGATAAAATTATGCGATAAGCAGCCATGATTGGTTGAAATACGTCCTTTCGTACCGTTTTATTGGTCAAAAGTAGTGTGACGTAATAAAAGTGTAATAGTCTCTTTAAACGGCTACAAACTTCCGCATCAAGTGCTATCATTTCGAAGATGCAATTATTTGAATTATTATAACAAATTGTTTTATAGTTAAATTTGTTATAGGTATTTAATGGAGATTCGAACGTGCATCTCTTCACTAATAAAGATACCAAAACTCTCTCAAATGATGGATTGTCTGTTGTGGAATATGTTAAAAAAACTATATTCCTCTTCCGTAAAATAGTTACCGGTAAGTATTGTGTTTTGTGTAACTCACGTGAAGTTAAAAGCCTCGCCCAATCGACGATGCAGTGCATAGTTGTACTTGGCGATGCAGTCCACATGTCTGTTGACGGGACTCCTCAGGGTCTGCTCTAAGTTTTCCGCAGGAGTCTCTGTTACCTGAAACACAAGGATCGCATACCGGAGTTCTTGTTAGTAAACCTGCCTTCAGTATAAACCTTCCTCCATTTCCTTCTCTTCGCTTTCGTGTATTTCTTCTTTTTCTTGTGCTGTCAGAAACATGAAATTTCATACTTTACGAAGTATTCATTTTATTTTGCTCCAGGGCGAAAAAAATATATATTTGACGTTCTCAGGCCCATTACTTTCATCCATGCACAACAATTTATTAGACAAACAGAAATTTGCATAAGTAGACCGGATTGTGCCTCTTCAAATTAGATTGTCAGAGTCCACAAAGCAATTTTCAAGGTGTTATGCCTTATGACAGAACACTTCACGAAAACCATAAGGTTTTTTTTTCTGAGATTTTTCCCAACTTTAAGGCGAATGTCAGGTAATCACATGGCGAATCCTAAAAAGATTTTCATTATAACGGCGGTATACATACATTAATCTTGATAAGGTTCAACGTGGACTATCGATCAAGGGACAGATTCCTCTAATAAGACTAAAATACCGCTAAATTCTTTAAGTTTCAAGACCTTAACTAAAGGCTCATCCACAATGAAAATTAAACATAACTTAAGCGTTAACGTCAGAATATAAACGTTACGGTAAAATCAAGAAGTCATACCTTCATTCACGATGGGGACATAAATATAACAGCAAACATACTTGGTAACCATGGAAACATAACAACGACGCCATTTCCTCATATTCTGTCGTATACTTCAGCGCTCCACGATTGTGTTCTGTTTGCAAATCACGTAAGCATAAGCATGAAAGTTTGGAGTTTGCAGACTTTCATGTTAACGTCTTACGGTAATGTTTATGTCAATGCTTATGTGAATCATTGTGAATGATCCCATTTGGTAGCCTGGGCGCTAACTTCTGTGTTTATGTTACGGTTATGTTTAATTTTCATTGTGAATGGGCCTTAATACTAGTTAAGTTACAAATAATTTATATCTAAAATAATAGGGTATTTAATCCTAGTTTAAAACAAAATATTTTATAGCCTCAAATATAGCAAAGTCATAATAAACATTAAGATTTTACCCAAAAACAATAAAATAACCTCTAACAATAACTCTTAACTAGGTACTTTAACCAAAAAGTTTCACTTATATTCATTGTATAACCGCGGATGCTGGCACAAATTTTACCAATAATAAATCAAAATTACCAAATCAAACTCCCATTAATTTACTAAACTTATTACTGCGAACGAACCATAAATTAAATAATCATTAAGAAAAAAAACTAAACCACGCAAAAACTTACATATAAAATAATTTAAAAGCAAATAAATAAGCAAGAATAAAACTCATTAAGTAAATTACAAAACAAAAATTGGACTTAAATGAAAAACTAAAGATTATATGCAATGAAAAAAAAAGTAAAATCCGAATTTCTCCGTACATTTCGCCTCATCTCGCTAAATAACCCAGTAGTTGATACAGCGTCATAAAGTAACGGACTAAAAACTCCACAACAAAACACTGTAACACAGGAAGTCGCAGACGAAGTACAACGAAGATCATCAAGAAGCGAACCATCGACAAAGAGCCAATAACTGGTTAATAAGACATAGCAACTACAGCACATGATAGGACTCGCTGGCACAATTGAATCTGAATTACAGAAACTTCACTAGTCACAATTTTTCTCAAATTTAGTAATATTCATACCTGGGCCTTTCAAGTGGTGCAGAAATCTCACACGTCCAATGCTCAGTGTATATTTCACAGCAGAAATAAGTTTCAGTGAATTGCAGAAACATCGCAAATCCAGGGCATGTGAAACTGTTCACAAACTAAAAAAATAGTTTGCTTTTCTTTTGTTTTTTTTTTATAGCATTAAAGAAGTTTGAAGAATGAAATACCCCTTGCTGTTCACATAAATTTTGCATTTCTGTATGTTTGTATACTTTTTTTCAATTTCTTGGCTTAAATATACATTTAAAGTTGTTTATAAGATAAAAAAATATTTCTCCTTCTTCTTCACCTTTTGTTTTAAAGAAAGAAAATTATTGTTATTAGTCGTGAATTGTAGAAACCCTACATGTCCGGGCAATTCAGAATTTTTTTCAGAAAATAACTTACTAAAGAAAAAAATTAAAGTTCATTAATGTGACACACTAGAACTTATTATTATGCTTTAATAAAAATGAAATAACGCTTTAGAGGACAATGAGTTTTTTGTGCCTTTTGAAAAATTTACTCAAATGGACATGTGGGGTTTTTGCAATGAACGATTCAATTTCGTTATGGGATTAATTTGCACTTAGGAATTACAGGAATGATGATGATGATGATGATGACGACGACGAGGATGATGATGATGATGATGACGATGACGATGATGACGACGACGACGATTATAATTGATGTATGAGAAAGCTTTGACTTGTAGATATATTTTCAAACGGCAGTAATCTTTTATTATGCTTGTCTCCAAATTTTAACCCTTCTGTTTAAGACGGTGCACTACTGAAAATAGTCGAATTTTTACCAATTTTATCATTTTTTTTCATTTTCGTGCTTAAAATGTACATTTCCATGAAAATTTTATCTCAGTATTTTAATTACAAGTATACTTTTATATGATTGGTAGAAGTTCTGTTAATGTACGAGTTATGTATAACTAAAACTTTAAATTCAGTTATCTTAAAAATGAAATTTTCTACGTTTTCAACGACAAGTATTAATTTTATTTCTCAGTGGTTAAAGCTAGAGTGATGAATCTTGGCGTACTTATTCATTAATATCTCTGTTGTGAAATGTAGCGTTTGATTGGTTGTATTCAGCAAAGTTTTATTGGTAGAGAATTATACGTAAAGCAGTGTTATTTTTTATTAATATTTGAACATTGAAGAAATTATATTTTGTTTACAAATTAACAAATTAGAGTAGGGCATTACTAATACCCCATTGCACAACATGCAGTGTTGCCTTCAAGAAAAAAATAGATTTAAAAAATTTGACGCAATTGAGGAACATGATTCTCTTTCTTTGGGATATCAGGCTGTCCATAAACCTGCACAAGATGGATTTTATTCCTCCTTTCCGATTAGCTTAGGATGTCCCTACATTCAGCCATACTCCAAGCAATCATCCAAAGCAGACTGGCCGTCATCATAAATTAGGTACTCATATCCAAGTTAAGGGCTGGAATCTTAAACGTCTCAGCTAGAAAAATCTGTTGCCTGGTCCCTATTATCCAAGAAAAACACCCAGTCCGTCAGTTAAATAGTCGACGTAACTCAGTATTGCTATCTAGCTGTGCTTCACACTAAATCACATTGTGACTTTGTTTAGGCTCACATTTCGGTTGTACATAGATTGGATAAAAATTAATGGCAACACTGCTGTCACATGACGATGGTGCGTTCGAGAGCTGCCAGCTGTGTGGACATGAACAAGGACTGTTAGACGAGTTATGCAGCCAGCGGCGACAGTACTCTGTCAATCTACTGCAGTGTGTAGAACGTTGACTTTCATAGGGATAGTGCGAGCGCTCTAAGACCATGTTTACAGAACTAGAGCAACGTTCCTGCATCAAAATTGAAGTGGCACGAGGTCATAGTGCACAAGAATGTTTTCGGGTACTGCGTGAAGCACCACAATCTTCGTCCAGCGCTCAGGAGAAAACGACGACACTTGGGGGTACAGAACCCTATCATTCTTCATGACAATGCAAGGAGTCACACCGCTGCTGCTGTCAAGGTCCTCTTGCGTCGCTGCCAATGGAAGATTCTGGAACAGCCACCGTACTCACCCGATATGAGTCCATGCGATTACGATCTCTTCACCAAAGTGAAAGAACTACTGTGAGGGACCCGGTGCAATACCAGAGATGAACTTACCTGTGCTATAGAGCAGTCAATGCGGAACATCAACAAACATGGACGCGCTGATGGTGTACGACGCCTTCCAAACATTTGACAAAAGGTGATAAATAAGGGGGGCGACTATATGGAAGGTACGTAGATGTTGTGCCCCTGTGAATAAAGCCGTGTCAGAATTATCGAACTGTTGCCATTACTTTTTATCCAACCTTAGTATAAACTAAATACTTCATTAGTGACACTCATGATATCCGTTGTAACATTTCTTTTAACTTGTTATTTTATTGTATGGCGTCAGTCATATTTTGATAGTATTTTCAAATCTTTCAGTTGCAGATTCGGCGTCCGTAATGCAGAGATGCTGTCCCATTGCCTCACCTCAACGGCTGCACTGAAGGGGAGGCCCTGCAGATCTCCTCGGCGTAAGTATTTGAACTGTGTCAGACTGTAATTCAACCCGTTCGCTTTGTCCCAATGTCCTGCTGGTGTCGATATCACTGGCCAACTGTAGTTTATTTTGTAAAGATCGTACAAGCTGACGCTGTCTCCTGCAGTAGCCCATGTCAGCTCACTGTCGATATTAAGGTTAATGTTCTTCATGTCTGCAGGCAAGTCTGAGCTCCATATCAGGTAGCAAAAACTGCCGTTGAGAAGTAAGTTCTTGGAGAACTGAAATCAGATAAAAATGCACGCATCAGTGAGTGCGATATGCAATTGTAGAGCACAGAGGTCTAATTGCGTGTGCTCGTCTGTTATTTATTCCATTATCATCAACACAACCGTCGTTCAGTCATTGTATAAGCCCTTATATTTCGTTTTCGGAGGACCTACAGTTTAACAAAGCAGCCTTTCATGTCGCCACATCCAAACCTCTCTTCCATGTTCTTAAGGGGAAGGCACACCTTTCGCCAGCGTAATTTTACTATATTTCAACTTTTTTTTTCTGAGAATCTATAGATCCTCTGGAAACAAAAATTGGCATGCTTAATGTACACTATCTGTACATCAATAAATAATTTTAATATTTTTGAAAACCGAATAGTTTTTTTAATTATGAAACGTTTTTTTAGAATTTTTTCATCCTAGCAGTGTTAAAATCTTCTATTAACTTTACTTAAATTAATACACCTAAATCAATAATAAGAATAAATAAATCCTAACATCTAAAAAAATAATAAATAATTAAACGACAGGAGCAGACATTTCCTTTTTTGTCTAATTATTTATGTTATTATTTTGCTCCTGTTTTTAGGTTATTTTTGTCTTTATTGGTTTGATTTGTAATTCCTTATTTTACTGGTTTTATTTCTTTTGAATTGGGTTTATTATTTTTTCTTTGTTGTACTAGTTTTATATTTGAATGTTGATGTAATTATTCTTTTGATCTATTTTTAATCAAATATTAATATATATATATATATATTTATTTAAAGAAAATAATCTGCCCTCAATGAGGGTGACCATAAAGATCCAGAATAAAAGCACTACAGAATAATTTAGAAAGACAGGAATTGTTTAGTAAAAAATTCAGAGAAATGCAAAACCAACACAATCATCAATGGCCAAAATATACAGTAAATGGTAATGTAATATTTGGATTGAATCCTTAAGAATATCCAACACAATTTTTTGAATTTAAAAAAATCGGAGTCCGAGTGCTTTTAAAATATCACATGTGAATTTAGGGAGTGTGCCACGTGCACAAACAAAAGACCAGAAACACTCCACTGACTATTGGGAATGATATATTTCTCACTTAGATAAGGGATGCAGGACTCATAAATGGATTTCTTCTCCTCATCAACGTGTTGTGCCTGCTAACTTCTAACAAATGTATGCAAAAAACCATAATGCGACAAAAATTGAAACAACTGTAAATTATTGTAGCCTACTATGTAAAAGTGAAACAGAGGCATACTCCTGCAAAAATATGGAAATGGTATAATAGTGCAAAATGATAGAAAAAATGAAAATATCTAGCCTAACAGAATTGTTAATTTGAAACAAGATTATCATGATTAGGAACTATACGTATGTACGTTGCGAAGTCCATTCACAATGAAAATTAAACATAACCATAACATAAACGCTGAAGTTTGCGTCCAGGCTATCAAATGGGATCATCCACAATGATTCACATAACCATTGACATAAACATTACGTAAGACGTTAACATGAAAGTCTGCAAACTCCAAACTTTCATGCTTATGCTTACGTGATCTGCAAACAGAACACAATCGTGGAGCGCTGAAGTATACGACAGGATATGAGGAAATGGCGTCGTTGTTATGTTTCCATGGTTACCAAGTATGTTTGCTGTTATGATTATGTTCCCATAGTGAATGATGGTATGACTTCTTGATTTTACCGTAACGTTTATATTGTTAAGTTAACGCTTACGTTATGTTTAATTTTCATTGTGAATGAGCCTTTAGAAATACCGAGTGAACTTAACGCCAACTTATAGTAAAAACAAGTCACTAGCAGTAACCTTACGTCTTAAGACATCCCGCAAGCTCTCTCGCCTAACCTACCTGAGCAAACGCAGCCCTGTTGGCATCGCATTCGTAATCGAAGAATATTCCACGAGTATAGCTGCCGGCTGTTACTGCGTCACCCTGCCCATCCATTCTTGTGAAAACATTTTGTTCCTTAGGCGTGAATGACGCCACCCAAATTCTCCCAGTTGTTGTCATCTTTTTGGAGAGAAATTTTGCATCTGAAAAATGAAATTAGCGTCTTATTACTCTAAATGACTTAACAGTCCATAATATTGATCATTGCCACTGCAGCTTGTGAGTCTCCACTGTCCCTCGACACTGTTTTTTTTTGTTTTATCGTATCGTAAAATACGAGTAACACCCAATCGGCTGTAACGCTGGAATGAAAGAGTGCAAAAATCGCGTCTTCCATATAAATTGTATCATCTCTCTCTTTCTCCTTACACTTTACTTATCCATTTAGCAAATTATTCATACAAGTAGTCATCATACATTTATTCTGTGGTATCACCCAACATTTATTTTGAGCCATTATTTGTAAAATATTGTCGAAAAAAATAATGTATTGGATTTCTACATTAAGGCTCATTCACAATGAAAATTAAACATAACGTAAACGTTAACTTAAGAATATAAACGTTACGGTAAAATCAAGAAGTCATACCATCATTCACGATGGGAACATAAACATAACAGCAAACATACGTGCGGGTGGCGTCATTGGAAACATAACAACGACGCCATTTCCTCATATTCTGTCGTATACTTGAGCGCTCCACGATTGTGTTCTGTTTGCAAATCACGTAAGCATAAGCGTAAAAGTTTGGAGTTTGAAAACTTTCATGTTAACGTCTTACGGTATTGTTTATGTCAATGCTTATGTGAATCATTGTGAATGATCCCATTTGGTAGCCTGGGCACAAACTTCTGTGTTTATAAATGAATACAATATAATATTTTATTACTCAGTCAATGACAAATCAATTTTTTTGTAAAATAATGACTTATTTTGTAGTCATTAAGTTTATATACATGAATTACAAAATTGCGAACGTTTTCGCCTATTCAGGCATCCTCAGGCAGAGTTATACAATATCTCAATGTCACATACGTAGCTATTGGTGGTGAGTACTATTTGAATTAATGATGTACAAGCCATCTCCGTTAATAAAATGTAATATTACAGGTAGTAAACTTAATTCAAATAGTACTCACCACTAATAGCTACGTATGTGACATTGAGATATTGTATAACTCTGCCTGAGGATGCCTGAATAGGCGAAAACGTTCGCAATTTTGTAATTCATGTATATAAACTTAATGACTATAAAATAAGTCATTATTTTACAAAAAATTGATTTGTCATTGACTGAGTAATAAAATATTATATTGTATTCATTTATAGAAATTGACAATCTGAATATTCCATCATGCTTTCTAAGTTCTGTGTTTATGTTACGGTTATGTTTAATTTTCATTGTGAATGGGGCTTTACAGCCTGCTGATCACGAATATTAATGAAGTAGGCATACTTTTCAGACGCCTTACCGGAATTTTTTTAAAGAATATTTTTCCCTTCCATTACAGCTTCTGAACTTTGTTATGTAATAGTTTTCACAATCAGCCGTCATGTGACTGATTTGTGAGCTTCCAAGTATTAAGTTCTTCTGAATTTTGAGATTTCTAAAATAGGTAAAAGGTGCTTAGAAAGCATTGGCTTCTTATACGACTCCTCAGTATGTTTTATTTCAAATAAAAAGAAGTAAGTCTTGAGTTTCAATGCTTCTTTTTCAAAACTTGTGACCATAACTGTCTAAAACGTTAGAGAGCAATTTAAAGGTTTACTATTGTTATTTTTGACACGATGTCGTTGGGTGTTTACCACAGATTGCACTATAGTTTACATTTGCATTTATATTTGCCTCCACAATCACATATAAATAATTGAGGGGTTTGCCGGAAAAAGGGCGTATACATCAATATGGTGAATTGAGATACAGGCAATCTAAGATTTTAAAACGCACCTGAATAAAATGTTATACAGATAGTGAACAAAATTATACATTAAATTAAAAATCTCAGCGAGTATAAATGTTTTGTAGCATTTAGGCAATTTATATTATTAAATATTATGTTTTTGTACCATATAAAACTTCGGTCTATACGCCCTTTATCCATATAATGGTTTGCTTAGGGGATTTAATGTAGATTTCAGACTTAAATTACACACGGAATTGAAACAAAGATACATTTTATGACATTTATTGTCTACTTCTAAAGTAATTTACATTATTTCAGATATACTGAGTAGAAATTAAGTACGCAAAGCAAAATCTCTGAATATAACAGAAAAAGAAAATCTCCATTTTGTGTGAACATAAATAAATAAAATTTATTCTTTGTATAATCCTGATAACAATAAGCCCAAAAATCTGAATATTGCAACAAATCTCTTTATAGAACATAAAATATTTCCGTCTGAATCTATGAGTTTCATAAGTTTGTTTACTCTTAAAGCAAGGACAATAATGAACATAAAAAGCAGTCAAAGGAAACATCTGGCCTGACTAAATTGAACTATATACACTGGTCAAAAAAAAGTTAAGCATAATTAGGCATATAACGGTTTTTATTAATTAAAATAAAATAGATAAATTATAATTGGGTTTCTTGGTTCCACAGAATAAACTTAAAAGTAGAAATACACTATTTGTTAACAATGGACTCAATATGAAATGAAAAAGTTGCATTGTTTGGAAACAACGGAAAAGATAAGGGAAGTTGTAATTCGTACATCATCAAAGAAAAGGAAATGGTGCTTTCAGTACCCTGTTTAATAACGTGTTGGTCCTCCACGAACCCTGAGGCACTCTTGTATGCGACGGGGCATACTCAGTTACAACGCATCTAAGCTCTCCTGAGGCAAATTGTCCCATTCTTCCAAGGCAGAATTCCTGAGTTCTTGAATCGTTAATGGGTGATGTGGACGATTGGAAATGGCTCTCCTGAGAAAGCTCCATGCATGCTCTATGCAGTTCATATCCGGTGAGCATGCTGGCCAATCCATTCTTCGGATCCCATGTTCTACCAAATAGCGCTGCACACTATGAGCACGATGAGGCCGAGCATTATCATCCCGTAGAGTAAACTCTTCTCCTACAGTCTCTGCAAAACCACTTACTATGGGTTGGAGGATGTTCTCATACACGGCAGCAGTCATGTTTCCCTCTATTGAAACCAGTGGTGTGCGGCGGCCAAACATGACAAATGCCCAAAACAAGACTGAACCACCAAACTGTTGGTTACGTTCCACGGTCATTGAGGGATGATTTCGTTCCCCTGTTCGTCTCCATACGCGAATAGAGTTGTTGTCAGGGTGTAGGCCCATTCTCACTTCGTCTGAGAATAAAGTTCTGCTCCATTGGTCTCGTGTCCAATTCTCATGTGCTCTAGCCCATCTTGCACGAGCACCCCTGTGATGTGGACAGAGTGCTGGAGTCTTGAGTGGTCTTCGAGCATACAACCGTATGTCATGAAGTCTATTGCGCACAGTTTGGCTACTTACAACAAGACCAGTGGCTTCGCGCAGGTCATGGCGCAGAGTTGTAGCTGAGGCTATAGGGTTCCTACGTGCAGATAACCTTACATACCGGTCCTGACCTGGTGTTGTTTTGCGTGGACGGCCCTCGCGAGGTCGATCTGCTATTGACTGGGTTTCGTGGAACTTTCTCCACAGTCTGGAGACAATACTCTGATTCACATGAAGGATGTCAGCAACATCAACTTGTCTCATGTTTTGTTCCATCAAAGTGATGATTTTGATGCGGTCTGCCATTCCTAAGGGTGTTCCGAGCCATTGTACTGCACTATGAAGCAAAACGACACTGATTGAACTTTGCTCGAATTACAGGCTTTGTTTACTAGCCGTGATTTGTACGTTACCTAGTGATGCAGAATAAAACAAATGAAAGAGTTTGAATTGGTAAACATAATACGTGCCACATAAAACCAAAAGAAACATAAATATCAGGAATTATTGGGTAAACTGGAAATATGCTTAATTTTTTTTGACCAGTGTATATTTGCTTAGTCTCTACCAAGAGAAAACACACACAGTACAG
Source organism: Periplaneta americana (assembly GCF_040183065.1). Classification (NCBI taxonomy): domain Eukaryota; kingdom Metazoa; phylum Arthropoda; class Insecta; order Blattodea; family Blattidae; genus Periplaneta; species Periplaneta americana. The sequence goes on from NC_091127.1 coordinate 177,271,123, forward strand.
TATGCGGTAACCCTCAGCACTAGCTCTACTTGTAGACTGACTGACTAAATCGCGCACGCACACACGCAGCCCTGTCCTGCAGGTATGTACAGTACAATCAAAACAAAATTTCGCTGCTATAATTATTCACTACATTTTAAACCGTTTTCCCGAAGAAGGGCGTATAGGTCTATTCGCCTTTCTTCCGGCAAACCCCTCAATTATTATACAGCTAAATTTATGTGCTTTGCGTATGAGGTTACAAGATTGACATTTAAATAAATGATTTTTTTTTTCATGTGAAATATGTACCATTTGCTGAGCATGTGAAAGTAGTGACGATTTTAATTCCTTTATATGCGAAGAAATCGGCAATAAATTGAAATGAATGTTCAGTAAGGCTTGACGTTGCACTTTGTATAAAAATAATCAAAATAATACAGCTGACCAACTGTTTCATTATTATTATTATTATTATTATTATTATTATTATTATTATTATTATTATTATTATTATTGCTGCTATTTATACGCAGTACAAAGTGTTCCGTCAGACATTCGCAACCGACTGTTATGTTATATAGTATGCTGTCATCCACCAAATATTTTTCTCCATAAATCACAGACCAGACTTTCAATATGACTTTCTCATGTTCATATTTAATATCTTTAAACGCTCGAGTCATCCAAACTCGCGTGTTTAGAAAAGTAAAATACTTAAATATGAAAATTTAAATTGCTTTCATTCGCTTCCATCCAGTGTTTTATTTTTTTTTTTCGGTCGTCAACTGAAAAAAAAAATAGTTCCTATTTTTACGTTCTTCTTACATAAAGTATAAAGAGATCTATAGGGAGAACCAACTAAGATGAGTTGATAATCTTCTAACAGGGCAGAACACCGCCATATGGTTGGTGTTTGGTATCTCAGAAGAGAAATCCTAAATATGACATGAAACAGCGCAACGCCTGTTGTGTGTAGCTGGGTACTTGGATCTGGCATTTACGACTATGAAAGAAAGTGGCCTCCATGCAGTTCTAATCAGCCAACTGACCGGGATTGAAGAGTACTTAGAGAACAATGTAATAGCTTAGAAATTGGAAGCTAATTGTGACTTATGTATTTCAATGTACAGGGACATCATTGTATTTTTGCTTCAATTTTCATTGTACCTGATTTTTTTAATGTACTTCACTCCCACCCTCTCTACTAGTAAACTTCCAACTGTTCTCCTCACAGAACCAAGCGTACAAGTCAAAGTCGCCTTAAGGTCGTAGTAAACACAAACAGTATTGAGTTAGTGAGTATAGTACGTTCCAGAAATATGTTCGCGTTTTCCGTGACGAAAGAGTTTTCAATATTGAATCATATTTTCGCACAGGTACTGTCGTCCGTTTGCTTACGTCGCATCCAGATTTCCCTCACCCGCAACTGTTCAAAATAACTTAAATAAAAGTAATTAAGTGTCACGTGATTTCCCCCCTTTCTACGATCCTGCGACATAACCACTTGGACGGACAGTAGATAGCATGTCTGAGTAATTTTACCTGTGCGGGTCGGACAGAAGTGAAGATTGAATTCACAGTACGTAAGGTACTCTTTTATCTAATAGGTATAGAATTATTTCAACCTGAGTTACTAGTACGATGGACGAAACTGGTAATTGGAATTAGATGCAATAGTCTATAGTGCGATAATATGCACAAAAGAAATGAAGCCTCTATCTAAGTGAACGGCCACCATTTTCTAAAATGTGTTTAAATATCCATATTATGATTATTTTTCAATTTAACTTCATTCTCTACATTGTACGCTAATGTGTTCTACTGGGTGTTCAGTTCAAAATGTGTCATGGCTCGCTGTATGCCGTCATGTAGCTAGTCGATGAGCCTAGAGAATTCAATCTTCCTACACTTCCGCAGAGGTGTATAACCTAAGAGGCAGAGAAGATGCCTAGCAAGTACGGCGTTCATTCTGAAGAGTAAGTACCGATACGTACGGTAACGCCGGTAGTGGCAGGAATGTGAACTGATTGGAAATACATACTGTCGGGATATAGGGAGAGGGTTAAGACGATTACTTACGTATTTGTTGACATTAACTTCGACGGTCAACATGGACACGGAGCATTTGATTTGTGTTGTGGAATGTTACCGTACGCAACCGATGATAACAAATACCCTGCGTACGACTTGCCGGCGCAAAACACAGTTCGAAAGAGGTTATGGTAGCACACAGACCGTACAGACCGCCATCTGTTGCTACGACGTTCAAGTTATACCGTACACGTTCTCAAGTTCAGATTGAAGAACGCCATAAATAATAGGCAACTTCTCTAACATATAAGCTGAAACTCGCTTCAAATCGGTGACCCAACAACAGTGACGTCATGACACACTTTGAAATGAACACCCAGTAGACAGTATAATATACACTGCATAAAGAATACGTTCGCATGGATAACTCAGTTCGTGAGTAAAAACGCTTATTGTTAATACTGTACTGTATTTTGATTAAACAAAAACCTAATGAAAATTATCAAACTCAGAATTACGATATCTCCTAGTTCACGTAAATGGATGAACTACTTTTCTTCCCTCCTATATTTAGTAAAGTTATTTGTTTGTATTTTACGCCAGAATCTTCGAACTTCAATCGTGGAAGGGGGTAGCAAACTGTGTTTCCGGCTATGAACCATTAATCCAAAGGTACAGCCAGGTTAATATTAAAAATGTTAGCAAAAATAAAATGACGTCCCTGTACAATAATCGACAGAGAATGTAATACATACCATAAATGAAGCTCTAGAGAAATAAAATACTTGTTTAGAAAATAGACACACACTTATGAAAACCACGTCATATCGAACGAAGAAGGTTTTGTTGTTTGGTCAGTATAATAATAATAATAATAATAATAATAATACTTACTTACAAATTGCTCTCAGAGAACCCGAAGGTTCATTGCCGCCCTCATATAAGCCCGCCATCGGTCCCTATCATCAGCAAGATTAATTCAGTCCGTATCATTATATTCTACCTTCCTCAAATCCACTTGAATATTATCATCCCATCTACGTCTCGGCCTCCCCAAAGGTCTTTTTCCCCCCAGGTCTCCCGACTAACACACTACATGCAGTTCTGGATTCACCCATACGTGCTACATGCCCTGCCCATCTCAAATGTCTGGATTTAATGTTCCTTATTATGTTAGGTGACGAATACAATGCGTGCAGTTCTGCGTTGTGTAATTTTCTCCATTCTCCTGTAACTTCATCCCTCTTAGCCCCAAATATTTTCCTAAGAACCTTATTTTCAAAGATCCTTAACCTATGTTCCTCTCTCAAAGTGAGAGTCCAAGTTTCACAACCATAAAGAACAACCGGTAATATAACTGTTTTATAAATTATAACTTTCACTTTTTTTGAAAGCAGACTGGATGACAAAACCTTCTGAACCGAATAATAGCAGGCATTTCCCATATTTATTCTGCGTTTAATGTCCTGTCGAGTGCCATTTATGTCACTGGTATTATTATTATTATTATTATTATTATTATTATTATTATTATTATTATTATCATCATCATCATCATCATCATCATCATCAGAAAGTAGTGTTTTAAGCTGAAGAGTATAATATTGTACGATCCACTGTTTCTTTTGACTGGTTGATGTGGTAACATTCCTCTCATGTAGCCCTCTCGGTCGTCCAACACCCTGTATGACGACTTGTTTCATTTTGTCCATTAATCTGGATCATCGAATTCCTGTCTGATATCTTCGCTACATTTCTTGTGTACGTTGCTACATTTTCCTGCATACTTATTTATACTCATTTTTATGACGTTAAGTTATATTCCAGTGTTCAGAGAGATATTTTACGTATTTGAGTCTTTAAAATTGTGAGATGACTAAATTGATTTACTTTGTTACATAAATTCCAGCTGAAACAGAAACAAAGTCCTTCGAAATACAACGAAAATGATCACTATTATCATCATGAGTATCATATTCAGCCTGTCAAGTGTTTTGGCATTCCTTTCTTCTCTGCTGGTAGTAAAAATATTTAAATTGATATTTGTATCCACCCAGTCTTGTATTTGTTATTTATTTTGAAAACGGTTACTATTATAATCCATCTATAATTTTGCCATTTATTTTGTAGTTCAGCAAAGTATAGGCCTGTCTTCGATTATGCGCACTGTTCAAAACATACAGAGGTGATATTATTTTTTTTTATTTTTTATTTTTTTTTGTATCCGGTGTGGCTTAGTGGATAAAGCATCAGCACGTAGAGCTGAAAACCCGGGTTCAAATCCCGGCGCCGGAGAGAATTTTTCTCCGTTCCATTACTCTTTCATCGTATGATGACGCAGAATATCTGCATGGAAATATCATATGTACTTCGGTACATTAAAATAAAATATATATGATATGCGTAAATCACTTCGTGATTTAAGACGGCGCTTATTCCGTCGGATCCCGGCCAACTAGTCACTCATACCGAGTGCACCTCAGCACATGTGTGGACTTCGGTCCTGCGTTCATAGACATCTATGACGTAGTGCAGAGGGCGGCCACTAGAGGGAACCCAAGAGTTGGAGCTTAATCTGAGACGATTCTAACCGGCATCGGGGTTGTATCCGGTGTGGCTTAGTGGATAAAGCATCAGCACGTAGAGCTGAAAACCCGGGTTCAAATCCCGGCGCCGGAGAGAATTTTTCTCCGTTCCATTACTCTTTCATCGTATACAGAGGTGAGCCTGCCTGGAGAGAAATAAAAAATAGGTTGCAGCCGCCAAATGACTCTTCAAGGAACGACCACTCATATAAATTAAGGGAAAGAAGACAGAGGACGGACACTGGAAAGTTTTCTTTTCTCAATCGTACTATCAGGGACTGGAATGCTTTACCTGCAGACTTACGAAAGGCTTTACCAACAACCAAAAATGTATTTAAAAATAGGCTTAAGGACTTTACTCATAGACGGTAATTATACACAGTATTTAAAGGGTGTAAATGATATTTTGTTATTGAAGTGTTGTATCAGCGAAGAATTATGTTGTCAGTGAAGTGTGTTGAGTAAGCGAAACGTGTTCCTGTCAGTGAAGCTTTATAGTTTATAGTGGCAGTGCAAAGTATTTGACAGTGAAATGTTTTTGAAGTGTTAGTGAAATCAGGATAGAATCAGTGAAATGTGTCGTAGTTCCAGTGCAGTGAGTGAGTTGACAGCGAAATGAGTGTAGTGCTGAAAGGTACTTGTGCTGATATGAACATATCATACTCGTGGGTTTTAGTTCGAACTTAGGTTTAAGATACAAATTAGATTTATTTTAAATCGTGCTTCATTTAATTTAGAAAGTTCCCTGTTATTATTATTATTATTATTATTATTATTATTATTATTATTATTATTATTATTATTAGTATTAATTATTAGTAATATTATTAATTGTATTTTAATTAATAAGTTTATTATTGTCATTATTGAGTGTAATTAGTTACCACTGCCACCGGGTATATACCCATTACAGTGTGAATAAATACATACATACATACACACATACGTACGTACGTACATACATACACACACACACTCACTCACTCGCTCACCCACCCACCCACCCACCCACCCACCCACTCACTCACTCACTCACTCACTCACTCACTCACTCACTCACACGCCTAGCTATTCTTTTTCTGTATTCATTTTTCGGAAGGATCAAAAGTCTCGTATCTTACAGCAGTGTTCAAATTGCTGCCAACATTTTTGTTTGCATGCCTAATTCCTCCCACTACTTCATAATCATTTTATTTTCTCATGAAATTTTAGTAGTAGACCTATGTGTTATTTAAATCTTTATTAAATAAAGAGCTTCTTTTACTTCACTTAAGTATTAGGCCAAGATTTATCCTTCAAATTAGGTGATTGAAGTCTGTTCCCAAAATAACTATTTGCCACAACCAGAACCTCTGTTACGTGCGTTGGCACGCAGAAATCTGTGGCAGAAGCCTGGCGACTTCTCATTGCTTATCATGTTATCTGTTCCATGTTTAATTGTGCCAGGTGTTTTGGAAACGTTGCAAAGTAGGCTACTGAGAGATATAAATGACCTGTAGGATAATATTAATATTGCTATGATAAATGGTAATGTTTAACATAAGCTATTATTATTATCATTATTGTTTTCACACACATTTATTTCCTTCATTATCATCGTATCTCTCATTACCATTATAAGCCCCTAGCAGTGGTTCCATTTCGACGCCATGTGCACGGTACACAACTTAAACTCGAATTAGGTCTACGTTCCATTGTTCGTAAGCATGCGCATTCATTTAAGGCAGAGTTTCTCAAACGTTTTTGAAGTGGGGACCACTTTTTTAAGTCAGAACAGTTCCCCGGACCACCTTACTCTTGTTCCCTTCGAAAGCAAATTTATCATTTTTGTAGCATATTCTAATACCAGTATACTTATATTCTAAAATAGAATTAATTTATTAATTATAATACTTTTGTAATTATATGTTTTGTAGCCAATCACAAGTAACTTATAACAAATTCTGTGCATTGTTGATTCATTCCTTGCCTGTTATCAGTTAGTTGTTTGAAATCCTTCTTATGTGGTACACGCTAGTAGTTGTCCATATCGCTGCTAAATAGTGCCCATTATAAATAATGGAAAACTGGCTTTGATCTGGGTCTTTGAAAAGAAAGGAACATGATGATACGCTTCATTTAGGCAGTGCTAATAGTTCATAAGCCGTGCGTGAATAAGTATATCAATTATAGTGTCATTAAAGAAATATCTAGTCCTAGTGGTAGCTATTCAAAGAAAAAATACTTTCGTAAATATGACAAGAGTTATTTGGAACTTGGATTTACTTGGCGTGGCAATAAGAGTGAACCAAAACCTCGGTGCTTTGTTTGTTACGAAGTGCTTTCAAAGGAGAGTATGAAACCCGCGAAATTGAAACGACACTTAAGAGACGAAACATGCAAGTGTGTAAAGTAAACCTGTCGGATTTTAAAATAGGCGAAGCCTAAAATTTCTTATATCGTCATCTGGAAAAACAAATAAGTACATAAATGCAGAAACATGCCCGATTTTCAACAAGTAAAGAAGCAATTTAGTACGTTCTATTATTGGTGTACGACGTACAGTACGCGCCCATTTCAATGTGCAGACTGGGTGTCGGCATAACTATTAAGAAAGTCATCAATACATGAAAAGATTCGATACTTTAGTCCTCTGTTATGAATTCGGGTGGTCCCTGGCTGGGTTACAGGCGCGGCGCCAGATGTGCAGGGAAACGCCACGTTCATAGTGCTTTAAATCCCTCTTTTGTTGTTGAGAGTAGAGTGGAAAGTGGGTAGACGGGTAAGGTAAGAAATTTCATAAAATATTAGTACTGGGAGAAAAGTTGAAAGGCGATTGCCGTGTGTAATTTCCAAAGTCTGAGATTTTCAGTTATAGTGTGATACGCAATTCGTTTGGATTTTATTGTTTCTTCTGTCTATTTTGAAGGACCATAAGGACAGAACTCGAGGACCACAAGTGGTCCGCGGACCATAGTTTGAGAAACGCTGATTTAAGATGTCCACTATGTTTCAAATGTTCAGCTAGTCGCACATTACTTGGTTTCGTTCATCAAGTAACGCACAGCTCGCCAATGGTGTCAGTAGTCGAACCTCTGCTGCTTCATTTCTTACTGCCTGCGCCTGTCTTGATGTCAATACCATAACTGTATTTCCTGAAATTTAATTTCATCAACTTAGTTACTATATCTTTCAAAGAGCTAGTTCAGGACTTACCTACTTACTCATAAAAGGCTTTTAGAGAAGACGAGGTTCATTGCCGCCCTCACATAAGCCCGCCATGAATCCAGTCCCTAACATCATAATCCACCTCCTCAAATACATTTAAAATTATCCTCCCATCTACGTTTCGTCCTCCCGAAAAGTATTTCAGGACTATGTAATTCAATTTTAGTTCTTATGTGGCCAACGTCTATGAAAACAAAGGAGTTTAAGTCATGGAGACTGGAGAAATGTCTCAGTAACATCGAGTTATTCCTGCTAAAACTAAAACATCTTTGAGTAGCGAATGCAAAATTTCCTCGTTACATCTTTTCTCTGAACCTTTAAAAGGTTGTTTCTTATTTTTGGTTTACAAGGACAATATTTGAGTTTTCTAGAGCAGCGTTTCTCAAACTATGGTCAGCGGACCACCTGTGGTTCCCTTGTGGTCCTTCAAAAAATAAAATAAAATAAAATTCGAACGAATTGCGTATCACACTATAGCTTAAAATCTCAGAGTTTGGAAATGACACATGGCAATCGAATTTCACTTTTTCTCCCAGTACAGACATTTTATGAAATTTAGTACTCTATCCGTCTATCGACTTCCCACTCTACTCTCAGCAACAAAAGAGAGATTTAAAACACTATATACGTCGTATTTCTCGACATCTTTTCCCTGCACATCTGGCGCCGCGCCTGTAATCCAGCCAGGGACCACCCGAATTCATAACAGAGGACCAAAGTACCGAACCTTAATTCAATTTTAAAATATAAATATACTGGTAATAAAATATGCAACGAAAATGATAAATTTGTAACTTTGCTTTCGAAGGGAACAAGATTAAGGTGGTCCGCGGAACTGTTCTGACTTTAAAAAGTGGTCCCCACTTCAAAAAAAAAGTTTGAGAAACGCTGTTCTGGAGTCATAACTCACAATATAAAGAAAACTTACTCTTTAATATTCATAGACTTGTAAAAAAAGAAACGATTTTACTTAAAAACAGTCATTAATATTTAGAACTATAACAGATGGCTTATTTTAAATAATTCTGTCATACGGTAATTATTGATATACACGTTTTTGCTTAATTGCCAAAGAACAATTTTTTTAGATTTTGTAAGTTATGATTGTAAAGGACTCGTTTTTATTAAATTGTTTAAACGTAAATAAAATCCAAAGAGCGTCATATTAGTGGATTTTAGCTTACAATAATTTGTATTTACTGCATTGTCTAATTTCTTGCGATTTCATCGATGTATAAAATAAAAATCCTGACTGAAGCTGTCTTACTCGTCGTGTAATTTCTAGTTGTTCTCTCCAACTTCAACTTCTTCAAAATTTATTTTATTCTCGGTTTACTACATAGTTTTAGCCTATATTAATTACTAAGAGTTACGGAATTCCTTCATTTGATGAAACTCACCAGATCTTCTGGCGGCGAAGTTCATGAAATACGCTTTCCTAATCAAAGCAATATGTGCTGTAAATTTAATTTGTTCAATAAACTGGTAGCCTATATTGCAGAGAAGTTTCAATGCAGTAGACCAGGCATGTCAATTGATGCCCACAGGAGCAAGCGCGCGCTTTAGAGCCCAGGAGAGCCTGAGCGCTTTTCAGCGGAAAGGAAAGAGACAGACGAAAGAGGTGGTATATGCCGCTTGGTCGAGCTATATTCAGGGATGGCCAGCACTGATTCAATAGATAAAGGGAAGGGAACTTATTAAAACTGCATCCTTAATTTTTAGATTTGCCTGAGAAGTATAAGTGCATTGTAAGAATGTAAGTTTTAATTTTAATGCTCATTTTTCACAAGTTTGATTTTTTTTAATTCAAAAGAAATATTTTCTCAACTTTTCATATAGGAAAGTGAAATTTTCAGGTATAGGCCTATTTATTTACTGGCTTTACAGAATGTTTTCGTAAATCTAATATACCGTATATAGTATTACTGAAGATAGTGTATTGAAATTTTTGAAAATATTGGCATGGAAATTGTTTGTAAGGAAATGAATTAACAAAGCAACTACTGTTACATCATAAGCAAAAGATACGTGCCCATGTGTTGTAAAAATGTCAGTTCTATAGCTTCAGCAGATTTCGAGAAAATAATTTAATATTCTGATGATAGGAAGTTGCTCACAAATATCACCTTAAAAGCATAATGCGATAAGTGTTTTGTTATGTAACATTAGTTACACTTAAAACAGATACAGTACCTAGGTAACTTTGCTTTGTACTGTAATATTGTTTTGATTAGTTTATTAATTAAGTGAATATTCCTTCTTAACTCTCTATTATGTTATTAAGATTTACGACACAAGTACAATATTAAGAAATCAGTGTTAGTACTTTTGTTTTACAGACAATATAGATAATATTAAACAGAAAGAAGCCATATAAAAATAACGACATAAAATTTCACGTTCCGTTTGAAGTTTGTGCACCACTGTTTTCCTAATCCAACAGGCTGCTTATTCATATACACAGCCCTTCCTCTTTCCATACTTAGCGCCTGATGCCCGCGCACGACGTCAAGGTCAGAAAAATGCGCTTGCTTTGACATCACTGGGTTAATCTGTTGATGTGAGTATTCATTCTGTAGTTAGAGCTTATCTCTTAGCAATTCCATGGAAATAAGGAATACTTTGTGGTAGAGGCACGTGATTTCTGGAGCGGACCTCGACGAAATTGCATGCATTCTGATATTTACGTTTAAATTTCCTTCGTGCTATTCCTTAATAACGTGGTGACGTAAGCGCTCTCTTGAAATATATAATTCATACTATGAAATCTCCGTTCAAGTCTTAAACGCACATTAAAGGGAAATTTGAAATAGAAATGAGCCGCGCAATCATGGACATCGACGATTTGTCTTTATAATGGTGAGTGAACCTTTGAATTTCTGAGCTCTCATGTTTTGAACATATTATTTTTTTATATACAGCTAGTTCAACATAATGCACGAAATGTTTTAGATGTCCTTGGAACTGATACTGGAATTTCTTCGTATTTAATGCTTTCGAAGTACGAGTTTGGTTATAGCTTATGCTTAACCTAGAAATTTACTATAACAAATAAATGTTTTGTTCTCTTAGGAAGAAATAAAATAGTAATATACGTTACAAGAGCGGTATGTTGACGTTTTCATGGTCGAGGAAAAGATTGAAAAAGCGAAACGTAGTTGAGCTTTTTTTAATTTCCGAGAACATGAAAACAAACATACCGCTCGTGTATCGTACATTATTTTGTGCGAAGATCGTTTATTACATACCTGAAAGACGAATTTCTAATTAGTTGCAATGAAATCTCCATGTTGGTTTCTGTTTAATGACGGCAACTTCGGAAAACCAAAATATCTTTCTTCAACATTGTTGCTATAAAATGTTTTCTGTGTTTACTATACTCCAGCAGGCCGTGATATACGTCTGTCTTCCCCCCCCCCGTCTATAAATGCGAACTTAAAACAAACGGTAAGGTTATGTAATGATTTATTTTTCATTTTAATATTTTAACAATATTATTTATATAACATATTGCAGTAATAACATCGGCATTTGGAATCTTGTTGATTTTTTCACGGCTTCCTTAATGTTACTTGTATCAGGAATGCAATAAGTTTCGTGGAGTAGTAGACTTTACTTAATTTTTGCAAATATTTAAAAACAATAATTAACATTGCAATTTAGGTGAAATTGCAGTGGTAAGTTTCCAATTTATAATTATTACTATGTTAAACGTCTCTAAAAATAATATGTTAAAAGCCTAAAGCAGTAAAATGAATGTCGCGCTTAAGCGGTAAGAAGAGGGAAATTGTTATGTGTGTTACGTTGGGAATACTGAATGTGGTATTTCACACTTACTGCGTATTGGTTCTGTGCGGAAAACAAGCAAATACGCAAGATCTCGCACAAAATAATGTTACATGTTCATACAAAATTAGGGTTACTAAAAAGGGCTTTATAGTGGCTGGAGCCAGGTTATTATGTAAGCAAAGTAAATTCAGTAATCTATCCACATACATTTACGGTCTACGAAATTTAAAAAAAGCTACAGAGTTCAATGTAAACTGTCCGACATCATAGGGTAACTTATAATACGAGCGCCTCCAAGTTCATATCATGTCTGAAGGCGAAACTTCATGCTATTGGCGATGCGGTGTAACATATCAGCCGTGGTTTCACGACATTTTTCCTTGATCCGTGTTCGTAGATGTTGCAGATCACGAATCTTCTCTTCGTACACCTTTTCCTTCAGATAATCCCATAAGGCAAAATCAAGAGAATTTAAGTCTGGCGACCTTGGAGACCATTTTCTGGGTCTTCTGCGTCCTATCCACCGATTACGGAAGTACTCGTCGAGTCAACTCCGCACACTACAAATTTTATGATATCGCCTAAGATACGGGACATTCTGTGTAATAAGTTAAGTAACCTGTGTGGAGGAAGAGTTCACAGCATATCTACAGCTTATTTAACTGGTGTAGAAATTGATTCTAGGAAAGTCCCAATAGTAATATGCGTTACAAGAGCGGTATGTTGAAGTTTTCATGTTCGAGGAAAAGTTTGAAAAAGCGAAACGTAGTTGAGCTTTTTTAATTTCCGAGAATTAAAAGAAAACATACCGCTCATGTATCGTACATTATTTTGTGCGAAGATCGTTTATTACATACCTGAAAGAGGAATTTCTAATTAGTTGCAATGAAATCTCCATCTTGGTTTCTGTTCAATGACGGCAAATTTGCAAAACAAAAATATCTATCTTCAACATTGTTGCTTTAAAATGTTTTCTGTGTTTACTATACTCCAGCAGGCCGTGATATACGTCAGTCTTCCCCCCCCCCCAGTCTATAAATGCGAACTTAAAACAAACGGTAAGGTTATGTAATGATTTATTTTTCATTTTAATATTTTAACAATATTATTTATATAATATATTGCAGTAATAACACCGGCATCTGGAATCTTGTTGATTTTTTCACGGCTTCCTTAATGTTACTTGCATCAGAAATCCAGTAACTTTAGTGGAGTTGTAGAGTTTACTTAAGTTTTGCAAATATTTAAAAACAATAATTAACAGTGCAATTTAGGTGAAATTGCAGTGGTAAGTTTCCAATGTATAATTATTACTATATTGAACGTCTCTAAAAATAATATGTTAAAAGCCTAAAGCAGTAAAATCAATATGTCACTTAAGCGGTAAGAAGAGGGGAAATTGTTATGTGTGTTAGGTTGGGCATACTGAATGTGGAATTTTAGACTTTCCGCGGATTGGTTTTGTGCGGAAACCAAGCAAATACGCACGATCTCGCACAAAATTCAATATGAGCCAACATAAGAGAAAATAGCCTTACCTGAACAGGCGGTAACTCCACAGCAGGTGTACGAAATTTACAAAGTAACACAGTTCAATAATAATAATAATAATAATAATAATAATAATAATAATAATAATAATAATCCGTGGCGCTACAGCCTTTAAGGGCCCAGACCGACCAGTCGGCTGCAGGGGCCTGTTTCTCAAAACTCATGGACTAGTAATACTAGTCTGTACAGTAGTAATATTAGTTTATTTTACAAGTCTGTGTTTCTAGAAACTACAAGGGTAAAGTAGTAGTTACCAGTTCACAGACTAGTAATATTGGTCGATTTCACCAGTTCATAAGTGATTCTGTTTCTCAAAATGCTAATCTAGTTGATTACACTAGTATTCAACAGGAATATTCCTACAAGACTCTAAAGACTGGTGATTTCTATATTATCAGTTACCAGTGACAACCTTTCTCAGATAAAACAAAATATTGTAGTTATTTTCTTTTAATATCTGGTTTGGTGATTCCGAATGAAGTCATGAAGAAGTTGTGAGAAGAGCTAAAACTATATCGAGAAAGAACAATTATTATTCCTTTACGGGTGCATTGTTTAAATAATAATGAACGGTTTAGGTAAAATGCTGAAAAGCTTGAAAAGTTGTTAAATATAGTGGGACCTGCCATAACAAGACAAAAAAATAGAAGTCTTGCATTATCAGCAAAGCTTCAAATACAAATTGCTCTACAAATCGGGATGTTGATTATTTTCCAATGCCATCTAGTCTTTCTGTCGTAGACCAACAACACTTGCAGAATTTTTTCCTAATAATCTAATACCAATTCATCAACTAATTTTTACTAGCTTTTCTCCTCCACTGCCAGTTCTTCTGACATTGTCAACTTTAGCCTACAAATTAAATATATAACGACAATAATTTATGAATAGATCAAATGTAAAACAAAAAAAAATAGCGAATTTTTCATCAAGTCATAAGTGGCATTCATGTCGGCAGTAGATCCACTAGCTACATCATATGTTCAAATTACGATACTGTGAACTTGAATTGGTACTTATCAAAATTGCTTTCTTAATGTTGGGCCAGTAAGTGTCCCTAACGTATGCATAATCTTTGTTCTGAGGTATCAGTTCCATAGCCCCACACATTACAACACTTTTTGTCCATTCGTTTACTTCATCATTTTTTGTTAACATGCTTGAAAAAGCACCGAATAATAATCCTTTGATTCATTAATCATATCGAGTATAGTTAATTTGCTTTCAACTGATGGAATTTTAACCGAAAAGAGAAATCGAAACCAAAACACAAACAACTTAGCCTTCTAACCTCAAATAACAATACCTACCAATGGCTATAAACAAATGAGCTCAATCAGCTGACTAGTGAAACAGATCATGTAACTAGTGAAAAATTGTCACAAGTTACTAGACTGGTAAAATAGTTTGAGAAACAGAATCTACTAGAGCTGGTGAAATATACTCTGGTAACTAGTAACTGGTGAACTACTAAACTAGTATTTTTGAGAAACAGGCCCCTGGTCTCACGTCCACATGTCGAAGCAGAGGTGGACGATCATCCAACCAGAATGGCGGTATCGTGTAGTTAGCACGATGATCCCAAGTGAATAATAAGACGAAATAACCTGAACAGGCAATGACTGCGCAGCAGGTCTACAATTTATCTGACTGATCGACTCAAAAGAGAGAAACTGAAGTGACTGGCGTGTATGGTCGAACCGGCCAGGTAGGTTCGCTTTGAGACATTGGAAGTCAAGGAGAGGAGAGTAGGGATGGAAAGTGACCAATCAAGGAGAACGCCCGCGCGCCCTTCGAATTTGAGGCTAACGAATATCATAAAAAAAAAACTTGTGAAAACGTCATATATTACTTCTTCTGGGGTGTTGTAATAAATCTATTTTCTAAGCCGTAACAAGGAACAGAAGACATTTAACTGACGAATTCTTGACATTTCACAGTTCTGTGTAATCTATACTAATAATAAATCTGTAGCCGAAATTTTTCTGGTAATTTTCGATTTTCCAAAAATAATTGGTCCTAACATATATAATTAATCACCCTGAAACCGAAAATCGCTTTTTTGAAATTTTTGTTTGTATGTCTGTCTGTCTGTCTGTATGTTTGTTACCTTTTCACGCGATAATGACTGAACGGATTTCGATGAAAATTGGAATATAAATTAAGTTCGTTGTAACTTAGTTTTTAGGCTATATGGCATTCAAAGTACTTTATTTAAAAGGGGTGTTATAAGGGGGCCTGAATTAAATAAATCGAAATATCTCACTTATTATTGATTTGTGTGAAAAATGTTACATAACAAAAGTTTCTTTAAAAATCATTTCCTATAAGTTTTATTCCTTGAAAAATTTTGATAGGACTGATATTTAATGAGATAAATGAGTTTTAAAATTAAAATAACTGCCATCTAAGGCCGTGTAATGAATTAAAAAACAAATGACTTCGTCTATAAGGGGCCTTGGACAGCAACAATCGAAAGCTATGAAAGATAGCCTACAGATAATGTTTCTGTATTTGTATGAAGTAATATCGGAAGCTAAATTAACCGATCTGTATAATTAATTATTAATTCACCATTGGAAAGTGTAGTTTCTCTAGATGGACATAATGCTATAATGTTATTACAGTAACTTCTGAGTGAATCGAGGACAGGTAAGATTAAAAGTAGCTTCTTATGCACAGAAAACTTGATAGGCTATTCTGTACATTCGTTTCCTGTATTTCCTAAAATAATTTTTATGACCAAATGAGTGGTCTCTGGATCAAAATGATCGCATTTTAATTTTTTAATACAATTTAAATTAAGTAACATATTAAACGATTTATCCTTCTATCAAACATGAATGTTCCCTGGATCAAATGTCCTATTTTAATTATGTAATTACTTTATATTTATTTCTAACGGGTGCAGCGGAGCGCACGGGTACGGCTAGTTATTAATATAATAATTCTCCTATATTTATTACGTTATTAAATGGTAACCATAATGCATTGTAAAATATGTTATAAGTTTTGAGGTGTAAAGTGCGGACTTGCCGAGAATATGATACGCGTTAGGTATAACGATGGACTGTATTTTGTTCCAGGTTAAGTATTACTGTATCGGAGGAGTGCGTGCATGCAGCAAGCGAAGTACTTCTGTCTGCTCACGCGAATCCTGTTTGGTCAAGTTGGACAGAACAAAACAAAGACTATTCTTTAACAATTTCACTGTTATTTACAATTTATATTATTTAAACTGTGTACACTAGAATACGCTATTTTTACTATTTACACTATGATAAAGAACGTAGGCTTACATTGATCAAACATTATTTACACTACTAGCCGTACCCGTGCGCTCCGCTGCACCCGTTAGAAATAAATATAAAGTAATTACATAATTAAAATAGGACATTTGATCCAGGGAACATTCGTGTTTGATAGAAGGATAAATCGTTTAATATGTTACTTAATTTAAATTGTATTTAAAATATTAAAATGCGATCATTTTGATCCAGAGACCACTCATTTGGTGCAATGACAATTCCTTTAACATGTTTCTTAATTGTTATTACCAATTATTTTTGGAATAGCGAAAATTAACAGAAAAATTTTGGCTACAGATTTATTATTATATTATATTATATTATATTATATTATATTATATTATATTATATTATATTATATTATATTATATTATATTATATTATATTATATTATATTATATTATGTAAAAAGTGTGTTGATAACGGATGTATTCGAATTAGAAAGTTTTTAATTTGTTGTGGGAGCTCTTGAATCTCAGGAGGAACAACTTTTACAACAGCGCAACATAATCTGCTTGGCTCATTACCCAATTTTTTTGCATTGCATTTATTGCATGTATATTTTATGTATTTTAACACGATTCAATTGTGCATAGTTAAAATTTGAATTATAAAATAATGGATTGCTAAGCTAACATACTATTACTGCATACTAAATCAATACACTCTCGTTGTTCGTTAATTCTCTGACATAAAAATGAATATGTTCATAAACATTATTTTAAGAAATACAGGAAACGAATATACAGAATAACATATCAAGTTTTCTGTGCATAAGAAGCTATTTTAATCTTACCTGTCCTCAATTCACTCAGAAGTTACTGTAATAACATTATAGCATTATGTCTATATAGAGAAACTACACTTTCCAATGGTGAAATAATAATTAATTATACAAATCGGTTAATTTAGCTTTCGGTTGTTGCTGTCCAAGGCCCCTTAATTCAGGCCCCCTTATAAGCTCCCTTTTAAATAATGTATTTTGAATGCCATATAGCCTAAAATGTAAGTTACAACGAACTTAATTTATATTCCAATTTTCATCGAAATCCGTTCAGCCATTATCGCGTGAAAAGGTAACAAACATACAGACAGACAGACAGACATACAAACAAAAATTTCAAAAAAGCGATTTTTGGTTTCAGGGTGGTTAATTATATATGTTGGGACCAATTATTTTTGGAAAATCGAAAATTACCAGAAAAATTTCGGCTACAGATTTATTATTAGTATAGATTATGTACAGTAGTGTAATGCAAGGTACAAGGTGGGCCTGGAATATTACCTATTTTAAGTTGGTCCCAAAAGTATACATGACGTTATCGTTATGTGAAAACTCTATCATTTTGGGAAGAAGAAGAATACGTACAGTATTTCATAAGAAATGCCCTGATTGTCAACAAGACCACGATACAGAACTACAATTAACGCAATTAGCGGGGGACGCATTTTAAACGAGGAACGGTTACGTCTTGTGGCAACGTAGGGAAAGTTAGCAGAAATCGCAGTCCTCGTCGTGGTTGATTTGTACCTGTATACTTTAAAACTGAAAATCAATATTAGAAGATAATTGAAGACCTCCCTCGAATAAGGATGTCACCAACAAATCTATAATACACGTGGCAAGATGAAGGAAAATAATTTCAGGGTCATATTTCGTGAAGTCTATATTTACTGGCAGAACCATTGATTAATCAACGATACAAGTTTATTCAGCTATTGAATGCATTCGTTTATTGTTATGAAGAATGCTTCAAAGTTAATTTTTCCACCGAAGTCACATATTTCATTAATTTGATGTTACAGCCTTTTTTCGAGGGAGATCTTCAATTTCTCTCGCAAGCTTTCGAAAGCTTCTTTGTGTAAATTCGAATTTTGGACTTTTTAAGGAATTGCCAGTTGCGTCGGAAGACAAAATTTCCTGCAGCTTGTGTGAAATGAGCTGAATTCTGTTTTAATGCAGTTGAAGTGCTCATAGGTGAAGGGATTTTCTCGTGATATTTTGGCAAATGTATGAGACCGGTACCCATCCAGCATAGCGATGAATTTGAAGAGCTACAGTGAGTAGCGAAATTCGGTTCCGTACGCCAGTTATAAGTGCTTGGGGGGGGGGGATCATGCTAACCACTCGTTACTTTCATATCGGTTGGATGATAGTTCACATCTGCTGGTGCATGTAGGAGTGAGGCCGGCAGTCGGCTGGTCGGCCTTGGCCCTCCATGGGCTGTAATTTAATCATTTTAAGAAAAGTCTAACCTTTTCTGCTTTACTACCGCAGTCGAGCGACGGTTTGCTTGCTAATTGTGTCGTAGCTTAGAAATGGCACGGTAGTAAGTAAAGAAATCATACTAACCTTTTTTCACAAAGCTCGCTTAGTGTTTACACGGAATTTACATTATTACGATGCTTAAATAATTGAGATATACAGGGTTAGTTAAAAGTCCCGCACCATCTAAATAACTTTTGAAGCATATGGTTCAGTGATATGAAACTTGGTGTGTGAGGATAACCATATGCTAAGAATTCAATAATGGTATTACCGAGTTTTTTCTACTTCCGGTTTAACCGAAAGTAACTCCAACACTCTTATTTTAAATGGAACACCCAATATATATTGAATAAAGCTCATTAAGAGCTTTTAAAAAAGTACCCACACTTGATACTTCTGTACAAATTCAGTGTTACTAAATAAAAATGTAAGTGGTGCAAGATATTCCTAAAGCCTGGTTAAATCATTCCTTAAATGGTTTCTATGATCGAGTGACACATTGTAAAGCAGCTGAGGGCTGTCAATTTGAACACATAATTTAGAAGGTGAGCTAGCTTTGTTTTGTTTTTGTTAAGGAAGGAGTATTTTATTATTTTAATATTCGATACACTTTTCTGTTTTGTTGACTTAGCAACACTGAATTTGTACAGATGTATCAAGTGTGGGTACTTTTTGGAAAGCTTTTAATGAGCACTATTCAAAAATAAAAAAATATATATATTGGTGTTCCATTTAAAATAAGAGAGTTGGAGTTACTTCCGGTTAAACCGGAAGTAGAAAAAACTCGGTAATACCATTATTGAGTTCTTAGCATATGGTTATCCTCACACACCAAGTTTCATATCATTGAACCGTATGCTTCAAAAGTTATTAAGGTGGTGCGTTTATTATTTTAATATTCGATACACTTTTCTGTTTTCTTGACTTAGCAACACTGAATTTGTACAGAAGTATCAAGTGTGGGTAATTTTTGAACAGCTCTTAATGAGTACTATTCAAAAATAAAATAATATATTGGGTGTTCCATTTAAAATAAGAGAGTTGGAGTTACTTCCGGTTAAACCGGAAGTATAAAAAACTCGGTAATACCATTATTGAGTTCTTAGCATATGGTTATCCTCATATACCAAGTTTCACATAACTGAACCACATGCTTCAAAAGTTATTTAGGTGGTGCTTTTATTATTTTAATATTCGATACACTTTTCTGTTTGCTTGACTTAGTAACACTGAATTTGTACAGAAGTATCAAGTGTGGGTAATTTTTGAAAAGCTCTTAATGAGTACTATTCAAAAATAAAATAATATATTGGGTGTCCCATTTAAAATAAAAGAAAAAAACTCGGTAATACCATTATTGAGTTCTTAGCATATGGTTATCCTCACATACCAAATTTCATATCACTGAACCGTATGCTTCAAAAGTTATTTAGGTGGTGCGGGACTTTTAACTAACCCTGTAAGTTATATCCATGTATGGGACTTTATTGTTACAGTATAAGAAGGGTCGAGTTAAATATGACATGGTAGTATAGTAGTATATATTTATTTAACGTGGTAGAGATAAGGGCATGAGGCATTTTCCAAGGGATTACAACTACAATATTAAGAATATAATTACAAATAGTCACGGACAATTACTGCGCTGTGACTTTGGTATAGTCTACTGACAAGGACTGCGTCATTCAGTTCGTCTGTATGCAGTGAAGTTAGTGTACCACATTCTGCATGCGTGTGATTGGCCGGTGTACGAAGGTAACGACCCCCATGACACAAGTGACTTGAAAATAGCAGATTACTACGTCTGGTTGACGCAGATTTCATTTGGCTAAATATCAACATGACGATGGTTGACTGCCAGAATAGTACTCGTAGCACTCAAAGAAAATGTGCGTTGCGGAACATTTTCTGAAGATATTACCACATGTGAGTTGCGGTTTTGTTGTTCTCGTATCTTCAGAATGTGTTCGGTCCCATTCCCAGTGAATCACATCAAACAGCAGTTCCTCTGGTGCTCTTGTGACTGACGTGAGTGATGATGTGTTTAAGGTGATGACATCTGTCTTCCTAGTAGGCGTGAAAACGGAGTGTTCAGGATCGCAACCGCCCACATTTTTGGTGTCTTATATATACTGCTTAAATTACACAGAATTTAATAAACTGCATGTAGCTTATACGTCAACATAAATACGTGCTTCTTCAAATTACGAACGGCATGTTAACGTCGTGTAAGTGTTGTTAACCTAACACTAATGTGAAGTGGAACGCATACACTGTCCGATAAATGTGCTAAATTAAGTAATTTCTGTTAAATAAGAGGAAACCTAGTTATGAAATTCTCTAGAAATTGGCACGGCAACGTGGTCATGTAAAACATAACATATCCTAAACATCTGCCACGACACGTAATATTCGCAGACCCCAGAAAAATATATATTTAGCATTGTCACGAGATGGCAGCACTAATACACGACAACCCACTGTAGTGCTCGCTCAGCTGGGTGCAAACTGAAGCCTATTTTCTCTTGTGATGACAGTGACCTGATTACGCGTCTCCTCTATGGTAAATACAGCACGCGTCGTCATTTGTTTCATTTTTAACTGTTACAAGTTTGTCTTCCTCTTTCATCATATTTGCAACACATGAGTACAAAATGGTTTTTCGTTTTTTGTTCCTCGCATGTCTTTTTCCTTTTCGTTCCACACGTCCTGTCATTCGCTCAGTCTCTCTTCCGTTTCTAGTATTCTTTTGTTACTGCCTTATTTCCTTATTTCTTTTATTTATCCATGTTTCCTCATTCTTTCTCTCTCTCTATTATTCTAGCAAACCACATTATGAGAATGTCTGTTTTCTTACTGATTAGTTATATTGCCTTAACATTTTATTTATTTATTTATTTATTTATTTATTTATTTATTTATTTATTTATTTATTTATTTATTTATTTATTTATTCATTTATTTCATTCATTCATCTTATTTGGATTGTAGTTTTCGGCTTAAGGGGAGAGGATGATATTTTTTGGTGAAAAATTAGTAAATTTTCAAAACAGAATCTTTAAAATACTCTGTGATATGTGTGGAATGCATAGCATAACATTTTGTGGGTATTTGTGCCCTTATCAGATGTTGAGACGTCATTTTTAAACTTCCTGCGTTATGGATTTTTAAATCACTCGCCCACTTTTATTGTTTCCGGTAAATTAAATTTTCAAAAATTTTTTTTCTTTAAAATACGCTTTCATATGTGTGGAATGCATAGCATAACATTTTGTGGGTATTTGTGCCCTTATCGGATGTTGAGTCGCCATTTTTAAACTTCCTGCGTTATGGATTTTTAAATCACTCGCCCACTTTTATTGTTTCCGGTAAATTAAATTTTCAAATTTTTTTTCTTTAAAATACGCTTTCATATGTGTGGAATGCATAGCATAACATTTTGTGGGTATTTGTGCCCTTATCGGATGTTGAGTCACCATTTTTAAACTTCCTGCGTTATGGATTTTTAAATCACTCGCCCACTTTTATTGTTTCCGGTAAATTAAATTTTCAATTTTTTTTTCTTTAAAATACCCTTTCATATGTGTGGAATGCGTAGCATAACATTTTGTGGGTATTTGTGCACATATCGGATGTTGAGTCGCCATTTTTAAACTTCCTGCGTTATGGATTTTTAAATCACTCGCCCACTTTTATTGTTTCCGGTAAATTAAATTTTATAAATTTTTTTTCTTTAAAATACCCTTTGATATGTGTGGAATGTATAGCATAACATTTTGTGGGCATTTGTGCCCTTATCAGATGTTGAGTCGCAATTTTTAAACTTCCTGCGTTATGGATTTTAAATCACTCGCCCACTTTTATTTTTGTTTCCGGTAAATTAAATTTTCAATTTTTTTTTCTTTAAAATACCCTTTCATATGTGTGGAATGCATTGAATAACATTCTGTGGGTATTTGTGCCCTTATCGGATGTTGAGACGTCATTTTTAAACTTCCTGCGCTATGGATTTTTAAATCACACGCCCGCTTTTATCGGTTTCCAGTAACTTCATTTTTTTTGCTACATTGCCAGACAAAAATGGATATAATTTGTGAACTATTAAAGATACATGCATGAAATTTAGGACACACATTCTTTAGACTATTAGGAAACTTTTCTCTGTAACAGAATTTTGTTAATTGGTTTCATTTTAAAAATACGTCCGTTTGTTTGCAAGAAAGGAAATCAGAAAATTGTTATTAAATTCTAATTGTTTATTTTACAAACGTAGGGACCAATATCAAAATTCTGTTACAGAGAGTTTGTAGAACATGCTTTTGCAAATAAATTGCAAAAAACTGTTTGAATCTATCTTTAAAAACGGTTTAGATATATCGGTTTTAGTACAATCCTGCATTGGGTATATTTTTTTTTTTTCAAATTTGGGCTCCCAAATAATTTTTTTTTCAAAATAGTTTTATTTGGTTGAGTTTCCACAGCTATGAGCTCTCTACATACAAAAAAATAAATATTTTACACCAAATAGGAAAAAAGTTAAAAAAAATACCATCCTCTCCCCTTAAGATTCGAAGCCCGTATTATTTGCTTTCAAGCCATGTTATGCTGTTTTAACTTTTGTAGTGTAATAATTGCAACAAATGTCAATTAAATCTCCACAATATACAATAAAAGATAAGACGTAGGAAAACATGTAAGAGATACAAATTGTCATGAATGGTGTTACCATTATTTTTTCGCTTTTTTTCTTCACCTTTTAATGACAATCACATATTCACTTTGGACATGATAAATCATTAAGCCCAGCTTTCGTCTGACGTGATCATATGTTCATATCGATTGTAACTGAAATAGTTTTAATTAATTGAACATGAAATATCCAAATAAATAACCGAGATTTCCCATAGTTAAGAAATATTTTTTTGTTAAGTTTATTTATACACACTTTAGCATTGTGGTCATATAGCGAGTTTAGAATCTGTGGATATATCAGTAGACCGTTTTCACTATAGTTGAGTTCTTGTTTCTAGTGTGTGTTATAGAGGGCTAGGTGTTCGTGTGACTGATTACAAATTTTTTATTACTGTTTACGATATATATGTTTTTTTCTCTGTCTCTTTTTTTTCTGTTTCTCTGTTTTCCCCTTTTCTTAAACTAGTACGTACACAACACCCATGCCCGAGGCGGGACTCGAACCCACAACCCTTCGGACCAAGCTATAGAGACATACCGTGCCCCTACCGTGATTAAGGCGGTGATGAATCATGGCATGTAAATTTCCAATCCGGCATTTGCATTTGCTTTTGCTTATATATATATACAAAATAATTTATTTATTTATTTACTTATTTATTTACTGAGTTATTTATTTATTTACTTATTTATTTACTTATTTATTTATTTACTTATTTATTTACTTCTTTATATATTTATTTATTTACTTATTTTTTTACTTATTTATTTACTTATTTATTTACTCATTTATTTATTTATTTACTTATTTATTTATTTACTTATTTATTTATTTACTTATTTATTTACTTATTTATTTACTTATTTATTTATTTACTTGTTTATTTACTTATTTATTTATTTACATACTTACTTACTTAGTTACTTACTTAGTTATTTATTTATTTATTTATTTATTTATTCATTTATTTATTTATTTATTTGTTTGTTTGTTTATTTATTTAATTGTTTATTTATTTATTTATTTATTTATTTATTTATTTATTTATTTATTTATTTAAACTTTTTCAGCGTCTCTGATACAAAAAAGTGGTTTTGGGATTGCCGTTTGTTTGTCTATCTATCTGTGTACAGCTGTCCCTCCTAATCTATTGGACTGGTTTTGTTCATATTCATTAGCCTATCTACTAATAAGTTTAACCGGGAGTGATGTACATTAAATATAGGCTAATCATCATTTTAGTTAAACTTAATGAGTCTTAACTTAATGAGTCTTGGTTTGAAATAAATCACATAATATCAATTTACTCGAAATTGGCTCTAATGATTTTCCGCTTAATGTTGCGTATTATATAAGATGAAATGATAATAGTACATTATGCAACGAGCCTATAATGGTAGTAATTAAGACGCGAGTATGTTTATGAAACGAGCGCAAGCGAGTTTCATAATTGTCATACGAGCGTCTTAATTACCATTATAGTCGAGTTTCATACGACTTTTTATGCTGGACCATATTTCTAACTTGAAATTATTCATAAGTATTCATATTATTCTTATCTAACTGACTAAGGAGCGGAACTGACCTTGTGCAATACCTCGTATGTGAAATGTGCGTAGACGCGAAAGTATTGATTTTTTCCTAGAAACAGATGTCGACATTGACCTAGACATTGAAAAACGAGTTGACAAATTGAATTTATTTGAATATTATTTACAATTAACGCTAATTATTATAGTAACAGAACTGACTTTATTTCAAATGTGGGTGATTTATTGATTTACTGTTGTCTTTCGATTGCATATCCGAGAATAAACGATACTTGCGCTTCCATATTGCTACAATGGTATTTTCTGATTGGTGGAACACCTGAAGTTTAATGAGGTCCATTAAAGGGCTGCTACCAGGTGTATAATTACTACATTTCGGCATGGTCGAGCATAAATAAATTTAAGTAACTGGTACGTCTCTAAAAATATCCATATGAGGGGTATTAATTACTGCTTATCAGTTTAAAAAGTACTTATGCCGCTCTTATTATAAATGTAATAGTTCATATCGCTGTTTACTCTGTATGTCCTACACAAGCCCTCTAACATAACGACCACTATTTCGTTATTTATTACACTACTATATTACATTTCTTCGACATACAGACATCTTATTCTTTACATGTGACATTTCAAGGATGCCAAGTTATGAAATAAGAATTACTCTGCAAAAACCTATGAAGAAAAGAACAAACCCGAAGGGCAGTTTCGCTTCGTGAATATGCGACTTAAGGTATATGTACACCTTTACATACAAACAATTTTGTTTTGCATAATTTTGCTCTGTAAAATATTTATACAATTGAGAATGGTACCAGAAAGAGAATGAAGTGAACAGATCCCTTGAAATTATGTCCAAATTGTTTATAACAATTATTTTGTTTATAATTTTGACATACAACTTGAAACATGATAGCTCATGCAGTTTTTAAGATAGAGCCACAGTTTCTTCACTGTTTTATAGCTAAAACTATTCTTTAGTCATACGATGAAAGGGTAATGGAACGGAGAAAAATTCTCTCCGGCGCCGGGATTTGAACCCGTTTGATGACGCAGAATATCTGCATGGAAATATCATATGTACTTCGGTACATTATAATAATATATACTATTCTTTAGTGCCTGACATAGAGCTATTTTTTATTTTCATTTACATTATTTAATTATTACCATATATGTAACTTATACTAATATTTTATGTTGCATAAATCATGTAAAAAATCCATAGATAATTATTAATTATATTGATGTTATTTTACTCATTGTCAGGCACTGGGGGACATTTCAAGCTTCAAAATGACACCAATATCTTCTTGGTATCACCATATTTGGCTGAGATATCATGTTTAAAAGAATTAAATATTCTAAAATTACTATTTACAGGAAATGAGCCACAAACTTTCAGAGCCTAGAAGACTCCATCATCATATGTCACCCCTTAAGCAGCTTCATGTCGGTCCAGTTTCAGCTTCTTTCTGCCTCTCAAATTCCCCCGCCTTGTTTTAACTTCAGGTGTTGAATGTTTTTTTGGCATTTTTGTCCTTATTTTCCATTGATGCCACAAATCCTGCGATGGTGTTTGTCCCACGGTTTATGCCCATCCTCCTCAGAATTTTAATTTCTACTTTTGGACTCTTATTTTTATGTTTTATGACTAATAGTAAAAGATTATAAATTACTTCATTATGTAAAAACGTGTTTTCAATCTAATGATCATGCCCAGATATCTATGCATCTAGTCGACCTGGTTGGCGAGTTGGTATAGCGCTGGCCTTCTATGCCCAAGGTTGCGGGTTCGATCCCGAGCCAGGTCGATGGCATTTAAGTGTGCTTAAATGCGACAGGCTCATGTCAGTACATTTACTGGCATGTAAAAGAACTCCTGCGGGACAAAATTCCGGCACATCCGGCGACGCTTATATAACCTCTGCAGTTGCGAGCGTCGTTAAATAAAACATAACATTAACATCTATGCATCTATTTTCGGACCAGAAAGAAGTTTATTTTGCAAGCAATGCTGGACGAGGGGATTGACAGCTACGAGGATCACTCCAAAAGTAATCCACAATATTTATTTAAAAATTAATTTTTATTCTACAGCTTTGCTATTTTCATAGAATGTAGATACATCCTTCAGGAACAATACAATTTGAATACAAGGGGGAAGGATGTATCTATGACCTCCATAAATTCCAAAGGTTTAGAATAAAAAAAACATTTTAAAAAATGTTGTGCATTACTTTTGGAGTGATCTTCGTAGAAGTAACCGTGGCTGATGACTCAGAATTTTGGAAGCTGGGACTTATCTGGAAAACCATAAGGCATAAATTGAAAATTCTTATATCAAATTAAAGGGGAAAATAATTCTCTATTAAAATAGTTATATTTTGAAAATTCTAATTTTTCATCATTTTTTGCGTTTTGTGGGTGTACATATACCTTAAGAATGGCATATGTCACCTTTACGGAATCAACACTTTCATGTGGGATAAAATTAATAATAAAATAATGGCAAATAATAAATGATGGCACAAAGTGTAGAAGTTCTTTTCAGTCGTGATGTATGAAAATTGACATAAATTGAATTGGCAAAGGGGTTATGTGTCACCATGAACTATGACAAAGCTAAGAATAAGTAGGGTTAACTTAATTGACTTTGAAAAATAGAGAGATGAGGGTGATTTTTGAATTCAAGAAAATTTATTTTCTATTCTTTGGGAATTCTAGATCCTTTGAAATGATGAGACATTGTTATCTTTTTCGTATTTAGAGCGTCAACATCTTGAATAGCGTTATGTTGTAAGACACGAAGCTGTGCTTTATTTCATACTGACTGAATTTGATTTCATTCCTCAGGACCAACATCAGAAGGAGAGAACATTCTCATTTGCAACGCGAAGATGAACTTTCATTCATCAGAGGTTTTGTGTTATTTTAAATATCATATTTTGGAGGACTGCAGATAATCATATGGGTGAACGGATGTAATACAGTAATGATATTCTGTAAGTCATAGATTTCTCTTACTGTTTGTAAACTAACTGAAATATTGCATGTAACCGAAGCTAGTCTGCTTTAGTAAATTCCTCTTGTACGTTTGATTTAGCAGTTTATCAACAACAACAATAATAATAATAATAATAATAATAATAATAATAATAATAGTAATAATAATAATGATAATAATAATGATAATAATAATAATAATAATAATAATAATATTTTCCTATATCACTAATGTAACCACTGTATTAATCACTGAATAGTTTGAGCAACCCTGTGTATAGTGCAGTGATGTCAAAGCAAGCGCATTTTTCTGACCTTGACGTCGTGCGCGGGCAGCAAGCGCTAAGTATGGAAAGAGGAAGGGTTGTGTATATGAATAAGCAACCTGTTGGATTAAGAAAACAGTGGTGCACAAACTTCAAACGGAACGTTAAATTTTATGTCGTTATTTTTATATGGCTTCTTTCTGTTTAATATTATCTATATTGTCTGTAAAACAAAAGTACTAACACTGATTTCTTAATATTGCACTTGTGTCGTAAATCTTAATAACATAATAGAGAGTTAAGAAGGAATATTCACTTAAATTCAATAGTAGTATAATATTATACTGTATTAAATGGATGAAACACATCATTGATAAAGAAAGTGATATTCCAAAGAAAGAGATTGAGTATGACATGATAAGTTGGAATTGATGTCGATGGTATCTTTAGCCTTACAAAAGTAATCAATAAACTAATCAAAACAACATTACAGTACAAAGCAAAGTTACCTAGGTACTGTATCTGTTTTAAGTGTAACTAATGTTACATAACAAAATTCTTATCGCATTATGCTTTTAAGGTGATATTTGTGAGCAACTTCCTATCATCAGAATATTAAATTATTTTCTCGAAATCTGCTGAAGCTATAGAGCTGACATTTTTACAACACATGGGCACGTATCTTTTGCTTATGATGTAACAGTAGTTGCTTTGTTAATTCATTTCCTTACAAACAATTTCCATGCGAATATTTTCAAAATTTTCAATACACTATCTTCAGTAATACGTATATACGGTATATTAGTTTACGAAAACATTCTGTAAGGCTACTAAATAAATAGGCCTATACCTGAAAATTTCACTTTTCTATACGAAAAGTTGAGAAAATATTTCTTTTGAATAAAAAAATCAAACTTGTGAAAAATGAGCATTAAAATTAAAACTTACATTCTTATAATGCACTTATACTTCTCAGGCAAATCTAAAAATTAACATGGATACAGTTTTAATAAGTTATCTTCCCTTTATCTATTGAATCAGTGCTGGCCATCCCTGAATATAGCTCGACCAAGCGGCATATACTACCTCTTTCGTCTGTCTCTTTCCTTTCCGCTGGGTAGCGCTCAGGCTCTACTGGGCTCTAAAGCGCGCGCTTGCTCCTGTAGCCATCAATTGACATGCCTGGTATAGTGCATGCATTGTAAACGTGTATGTGTGAATGTTTTTTCCTTATGTATACAGGGTGTCTGTAAAATGACGTCACTTCAGATAGGCACATGCTGACATTGCATCACGACGACGCCGAGATTCCACCCAAGAAAACACAACGTACAAATATTCATACCGTAGGCAGGATTCGAATCCACGAGCATGGCTACCGCACGACATTAAGGCTGCGCTCTTCAGCTGTTGCATGTACTCGTACCGCGGCCTTATCCTTTCTCACGTGACGTAATATGTTAGGTATAGCCTCTTTTTCGCATGAATTGGACACAATCTTTATCCATTTACTTCTTGTTTCTAAATTTTATGGAATAGTACCTTAATTTGACTAAGCATTAGTAAATAATAATGATAATAATAATAATAAAAATAATAATAATAATAATAATAATAATAATAATAATAATAATACAGTTTGGTATATTGAAGCTCGTTTTTACTTTGTCTTTCAAAACTCAACTCCTGAATATGTTCATTTCCATTATTTATTCAAAATTGCGTAGAATGTTCTATAATTCTGCATTCATTCATTATAATATTGTCCAAAATTGCGAATTTTTGCGTAAGTGACCCAATTCTTATTTCCTCTTCGCTCCTCATGCCAAGTGCTGCTTATTCGCTCCACTTTTTTTTTTACTTCAGTGGCAAATAATTTGACTGGATAATCAGTAGATATTTCCGCATTTTATCACAGGAGTGTTGTTCTATTTATTCAGTAAAGATAGTTCAGTTAAAATGGTTTTAATTAGTGCTGTCGATTGATCAAAATATTTAATCGATTAACGATTTGAATTTAATCGATTAATTGATCTTTGATCGATTTGAAAAAAGTTTTAATATACTGTGGTACACAATTATTGTTAAATTTAATTTGTATTTGGTGATAAGCATAAGTATAAAATGTAGTATATATGTACACGTATATACTGTATCGTTTTATTACAAAACAATACTATTTTAGTTATTTATTAACATATATACGTATGTATGTATGTATCTATCCAATGCCTACCCACTTCACTTTACGTGATTCGTGTTCCGCATATTGCGGATAGACGGCTGGACTGTGACCCATTTTTAGTTGCAGTCACGTTGTGCATGTTGTGTGTCTATGGAGAGTTACTGTATGTCGTGTACTAGGCTGAGTGTATGTTTGTTCAAAACACACTGTAGCTGGTAGCCTACCATCTCCCTAGTTTCATACCTTGAGATAGAATTTCCTTCAATTCTTCTTGCAGAATTATATAACCATTCATAAAAACACAGAGCACCATTTTGTCATTCACTTGTACACTCACGCTTACTTTTGGAATATTCAAGAATTCAATAATATTGTGTCATCTTTCAGTTCAATTTTTCATGTGTTCCCTGATAACAATTGAGCAAAAGTTTTTAATTAAATCTCCATTTTTCAACTGTTGATCTCTTATTTCCTTTTTCCTCACTTATTTTACTTCTTCTAACCTCTGGATCTGTTCTTCCTGATGTTATGGTTTTGTCAGGTAAGAAGGCAAAGACGGAAATTTCCTTGGCACTGCCCCTCGTAAAAGAATTGGCCTGCTGCGAGGAATTTCTTTAGTAATGCCTTCTCCATCTTTGTATATTTCAGTTCGGGATATTAAAGTTTCATCGAAATGCTTTTCACATACAACACAGTCTTTAGAGGGAACCCATTCAGCACTTGGTATAGCAATATCTCAGCCATAATTGTTTTGTTTCTTCGTCTGAAGGAAAGCTAATACATTGACATAACCAGTGGTTTTATTTGAATCGTAGTTGCTTTTGCAATCAGGTACGCAACATTTTTTTTTACTTTCTGTAGACAACAAAACATATACAGTAGTTATGGTATGTCTTATTACTCCAAGACAATGAGGTTCTTGAGGAATGCGATAAATACGTAATATATCATTTAAACTACACTTACCTTTCTTTAAAATGTCAATATGTTTGAAATGACATAAAGAATTATGTATGTGAAATTATTTCTCCATAAATACTTCAGATAAACATAAATATTACTGATAACTTCTGTAAGCAGTCTGCAGTCGGCCACAAACAGCCCTCAAGCAGCGTTGCCACAATTACAGCGCGCTGGCCTCTTATCAAGTAGGCCATGTTGTAAATAAGGATTATTCTATTTCTCCTATTACTACTTATTAAAAAATATAACTCTCCGTGATCTCCAGTGTGACAAACTGACTTATTCCTAAAGAACTGTAAACTCATCGCTAGATTTCATTGAATTGCCACACGCAGCAAGCAATCAGGTTGCCGATGTACGGTAGTATAGAGGAGGTGAGCGGCCGCCCGGTCTCGTAGTATAAGCAGTTTATATTAAGAGTTGTGACCCGTCCAAATAGATAGAGCAGTTACAGCTAATGTATACCTATGTAAGCACTTGTTTTTGCATTACTGTGGTTGGAATAGTCAAAGCTTAACATTTGTTCAGTGCAGACAAGAATTCAATCAATCATGCTACAATGAGAGTGTTGCTGTTCCAAACAATTGCTCCTGGAATACCCTTACCCCCGCAGCCAGTTTTTACCCGTTGGGAAACGTGGTTGGATGATGTTAATTATTATACAGAACATTACGGCAAAATAATGGAGGTAATTGATGCATTGGACAGTTCCGCTGTTGCAGCTGTAAAATCATTGCCTTCTGAACAGCTATTGGAAGATATTCTGTTCATTGATTCTAATTTTAAAATCGTGTCCAAAAGCATCACCCTGTTACAATCGTCTAAACTACAACTCTCAGAAGCCCTTAATATAGTATATAAAGTATCACAAACCGTTATCCAAAATAACAATTCACTAATTTCATAAAAAGTGATATCTAAGTTGAGAAACGTTATTGCTAAAAATTCTGCCTATTCACAACTTCGTATTATAAAATAAATGATGTACTATCAGGTCACGACAAGACGTCTGAAGTTGGTGTACTAAAAAGTAGTGACTTCCCGTTCTTCAAATATGCACCTACTACATCATCTGATGTCGAATGTACATTTTCCCAATATAAAAACTGTTTGAGTGACCATCGGAGGAGGTTCACTTTGCAGTCGCTCAAAATGTACGTAACTCTTCACTGCAATCCACATATTCAAGGATGATATGAGTATATTACATTAAATTTTAAGTGTTAATATATCTCACTACAAAATAATTTTGTATTTACATGTTTAGACATTTCTTACTTCGAAGATCATTCATTATATTTCTTGAATGCAGGATACAGGTTTTATTGTAACCGCAGTATACTGCTCAGTGTTTACATTAGAGGCATACTCCATCCGTTGCACGCCCCCTTCTCATACAGTCTATACCGCGCGCGCAGTAAAACTTACGATTCTCGTGCCAATTCCACGAAGTCTACTCATCGCCAATCTCCATGATCTAAAGGCAGTTCCTGGAATTCATGTGACAGTCACCTTTGATAATCTGTCCCCCAAATTCATGGTCTCCGATCTGATGTGTAGACAGTAGCTCACAAGGCTGTTTTCGGGCATAGTACTGCTTGACGTTCATCATCGTTCCTCAGACATCCCAGTAGTGTCTGTCGTGGTAATATTTCTATTTTCAGAGAGTGTCAAGTAGTAAATATAATACTGTATATTGCTGACGCCAGCGATTCTGGCACGTGTCCTTGAATACAATGCACAGTCTGCAAGCATCTGTTGATAGTGTAGCTGAGAATGATACCACCTCCTATACACGTCACGTGTCAGCAATCTGCCAATCACAGTTGTCAGTCTTGCTGTCCAAACTGAGACAAAAGTAAGATACTCGCATTTAACTTCCCTAGGCTAGCGTTCTTGTGGTGTGTCCTTGAGTACAGCGTCCAGTCAGTGAGTTTCTGTTGCCACTGCAGCTGAGATCGGTACCGCCTCCAAAATGCACGTCACGTCAACAATCTACCAATCACAGTCGTCAGCTTTATCGTCCATAGACTGCTACAAACGTAAGACACTCGCACTTAAGGTTCTCAATATTCCAAAAACGGTGGCGCGGCCTATAATACATCTGTTCACCGAATAACAATTTTTTTAAATAATTCTCATAAATAGCGATACGTAAAGCAATATTCTAAAGACGTTAGGAGTAAGAGTAACACAGTGTGGGATGTGTGAGTACTTAATATTATTTTATATTGCTTTCACTTGTAATGAGACAGGTCGGTTGTGTATGTATCTATAAAATGAAAGTTCCAGTCAGGGTTGCCAGATTCTACAGGACAGATAATGATACTGCGTACCCTAACGTGACTAAATATTTGAATTAATAATTAAATTTGCAATACAACTGATTTTATGTATTGGAACTGATTATATTAGGGCCTAAACTTTTAATTCTGTTACTCTCTGCTAGATTATGAAATTTTGTTTGAATTATTGATAAAGTGTAGAAAAGTAGGCTAATGTCATATTACAGCCTCATCTATACAGAAAAAATGCGCGATGATAATACAGTGTTTAAATTCTGTCACTAACAAATCAACTTCTAAAGAGACTACGGAATAAAAGTACTGTATAATTCCTATAGCTTTTATTGCAATAGAGCCCGATAGGAGACGACGTTCAACATAGGTTAAAAAATGAATAAAGAATTTTAAAATAATTGTAGGCCTATAGAAATGAGAAAAAAAATAGCCTTTTTTTTACATTCCGGGACAAATATAACTCAATCCAGGACACAGAACAACCATTAAAATCCAGAACAATCCTGGGAAATCCAGGACGTCTGGCAACCCTGGCTCCAGGTACTGCTGTCTCATGTTGCTGTTAACAAATTGTACGAGGTAAATACTAGTGATATGGAGGTGTGTTAACTCGCACTAATCACCTTATCTCTTTACTTTATAGTGAAGGATTTCGAAGAACCGCTACAGATTTGGTTCATTACGTAAACAACTACCTTCATTTTGAAACACATGCAATGGAACATCCTACCAAGGAAGGAGTGGAGTCGACAGAGGTTCTTGTTGAGAACTGTAAAAAATGGCCTCAGTATTTAGCAGCGAGTTTAGGTAAAGTATCACCAACTATTAAAACTAAATTTTCTATTGAACATAAGTATTGTAATATTTGTATGTATGTATGTATGTATGTATGTATGTATGTATGTATGTATGTATGTATGTATATATGTATTTATTTACACTGCAAGTGGGCAAGCACCCGGTGGCAATGGTATATACAATATTAACAATACACAATAAAATGATAAGCAATACACAATAAAATTTACAATACACAATACAATTTACAACACATATACAATTTTATACACAATACAATAAGAATACACAATACAATTTAACACAATAATAATAAAACATAAAATAAAATACCTAATTTTACAACACAACCTACATAATTATGTATAGGTCCTACATAAGTTTCAATAGTCTTTCACTTTACTCTCATCTCATTCCCTGTAGTGGCACTATGACGCATTTCACTGACACTTTAGCACACATTTCACTGACACTCTGTAACACATTTCACTGACACTATAGAACACATTTCATTGACGCTATAAATTATCACTGATCGGAACTGTTCACTGCACTGTAAAACCATAACTTCACTGACTCACCTCGCTTCACTGATACAACAGTTCAAATAAGTCAAATAATTACATCCTTATGCATACTTATAAACAGAACTACATTTAAACTAAACATTTCTAGTCTAAGGCCCTCTTACACGCTATTTTTAAATAATTTACAATTCAAACCAAGGAAGTAAACTCGTCAGGCTAGATAAATACATGTCACCTTAAAAAATTAAATGTTGAATGTCACCTTAAATATGTTGAATATATATATATATATATATATATATATATATATATATACTTACTTGCTAACTTACTTACTTACTTACTTACTTACTTACTTACTTACTTACTTACTTACTTACTTACTTACTTACTTACTTATTGGCTTTTAAGGAACTCGGAGGTTCATTCACGCCCTCACATAAGCCCGCCATTGGTCCCTATCCTGAGCAAGATTAATCCATTCTCTATCATCATATCCCACCTCCCTCAAATCCATTTTAATATTATCTTCCCATCTACATCTCGGCCTCCCTAAAGGTCTTTTTCCCTCCGGCCTCCTAACTAACACTCTATATGCATTTCTGGATTCGCCCATACGTGCTACATGCCCTGCCCATCTCAAACGTCTGGATTTAATGTTCCTAATTATGTCACGTGAAGAATACAATGCGTGCAGTTCTGCGTTGTGTAACTTCCTCCATTTCCCTGTAACTTCATCCCTCTTAGCCTCAATATTTTCCTAAGCACTTTATTCTCACACACCCTTAACCTATGTTCCTCTCTCAAAGTAAGAGTCCAAGTTTCACAACCATAAAGAACAACCGGTAATATAACTGTTTCATAAATTCTTACTTTCAGATTTTTTGACAGCAGACTGGATGATAAAAGCTTCTCAACCGAATAATAACACGCATTTCCCATATTTATTCTGCGTTTAATTTCCTCTCGAGTAGGCAATCATTTGTATTTGTTACTGTTGCTCCCAGATATTTGAACTTCTCCACCTCTTCAAAAGATAAATTTCCAATTTTTATATTTCCATTTCGTACAATATCCTCGTCATGAGACATAATCATATACTTTGTCTTTTCGGGATTTACTTCCAAACCTATTTCTTTACTTGCTTCCAGTAGAATTCTCGTGTTTTCCCTAATCGTTTGTGGATTTTCTCGTAACATATTCACGTCATCCGCATAGACACGCAGCTGATGTAACCCGTTCAATTCCAAACCCTCTCTGTTATCCTGGACTTTCCTAATGGCATATTCTAGAGCAAAGTTAAAAAGTAAAGGTGATAGTGCATCTCCTTGCTTTAGCCCACAGTGAATTGGAAACCCATCTGACAGAAACTGACCTATACGAACTCTGCTGTACGTTTCACTGAGACACATTTTAATTAATCGAACTAGTTTCTTGGGAATACCAAATTCAATAAGAATATCATATAAAACTTCTCTCTTAACCGAGTCATATGCCTTTTTGAAATCTATGAATAACTGATGCATTGTACCCTTATACTCCCATTTTTTCTCCATTAGCCTATCTGCCGAATACAAAATATCTGGTCAATAGTTGATCTATTACGCCTATAACCACACTGATGATCTCCAATAATTTCATCTACATACGGAGTTAATCTTCTCAAAAGGAAATTGGACAAAATTTTGTACTACGTCAACAAAAGTGATATTCCTCGAAAGTTACTATATATATATATATATATATATATATATATATATAATATTGGAGTAACTATTAGCGCGTCTGGCCGCGAAACCAGGTGGCCAGGGTTCGATTCTCGGTCGGGACAAGTTACCTGGTGTTGGACCCCGGACTCATTTCACCAGCATTATCACCTTCATCTCATTCAGACGCTAAATAACCTAAGATGTTGATAAAGCGTCGTAAAATAACCTACTAATATATATATATATATATATATATATATATATACATATATATATATATTTAATTTAGTATTTTCTTAGTGACATTAAATGATATTATAGGCCCATTCTGTTGTCATAATAACATGGTATTTTTAAATGCTCTGTTTTACTACAATTTAACTTTATTTAGTGGTTCTTCACAATATAATCATCATATTAACAGAGATATTTATCTACTTTGTCGCTGGACAAGAAAGCTGTCTGCTGTTGCAGTGTCGAAACTTCCGCCCCTTCTAGTCAAACTGATAGAAAGTTTAATAAGTTGTGGTATTTCGTGGAATTTATTTTGTCAATTATGATACATCGTAGTTGGATTATATACAAATATATAAACAGCATAGGCCTATTTATATTTACGATTCGCTGATGCGTGAAGTGCGTCGATGAAATGCTCTGGTGGATGCTGTGCAGAAAATCTAGAACCACGCAGATGATCATAGAATATATAAACACATTAGACTAGACGGCATTTCGGAAGGCGATCAGCTGCTGTATGCGCCGTAGCATTTCTGGTATGTGACGTCACAAGCTTGTACAGTAGAACCAATCGGAATCAGTCTATGACAAGTACTTCCCGAGTTCGAGGACGCGTTCTCAGACTGACTGAGAGACGAGAGAACAGATCGCTGACATAGTAGCGGGCGAGGGAAAAAGGCGGATACTTTTAAAGCACTTTGACGAACCAAATCTTTGACAATTCCAAGAATTCGTGACAATGACAGTGAGAGGAAGCTTGTCGGAAACCTCCCCTCTGTACGAAAAACATGACAGTGGTAAGGTATTCGTGCCCTTTTCTAATATCCAAACTAATAATGCATTGCGGGAAGGTAGTCTATTTTCTATAAAAATTATTTCTATTTTTTTATATGAAGGATTTTTTTTATTCTGCAACATCTCAATGCTTCCTCATTATACTTCGTAAGAAGTGGTGAACAATAAGCTCCATAATATTGGAGAATCGAAGGACAGTATCCGCAGAAAAAAATCTGGAAGAAGAGGTTTGTCTGGTAAACCAAAATGTTTTTAAGAAGTTCAAGTGATGTTTTCGTGTGGAAGTTAAGCATGTACTGTAATTTGGGTACACTTAATAATTCAGATAAGTTTCATTTTCTTGGTTTCTTACGCGATCGAAAGACCGAATCAATCAAGCGATAGTTAACGCGATAACTATCAGAGCGCAAACGCTGGTCTGCGGTTAAGTAAGGCCGTATTTCAATACTACACACTAGGTGACTTGTAAACTACACACCAGGGAGCTTTGGAAATGTGTGCTTGAAACATGGCCTTCTTCATAGACTATTTTTCTAAAAACCATTACATCACGGTGCCGCACTGAATTAAGAAGGCAGTGTCCTAATGCAGTTTCATCACCGTCTACTATATACTGGGAGTGCAGGTCAAAGTGTGCCATGGCTCGCTGTATGCCGTCATGTGGCTAGCCGATGAGCCTAGAGAATTCAATCTTCCTACACTTCCGCAGAGGTGTATAACCTAAGAGGCAAAGAAGTTGCCTAGCAAGTACGGCGTTCATTCTGAAGAGTAAGTACGTACCGATACGTACGGTAACGCCGGTAGTGGCAGGAATGTGAACTGTTTGGAAATACGTACTGTCGGGATATGGGGAGAGGGTTAAGACGATTACTTACGTATTTGTTGACATTAACTTGGACGGTCAACATGGACACGGAGCATTTGATTTGTGTTGTGGAATGTTACCGTACGCAGTCGATGGTAACAAATACCCTGCGTACGACTTGCCGGCGCAAAACACAGTTCGAAAGAGGTTATGGTAGCACACAGACCGTACAGACCGCCATCTGTTGCTACGACGTTCAAGTTATACCGTACACGTTCTCAAGTTCAGATTGAAGAACGCCTTAAATAATAGGCAACTTCTCTGACATATAAGCTGAAACTCCCTTCAAATCGGTGACCCAACAACAGTGACGTCATGATACACTTTGAAATGAACACCCAGTACAGTCACGAAGCTTGGGATGATTTTTTGCAAATCTCGCGATAGTTGCTAGCCGCTTGGAGCGCTGTGAGTACTAGGAACAATAGACTGTGCCACTGCCATCGTGATCTAATACAGGCCGTAAGGCAGACCATGTAACTCGCTTAACCCGATCAGGAAGGCGGCGTTTCAACCATATAAATTAGTTGGAATGCATAAAGAGTAACATATATTTCTCTAAAATGTAGTGTAATTCCATTAATAAAATTTAAAACAATGATTATGAGACACTTCAGACATAATTTACTTGCGAGTTAAGGTGTAATATTATTTATGGTGTGAAAATTACGTTGCTCGTATGTGTAATACCTGCCTTTATTTCGATTAAATATTGCGAAATTCTTGTACATTCATTTATGCACGATTCAATAATGTTCAATTGCACCGCACTGATATTTAGATATGTTGAAATTATAGGTTATGTTTATTGTACAGTTGCCCCTTTCTGTCTAAATTTAGTGATCTCCAATGCCTTGCCATTCATATGAAAATTATAGGTTATGTTTACTATATTTAACTTATATTCCTAAATTCGTAATCATACATTATAATTAAGCATAATGTCATGTATGATACCACGGACATTCTATTTGTCTGTATTTTAATACTAAAATTGAGTACTGAATTACTGTATTTATCTACGACCTAAGAGATGAAGTAACACAATTGTACGTGCACTAATTTCATAGGAGTGGTATGGTAAATGTTTTGTCTAAAATTAAAGAAGGTAGATGTGCTAAATTGAAATCACAATATAAATTCTTTTTTATTGAGCCTCAAAATGGCTTCAATTCTAAACTTGAAATGTTGACGCGAACAGATTATGTTGACATGTAAAATTCTCTTCACATTAAAATAACACAGTTTTGTAATTATTTCTGCAACATATTATGCAACAAGAAGTAAACGGAACCTATAACACATTACACTAAATAAAACTTAGCAATAATAAGCAATAAAGTTATAGTATAATATTTCACTGAGTTCCATGCAGTGAAATAGAAAACCCGAACAAACATCGAAAAAGCATTGACTGTGCCGTATTTCGCATTTTTGTGAAAAGGTATGTAAACTGTGAAATGTTCGTTATCGGTTGTAATAAATGTAAATGGCTAAAATACAATAATTTGAATAATAATAATATGGGACAAGGAGACGTTTGTAGTACTATAAATTGTAAGAAAAATAGGTTAGAGTTGTCCTTCTTCCGAAAGATCCAGGAAGGTGAATATGATATATATATATATTTATTTATTTATTTATTTATTTATTTATTTAATGAAAATAATATATAAACCGTACGTATTTCATATTTCAATAGTGGAAGGAACGTGTTAATTTTTTGAAAAGAACACGATATCGAAAGTACAATACATTTTATGGTCTGCTAGGGAAAGAGTCTGTGATGAGGCGATAGTAGCGATCCTGGTGGTGAGCAACTATCTATGGATGCATATTTCAACTGTCTATGTTTGTATATTTAGGCTGTGTCTCAAAGCTACATTTTCAGCTAAAGTGAACTAGATTGTTGACTAAATAGGCGGATGTGACGTCAGAAGTTATGATCCAAAGCTGCATAGTGTATAGCAATCAAGTCCGTAGTAGCTAGTAAACGAAAATACTTGCTTGATTGATGACTTGTTCACTAAACAAACATGGATACCTCATGAGCAATTGAGGTTATGAAATCTGAAAATGCTTTGGAAGTGAATAATGTAAATATAATGTAGAATAACACGTTAACTTTGAACATTGACATTGTTAGTACCTTCTGTACAAGGTTTTAAACATTATTGTAATATATTAAGCCCTTGTACAGAAGGTACTAACAAGGTTTTAAACATTATTGTAATATATTAAGCCCTTATGTTTTCCCATAACTCGTAATGAAACTGCATTAGGACACTGCCTTCTTAATTCAGTTCTGCACTGTGATGTCATGTTTTTAGAAAAATACAGTAGTCTATGAAGAAGGCCATGTTTCAAGCATACATTTCCAAAGCTCCCTAGTGTGCAGTTTACAAGTCACCTAGTCAGCGAATAGGGATTATAAAGAATGGAAACTTCGCGTCGGTACCTTTGATGTAGCCGGACTGATTTCAATGACCTTCAAGCGAGCTAGAGCGTGAGATTCTGCTTTCTCCCTAGAGTTGGCGCTGAATCACACCAGCTAGCAGTCGACAGAGCGGAAATATAACACATAATTAATACATCTAGGTACATTATGTACTCAAATAAAATAAATTGGATCCATAAAATAATAAATCCGTCATTAACTGTAATGTCTAGACTCTAGAGTTCCTTTATAATGAGAGTTGAGACGTTGACCCCAACAACAATATTAAAATATGTAATGATTTGATAGCACTGAAAGTAGAAAAACAAAACTCTTATGAGAAGTAAAACCATATACCTATATTATATTATATACAAATATTAAACGAATTTGATACTTAATTTTATAATGTATTATATTATTTTATAATATAATTTATTATATCTGAAATATAAAAAATTACTATTACAATTAGTTTGTCACTGAGAAGTAAGGAAAAGCTGTTAACTTGAATTTATTTGAAGCAAAGCGTTACTGGATTATGCAATAAGGTAGGTGATGTTTGGATCCTGTGTCTCAACTCTATACTCAGTTATTATCTTAGCGTATGCTCGATTACACTAACCTCTAACGCTTGAAAGTGGAACTAAACGCTGGCGCACAGAGAAACAAAACACAGGAAAATTCGCTCAGTGTCCATTCTTTATAATCCCTATTCGCTGACCTAGTTGCTATTGTACAGGCAGAATCAATAGGCGGGTTTTTAGTTTGGTACGGAAACAACTCACTCCACACTTTTTCTAGCGGTTTATGACCTGAACAAAGAAACCTTTCTGTCGCTCCGTTCGAATGTTAGTTATTGACAAGTGCTTGTCTGTGATACTACTGTACTACAGTTTGTTCGTAAATACAATATATCTCATAATAAACAGTATTTTTAAACAGCTACTAATCATCCGAGTATTGTAATCGCTATCATGTCTCAATCGGGCTCTGATATCAGAAGCCTTACTAAAGGTGTTTTTTTATCAACTTCACTGTTTCTTGAAAGAACTGTGAGAACATTAAAAATGTCCTATCATCAATGCAGACAGTCACTGTCAAAGGCCAGTGGCGCTTCTTTACGATCGGTCCAGAGAATTTGTGCAAAATGGAGACGAATAGCAGTAAAACAATCATCCTATGGAGCATAAATTTGAAGAATACACGGACAGATGTAGATAATATGGAATTTTACATTTAAATTAATTATATATATATATATATATATTTATCCATGACCATAACGAAAAACATGCCTTTACTAAATACTTTTGCGTTTGTAAAGTAGGCTTTTATTCAACATTACTTTATTTCACTAGTGAGATAAAGACTTTACCTCACAGTTTGAACTTTATCTTACAGTTCATTAGTATTTTCCTAGTACCCGGGTACACACGTATACTTTTCCATTCAACTATTACTCAAGAAGTTAATATATTAATAACTAGATGTCACTACCTCTACTTCTTTTGTAGGGCTCTGAGTTCTGCAGTCACAACTGGCCTACGTCTATGTTCATTGATTGTGTAGCCTAAGTAGTTAACTTCACTGACGCCGAAAGAACACTTCGATAAGTTAATAGAAAGTTACTAATCATGGCCTCCTACATCATGACCTACCTAGTAACGTATTGATTCTAAAATCCATGCCATGGTATGTGATTACATGAGGACTTATTTTCAACATATTTTCTTTTATAAAACATAATTTTTCGTTATGGTCATGGATAAAATTATGTATGGT
This sequence comes from Periplaneta americana, assembly GCF_040183065.1. Classification (NCBI taxonomy): domain Eukaryota; kingdom Metazoa; phylum Arthropoda; class Insecta; order Blattodea; family Blattidae; genus Periplaneta; species Periplaneta americana. The sequence goes on from NC_091127.1 coordinate 177,313,961, forward strand.
ACTTGTGAGCGTGATCTTTATTGCACTCGTGTAATTTAAGCACTCGGCTGACGCCTCGTGCTTAAATCTCTCCACTCGTGCAATAAAGATGCACTTACCTCACAAGTACCTTAAATAACTATTTTCTAAGATATTGTAACATTTTATTTTATGCTATATTAAGTTGCTTATTTAAGACATTAATAATGGAAAATTGTTTCATTATTTAGATTGTTGAAGACCATTATTAAGTTAATTTAAGTTTTTTAGAAATTGTTGACGGAATAAGGTAAATTTCTTAATTGATATGCTAATTATGTCTCTGTCAAGTGGAGTATTATATTGTAGTCTACATGTTTTTGACTGCTAAATTTTTAGGAACTCCAATGTTAGTTATAATTAGGTGAAATACATTACGTTTGGGAATACAATATTATTAGGATCATAAAATGAAATATCATTAAATAACTTGTCAATAATACATTAACTTGAGTAGATATAACTGTGACTGGCGACTATTTTATCGACTTTTTTCTTTGAGTATATGCTATTTCAACACTTCTTGTATTGAATTGTTGATGGACTTCAATAATACAGACGCATAAACAAGACTGAATGAATCTCACCGCATAGATTAAGCTAAGCCATTCGTAAGTGTGCTTTCATTACGAAACTCGTTCGTTATAATGATATACATATTCCACAAGCAGTAAACATATGTACAATAATATTTTTTACTTCAATGTTTAGTTTTATCGTGATTTATAAAGTTGGTAAGTATACTGCATAAATATTATTTAGTATTTACTATTTCAACACAACATTCTGAAAATACATAAATACAAAGTATTTGCCTAATGTTAAATATCTGATTTATATTAGGTTTACATTACACTTTATTACATTTGTGAAATGACTTAACTTGCAAAATATTATAATGACTATTACGCTCTTACTACGTCATACTACTTTTGACCAATAAAACGGTACGAAAGGACGTATTTCGACCAATCATGGCTGCTTATCGCACAATTTTATCGCGTCCCTAGCATTTGTTTAATTTTATCGCGTCCCTAGCATTTGTTTCTTTGTTTGCCAACATTTGGAACTGCTCTGGTCTGGACGTCAAATATATATATATATATATATATATATATATATATATATATAAAATTACAAACCACTCCAGTCGATGCACAGCAGTTTCAAATATGACTCGCATTGGCATTCAAGAACAAGAATTAATAAAAATCACTGATCATACCTATGCATCTTCTGAAATCCGATTTACAAATAAATGAAGAGCACCATTCGGAAATCCTGAATACGTTGAATACACCATATAGGCCTAAATCAACGAGTTCCACTTCTATTACGCACACGTCCAATATAACATCAATTGAACCACCAACCACATTCAAATTTGAAAATTTTACATTTAATAATTATTCCTTTTAAAATTATTCATTCTGAAATCCTGGATAAGTTGAATACACCATATAGGCCTAAATCAACGAGTTCCACTTCTATTACGCACACGTCCAATATAACATCAATTGAACCACCAACCACATTCAAATTTGAAAATTGTACATTCAATAATTATTCCTTTTAAAATTATTCATGTTTATTTTTCATGTCGTCGTCGTTAATTAAAACTTTTCTAACACTTGTGTATATTAGTTAGGTTATGTTATGGCTTCTGCTATATGATATTATGGATAGTCACGTATCAGAGATTGTTTAATATTAAGATTTATTGAAAATCATCTGTCAAGTGACGTTGATTACTGGGATTCGGATAATTGAAGTGGAATGCAACTGTCTTAATAAAAATGAAACTGAATCAACAAAGCTTTCTTGGCTAGTAACCGTCTACAGAGTTCAATGAAGATTCCATAGTTGGCACAACTGTCATCTAGCGTAATGGTGCAATAATATATTTGAAGACAGGTTTATTTTCGTAAGTCAATTAATATTTTATTGTATTGGAGCACTTTGTTATTTATAATCTTTATATACTTTCTTCTAATCGTGTAATAGTCAATTAAATCCCACTCGAGTTTTGATTTTCTCTAGATAAATCAAAACCTCTAGTGAGATTACTGTTGATAATATTGAGTAAAGAACGTAGGCCCTATTTGTAATTACTACAAATCACGTTATTATTTTATTTATTTGCTAAGTTTTCCTGCAGTGAAAAAGTATCAATGGAGTTATTTGGGACAGGACCATACACCAAGCAGGCTCTGAGGGGTGTAGGAGTCGGGGTAGAGAAGTAGGGGTTCGCCAGACCCGCCGATTTCTTCTGCCCCTAGTATAGTCACTAGTGTGTAGTATGGACTAGAGCTTTGAGACGCGGCCTTAGTAAGTATTAAGCTTCGTGACTATATACTAGACTGCGGTTTCATTATGAGTTATGTGGAAAAGATAAGGGCTTAATGTATTACAATAATGTTTAAAACATTGTAAAGAAGGTACTAATAATGTCAATGTTCAAAGTTAATTATTTCACTTCCAGAGCAACTTCAGGTTTCATAACCCCAGTTGCTATTGAACAAGTCATCCATCAAACAAGCATTTTCGTTTACTAGCTACTACGGACTTGATTGCTGTGCACTATGTAGCTTTGAATGATAACTTATGACGTCACATCCGGCTATTTAGTCAACACTCTAGTTTACTTCAGCTGAAAATGTAGCTTTGAGACACGGCCTAAGTAAATATTCGTTTTAGTATTCACTGTATAGTCCAGGTATGCTCAAAATTGTAAAAGCCCCGATTACATGGATTACATTGTAAAGAAGGTACTAATAATGTCAATGTTCAAAGTTAATTATTTCACTTCCAGAGCAACTTCAGGTTTCATAACCCCAGTTGCTATTGAACAAGTCATCCATCAAACAAGCATTTTCGTTTACTAGCTACTACGGACTTGATTGCTGTGCACTATGTAGCTTTGAATGATAACTTATGACGTCACATCCGGCTATTTAGTCAACACTCTAGTTTACTTCAGCTGAAAATGTAGCTTTGAGACACGGCCTAAGTAAATATTCGTTTTAGTATTCACTGTATAGTCCAGGTATGCTCAAAATTGTAAAAGCCCCGATTACATGGATGATGTTGCACTGCATAACACACACAGTGTACGAACTGGGCTCCGCAGCTACATTGCAGCACCGCCCGTGGCATCGCTCTCACTGTCTTACAAATACGGATAATAAACTGAATTTGAAAAAGGAAATATTCAGTTATTACATTATTTATTATATTTTATACAGTTATGAAACTATTATATCATAGATAATGTTATTTTCGTATTCCACATTCAACATGTGTAGGCCTATTCTTTTCTGCAAGTAATTAGAAATCTATTTCCAACGGATTTACTGCAATACACAAAAGATTCTCATCTTTTAATCGGGATCTATGTTTGGATTTTTGGATTTAGCAACCTTCATTCTCGAAAATAATTGTTTGCACACATATTTAGAGTGACAGCGAATAAGCTCATCTTGGGATATTGCGTTTTGTTCATTTTTGAATATTTCTATGCTTAGCAAGTCATATTCTCCGCATTTAGTTCTGAATTCTACGTGACTTTGTAAATCAATTACCTCGTCCTGGAACTACACTCTCACGGATTGTACTCAATTTACTATGAAAGTATTAACAAAAAGATTAATATCACTTTCCATACGTCTAAAATCATTAAATCTATGTTCTGTGAATTCACATTTGAGCTGTTCCAGTAGAGAGATGTAATTAACTATATTTTGTTCAGGCACCATAGATTTCTTTACAAGTTCACAAGGGTTTTTAGTGCCTTAGCTAATTCCCAACATACTACATAACTTGCTCCTAAACGTAGACTCTGAATTGCTCGACTCTCTTCAATGTTTGGCGTATCATGAAGTGCTTTCAATTCTTGAAACTGTAGTGCACGTTGCACCCCTGAAAAATTATTTTATCATAACATGTATTTCTATTGGAATAAAATGACCACAATAACAATAATTGTACTAGTAGTAGTAGTAGTAGTAGTAGTAGTAGTAGTAGTAGTAGTAATAATAATAATAATAATAATGTTGATATATGAATACATATTACAGAAAACAGCTTCCCTGTCACTTCGGCATGTTATGGGTGGCAGAGCGTATAATGTTTTATGTTGCTCAGTAGTATTCCTGACAGTACCTTACAACATAGTAAACACTTTACGCTTTCACAACAAAAATATTCTTCCTCCCACAGAATGATCGTTTGCTTACTAAAGGTTTGGACTGTGTCATTGTCCCGCACTGTTCGTACGTTTACTAAGTACTTGAACTGCCTTCTGCAGTCATCCGTCGAGCTTCGAACGAGGAACAGCACACTCTACATTCGAAGGTTGCGATTACAGAACGTAATCGGGAGTCAGAGAATGAGCATACCTGGTATAGTCGGTAATAACTGACGGACAGAGGAAAAAGTTCTTCCTTCTGTAGCAGCTGGAACGATGCTATCGATGCTCTTCTGTCCAACCGCCACTTCCAGCTTCGATAGCAAGACCACCGCTGAAGACAAATTAAATCCACTCACTCTCTCTGCAAGAAAAATAGTTTAATATACTCTTCCCAGGAAGGAATACGGCCAGGATTGGGAAGTTACGCGTAAAAATTAATTTCTATATGACGTAAAAATGCGTAATTCATGTCATAAATGTAATAAATTCAAACTTGTTGTAATATATTGAATAAACAAAGTGTTAAATTGTTAGTGGAGGCTACCAGCGTGCTTTACTTGCGATAATTCATTCGAGCTTCTTCAAATTAAATCTTCATTTCTTCTATTCTTTGAAACGATACTCACACTGTTGCCGCCTGTTGCGTAACTACTCGCCGTGCCGATACAGTTTAGTGGTCATTTAAGGCTTCGACAGTTCTCATCATCTGCATTTTTTCCTACGGTTTCTACCGGCATTTTTTTTTTGCCGAACTCCTATCATTGTACGAGTAGTAATGATAGTTCCTTGTACGTAATGTCGACTTCGTTTATTTTTCTCTATCCGCTGACCGAAGAAGTCGTTCTGCTCACAGAGGACAATATTAAAAGAGAGAAAACATCTTCGGAATATGTATTATGTGACTTCCTTGTGTTAAATACTATCGTACCTGGTTTACATGTTTCGACCTTTTATGGGTCATCCTCAGAACTGGTCGTTGGTGGTCTTGGCGCCTCTTGTTTTATTTCCTGTGAGGGTATGTTCGTGTGGTGTAATGTAGAGCCAAAAAGTGTGTGTGTTCTGAAATTGAGTTGTGTGTTGAGAATTTCAGAACACACACACTCTTTCACTCTACACGAACACACCCTCACAGGAAACAAAACAAGAGGCGCCAAGACCACCAACGACCAGATCTGAGGATAAAGGTCGAAACATGTAAGTCAGGTACGATAGTATTTAACACAAGAAAGTCATATAATACATATTCCTAAGTGATACAGTGTTAAAAGTTGTGTAATCAAGATGTATAGAAAACATCTATTGTCCTTCTGAGAACTCTGCGGATACTTTTCCAGAGGCGGCACCTTTGACTTTTGCTACACACTTAGAACTACTTCTGATAGTTTTTAAGATTTATACTTATTCATGGAAAAATCTTTCGCTATCAACCTTTAATATGGGCAGTAAAAACATTGTAGGGATTTTTTACAGAAATCACGGTAAGGTTCTCGTTTTCTTTTAGAGCTAACAGTGATATTGCAACAGCGAACTGTTTACATATCACAATAGCAGGACTTTGAACATCACCATGTACACTCAAGCTCAGACATGGGCGAAAAATGTAAACAGATCACTTGCACTCCAAGCCTCTGTTTGAGACAGAACACATTCGAGGTTATGCTGATAAGTAGGGACCGGATTTTTATGTAATTACATATTATATTCCTTTCAACCTAACCGTATATAAACAACAAATCTTTGCGAATCTTGTAGTTACCACTAATATATTAAAATTTGATACTACATATTTTTACATATTTACCCCCACATTACATATTATGGCTTGGTATTATATAAATCTACATATTTAGGGGTTTTATTCATTTTTACTTCTCTAAAAGGAAAAAGAAAAACTTCTGCTGGGGAGTTTACAATTTGAAGTACACAGATTTAAAAAGCCTTTTTACCTAGCAAAGAAAGGATATATTTCGGAACGAAACATAACGTCCTTAGTTCCAGGAAGTAATAGAGGTACTCGCCCCACTGTAAATATGAGTGAAGAAAAGGTAATCTTTCTCATACAACTACCTTGTATTGTAAAAATAACTCAGAAAGTAGCGTTGCGGTGGAGTGGGACGAGGATGACATGTTTTCTCTTGAACTATAATTGTTCTGCACACGTCGTAACAAGCCGTTCCCATGCAATTTGCAACCTTATCCACCCTCGGAAAACCCGTGTCAAGTTCTTACTTTAAATTTAGTAGATCTTTACGGAAATGGGATTTTCCGAGCAATTGAAAATATGGTTCTCGGCTGAAATAATCCTACACTTGAATGAGACAGGAATGTCACTTTTCAAACAACAGTTTGTAAATGCCTATAGTTTGAGGTTTCAGTAGGTACTTTGTTTCTTACAGAGAGCAGCTAAAATGCATGTGTCCCACGTCTCCTCTTATTTTCTCCTAATCCAGTAAAGCGAAACAGTGCTTGCAGTTCTGTTGTGTCATTCATTTCACTCAGTTCTCTAGTTTTAGTACTTACAGTATAAAGTGCAAGTGAGTTTGTCTACTGCTTTTAACTAACTAAAATGGCCCCTGTATCTTCAACCCTAACGACAAAAGTAAAATCATGGATTGCGATGAACGAAGCTTTCACTACAGATGGAAAAATAGTAATGTGTCAAGTGTGCGGTAAAGAAATCGGATGCTCTATGAAATCACAACTGGAGAGTCTTACCTTTCCTATACCTGCCAGATATTGATATCAAATATTTTCATGATTTTACATATTTTGGTACATATTCAGTTTATTTTTCTTACATAAATATGTACATATTTCACATCTTGATATTACATAAAAATCCGGTCTCTACTGATAAGTAAACACGACAGATCCAGTGACGACTATAGGAAAGGAGGTAGTCTTTGCAGATTACATTTTCTGTACAATATAATTAAGCCAAAGACTAGCTCCTTTCCAACTATCCGTCACTGGGTCTGTCTATCAGCATAACCACGCGCGTGTTCTGTCTCGAACAGCAGACATCATTCTCACTGCTGTGTTGTGTAGCCACGCTGTACGCCGTGTGTGTGGGAACCGTGGACGGCTGGACATCGCCCGCTCTGCCCTACCTGCAGGAGCCCCGGGTTCTGCACCACCACAACTCTACAAACACCACACTTTACTACACAATCACCGACGATGAAGCGTCTTGGATCGGCTCCCTGGCGCCCCTCGGCGCTCTGCTGGGCGCCATTCCTGCCGGCTACCTAGCGAACGTGCTGGGGAGGAGACTCTTGCTGCTGCTGCTAGTTGTGCCCTTGATGCTGGGATGGATCATCATCTTCGTTGCTCAAGATTCGGTACGTAATTCAGCTATTAATGTTCAACAACGTCTTAAAACAACATAGTTAATGGCTTACTGAGGAACTAGAGAACAGAACGTAAGTACTCTGTAGAAACCTGCTCAGCAGCCTCCTTGTTTACCATGCAATTAAATTTAAGTGGTCCAGTTATATTAAACTCAACTATCCACTCATCTATCTATCTATCTATCTATCTATCTATCTATCTATCTATCTATCTATCTATCTATCTATCTATCTATCTGTCTGTCTGTCTGTCTGTCTGTCTTTCTGTCTGTCTGTCTGTCTGTCTGTCTGTCTGTCTGTCTGTCTGTCTATCTATCTATCTATCTATCTATCTGTCTGTCTGTCTGTCTACCTACATATCTATCTATCTATCTATCTATCTATCTATCTATCTATCTATCTATCTATCTATCTATCTATCTATCTATCTATCTATCTATCTATCTATCTATCTATCTATCTATCTATCCATGCATCCATCCATGCATGCATCCATCCATCCATCCATTCATCCATCCACCCACCCACCTATCCATCCATCTATCCATCTATCTATCTACCTATCTGTACCTTTCAGTTCTTCGGTAAAAAATCTTGGCATTCACATGGATAATAATCTCAACTGGGACATGCAAATCACAGAAACTTGCAGAAAAGTATATTCTATTATCCATGTGCTAAAAAGAATAAATGTTCATCTTCCCTCTTGCTTAAAAAAGTCCCTTGTGCAGACCCTTGTATTTCCCTATTTTGACTATGCTGACATTTTACTGACTGACCTTTCCAGCGACAACAAAACGAAACTTCAACGTGCTCATAATTTGTGTGTACGTTTTGTAAGCAATGTTCGTAAATATGATCACATTACCCCATCCCTGGAAGCAATAGGTTGGCTTAAAGTAGATAAGAAAAGAAATTTACATTCACTTCTCCTTCTCTTCGAAATCTTGAACTCTTCTATTCCTTCGTACCTGTCGTCTCGCTTCACTTACCTTTCTTTCCACCACAATCTGAACACACGCTCTCGCCATGAAACAATACTAACAATACCATCCCATCGCACCTCCTCATACTCATCCTCTTTCACAATAGCCCTGCCAAGACTCTGGAATTCGTTACCTTCTAGCATCAGGGACTGTCGAAATAAAACTGAATTCAAACGCAAACTTACTAGATACTTGGTCAGTAATTGAGACTCGTTCAGGCATGGTTTCTTGTAAATAGTTCTCTTAATCTATCACAAAATATTTCAATATCCGGTAATTTCATCACCATAGAATTTTGTTATTGTAGGTTTAATTTGTAATTTAGTAAATACAAATATATTCTTTGTTCTTAACTTCTGTGATAAAATGTCTAGCTTTCATTAATCAGGTATTCTTGTCGTACTTGAATTTTTATTTTAATTGTAATTGTAAATTTAATATTAATTGTAATCTTATTGTTCATGTTATAGTTGTAATCCCCTGGTAGAGGGTCAGAGAAGGCCTGACGGCCTTATCTCTACCAGGTTAAATAAATAAATACTAATACTAATACTGTCTGCCTGTCTATCTGTCTCTCTGTCTGTCTGTTTGTCTGTCTTCTTTTCTCTTTCTTTTTCTTTTATTTAATTATTTATTATTTATTTATGTATTTATTTATTTGCTCTGGTAGAGATAAGGTCATCAGGCCGTCTCTTCCCCTCTACCAGGGGTTTACAGTTACAGTTACAATAAAATCAAAGTACTAGGGGAAAGTCGGGTAGTATCGGACAGTGCGTTTCTTTCATCTACCACCATATGGTAGTACCTGATTGACATGGTTACGTTTCTTTATGCGACATCACAGAAACGTAACCATGTCAATCAGGTACTATCATCGTGTGGTAGATGAAAGAAACGCACTGTCCATATTACCCGATGTCCGATACTACCCGACTCTCCCCTAAAACATTACCTATTTATAACGACTGGACAATTTACTGTAGAACTTAAGAACAAAGAAAGTATTAGTTACTGAAGTACAAATTAAACGTAGAATAATATTATATAGGGAAGAAATTACTGGAGATTGAAGTATTTTATGCTACAGTAAGGCCGGTATTCATAGTCGAGATAAGTCATACTTATATATAAGTCGAACTTAAATCTCGTCTCAATTGCAGATTTCGGTCCAAATAAGTCGTACTTATTATAAGTCGTTCTTATTTTATAAGCTTTACTTTACAAAGTCTGACTTCATGAAGTTGAACTTATTGCAATTCATAGTGACTCAAGTGCGACTTATGTTATGAAATAAGTTAGACTTTATCAAGTTAAGGGAACCCCTGACTTATGTCAGTTTTAGCCTAAAAATGGATAACGAGTTTGAAGAAATGATTGAAGAAGTCAATGAATTGCAAGAAATTCGTGCTCCAAAGCGTTATTTGAGAAACGTCATGAACACCTTTGAATTTTATAATGACATTGAATTCAAGAGGAGGTTTCGTTTTCACAAAAAGACGGTTTTGGATTTAATTCTTCCGAAAATAGAGAGAACTCTTGCAAAACCTAACCAGCGAGGTTTGCCAGTTCCTCCAGTTTTACAACTTCTCATTTGCTTGAGATTTTATGCCACCGGAAGCTTTCAGGTAAGTTTCATTTTATTAAAATTAATATAGCCATAACTGCAACATGTGAGGTATTCAATATATGGGTGGAGTTAGATTCCATTAATGTGCATGAAATTTGATTATTAGTAAGGTTAAATTTCCTGATCCAGTCAATTTAAATTAAAATATTAAGCATTAATAAAATTAATACAAAACAAAGCCTTCTTGCTCTTATAATGAAACTAAAATAAATTGCCAAATGTAAGGAGTTGACACTACTTTTTATATTACTTATAGATCGTCATTGGTGATCTCTGTTCACTTTCACAATCGACAGTCGCAAGGGTAGTGAACAGGGTATCAAGGATTCTAGCATTACACATATGCCATCACATAAGAATGCCATTAACGCAGCAAGAGAAAGCAACGAATCGTTTACGTTTTGAAGAACTGGGAAGGGGTGGTAATCCCAACAACCCTGTTATACCTAGTGTGGACGGTGCTATTGACTGCACGCATGTCCGTCTTTGCCACACAAAATTTGGAGACCACGCGGAATCATTTCGAAACCGGAAAAACTATTTCTCCTTGAATGTACAGGTAAAAATAATATTATTAGACTATATAACTCAACACTTTCTTAAGACAGCACACTCATTTCCAGTACATTCTTAACTAAGAAATCGCAGTCTTCATTTATTTTATATCGCTATTGTATGTTGCTGTTTAGGCTGTTGCCGGACCTGAAGGTCAATTCTTGGACATTGTATCCAGCTGGGCTGGAAGTGAGCACGACAGTCGAATATTCCAGAACTCTCGGCTCTATGTCCGTTACGTTCAAGGAGAGTTTACCGGTTGTTTACTAGGGGACGCAGGGTACTCTTGCCAGAGAATTCTGCTTACTCCCTTGTTAAATCCTGTCACTCCAGCTGACCACAGGTATTTAATATATGGACATGGGCTATGTAATGGGAAGTACAGGAGAGACCTGCTATTCTCATTGACTATCTATGTTTATATCCAACTTTCTTGTTGAACACCTACTGTATGTTTATGTCTAACTTATATATTAATTGAAATTTATAGGTACAACAGAGCCCACAAAAGGACGAGATGTGTAGTGGAGAGAATGTTTGGAGTATGGAAGAAGAGATTTCCTTGTCTTTCGGTTGGTCTAAGAAACAAACTCGAGAATGCCCCAAATATAATTGTTGCCTGTGCAGTGCTTCACAATTTGAGTTTAGAGATAAACGACAACTTACCAGAAGATGACCCAGATATAATGATTCTCCCATACGAACCTGTGCCTGTTGCACCACCTGTACAGCAACCGGGAGGTTTGGCTTTCAGGAGGGAACTGATTAACAGAGTGTTCAGGAGGCATGATGATGAAATGTAAATACATTTCACAATTAGTTTTCATATTGAGGCAATTCCATTCGTAACGGAATCACCCATTGTATTTTACTGAAGTAAAATATTTATTCATTTATGTACTTTATGAAAACATTTGAAATTGAGACGTTCTGTAACTTATACAGTACAATAAATATTGTGAAGTTTGAAACAATAACTGATTAAATTGCCTGATTACTACAATCTCAGAAATTCCAATTTAAAGGAGTTTATAAATAACAAAATTGTTCAATAATTGCCTACGTAATTCCAGAGGCGTGGCGTACATGTGACCAGTGTTACCACCACTAAACAAAATAGGTTTATTGAAGTTTTTACTACTTCTAATAATTCATTAACATTATTTGAATATAATACAAAAGGACATTACTTTCGCTGGCCGTTGTTCAGTAGACTGTGTGCGACATTGCGACATCAATGCCGAACATTGTTAACGGCAAGGGACAGTGCAACAAGCAACTCGATGGAGGGCATTGACCCCCTGCAGACAGTGCTGCTAGCTCGGCAACAAACATTTCGAAGTGCGCAGAAACCAAGTGCTTCTGCCGGTCATATTGGAGTGGGGATAAAGTCATTTGACTTGAATCTGTGGTAGAGTGCAGATCGGCTCTTGGGAAGTACGGTTTACTCTAGATAATGTAATGTATCATTGTATTCATACTACGTTAGCGTATTTCAGGTCAATCTTAAAGTGTAAGGTGTCCTACCTCTCTGTCCCGCCTTTCGTTATCAGTTACGGGGCGTCACAATATGTCATGCACTAAACTGAAATGGAAATGCTATGGTATAGTCTCTTGTCGCCCTTTAAAAGCAAGCAGAGTAGAGTTAATGTAACGCATACTGGGGTCCTGTTACCACTCAGCTTGACGGTAAATGCGCAAGCACACCACAGACCAGGGAATCTAATTAATGCAGCACATATTATTCAGTGACTCTGTTAGCATTCTGTTTTACATTACATTGTCAGATTTCGGTGAGTTGGTGTCAATGTATTACCATTATAAAAAAAATATCAGCGTCGGGATCTTCTTCTTCCAGTAGGCCTAACTGTTAGTGTAATTGTGCAGTCAAGAATCTTTTAAAACACTTTCGGTTCACGCTCTTTCGTGAAAAAAAGTAATAATTGTAAATAAAGACAAGCCCACACCTGTTACGAATAATTTAAAATTAAAAGCATCTTGTGGATATGATCGACATTTCAATGTGGTACACATACTACCCTTGCCTATATGGATGTAGAAGATTGTGTGCATCGACAAACTGGAATTTCTAGTGTTTGTAATTCTGAGAGGTATACAAACTTCGCAGAAATGTTTATGAAAAAAACTTTTCAGATCTTTATGCAAAACTATGGACCTACCAGCAGGATACTCAAGGGCAGAATAGACTATTTGGACTATCCCTAATGTTAATAGAAAAACCTCTTCTCTTGAACACGAAAGAAGGGACGGTAATACCCATGCAATACCCACACCACGCCACTGGTTGTTACGAATTGTAATTGTGTACTTTGACATAAAACAATTAATAGGTTATAGAAGTAACGTTAAATAATAAACAAGGAATGTTAAATTAAAACGTGATTTTGCTGTTGTGAATAATAATAATAATAATAATAATAATAATAATAATACAGTAATAATAATAATAATACAGTAATAATAATAATAAAGATAAAGGATGTAGTTAATTGTGACCGGATGACTTCATATAAATATGATTGGACAGTTTTATTTATTAATAAACAATAACTATCTTCAATTTTAAAGATACATATTTACGTTATGATTTTTTTAAATGATAGCACGTATTATTATTATTATTATTATTATTATTATTATTATTATTATTATTACTACTACTACTACTATTATTACTAATGAAATCGCTTTCACATTATGCCTAGCTATGTCAACCTTTGAGCTTTAGCTAGCTCAATATCTATCAGCTGTTCTTTCTTCTTGGCCACACGCAACATAATTTCTGCAGTTTCCAGTTCTAATTTTGTCTTCTTTATTTCTAACTGCAATAATGCAGCGCTTTGATCCTTGAAAACTACATTTCTGTGCTTGGTGCTGCTGCTTCTATTGATGCTGTTGGAGTTGCCATCTCTGCAGTTTCAGTTTCAGCTTCAACCGAGTTGGCTGGACCAGCAGTGGAAGGAGATACGTCCTCGGAAGGCTTTGTTGCGAGTTGTACTTGCTCTGCGAACATAACTGTAATGTAAACAACATGTCAACTCACTCATTATGTTCTGTAGAATATTCTTCTTCATTCTATCACTTGTTGGATCTAGTTACCTGTTTTTTTCAGTTGGTTATTTAAAGACGCTGTATCAATTACTGGGTTATTTAACGTCGATGGGATTGGTGATGGCGAGATGGTATTTTGCAAGATGAGCCGAGGATTCTCCATAGATTTTTTACATTTGCCTCACAGTTGGGGAAAACCTTGGAAAAACCCAATCACGTAGTCAGTCCAAGAGGGATTCGAACCCACGTAGCAGCGCAACTCCGGATCAGAAGGCAAGCTGACTGAGCTATGCCAGTGGCCTAGTTATCTGTTACTGGTTCAATTCAAGTAAATATAATTGAATAATTTTTTTATTATAAATAATAACTAGTTTCCATTCTAAAGATACATATTTACGCTACGACATTTTTTTTAATTATAGCCCAACCGCTTTTTGCTGCTTAACACTATCTTCCATCTTTTCATCAAAGATGAATAGGCTAAGAAGCAAATTAAATGTTAAATAGATATTCACTGCTTACCTTCTAGTTCACTCTCCAGCATATCGGAGTTAATAGCTCCCGGAATGTGGACCATTATATGCGGTGATATTTGGGCCACAGTTGGATCAATGTCCTCCACAATTACTGGTGGGCCACCCCCTGTAGCCATTGCTGCCTGACGTTCTTTCGTCAAAACATTACGCTGATGGCATTTTATATTCGCCCATAGTTTCCTCAGTTGTTTTTCATTTCTCTAGAATCATTATAACGAAATTACAATAAAATTCCCAACTCCGCATAAAATAACTTCATAATTTATTTATTTATAATAATATACTTTATTCAAAGAAAATATTGTAGGAAGGTGTACTTACATGTTCGACAATATTTATGGACGAATTAAATTCCTCAGTAATCTTCACCCAACATTCGTATTTTTGTCTTGAAGATACTGAATCTGTCTTCTTATTCTCTAAGATCGTGGAATATTTAAGGATAATTTCTTTTAATACTTCTTTTTCTAGAGAAGTAAAATGTTTACTTTTTCTCTTCCCTTCCATTTCAACTTTATCCTACAGACGCTATGTATAATGTACAAATTTGGAGACAAAAGAAAAACGAAATTGGAGACAAAAGAAAAACGAAATTCGAGACAAAAGAAGAACGACCGTCTGATTTACATTGTTGTGACAATGGCCTTGCAATTTCTCATACCAATAAGTTCGACTTATTCATATACACATAAGTTACACTTATTGAATGAAACTTAACAAAGTACGACTTATTAGCCGACTATGAATACCGTAATCATATAAGTTAAGATTTTCCAATAAGTATAACTTAACAAAGTCAAACTTATTGAACAAATAAGTCACTGACTATGAATACCGGCCTAAGAGGACTATTTACAAAGAGAACAGAACAGGTACCGGCACTACATTTAAAGTGATTCAAGGTTCCCAGTGGCAGGAACGGTTTCTGTCTGTTCAAACTGGAGAACGTGTCAAATGCTTAGTATGTGGACACTCTGTTATAGTGAAATATATAACGTTGAGACACATGACATCGGACATGCTCAGACATATAATAATACTGTTGGAGGTGAGAAAATTTATAGCAATCCATCGTCAGTGAGGCAAGTTGTTAGGAAAGTAAATTATTGTTTCAAACATTTTCCTGCTAATTGCAAAACATAGAAAACAAAACATATAAGAAAATACATAAAGCAAAATCATAATAGCATTACGTTGTGTAGATATTGCTGCCTAATTTGAAAAGACAAATTGAAATGAAGTAATTAAATATTTTGTCAAAAACATAAAATAAAATGCATAAAGCAAAACATTTTGTTGTTTAGGTAATGTAATAGTAATATGCGTTACAAGAGCGGTATGTTGATGTTTTCATGTTCGAGGAAAAGATTGAAAAAGCGAAACGTAGTTGAGCTTTTTTAATTTCCGAGAACATGAAAACAAACATACCGCTCGTGTATCGTACATTATTTTGTGCGAAGATCGTTTATTACATACCTGAAAGAGGAATTTCTAATTAGTTGCAATGAAATCTCCATCTTGGTTTCTGTTCAATGACGGCAACTTTTAAAAACTAAAATATCTATCTTCAACATTGTTGCTATAAAATGTTTTCTGTGTTTACTATATTCCAGCAGGCCGTGATATACGTCTGTCTTTCCCCCCCCCCCCAGTCTATAAATGCGAACTTAAAACAAACGGTAAGGTTATGTAATGATTTATTTTTCATTTTAATATTTTAACAATATTATTTATATAACATATTGCAATAATAACATCGGCATCTGGAATCTTGTTGATTTTTTCACGGCTTCCTTAATGTTACTTGTATCAGGAATGCAATAAGTTTCGTGGAGTAGTAGACTTTACTTAATTTTTGCAAATATTTAAAAACAATAATTAACAGTGCAATTTAGGTGAAATTGCAGTGGTAAGTTTCCAATTTATAATTATTACTATATTAAACGTCTCTAAAAATAATATGTTAAAAGCTTAAAGCAGTAAAATGAATATGGCGCTTAAGCGGTAAGAAGAGGGAAATTGTTATGTGTGTTACGTTGGGAATACTGAATGTGGTATTTCACACTTACCGCGTATTGGTTTTGTGCAGAAAGCAAGCAAATACGCACGATCTCGCACAAATATGTTATAAACACAATCCCCTAATTTTAGAAGACATAATATTGAAATAAAGTGATAACAATTTTATCAGTCCCACTAGTAACCTTTTTGAGCACGGACCTCTTCGAAAATCTGGTAGAAGCTATAAACCCCTCCTAGGAAAATGTAAAAAAAGTTAGAAACAGTTTTAGATAAGCTTCTGCTTTTCAATTTGAAATAATATATATATATATATATTTTTTTTTAACAATTTATTGATCGATCAGCGCATTTAGCGCTATACAGATCATTTCTAAAAATTATAAATACAATACATGACACTGAATTGAGGACAGCGTAGATTGGGCTCCTCAATGAACAAAAATAATTGTTAATAAATAATTGTTTACATAGGTTGGGTGATAAAATTTTGATTATAATATGAGGTCCATTGGAAGTCGGCTCTTGATTCTGGTGGGAAATGTGGACTTCCTTCCGAGAGAGTAGTGGATGGCGCCTGGAACATTTTCTAGGTTGTCATAGAACTTCTTAGCTTGTGAATGAATAAACTGTTTGATTGTGTCAATACCAGTTTCTCTGTGTAGTTGGCTGTTACGGACAAACCAAGGAGAATTGAGTGAATTTCGTAGGACTATATTTTGAAATGACTGGATGTGTTTAATTTCACAATATATATATATATATATATATATATATATATATATATATATTGAATACACATGTTAATTTTTATGTGACTTTCACAGACCCCCTGAAGCCCATCCAAAGACCTTCAAGGGCTCCATAGATCCCAGGTTAAGAATACTTTCACTAGGAGATTAGCGATACGCACAGACCACGTCCGATTCCTGCCCACCGTGATTTAACATATCTGTTGCCGATCCGGAGTTGTGCTCGGGCGCTGGTTCGATCCCCGCTTAGGCTGGTTTTGGATTTTTTCCGAGGTTTTCCCCAACCGTAAGGAAAATGTCAGGTAATCTATGGCGAATTCTCATTTCGCCAAATACCATCTCGCTATCACCGCTCTCATCGACGCTAAACAACCTAGCAGTTGATACAGTGTTGTTAAATAAGCAAGTAAAAAAACATCAGTCTGTGTGCAGCAATGTATTTCTTTTTAATATTGAACGGATTATTTTCATAGTGCCTACGAATCATTCCATCCAGGAATGATGAACGTGTAATGTAAATATTTTTTTTTTCTAAAGAAAATAATAGTGAGGTTTTCTTTGAAAGAATAACTGAAAATGGCAATTTACTATAAAAAAAAGCCTCACCTAGTTGCCTCATAAGTGGTGCCTGTGAGATTCATTCCTGTCTCCGGACAGTTGACTAAACAAACAACAATAACTATTATTTATAGGCCGTACCAAACCATAAGTTACGAGGAAGCGTCAATAAGTAAATTACTGACTGAAGTAGCGATCTACATTTTTCATATAATCTTGTGTTAATATGTTCTTTTTTCTTAGATAAGAGTATTACTTCAATTTTTACCTAATTTGTTTCTCCTTTTGTTTTTGTCAATTTTACTGCAAATGACTTGTTTTTTTATTTTAATTTTGTTATAATTTGGTATTGTATTTAGTTCTAAACATTTCTGGTTAAACCAGATGTTTTAATCGTTTACCTTTAACCTAATTTTAGCTTTCACCTTAATATTGATTAATACCTGCTCTACCTATAACATCCTACAACTTCCTGGAGATATTCCAGACAATATGTTGTATTCCGACAAAAAATTTAAAGGCTTAGGTATTTTCTGCGCACGTTGGGAAGCCTACTTGCAACACGTCAACTCTTGCATGAAGTTGAATATGTGTAATAATATGTACCTAAGCAACACTAGATGTCTAATGGAGGAAGCTAAACATTGTTTGAACAACCTTCAAATCGATGAAACTGAACACCTAACTTCTACGAGGGGAGTAATAAACACCAGAAAAATTAGGACCGAATGACGCCAGCGAGAGTACAACGCATGGTGCAACTTACCTCAAAAGGGAAAAGACGTTATTCTGTACAGTGAATTCACTCCCTCTAACAAATGGATAACTAAGCCCGATGGAATGACTAGCGGTGAATGGAAGGAGGCTATCAAGATGACTGCCAACGTAAGCGCTGTAAGAGCCATACCCGGTAGGTCTCAGGACAACCACGGCGATGCCTCAGTGAGATAGAAACCCTTGGACATGTCCTGGGAGCCTGCCCTTATGGCGAAACATTGCGTATACATAGGCACCATGCAATTAGAACTAAATTGGCCGATGCCCTTAGAAAACTAAAATACACCGTCTATGAAGAAGTCCACGGAACCGCCGACAATGGCAGTAACAGACGAATTGACATAATCGGCATTAGCGAATCCCTGTCTCAGGGTATGATAATCGACCCCACCATCAGGTTTGAAACGTATAAAGGACATCCCGAAGACGTACATGAGGAGAAACGAGCAATCTACGTTCCAACCATCCCGTATTATAAAGATAAATACCAACTTCACGATATCAGTGTTACGGGATTGATGTTTGGTGCAAGAGGAACGATACCCAACTTCTCTTCTCAATTCTGTAAGACCCTAGGACTGCACAAATCTTTTCTGAATGAACTGGCCCTCCTAATAGTTAGAGAGTCAGTCAAACTTTTACGGAACCACCTATATGGACTCTAATTCAGTGTATGGAAAAAATTGACGCACCATTATCATTTTTCTTTTCCCTTCTTAGCTTTCATTGATTCTTTACTTGAATTTTTTTTTTCTTCTGTAAACTGCCATTGTTTGTTTGTGTATTTGTTTGCCTTTTTTCTTACTCTTTTAGCTCTCATCTTCTATTTGTTCTTGTATTGTTTTATATGCTTTGTCTAATGGCAGCCTCTAATTTGAGGAAGCTTTGATAAATAAAACATTAGAAATTGTACGTATCTGATGATATTGCAAAAGCGACGAAAACGTTTATACAGATCATAACTGGTAATGGGAATTATGGGAAAACTGCTGAACGGATTTTAATGAATGACTCGTCATTTTGAAACTTGGCATCCAAGGATTTTCAGAAAAATAGTAACTTTCAGTGAAGCATTAGTTTTCCTACATAATTTTCCTATTTTCGAAAATCCATCTGTCGTCAGTTTTGAGAAATCAGAATAAAACAAAACACACACTACAATAAAGAATATTACACGAAGGCCATGACCTGCAGGATTGCATTTTTCATTAATAATTATATTACATATTATTAATGCTACATATATGATATGAAATTGAAACGTTTTCGGGTGTTATAAGTGGATGTAGAGAATATCTTAGGTTAGATCTTCATTTCTATAATTTACTGAGTGGCGGCTATAAGTATAGTATATATAATATATGTTACTCAGAACTATAAAGCATACGTAAGATAATAATGTTATTAAATATAAAATATTTTTATAGATATCAATCATGTGGTGTGGGTCTTTTTCATGTACTTAATGACGGTGTGGTTTAGATATTTATATGCTGATTCTCTTCAGTATTGGCTCGAGAGAGCGCAAAAAATAACAGTTCATAAGGAAAGACCAAAAGATATTAGTTACTGGTAAAATAAGAGGCCTACAAGATTTTGTAGTCTCCCGATCATTTCAGCAAGATCTCTTAGCAGGATAAAATGATTTTACCCTCTACATTTTAAAGTAGTTCACGAAACATGC
This sequence comes from Periplaneta americana, assembly GCF_040183065.1. Lineage (NCBI taxonomy): Eukaryota > Metazoa > Arthropoda > Insecta > Blattodea > Blattidae > Periplaneta > Periplaneta americana. The sequence continues at coordinate 177,334,084 of NC_091127.1, forward strand.
AACAGCTATACCAAGATGCTATGTCTATTGTTCGAAAGCATGGCAAACCTGACATTTTTTTAAATTTCAACAACAATCCACAGTGACCTAAATTAGCTATTGCTTTACTCCCACATAATTAACTCACTGATCGTCCTGACATTGTTACTTGCGTTTTCGCGTTCAAACTGAAAAACTGAACATGTATAGGTTCAAGAAAATGTATTTGGGATAAAAAAAAAAAAAGCATTCAGAGGAACTATGTTTCATTATTATGGAAGCAAGTAACTTTCACAATATCTGGTATTCTTCATTGAAAATAAATCTGAAAAATGTTTATTTGAATGTCTAATGAACTTAGTTTGCAGCAGTTTCTGCACAAGCCACAAGTCTGTATTATATATATAATTTGAACTGGTAATGGAAATTACGGGAAAACGGCTGAACGGATTTTAATAAATGGCCCCTCATTTTGAAGCTTGGAACCCAAAGTTTTTCGGAAAGATAGTAGTTTTCAATGAAATGTCAATTTTCCTACATAATTTTCCTATTTTCCAAAATCCATCTGTCGTCAGTTTTGAGAACTAGCTAATTGCATTCAGGAGAAGCGAAGCGAGCATCAAGTCGGCCGCGTTGCATTTCAGAATAAAACAAAACACACACTACGGTAAACAATATTACACGAAGGCCATGATCTGCAAGAATGCTAATATATTTAGAGCTCAAATTAAATTGGTTATTAAAAACTTAACTTACTAAAAATAATTTACAGGTTCGATTCTGTGGTGTGTAATTTTCTGGGTACAGCTGTGTATTGGATATTAAAAACTACAAAACTTGAGGTGGTTTGATGACATTATTACTATTAGAAATGAAATACCGGTATTATTGTAGTTAATGCCGTGATGTGACTATTTTTCATTAATCATACATATTAATGCTATATTGATGATATGAAAGTGAAACGTTTTGGGGTTATATAAGTAGATGTAGAGAATATCTTAAATTAGGTCTTCATTTCTATATTTTACTGAGTGGCGGCGATATAGTATATATAGTATATGTTACTGAAAGCTATAAAACTTACGTAAGATAATAATATTATTAAAAGTCAAATATTTTTATAGTTATTAATCAAGTGGGGTTGGGTCTTTTTCATATATTTAATGGCGGTGTGGTGTAGATATTTATGTGCGTGGTTCTCTTCAGTATTGGCTCGAGAGAGAGTATCTTTCATCATTATGGAAGGAAATAACTTTCAGAATGTGTGATATTCTTCATTGAAAATAAATCTGAAAAATGTTTATTTGAACGTCTAATGAACTTAGTTTGCAGCATTTGCTGCACAAGCCCCTAGTATGTAATATAAAGGGATTTATTTCTTGAATATTGTATGATAAATCAGCGACTGAAATCAGAAATATTATCCAGAGACTTATCTGAAACACTTTCAAAATGAATTGTAAAATTTTGAAACTTGGTCTAGGAAAATATTAAAAGTTGTGACGTGTGCAATCTTGTTTGTGCACAGGTGCCTTGGCTGTACTGCGCTCGCTTCATCATGGGCATTGCTTGCGGAGCCGCCACTGTGGCCACGCCGCTCTACAACGAGGAAATAGCCGAGGTGCGAGTGAGGGGCACGCTGGGCGTCAACATGGACATGATGTTCAACGTCGGCATCCTGTACATCTACGTCGTGGGCGCCCTGGACTCCTACGTCTGGCTCTCCGTGTCCGCCTGCGTGGTCCCCGCCATCTTCGCCGTCACGTTCTTCTGGATGCCGGAATCTCCCGTCTTTCTGCTCTCCAAAGGTCAAACCGAGAAAGCCGAACAATCTCTTCGATGGCTCCGCGGTATCGGTAAAACGAAAAGCCCCGACATCGAACGCGAGTTAGGTCAGATGCAGAAATTCTTAAACGAATCTCTTTCGAAGAAGACGAAACCGGTCACAGAAAAGACAAAATGTCGAGTTTTCAAAGAATGCTTCGCGGACATTTCCATGAGCTCCCCGACAGCGAAGGCCGTCAGGATAATATTCGGTTTGATGACTTTCCAGCAGCTGACGGGGATCGACGCTGTGATCTACTACACCGTGGACATCTTCCGCGACGCGGGGAGCAGTCTGTCGCCGTTCGTCTGCACCGTGGTAGTGGGCATCCTGCAGCTGATATCCACCTACATACCCTCGCTGATAGTGGACAGAGCTGGTAGACGAATCCTGCTCATCCTCTCAGAACTAGGAATGGCTGTGAGCCTCCTCGTGCTGTCCCTTCACTTCGCGATGCAGAACAACCGCGCGGACGTCTCCTGGACGGGGTGGATTCCCTTAGCAGCTGTGAACATGTTCATAGTCGCCTTCTCCATCGGCTTCGGCCCGTTGCCCTGGCTAATAATGGCGGAACTGCTGTCCGCGGAGGCGAAAGTATGGGTCAGCTCCATGGCCGTGTGCCTCAACTGGAGTTTAACGTTCGCAGTCACCAAGCTGTTTCCAATTATCAACCGTGATCTCGGCCCCGCTATGACGTACGGCGGGTTCTGCTTCATCTGCATCCTGGGGACCGCATTTGTGATACTGTTCGTTCCGGAAACTCAGGGAAAGTCAAGGGAAGACATACAGCTCGAGCTGATAGCGAAATAAGTGTTTAATAGCGGACTACTTTATTTTGATAAATAATGTTATTGTTGATTACCTCTAGATGCTGTCGCCTAGAGGGTGTTATTATTTTTGTGCCTTCACTCCGTACTGAGTTGTAGCAATACTAAAATACCGAATAAGTATTCGTTAAGTGATATGTACGTGCTGTAGTCAATAATTTCGTGGACTACGATAACTGAAACACTGATTGCATAGTTGTAGCACTTATGCACTTCCACTTTCTGCCCCAGATGCGACGCACTTCTTCAATTTCTACAGGGACATCATTTTATTTTTACTTCAATTTTTATTGTACCTGAGTTTTTTAATGTATTTCACTCCCACCCAGTGACGTCGCCAGGATCAGGGCAAGGGGGATGCAGATGGGGTGCGAGATTTAAAAATGTGGTGCGAGTTGTAAAAATGTGGTACATAAAAAATCCAAAATGTTCTCTCGTGCACTTGCGCGCATACTATACATCTGTTAATTAATATTACTATGTATTATTATTATTATTATTATTATTATTATTATTGGTCAGCATATCCATAACGATATATTAAGGGATGTAGTTTTTTCACATCCAAGAAATTGTTTGTTTTTGTTCTTCAAAATAACTTATGCCTAGTATATTTTAATAAATTGCCCTTTGGGGTGCGGAAAGGGGTGCTCCGATTTTTTATGAGGTGCTTGCGCATCCTTTCGCACCCCCCCCCTATCGACGTCCCTGCTCCCACCCCCTCTACTAGTGAACTTCCAACTGTTCTCCTCACAGAACCAAGCGTATACAGTCAAAGTCGCCCTAAGATCGTAGTAAACACAAACAGTATTGAGTTAGTGAGTATAGTACGTTCCAGAAATATGTTCGCGTTTTTCAGTGACGAAAGAGCTTTCAGTACTGAATCATATTTTCGCACAGATACTGTCGTCCGTTTGCCTACGTCGCATCCCGATTTCCCTCACCCGCAACTATTTAAAATAACTTGAATAAAAGTAATTAATTATCACGTGATTTCCCTCCTTTGTACGATCCTGCGACATAACCACTTGTACGGACAGTAGATAGCATGTCTGAGTAATTTTATCTTTTCGGATCGGGCAGAAGTGAAGATTGAATTTACAGTACGTAAGGCACTCTTTTATGTAATAGATATAGAATTATTTCAACATGAGTTACTAGTACGAAGGACGAAACTGGTAATTGGAATTAGATGCAATAGTCTATAGTGCGATAATGTGCACAAAAGAACTGAAGCCTGTATCGAAATGAACGGCCACCATTTTCAAAAATGTGTTTCAATATCCATATTATGATTATTTTTAAATTTAACTTCATTCTCTATATTGTACGCTAATGTGCTGTAGATAGTACAATATACACTGCATAATGAATACGTTCGCATGGATGACTCAGTTCGTAAGTAAAAACACTTATTGTTAATACTGTACTGTATTTTGATTAAACAGAAACCTAATGAAAATTATCAAATTCAAAATTACGATATTTCCTAGTTTACGTAAATGGATGAACTACTTTTCTTCCCTCCTATACCTAGTAAAGTGATTTGTTTGTATTTTAGTGTATTTTACGCCAGAATCATCGAACTCCAATCGTGGAAGGGGGTAGCAAACGGTGTTTCCGGCTCTGAACCATTAATCCAAAGGTATAGCCAGGTTAATATTAAAAATGTTAGTAAAATTAAAATGATGTCCCTGTACAAACAGTGTATAGATTCGATCGAAGAGATTACATTGCTGCTTTTACAACTTTCTGGACAGAAGAGAATCAGTACCCACAAAACAGTTTTTCCACACGGCAAACAGGAAAATTAAGTCGAAGCACGTATGGATCATTGGAGCATTTTCAAAGCTTTCTAGCTTAATTTCAAACTCCGCAAGACATTTTGTATAAGCTAATGTTATGTTCACAGACTAATCGCTTGTCGACGATGAACAGCAAATAGGTGACACTGTTTGTGTATACCAATGGTGAGCATTCCTGCGGCATTGCCGCAGTGACGTCAGACCTCAGCGAAGCATCAAACTTACCCCCAACCTTCCCCTTCCCCCACTCCATGAAAATACTGCGCGTGTACGTGGCGGATTATACTGGATTGCTGTACTTCGGAGCTTCATTAGTGATACAATGTCTTTCGCAGAATCATATGAATCCAGAGGATATCACACTTACGAGAAAGGCGGTTCTTTAATTTCTTATGTTTAGGATTAGTTACAAATATTCAGGACGCGAACTTAAATATGTACATTCTTAAAATAGATCACCTGTTATAGGCCTACGAGTTAAAAGGAACACAGATTCAGTGATTTTCAAAGGATGGAGAAAGATTTCAATATTTTTGCCACTCCTTTTCATGTTTACATTGAAAATTTTATCCCAGAATTGCAGTTAGAGGTACTGGATTTGCAGAATAATGGCTTCTTGAAAGCAGAATGTGAAGGTCTACTGGGGACTAAAATTTTTTAAAAGATGTCCAGTACTACATATCCACTGCTTAGACAGTTTGCTTCAAAAATAATGAGTACCGTCATTTCCCATAACTATGGTCCTGGAACATAACTATTGTCCACGATACAATTGTTCAAATTTTGTACTCCATAACGTAGTACCTCGTTTATCTATATTCTTTCTGTACTGTAGGTTGAATTCAAATCACTGCAGCTATCTACGAACGGTCTATGTTACTTCTACAATGATCTTTGAATGGTTGTATCGTGGACCATAGTTATGGGAAATGACGGTATGTGTTCATCAACCTACCAATGCGAACAGCTGTTTTCTAAAATGAAATTTATAAAGTTCAGCCACAGATCCCGCTTAAGCGATGCTCATCTCCTTGCGCAACTGAAAATAGCATGCTCAGATAAATCCCAATTTCCAAGAAATTGCTTTGAAAAATGATTAATTAAATATCACGTGAATGGACTATTCTAATTACATACGGTAGGTAGGAGTGTAGTGGCGCAACTGTCTGTAAATCCGTCACTGCACTGTAGAGTGCAACCCCTCCCACAGTATGTAGTTGCCATTTAAATCCTGTTTTGTGGGTTGCGTTCATTTTGCCCACCACTGGTGTATACAATGCATTCTGGGATTCAATGCACGATAGCACTAGCCCTGAAGTCCACGAAATTGTTGACTGTACTACGTATATTACATAGTCTTCGCAGTTAATGTTACCAATAAAATTAGAATACTATTCTTCATCACAGTCGAGCGTATTCTGTTAAAGAGTTTGACTAGCGAGAACAATCTTCTTCCTAATCGTTTGTATATTGATATCGAAGTTGTCTTCATTTCTTAATGGATTAATAAAGTATTTGTAATCTTCGATATCTGAGACCGGCTAGTTGAGAGTAACCCATTCATTTCATGGCGTTAAATTATTTTTATTTTTATTTTCTTCTCTAGAAGTCGGCTAAAATACTTATCGAGAGAATTTTGGCAGACTGAGTTATTAATGCTCCGTTATATTTTTAATTTATGAATTCAGAATATTTGTATTTATACTGGTATTTTAAAAATTCAGTCATTTTTCTGATCAAAATTCGAAGAAAACTCGGTGTGGTAAGGTAAGAATCAAATAGGTAATTACTTTGATTCGTTTTGTAAATAAATAAAACAAACTTTTTTCTTAACTTTTATTTCATTTAAGCACAATAACGAAATGAAAACCAGTAATTACTTCTCTTCATGTTCCAGAACAGTACATTGTAATACCTGTAATAACTATTCTTACACAAATAATCGAAATAGTTTCAGAATCTACCGGTACACATTAATACCGAAAATTAGATCATGTTCAAGTGTTCACACTACTTGTCCGACTGAACTGAGCTCTTTAGATAATAGACAAGTCATAGTGTTGTCATTTAAACTGATCCAATTTGATATGTACGGAGTAGCCCAAAATGTATACACTGTTTGTTCAATAACTTTGAAAAAAAAATTGAGATAAAATTCTCATTTTTGGGGAAATTGTAGCTTAATGTATACTGTTTTCGCTGTAACAAATGTCCTAATGTAAACATAAGCACGTTGCTGTCATACCCGTGATTGGCTCCCAGTCGAAACACTCACACGACGCAGGAAAATATAGTTCCGCACTTGAAATCATAATGTTGTATTATTTGAAAATAAAAAATTGAATTCTAGTTGCTAAATACGATGAAACATATAACTTGACTCATATGTAAAACGCTATGTAAAAGAAAAGCTCTTTTATATTTTGTTACGTACTATGAACGCGGATGAATACCAACAGTAATACCGAGGTAGTCTGTTCTTGTAACCAGCTGGCGTCACTTGAGCTCGTAGTTATTCACGTAAGCACGTGGTACTGAAGTATGGCTTCTGCATTCTCAGTGTCTTTGGTTATTAAACATAAGAGTGGAAACCCTCTCAAAAGCGGAGAAAATCAAATAGTCTTAAATGTATATAATAACTTACGTGAGTTTTAATTCCAGTAATTATAGAGTAAATGTTTCCTAAGCAAATGAATGCATAGTAGTGAGGTTAGGCCTACTTGACGAGTAACGGGAAATGTTTAACATGAAACAGAATGTACAACAGTGGGCGGGAACACGTTCTGAGAATCTATGGCGCCAAACAGCGGCCAATGAAGCCTCACTTCAGTCACATGCTATTGTTTATATTAGGATTTTTTTTACAGCGAAAAGATTATAGGTGTTCGAAGTGGCCACCATCAGCATTCAAACACTGTCAATGCCGCCGAACTGCTCCACGAACTAAGTTATGTAACATGTCCAGTGTGATAGCTGCACGTGACGCTAAATTTCGATTTGTTCTCGTAAGGCATCTGGCGTTTCCCGATAAACAACACCCTCCCATAGATAGAAATTGGTGTTAGGTCTGGAGACCGTGCTGGCTACTCGGCAGCACCTCTTCGACCTATCCATTGTCCAGGTAGAGTTTCATCCAGATATGCCCTGACATCTCGATGGTAGTGGGCTGGGCTCCATCTTGTTGCAGATAAAATGTCTCTTCTCCATACAGCTCTCGGATGGCAGGTACAATTGTTGTCGAAGCATCTCGAAATACACTGCACCGGTGACTGTACCTTCAAAGAAGGAAGGCCCAATCACACCCGGAGGACAAACCACATCATACATTAAGAGTATATGTATACGTGAATGACCACAAATATTATCAGAAGATACAGTCTCTAAATTTCTAAAATTTTATAAGGAAATGAACTCACAATTGGACAAAAATTACAAGGTACCACAACAAGACTCATTAAAACTTAGATATTTGATAAAAGTATAAAAAAATATTACTAATAATATTTTTTATAATTCACTTTTTACTTTAAATTAAATTTTCCAAAATTTAAAAATTTTCACACATATTATTTTTTCATAACTCCACAACCATTAGAGATAGAATTCTCAAATTTTGTACAATAATTTTACATGCATTTATGCAAAAGATAGACTACAATAATGCCCATTTCTTTGAAAATAGAAAAATTAGGTCACAAAACATTATGTAAATTTTAACATACTTTATACAGTACAAATAAAAAATTAATTGTATTAAAATAAACAACTCTACATATCTGATAGTAGTCTGCTTTTCAGAAATAAGTGTTTATTACATGCAGGAAAAATATTAAAGATGTCAGAGAGACCATAACAGTGTTATGGTTACCAAATGATGTAACTGCAGATATTTTTGTTTTTGTTTTTTCATACTTTGTTAAAACGGGTTTGAAAAATATTATTAGTAAACTTTATAATATTTTTATCAGGTATTTAAATTCCAATAAGTCTTGTTGTGGTACCTTGTAATTTATTTTCTTATAAAATTTAAAAAATTTGGAGTATGCATTTTCTGATAATATTTGTGATTGTTCACGTACATATAGCCTTAAGTCCTGGTAAATTGAAGGCTTTGTCGTGATGGATGGCAGATGTTCCGGAATCCAGTACACGCAGTTTACAGTTGTTTTCAAACAACTCACAGTACTCAATTCGTCGATCTGGGTCGCCCTCATTCATTGCATGCAGCGCTCTTGGAATGTATGCCTTCCACTTTGCAGTCTTCAAAATTCGCTATACACTTGATCGACTGAGTCCGTTTTCACAGACTTTTGTGTATACATTTTTGGGCTACTCTGTATTTTATAAGTTACAAGAAATTCCACGGCAGGCTTGTTTGACTGTCAGATAGTGGCAGTTACACGTTTACTCGCTTATTAATAGGGACCGGATTTTTATGTAATCACATAATATGTTCCTTTCAACCTAACCGTATATAAATAACAAATATTTGTGAATCTTGTAATTATCATTAATATATTAAAATTTGATACTATTTATTTTGTACATCTTGATTACACAACTTTTAACACTGTATCACTTCGGAATATTTATTTTATTTAATTTCTTCCTGTAACCACTACAGGTTGCCATCGACAAAGAGTACCATGATACAATAGAGTAAATGCCTTGAGGCTTAGTGATTCATTGTCGTTAGAGTGAAAAATAACAATTTGAATTATATTAAAACACATGATATTAAACGAAGTAACGTCAAGGAGATGCGAATTAGTCATGGTCCATATGTATGATGCCTGAAAATAGCTATTGAGCCTTTGAGTGCTGCAATTGTTAGATCTCTTAAAAAATTTTTATGCCAAAATATTTACATAAGTCGACTAGGAACTGGGGTATGGTCCCTCGGGCTCCTACTAGTCCCGTGATGACGATGGATTCCAGATGGTATTTGTTCTTATAAAAGCTGATGGAAGGTTCATATATATTCCTTTTTTCTTCGTGTACTTCTTCTGGCTGGTGTTCGTGCGATTCGAATCTCACAGTAGGGTCTATGATGTAACCTTCAAGAGAGGGAGGTTTAAATGCAATTATGTCGATTCTTCGATTACTGCCCTCACTGGATATGCCGTGTACTTCTTCATATACTGAATAACCTTTGTTCCTTAAGGCAGTTGATATTATAGATCTTACTCTATGATGCCGCGTATTTCGTAGAAGTTCACCGTGTGGACAGGCCCCCAGGAAATGGGCAAGGGTTTCAACCTCCCTGTCGCAACGTCGACAGAGGTTACTGCCCGAAGACCTCCCAGGTACACTACATATTTACCCCACATTACATATTATGGTTTGGTATTACATAAATCTACATATTTTGGGGTTTTATTCATTTTTACGTCTTTAAAATAAAAAATAAAACTTCTGCTGGGGAAGTATACAATTTGAAATACACAGATTTAAAAAGCCTTTATAACTACCCGAGAAAGGATATATTTCGAGACGAAACATAACATCTTAGTTCCAGGAAGTAAAAGAGGCACTCACCCCTTACCGCCCACTGTAAATATGAGTGAACAAAAGAAGGGAATAATCTCATTTGCATAAGAGGACGACATAGTAGTAGGGTCTAAAGATCTTACAAAGTTAAAAGAAACAATAAACATCATGGTGAAATGGTGCAATAGAAACAAATTTGATATAAATGTGAACAAAACAGAAATGATGATAATCAGAAACGGCGGAAGAGCACCAGAAACAGTAGAAATCGGCATGAAGAACAGAAAATTAAAAATTGTACCAGACTACAAATATCTAGGCTTAACAATACAAACCAGCGCAGATATTGATATTAAATATTTTCATGATTTTACATATTTTGGTACATTCACCTTATTTTTCTTACATAAATATGTACATATTTCACACCTTGATATTACATAAAAAATCCGGTCCCTACTTATTACTTTCTCTTAAAAATATTAATTTCCAGCCATATTTTATATGCTTTTAGCTTCTTATTAGAATGGCCTTTTCCTTCATTATTTATCATCTTAAGCTTTTCTGTTACTGACCTACGTAATTGGTAAAGAAATGTCTTATTTTACAAAGAAATTGCGGAGCACTGATGTTCTGTCCTATATTATTGTTCCAAAAGTAAATGCCATTAACCATTCCATAAGGAAAAAACCGTTTCAATAGGCAAAGTATCATTTTTCATGCAGTATCTCTACTGAGTGTATTAATAACTTGCTATCATTTTGTGTTCCGCTTTGCAAATTCTAAATAACTCTGAAAAAGTTGTTACCGAAGTGCCGAAGGAAGTCACTGTCACTCCGGTACACTAGTCTCTAGCCTTGTTAGGAAGTCTGTAGCAATTTTAAGTTAGACTTTAATAATTCTTAAACTTACAGAATGGTATGAATGTTCCTTGAATCCATTTATCCTCATTTGTTTTTTCAGTGGTTAAATTGCAGATGCTGTCATGAACTTGTGTCTGTGAATATATGTGTGTGTGCATTTTGTTTGGTTAGCCTTACAAAATGTTTTCGAATTATGGAAGTCAGTATTGTTTATAACGGAAATAACGATTGAAATAAATGGCTCAAATGAGATGGTTTTGTAGTGTATTAGGAAATGAAATACGTCATTCTTATCAGATCCACTGGCGGATCGACAATTTAAGGTACAAACTCACTTATACAGTGAAACTTCCCAATAGCGGACACCACCGGGGAAAAATTTAATGTCCGTTATTGAGAACTGTCCGCTATTTAGAAAATCGTTACTATGTATAGAGTACATCTAAATTTTTCATACATATTCAACACTGTATTTTACAGTACAGTACAGTAGACAATGAGATTGTTTACAGTATCCATCCTGAGAGAAATCGTACCAGTAAATGTTTTGTAAATGAAATAAACATCAGTCACTGTACCACTTAACCTTACACAAAGAAATCTAGAATTGCATTCTCAGTGTATGATTTTAAAATAATATGCTTGTTTTTCAAAATTTCACTAACCTGAGTTTTTCCCACATTAAACTTTGTGGCCAGCTCACGAACACTTAATTTCTCCTTCTCAATATGTTCTACAATATCCACTTTCTCTTTTAGTGACAAACGTTTACGTTTTTGTGACATTTTTAATGTAACTGTACTTCCGAACACTCAACTTGACAAACCAAGAAAGTACGGACTGCTCACGTACAGTATCACAACTAACAACTGTGCTGCTTACCTTCAATGAAGTACAAGAACGTTCAAATGCACGATAATGATTGTTGCAAAGAATTCCATTAGAATTCCGTTTAATTTACAATTGTCGTTTTCTTTTTTTCTTTCACGCTGTCCGTTATTTGGAAGTTTTAATTGTTGTTGGAGATACATTTCAGTGTCCGCGTCCGTTATTGAGAATGTCCGCTATTTGGAAGAATTTTATCATAAGGGCCAATGTTATTTTGCAGGGGAATTTAAAAATGTCCGCTATTGGGAAGTGTCCGTTAAGGGAAGTTTCACTGTATATGATTTTAGTATTAGATATAACAAAGACATCTTCACTTTTTAGTTGCATTAAATTCAGAAGAAAGTTTAAAAAGTTCCCGATGGATAACTGTGTATGTTTGTGAATAAATTTGCGCTGATGTTAATTTACAAGACAAATCAAATCAGGGAATTGAATTTTATGCCGCATTTTAATGATTTTATATTTAATATTTAACGCTGTATGTTAAAGAAAGACTACATAAAACAAGGCTCCTTAAAGTAATTATGTTTGATATTTTCTGTGTTCTCTCTTACATGATCTTCAATTTCTGATTTTTCTTGTTAAATAATAGGACGTATTTTCACAGTTTTTTGTTCAATATTTTTTCATTCTTTCCCTTTTATGTTGCATATGGTAAATTTACATTCCTCTTTCGTCATTCTTTTATATTCCTACATTCTGTATGAATCATACTCTGTTAGCCACTATTGCTTTCATTGTAACGCGAAAGTGTGGTAGTTTGTATCGTAATGAATTTCAAATTGTTAATCTATGAAATAAAAACAATTGTGACGAATAAAAACAGGAAGAGATGCACATTCATAAGTTCAGATATAACCCAATGTATGTTTGACTCAAATTTTATTTTTTTTTTAATAACTTTCAGATATAATTAATATGCAGAATATTTTCTTAGCGTCACAGTTACAACCACGAATCAGCAGAACCCGGACATTGAACCGTGTCATCTCGTGTTTGATATTATACTTACTGTGCCAACTTACTAATCGTGATCAGTGGCGGCTCGTGGGTATTGAATTCAGGGGGGCTGCATACAAAAATAAACCATGCAACTTATCTTATTTAAAGATTAGTTCCATGCGCCTTGTCTTGTAGGTTGCAAACTTTTGAATCATCTTATTATTAAAATCAGATATGTCGTTTAATATAGTCTTTACAATGGAAAACATAGCTAATGCGGCCAGTCTCTCTTCTCTCATCGTATTTCTAAGATAGGATTTCACTCTTTTCAAACACGAAAAGCAACGTTCTGGTTCGGAAATTGTCATTTTTTTTATGGTGATAGCTATGCGTAGTAGTTTCACAACTTCTGAAAATGAGACCTGGAAGTTCTCAGATAGAAGAAACTGCAAGAGCTTGACTGCGTCATTGATATTTCTGAATTCTTGTCTCTGATACAACATAGTGAGTTACGTTTTTAGTTTGTCTTTATTGAACATTAGAAAAAGCTTCACACATACATTTAGGTCATTTTCAGGAAATGAGCTTTTGTAGTATTCAAATTTTTCTTGACACAGAAGAGAAGATAATATCAGATGATCTATGAACTGGAATCGGGTGTTAGCTTGTGTGAAAATGAGGTCACACACTTCCTTGGCTGCCGCAACCCTTGTCTGAAACCCTTCGACCTTATGACGCTTTTTATGGTTTTCATTTTCACAGATCTCGCTGCTCAACTGTGCACTGTTTCGTATTGTCTTTATGACATTAACAAAGCTTGATATGCAGAGTCGGCCTCGGTAACATAGTCGTTCGATCCCGGCCCAGGTCGATGGCATTTAAATGTGTTTAAATGAGAAAGGCTCATGTCAATAGATTACTGGCATTTAAAAGAATCCTGCGAGACAAAATTCCGGCACACCGGCGACGCTGATATAACCCCTGCGAGTGTAGTTAAATAAACCATAATTTAATTCTTTTATATGCAGATTTGGATCTCAGAAATATCTAACTGGCGATGTTGCAGTTGGTTGTATAATATATCTACATGATACATCAATAAATGAAAAACAAAAAAACTGAGCCAGAAATTGAATTCAGGATCTTCAAGAGCACGCACAAGGGCGCTTGTCTTATTTTTTGTGGTGTTGTTAGATGTTTCAGATTCCATTATGGTTTGAAAACATTCTAGCAATGGCTCCTTCTTCTCATGAGCAACATTTACTTTCTTATTTTAAAACTTCATCTTGCATCTTGTTGTCCCAGCTGATGGAATTGTCTTTGAAACACATTAATCTAATACAGACTGAGTGGAAATTAAGAGAAGAAAGCAGGGATACTTGATAAATCAGCAAAAAATATGCGAGCCTTTGTATTTTGTTCAACTGATGGGCACTTAATTTCATATTTCTCCTGAACTGTTTAGGTTCTGAACTGAATAGATTGTAAATATTGTACAGAATTAAACATTGTTGCACTTGTTTTACTCACAACATTAAAGAAAATGTATTTAAAACTGCGCGCTAATGACAAGCTGCTGCAAATTTTGCAGCGCCTGGTGACTCGTGATTCATGGCCAGGGGCAGCAGGGGGAGGGGTAAAACTAACGCGCAAAGCAACCGAGACGAGACTGGCAGCTCCAGGGGAGGAAGTGGCTTCACCCATAGTCCTTGTCTCTGGCTTCGCTCTGGCAGCACCAGAGGAGGAAGTGACTTCATTAATGATTGCGTGCATGTCAATGAGCGCGAAATTTTAAAAAACTCGAGCCGCTAAATAGAGACTGTATAATAAATGTATTTCACAACATAAAACGAGACAAGAGTCACAAATGTCTGGGGGTGCTGCAGCTCCGCAGCCCCTCTTCGAAAGCCGCCCCTGATCGTGATATTCTGCTTGTAGAAATGTGTAATATATTTTATATTTATCACATTTCTAGCTTTTAGCTTTTTTGTGTTTTGTATTTGTTTTAATTTTCTATAACTGTTGTCATATTTTATATGTTGCTTTTTATTTTCAATTAATTTCTTTAATTGAACTCATAATAAGTTTGCTCATACTTATAAGAGATGCGTTCTTCCCCAATCCCTCTCAAATTATCTCACATCTCGTTTAATAAATGCAAAACAGAGTTATTATTTTAAACCATAGTCACATGACCGTAAATATCATTGGCCACATTTATTATGTTTAAAATTGATGTACTGTACCTTGTTTATGTTAACTGATCCAAATCTGCGTTTTTTTTTTTTTCGATTTATTTTGTGTACTTTGTAGAGCAATTTGGAAGAGTAGGCTGTCCAGTGATAGAGCGAAAGTGTTACAGACTGAGAAGTGCCATCAAGGCGAAATGAAGACTGAGTGACATGAATATAAGTTGACTGTTGTCTTATGTTCTCTGATGAATGTATGAATGAATGATAAAATTTTTGTTAACATTTTTTTATGATTTTTCTTTAATTACACTCAATTTTTTCCAACTATTTATAAATGTAATATAACATAATATTGTTTTATTTGAGGTTCAGTCTAATTGACATATCACAAGTTTAAAATCAATGACATTTACATATGTAAATGATCATTGTGTATTATGAAAGTTGAAGCAAACGTTTTCGCCCTTCGGGCTTCATCAGCCAATTTGCATACAATATCTTGTACATTTTTTAAGTCTTTGTTGTGGAATGTGTACAAACTGATTAAGCACAACCTTTATTTAATAATAAAATGAAACAGCTATTTATGATTGACTTACGATGAATAACAATCTAAAATATAAAATAGAAGTATAAAATTTAATCTATAATAATAATAAATCTGTAGCCGAAATTTTTCTGGTAATTTTCGATTTTCCAAAAATAATTGGTCCTAACATATATAATTAACCACCCTGAAACCGAAAATCGCTTTTTTGAAATTTTTGTTTGTCTGTCTGTCTGTCTGTCTGTCTGCCTGTATGTTTGTTACCTTTTCACGTGATAATGGCTGAACGGATTTCGAAGAAAATTGGAATATAAATTAAGTTCGCTGTAACTTAGATTTTAGGCTATATGGCATTCAAAATACATTATTTAAAAAGAGGGTTATAAGGGGGCCTGATTAAATAAATCGAAATATCTCGCTTATTATTGATTTTTGTTAAAAATATTACTTAACAAAAGTTTCTTTAAAAATAATTTGCGATAAGTTTTATTCCGTGAGAAATTTTGATAGGACTGATATTTAATGAGATAAATGAGTTTTAAAATTTAAATAACTGCCGTCTAAGGCCGTGTAATGAATTAAAAAACAAATGACTTCGTCTATAAGGGGTCTTGGACAGCAACAATCGAAAGGTATGAAAGATAGCCTACAGAGAATGTTTCTGTGTTTGTATGAAGTAATATCGGAAGCTAAATTAACCGATTTGTATAATTAATTATTTCACCATTGGAAAGTGTAGTTTCTCTAGATGGACATAATGCTAAAATGTTATTACAGTAACTTTTGATATAATATAATATAATATAATATAATATAATATAATATAATATAATGTAAGTTATTTAAGTTATTTGAAGAGTTCAGAACCATAGTCGACCAAGCGCCATTTACTGAATACGTAGAAAACAAGGGTTCAAATTAAGTTATTACCATAATTCAATGGAAACTTATAACAAGTAAAATAAAATATATACATTAAATCTAAATGATGTCAATGTTCATTAAACTATGGTTGCATGTAATAACAATTAAGAAACATGTTAAAGGAATTGTCATTGCACCAAATGAGTATCTCTGGACCAAAATGATCGCATTTTAATTATTTGGATGCAATTTAAATTAAGTAACATATTAAACGATTTATCCTTCTATCAAACACGAATGTTCCCTGGATCAAACGTCCTATTTTAATTATGTAATTATTTTATATTTATTTCCAACGAGTGCAGCAGAGCGCACGGGTACGGCTAGTATTTGTAATAAAATTGCAAACATGATAAAAACCATTTTATTCCTCTTTAAACTTCATAATAGCTTCCATTAGTCGGATGTTTTACTGTGAGCCTTGGTCTCAATGATTATCACTCGATTTTATGGTGAAATAATACACAATGATCATTTACATATGTAAATGTCATTGATTTTAAACTTGTGATATGTCAATTAGACTGAACCTCAAATAAAAAATATTATATTATATTATATTATATTATATTATATTATATTATATTATATTATATTATATTATATTATATTATATTATATTATATTATATTATATTATATTATATTATATTATATTATTTTATATATGTGCTCATTGCCACGGCCAGGCGATGGTGTTGACGGAGAATTGGTGGAATAATGGAAGTACTACAATAAAACCGGGGTTGTAATCTGGCCCCTCGACATGGAGTCATTTAATTCATTCACTACTTTGACGTTTGTTAGCACGTGCTCTGACTTCCCGCTTTTTATCTTTAGAGTTCAGAATAGCTCATGTATATCACTAACATAAAATTAATATGAACAACAACAATGACAGCTCTTTCACTCAAACCCAGCATTCTCCTATTTTCTGCCCTTCTCTTAGTCTCCCCATATGATCCATATATCTTTCTTAATGTCGTCTATCATCTCGTATCTTCTTCTGCCCCGAACTCTTCTCCCGTTTACCATTCCTTCCAGTGCATCCTTCATCAGGCAGTTTCTTCTCTGACAGTGATCCAGCCAATTCCTTTTCACTCCCTGATCAGTTTCGTATTCTGTGTGCCCTTTTCACAGGCCCCATTCTTCTCCATATCCACATTTCAAATGCTTCTAATCGTTTCCCTTCTCTTCATCGTAATGTCCATGTTTCTGCTCCACACAATGTCAGCATCCACACAAAGCACTTCACTAGTGTCTTCCTTAGTTCTTTTTCCAGAGGTCCGCAGAAGATGCTCCTTTTTCTATTAAAAGCTTCCTTGGCCATTACTATCCTCCTTTTGACTTCCTGGCAGCAGCTCATGTTACTGCTTATAGTACAACCCAAGTATTTGAAGCTGCCCACTTGCTCTACTGCCTCATTTAGAATTCGTAAGTTTACCTTCTTTATTTTTTTTCCGATAACTATTGTCTTCGATTTGTTTACATTTATCTTCATGCTTACTGCTCACAGCTGTCATTTAGCTCCAGTAGCACATTAATTAATTAATTAACTAATTTATTTATGTATTTGTTTATTTATTTATTTACTTATTTATTTATTTACTTATTTATTTATTTGCTTGTTTATTTATTTACTTGTTTATTTATTTATTTATTTACTTATTTATTTATTTACTTATTTATTTATTTACTTATTTATTTAATTGTTTATTTATTTACTTGTTTATTCATTTACTTGTTTATTTATTTACTTATTTATTTATTTACTTGTTTACTTATTTACTTGTTTATTTATTTACTTGTTTATTTATTTACTTATTTGTTTATTTATTTGTTTATTTATTTACTTGTTTATTTATTTACTTATTTATTTATTTACTTATTTATTTATTTACTCGTTTATTTATTTACTTATTTATTTATTTACTTGTTTATTTATTTACTTGTTTATTTATTTACTTACTTATTTATTTACTTATTTATTTGTTTACTTGTTTATTTATTTTCTTGTTTATTTATTTTCTTGTTTATTTATTTATTTATTTATTTACATGTTTATTTATTTACTTGTTTATTTATTTACTTGTTTATTTATTTACTTGTTTATTTATTTACTTGTTTATTTATTTACTTATTTATTTAATTACTTGATTATTTATTTACTTGTTTATTTATTTACTTATTTGTTTATTTACTTGTTTGTTTATTTACTTGTTTATTTATTTTCTTATTTATTTATTTACTCTTTTATTTATTTACTTGTTTATTTATTTACTTGTTTATTTATTTACTTGTTTATTCATTTATTTACTTATTTATTTATTTACTTGTTTATTTATTTTCTTGTTTATTTATTTTCTTGTTTATTTATTTACTTGTTTATTTATTTACTTGTTTATTTATTTACTTATTTATTTGTTTATTTATTTACTTGTTTATTTATTTACTTATTTATTTATTTACTTGTTTATTTATTTACTTGTTTATTTATTTACTTGTTTATTTATTTTCTTGTTTATTTATTTATTTGTTTATTTATTTACTTGTTTATTTATTTACTTGTTTATTTATTTACTTATTTATTTATTTATTTATTTATTTATTTATTTATTTGTTTGTTTATTTACTTATTTGTTTACTTATTTGTTTATTTACTTATTTGTTTATTTATTTGTTTGTTCATTTATTTATCTATCTGTCTGTCTGTCTGTCTATCTATCTATTTATGTCTATCTACGTATTTGTTTGTTCATTTATTTATTTTTGCTGGCAGGGTTAAACCCTTATCTTTCACACTACCAGTATAAAATACGTAGGAAATACTCGTACAAATAACAATGATACAAAAACAATGGACAGTGTGTAGGCCTGCAGTATTAAGAATGGATAATATCAATCACGAAGGAAAACATTTGGCTATTTAGACAAAATAGTAAAAGACGTTTAAGCCTCGAGCCTGAGAGCGGGTTACAAAGCCCATTCCTTGAATTTACATACGATATTGTTGTCCGAGATGGTTATGAGGACTAGGGGCATTGATAAATCAACTGATCCTTGTGGCGGACCAGGTCACAGTTGGGGTATTTTGAGGTTCTTTAATTTCCAGAATATTACGAGTCCGTCTGATCTCCATTCGTCGACTTCAGCTTGTGTGGAGGGAAGGAGAGTTGTCTACAGGCAACCTGGATACTCAGCGAACCTTGGCGTGGTCAGCTGGTGTGTCAGTGCAGGATACACCATGCCCTGGAAAGAAGAGGCGTAGAGTAAATTTTGATTTTAGTGATTAAAGGTAACTTTGAATCGAAGTATTCTGTATTTTGTGTGTGAAGTTGTACATTTGCTCCCATCTCTCACTTTACATATCCACAATTCACTTTGCGAGGACAAGAATGGCGAAATTATTGTAGAACGTCACATGTATATTTTCGCACAAATTGATTGAAATGTATTTTTTTTTCTTTTGTAGTCTTATCTATCCCGTAATGCATTGCAGTCAGAATTCTCAAAGTGATAAACTTATTCTAAAAATTTGTTTCCAGCGATTATTTTTCAATTCACGGTAGATTTTTCAAGCAAAGGTTTTATTTCTTCATTTGAGGTAAGAAATGAAGCCTTTGCTTATTATGAACAACTTACCGTCCATTGAAAAATATGAGGTTACACTGTTGCTTACATAATACCTGGGAGTCCTTTATTACGGAGTATAATAATTGCTTTCTTATATTACACCATCAGTAGATATACTGAGACTTTTTATACTGATTTGTATACAGCACATTCGACACGCAACTCATTCCAGCACAGGTGCACAAGTACTGTAGTTTAGACACCCAGATTATCACTTATTCTATTTTTGTGACTTCTTGGTTTCATTATTTTTTTGTATCCTGATTATTTCAAATTAGATGTGAAAAATAATTTTTATTAAGCGCTGTTCGCAGTAGTTTAATTATTTGAAAACAGTCAGTAGTTGTCCCAAAATAGTACGCTAAATACAACATGGGGTTATTTTTAAAAGTTAATAGAAATATCACAACTAGCGATCCTCTCGAAATCGCTTCACTTTATGTTGTGTTGCCATGGTATTAATTAGTCGCTCACAGACCGCGTATATAGCTTCTCATGTTACTAGACGGAGTTCCTCAAGCACTCTGACGCCTTGACGGAACTCCTGAGAAGTGTCGCTGATAAGGCAATGTTCCTCCGCGTAGAAAACACATGGCATTAACAAAACTGGAAACATCATGCTTTAGGCGGGATTAGAATTCCTAGTCTTAACGCAGTGTTTAGAAGCAGTAATATTACGAGGGGGATCCAGGAAATAACGACCGTTCGCGCATACCCGCCGCGCAGCTGACTCCCCTTCCTTGTTTGAAGGTCAACTGGCTTCCTTAACATGTGTTCTCATAATGTTGTGAGTACTGGTTGCAACAAGTCGCCATTGTGCATTTTGTGTTACTTCAAAATGAACGACGTGATTGATAATCCCGCCGACTGTGAGGTGAGGAGTCTGATTCGATTTTTGAATGCCCGACATTTGAAACCTGCAGAAATTTACCGGCAATTGAAATAAGTGTATGGTGATACTGTAATGAATGAAAGAAATGTGAGAAAATGGTGCGAAATGTTCAACAATGGGCGAACAAATGTCCACGATGAAACTCGACCTGGACGCCCATCACTCATCACAGAAGTGAACGACAGAATCTTGCAACACATCACTCGACGAATTGCATATTGCCTTTCCTGACATTTCTCGTTCTTTACTTGGTGAAATTGTGTCGCAACATCTTGGCTACCACAAAATCTGTGCACGATGGGTTCCACGGCAACTGAGTGACCAACACAAAACTCAGAGAATGGCCTCAGCAGACATTCTTGATGCGATATCACACAGATGGAGACGGCTTTCTTGATCAAATTGTGACTGGTGATGAGACCTGCGTGTCTCACAACACCCCAGAGACCAAGCGCCAATCACGTCAGTGGCATCATCCCTCATCACCCAAGAAACCGAGAAAATTCAAACAGACTCTCTCAACACAAAAAGTCATGGCTACTGTCTTTTGGGATCGCAAAGGTGTTCTTTTGCTGGATTTCATGCCAAAAGGCACTACGATCAATGCAAATCGTTATTGTGAGACTTTACGAAAACTACGGCGAGCCATCCAAAACAAGAGGCGAGGAATGCTTTCGAGAGGAGTTATGCTTCTTCACGACAATGCCCGCCCGCACACTGCTGCTTCAACTCGAGAATTGCTGGATCAGTTCGGTTGGGAAATCTTTGATCATCCGCCCTATAGTCCAGACCTTGCTCCTAGCGATTTTCACCTTTTCACTAAGGTGAAAGACTTTCTGGGTGGTACGCGTTTTGGAAGTGATGAAGAGTTGAAGAAGACAGTGAACACCTGGCTTAATGAACTGGCGGCAGAGGAGTATAACACGGGAATTCTAAAGCTAGTGAAAAGATACGACAAATGTTTAAATGTAGGTGGTGATTATGTAGAGAAGTAAAGAAAGCTTCAGTTATGTAACAGACTTTGTTTTTTCAAATAAATATTTTTTTATTGTTACAACAAAACGGTCGTTATTTCCTGGATCCCCCTCGTATGTATGTATGTATGTATGTATGTATGTATGTATACATGCATGTATGTATTCACACTGCAAATGGGTATATACCCGGTGGCAGTAGCAACTAATTATACTCAATAATGACAATTAATTATAATAATAATAATAATAATAATAATAATAATAATTAATAATAATAATAATACCGTATTTACTCGAATATTTCACGCACTTTTTTTCCCGCAATTTCGATATATAAATTAAGGGTGCGTGAATTAAGCGAGGAATTTCACAAGCTGGTATTTTTAAGGGTAAAAATGACAAAACTACGCAGTTCCCTTACATATCCTAGTAACTTGTCTTCAAGATCAGGGAATTTTCCACTTTTTGGCCCACGAAATGCTTTCCTTGATGCATTTGTTTCTTGAAGAGCTTGTTTTTGTTTCCTCCAGTAGCGAATATTAAATTCTGGAACTGTGAATTCACGTCCAGCTGCTCTGTTGCCATGTGTTTCTGCATACGCAATAACTTTTAATTTGAAGGACGCAGTATGACTCGAATATCGGGATTTACCATTCATTGTTAAAACTTTTAACAGACGGCTTTTGACAGGTTTCCCTTTTCGAGTCTCAAACTCAACTGATGCGATCCAACACAAAGCTTTCAAACCACCCCCATTCAAATGGTAGGGGGAGGTCAATACCCTATACCGGTATTTTTAAAGGACTTTCATAGACGAGAAGGGTGCGCCTGTAACAGGTAGCTGTCCGGTCCCAAATACCGCTATGCACTCTCTCGTTACGGCATTTGAGATACCGTACATTCAGGGCTCCTCAACATAACACACCTCATTACTTCAAGTTTCAGCATGTACTTGTTACAGTATTTCACGAATATTAAATGCGTGAAATATACGAGGAAATTAATTTATTAAATTATATAGTAAATAATTTGGGTGCGTGAAATATGCGATGGCGTGAATTACGCGAGTAAATACGGTAATAATAATAATAATTATAATAATAATAATAATAATAAAATAATAATAATAACAAGGAGCATCCTAAATTAAATGAAGCATGGTCACTTAAAATAACATTTAAAGTAAATCTAATTTGTATCTTAACCCTAAGTTTGAACTAATACCCACGAGTGTGACAGGTTCATACCTGCACAAGTACCTTTCGGCACTACACTTATTTCGCTGTCAACTCACTCACTGCACTAATTCTACCTGATTTCACTAACACTTCTAGCCATTTCACTGTTCAAATACATTGCCACTTCACTGACACCAACACACTTCACTTACACAATAGACTTCACTGACACAACACACTTCCTCACTGATAGAACACTTCAAATAACAAGATATCAATTACATCCTTTAAGTAGTGTGTATAATATACTACCGTCTATTAGCAAAGTCCTTAAGCCTATTTTTAAATACATTTTTGGTTATTGGTAAAGCCTTTAGTAAGTCTGCAGGTAAAGCATGATAATACGATTGAGAAAAAAAAAAACTTTCCAGTGTCCGTCGTTTGTCTTTTTTCCCTCTATTTAACAACGCTTTCTAATGCAGAGGTTATTCAACGGAGCCAGATACACGTCTTTTTCTGGAGTCCCTATCAGTTCAGGGCTCTTTTGTGTGTGTTAAACCTACTACACGGGCTTTACAGCTTCATTTCTCTCCCGGAGGAAGACATACTAAAGATTTTATCGCCCTTTAAAATCCCTCAATCGCTTTCGGCGAATCTTGGATAAACTGCAGATCGCGTGTAGGCACAGTCTTCATTGCAGTTTATTTGAACCTTTGTTCAACTGTTCTCCAAGATTTTATTTTTAAATTGAAGTGCACCTTTATTCGTACAGCGATAGTACAACAAGGTTCGCGAATGCCAGGTCATTTGGCATCTCACCAAATATTCATTACGTAATAGTGTTTTGTTTACTAACATCAGTTCCAATTATACACCCTGTCTGTAAAGTAAGTCCCACTTTCAGCTTTTTTATAGTGCATAGCCTGGCAGATAATCTAGACGTGTCAAGAAGAGCCCTTCCCGTTTTGTTTTGTTTTCATTGCAGTTTTCCGAGTTGACCGCAACAGTACAAGAGCGGCGTTCAATGGAACAGAAAAATCTTTCTGCGTCCTGCAGTTCAATTGGAATGGACGAAATAGTTGTGCAGCGTAAGTGCAACTCTGTTTTCGAACTAAATGTGGAAAGGAGGCACCCACCGGGAAGTCAGTAACGAAGTGGCATTACCAGTTTGTTATCTATGCACACATAAAAAGAACGAACGTCCTACAGACTCCAATGAACGTATTCAGCGTGTATGGCAATTTTTGTAATGTAGTCCTCAGACGTCATTGTGGAAAGCCTCTGGTGAGCAGGGAATACAGCACCAGACAGTGTGGAGGGGATGCAGAAACGTTTACAGATGAAATGGCCTTCGTGATCTCCTGATTTAACCCCTTCCGATTTTTTCTTGTGGGGTTATATAAAGATTAGAGTCTTTATGGCGTCACTACCACGAGACCTGCAGGAATTTCGAATGAGGATTGAAGATGCCACAGCCATGTGTTATCCAGTCTGGCAGGAGTTGGAATATCGCTCACAGAGTACCTTGTGCATTATAATATGAATCGTCAAACACTGTGTAACATAAGGTAATTATTAAAGTGGGATTTACTTTATAGACACGGTATACTACAGCACACAGGTCTTCGAATGACTTCTTCGTTGATACAACACATGAAAATTAGACATGTTAAAATTTGTTTCGCCTTTATTCTTTATCCATTCAAAATAACATCGTTTATTCAATACAAAATTCCAGGAATCAAACTTTTCTGATATGTATTTTTGTACAATGTAAATTGATACAAAATTTGTAAATACAAATAACGATAGAGCGTAAGTTAAAAAAAAAAACTGTGTTAGCAAATTGGATAGTATGGAGTAGAGTACAGTCCTGTACACAACAAATTGTGCATTGATGTAGCACTGAATATCTTTATTATTGTCTAATGATATTGCATTTAAGTTTCCATTTAAACCTACAGTAAAAATTAAACCACTCATAAATTCTTCATAGGACGAAAAGTAAATAAGATAAACTTGCGAATTGTAAATGAGGCAGTAAAGCAAGTCGATAGCTTCACATGTTTGGGGTGTACTATAAGCAGTAACATAGCTACTGCCAAGAAGTTAAAAAGAGAATAACAATGGCAAAGGAAGCTTTTAATAGAAAAAGGAGCATCTTCTGCAGATCTCTGTAGAAAGAACTAAGGAAGAGACTAGTGAAGTGCTTTGGGTGGAGTGTAGCATTATATAGGGCAGAAACACGGACATTATGACGAAGTGAAGAGAAGCGACCAGAAGCATTTCAAATGTGGATGTGGAGAAGAATGGTGCGTGTGAAATGGACAGAAAAATAAGAAACGAAACTGTGTTGGAAAGAGTGGATGAAGAAAGAATGATGCTGAAACTGATCAGAAAGAGAAAAAGGAAATGACTGGGTCACTGACTGAGAAGAAACTGCCTACTGAAGATGCATTGGAAGGAATGGTGAACGGGAGAAGAAGATATCATATGATAGACGACATTAAGATGTGAGCCGTTCAGAGCAGAAGTGGTGTAAGTCAAAATTGAGTAATGAGGGTTAAAGTAAACGTTCTGTAAAATACAGCGCAAAGTAGTAATTAATATTCAGTTTATTTAAACTGTTAGTAATCAGTGGATAGCACGAAGGACATATTAATTGCTACTTTGCGCTGTATTTTACAGAATTTTTACTTTAAACCTCATTACTCAATTTTGACTTACACCACTTTTGCTCTGATCGGCTCGTATATGGATAATATGCAGATACTAAAGCCTCATTCACAATGAAAATTAAACATAACGTAAGCGTTAACTTAAGAATGTAAACGTTGCGGTAAAATCAAGAAGTCATACCATCATTAACGATGGGAACATAAACATAACAGCAAACATACTTGGTAACCATGGAAACATAACAACGACGCTATTTCCTCATATTCTGTCGTATACTTCAGCGCTCCACGATTGTGTTCTGTTTGCAAATCACGTAAGCATAAGCATGAAAGTTTGGAGTTTGCAAATAGAGAAGATTGGAGAATGTTGGGTTTGCAGTGAAAGATCTGCCTTTGGGCAGAACACTTTGAATGAATGAAATCCTTCATATTTTAAAATGACTATAACCTAGATTTCTCTAAGTCACCAATATTGTACAGTACGTTTATTAAACAGAACCATTTGAATTGCTTAATTTTCCTACAGGAGACTTTTAACAACTATCAGTTAAACTCCATCGTAAGCCGGAGTTCTTTACGTTTACCAGTGACGGTCATGGTGCACGGACTTAGAAAAGACGTCACGCAGGTCAAGCGTCAAATTTATTGCAAGTTTCTCATATCGTAATACAAGTCGTCATAATTTATATTAATAAACATCACCGTTTTGGCTATTACACCTGGCCCGTCTCCATATCAAGTAAATTAAAATCCTTAACACACCACCTCATTTTAAAGCATCCGAACATCTTCTTTTCGTATGCAGTCGTACAATTTATAGAGAATACGAATTGATTTCACCCTAAATATGGGATCAGAGTTATGGTTGAAATGAGTTACTTGCGAGTAGTGGTGTTAATAATACTTTAGGCTAATTAGCAACTGTTCTAAATCAGTCTAATAGGACATACCGAGTGTGAAAAAATTTACGGCCAATTTTAAATGCAAGAAGTATTATTTATTCATTTATTTAACACCATTGTTAACTGAAACGAATCATAACCATAACCATAATATAAAAATTCTACTCACTCCCAACAACAGCTTCACAAAAGAATAACAATAATACTAATAATAAGCTACTGTGCTTATATGAAGAGAAATTGTGTGTAACTCTGCAAACACCCGGTATTTTACGTTGAAGTTATTTTTAAATTCTTACACATAATTTTTATTTTTATTTCAGTAGGTTATTTTACGACGCTTTATCAACATCTTAGGTTATTTAGCGTCTGAATGAGATGAAGGTGATAATGCCGGTGAAATGATTCCAGGGTCCAACACCGAAAGTTACCCAGCATTTGCTCATATTGGTTTGAGGGAAAACCCCGGAAAAAACCGAGAATCGAACCCGGGCCACCTGGTTTCGCGGCCAGACGCGCTGACCGTTACTCCACAAGTGTGGACTACACATAATTTACTGCTGGAGAACCTACAGTATATATTTAACCATCATTATAAACAACGTGGATTAAGCCATCTCTATATTACTCTGTAATCGCGACCTCCAACACTCTGAGCGAGCCAAACTTAGGTAGGCTACTGTATACTCAGTCATGGCCTGTTAGTTGTTATGAATAAAAGCAATTAACAGTATATATCGCAGTCATGACTAATTCATAAAATACCAGACGGAACTATGAAGTAATTGAATAACTAAAATACGATCATTTGGTCCAGGGAGCATCCGTATTTTGATGTAACAATAATTATTCGTTTAACATGTTTCTTAATTATTGTAATTGTATTAAAAATACGATCGTTTTGGCCCAGGAGCATACAATTTAATGCAAAGATAATTCCTTGAACGTATTTCTTAATTTCTATTGTATCAATTAATTAATTAAAATACTGTCGTTTAGTCCAGAGAACATCCGTTTTTGGTACAAGGAAAATTCGTTTAACATATTCATAAATTAGTTTCGAATACATCACTTCAAATCAATGTAAATAGTTTTTTTTTTTTTCGTTGTTGGTAACTCTATAGCATCTATTAGATGTTTTATGGTTGTGCTAAGAGATGGAGTTACTTGTCAACAATGTGACGCTGAAACGTGTGTTCAGGTTACTGCTCAGCGACAGTCCTGATGAATTTTTATATTTGTGATGATTGGATAATTAATATTAACCCGGCACACTCACAATCACACTCACATTCATATTTAAAAGGTATTTAATGTTCTTACAATTGAGTGAATATAGAGTGGATTTTTTTTTTTTTTTTTTTTTTTTTTTTTTTCCAGAAATGTATATTTATTTAAATACCAGGTCGCAAAATGGTTCCATGCCTTTTACAAGATGTATGTAACATAGTACATGATTCAGTATAAAATACAATTTACATTCAAACACTTTCACCAAGAGTGAAGTGTTTTACAAGAAATCACTCATTCATTAAACACGAGAAATTACTAAACTATTGAGCAGTGGATTTGGATGTGTTCTTACAGAGTTTAAAAATTTGGTTCTGGCATTTTGAATATAATCACTAAATAACATTATATTTAGTGACTCATATAGTTGAGAGTTACTGCTCATAGTCTGCTCCCGTGATTGTCCTGCATACTGAGCTTTGTATTCCATCCAGTCTTTTAATATGACATATATGAATATTTGACCAATAGAGTGGATTATGTACGAAGATAATTTTTGTGTTGGCCCTATTGTATCATTGTTTACGTAAATAAGAACAAATGAAAATTAACATGACAGATGACACATAAACATTATTTTAAGAAATGTAGGAAATAAATATGTAATAAAAATGTGTACCTTACGGAATAATTAATACTTCATATGTGCAGCGTCTATATTTGTAAAGTTATTCCATCCCTCACTTGCATTTGGTCATGAAATAACGCAAATCAAATCGGACATCAGTCCCGTGTGTGGTGAGGTAGGATATTGAGGTTTCAATCAGATCCATGAAAGAGGAGAGCAACAACCATATCTTAAAAAAAACTTTAAAATATTTAATTTCCTTTAATTATTTAGTTTAAAAAGTGTTTTTTCGATTGTGCCGATAATGTGAAAATATTTCCGTATCATGTCAATGTGAGTAAGAAATTATGGTGTAATAGTAAATATAATTAAAATAATTATTTGTTAAAAAATGTTATTATTAATAGGTTATTTTCACTCCCAGGCGATTTCTTCTCTTAAAAGGAGATACTTTTGTTTCCCGTATATTTTTAATATTTTAATTTTCTAGCTACTATTGCTACCTATTAACTTATATGATATTACTTTATGTTATTAAGTTTATTTCTCTTATTCCAGTATTTTAGAATATTGATCGCTTTTATACGTAAGCTGTATTTTCAATTTAATTTTCCCTCTGTCTTTCAAGAAATGGCAGGTTCCATTAATTACATTTTCATTAACTTTCTCCACTGTTGCAAATTTTAGGGTTATGATATCTTTAAACAAATCAGAATATACTTCTCTGGTCTCGATTAACACAATAGCTTTCTTCAGTCACTTTCGGTAGTGTATTTCTTATGACCAATTAAAAGGTGTAGCCTTCTGAAGGTGAAGTACCTACTAAGATTAGCAGAGCTAAAATTAGCGAAGTCGACATTGGCAAGGCATCTTTATCTGGGGGATATGTCACTTGCTGCGTGTGTACATAGAAAAGTTATTGAGAACCTAGCCGAAGAATGTTCTTCCAACACAAAGTCATCGTTCATTTATTAATAGTTTCATTTTCACCCTGAGGACGTACAAGATTTGTGTGTAAAGATCGCCATTGCTCGGGCCAGGTAAGTCTTTCAACATTTAATATATTTTAGTGTATCGTTTGGTGAAGTGCTGTGTTCTGTGAAGTCCGCCAATTTTGCCAAGTGCTATTTGATGTTTGCCATGGAGGGGGAAAGAGTTATTCGAAAGAACAACCATTGTGGCGCCCAGATGCTCTTACAACGTCACACACGTATAAGATAATTCTGACACTCTTTCTTCCTACCCTAAAAATACCTAACGTTTGCATCGATCGTCATAAGGCACAGACTACGCATTTGCGTTTCTTTTATTGACGTTCCAACGCTGCTGTAATGATTTGTTTTGTACTGTACATGTCTGTTTACGTGGAATGTGTGTTGATATTTTGAAACGGAAATTTATATTAAATAGAAACCTTATTTAAATACTAGCCGTACCCGTGTGCTCCGCTGCACCTGTTAGAAATAAATATAAAGTAATTACATAATTAAAATAGGACGTTTGATCCAGGGAACATTCGTGTTTGATAGAAGGATAAATTGTTTAATATGTTACTTAATTTACATTGTATTTAAGTAATTAAAATGCTATCATTTTGGTCGAGAGATCAATCATTTGATGCAATGACAATTCCTTTAACATGTTTTTTTTAATTGTTATTACATGCAACCATAGTTTAATGAAGATTGACATATCATTTAGTTTTAATGTGTATACTTTATATTACTTGCTATATGTTTCAGAAGTTACTGTAATAACATTGTAGAATTATGTCCATCTAGAGAAACTACACTTTCCAATGGTGAAATAATAATTAAACAGTTTATTAGCTTCCGATATTACTTCATACAAACACAGAAACATTCTCTTTAGCTATGTTTAATAGCTTTCGATTGTTGTTGCCCAAGGCCCCTTATAGACGAAGTCGTTTTTTTTTATTTCAGTACAGCACATTAGATGGCGTTGCTATTGTAATTTTAAAACTCATTTATATCATTAAATATCTGTCCTATCAAAATTTTGTATAGAATAAAATTTATCGGAAATCATTTTTAAAGAAACTTTTGTTATGTAATATTTTTCATGAGAATCAATAATAAACTAGATATTTCGATTTATTTAATTCAGGCCCCCTTATAACCCCCCTTTTAAATAAAGTATTTTGAATACCATATAGCCTAAAATCTAAGTTACAACGAACTTAATTTATATTCCAATTTTCATATAAATCGGTTCAGCCATTATCGCGTGAAAAGGTAACAAACATCTAGACAGACAGACATACAAACAAAAATTTCAAAAAAGCGATTTTCGGTTTCAGGATTGTTACTTATACATGTTAACACCAATTATTTTTGGAAAATGGAAAATTACCAGAAAAATTTTGGCTACAGATTTGTTATTAGTATATTAACTAAAATGTTATAGCCTGCAGAATCGTGCCAGTCTTGGAATAGTATTCTGTTAATATCTCCCATCACTACTAATCATATCAAGATTATAAATTATTTCCAAACATCAGAATTGCATTTTTATAAGTCATTATTCTATCCGTTCATGATTAACGCGGTAGAGACATAAACTTTGACAAAATAATAAACAAAGACAAAAATTAAGAGTATTATAAATGAAAATGTTGAAAAAAATATTTAGATGTATAAAGGATTTCATAACTAAAATTGGAGACCTATAAAATAATATTGAAATATATAATAGTATATTATGCAACGAGCCTATAATGATAGTAATTAAGACGCGAGTATGTCTGTTTATGAAACGAGCGCAAGCGAGTTTCATAATTTTCATACAAGCGTCTTAATTACCATTAGAGGCAAGTTTCATACGACTTTTTATGCTCGACCATATTTCTAACTTGAAATTATTCATAAGTATTCATTTTATTCGTATCTGACTGAAGATCGGAAGTGACCTTGTGCAGAGCTCGTAAATTGTGAGATGTGCGCAGACGCGAAAGTATTGATTTTTTCCGAGGAACAATAATGTCATTGACCTTGATGTAATCTAGAGAATAACATGAACTAATTTTGATATAACCTGGAAATTGATTTAGAATTGAAAAACGAGATGACAAATTGAATTTATTTGAATATCATTTACAATTAACGCTAATTATTATAGTAACAGAATATAACCTTCTGCGACAGTATTGGATTTCCAGCCTGCGTGACGTTTTTCTAGTTGTCTTTCGATTGCATATCCAAGAATAATCGAAAACCTGAACTTTAATGAATAGGTGTACTTTAATGACATGCATTAAAGGACTGCTACCAGGTGGATAATTACTACATTTCGGCATGGTCGAGCATAAATTATAATATAATCAGTAATATGTGACACGAAAAATTAAATCGAGAGGGATTAAAAAATGTCTTAGAAACATGACCTATGAATAAGAAAGATAACGTTCAGCTTTTAAACTAGTAGACCTAGGCTTACATGATTCTATACAGTAACACAACTACAGGGCATAACATTGTTCAGTAATGTAAAAACCTTAATTAGAAGGATAATGAATAATGCGATGATTGTAATTTTTTTAATCGCTATTTGTTACTTAATTACAAAGATTCAAATGAGATTACGTCATCTTATTTTAATTAAGGATATTCAAACTTGAAATTTGTGTTGAACTCGTTAACCTGACAGTTTTGTTATTCTGAGTTGCTTTGTTATGCGAAGTAGGCCTGTCTGCGGTTCGATCCCCTGTCTTAACTATTCTACTTAACGTCTATTTGTTTCAATGTATGTTCTCTCCGGAAGTTTTCGGGATAATATTTTAAAATAAGTGTGGCCAGACCTAAACTATGTTTTGGTAGTGAAGGTTGGACGATTCGTAATATTGATTCAGAAAGATTAATGGCGGCAGAAGTGAGATTTATGCGTCGTATAACGGGATACAAGAGAATGGATCACATTAAAAATTTTGACATTATGAAAGAACTGCAGATTGAACCGATTACGGAATACCTACAGAAATACAGACAAAACTGGAGATCACATGTCATCAGAATTCCACGCCAAATTTTAAATTACCATCCTGTGGGCAAGAGATCCTTGGGCAGACCGTTCAAGCGTTGGCCAGTAGCAATACATGCAAGGATGATGATGATGATGATGATGATGATGATGAAGTGTGTTCCTATCACTAATCAGAGTGGTACATTCGCATATTTACATTGATGTTAGATTCCTATTTCAGTTAATAGCTACCGTTCTTTAACTGTAGATATTCTGTATTTTATTTCTTCCAAGCTATAGTAAGTAAATGCTATCAAATTATTCACAGATGCATTTTTTGCGAATCCCTTTCTCTTAAAAAGTTAAACAATATTCCCAGCCGGATCTAGATGCTAGAACTCTTAGTCCAGAAATCTACATGATAACAAACGAGCGCTTTCAGTTTCCACTTCAGCCTATTTCTCAGGTACAAGCTTGCTGATATGACGTAAAGTCTCTTGCACTTTAACAGTTCTTAAGGCTCGTTCACAATGAAAATTAAACATAACGTAAGCGTTTACTTAATAGTACATTATGCAACGAGCCTATAATGATAGTAATTAAGAAGCGAGTATGGATGTTTATGAAACGAGCGCAAGCGAGTTTCATAATTTTCATACGAGCTTCTTAATTATCATTATAGGCGAGTTTCATACGACTTTTTATGCTCGACCATATTTCTAACTTGAAATTACAGTATTCAGATGTATACATTTTATTTGTATCTGACAAGATCGGAAGTGACCTTGTTCTAGGCCGTGAATTGTGAGATGTGCGCAGACGCGAAAGTATTGATTTTTTCCGAGGAACAATAATGTCATTGACCTTGTGTAATCCGTTAAACTTGGTATAACTTTGATTATTGAATTCGACATAGAAAAACGAGATGACAAATTGAATTTATTTGAATATTATTTACAATTAACGCTAATTATTATAGTAACAGAACATAACCTTCTGCGACAGCATTGGATTTCCAGCCTCCGTGACTTTTCGCTAATTCTCTTTCGATTGCATATCCGAGAATAATCGATACTTGCGGTTTATAACGGTACAAAGCTGACTCGTTATTGCTGAACACCTGTAAGCTGAGTTATCATTGGCTGAAAACACCTGAACTTTAATGAGTAGGTGTACTTTAATTACATGCATTAAAGGACTGCTACCAGGTGTATAATTACTACATTTCGGCATGGTCGTGCATAAAAGAATATAAACGTTACGGTAAAATCAAGAAGTCATACCATCATTCACGATGGGAACATAAACATAACAGCAAACATACTTGGTAACCATGGAAACATAACAACGATGCCATTTCCGCATATTCTGTCGTATACTTCAGCGCTCCACGATTGTGTTCTGTTTGCAAATCACGTAAGCATAAGCATGAAAGTTTGGAGTTTGCAAACTTTCATGTTAACGTCTAACGGCAATGTTTATGTGAATTATTGTGAATGATCCCATTTGGTAGCCTGGCCGCAAACTTCTGTGTTTATGTTACGGTTATGTTTAATTTTCATTGTGAATGGGCCTTTACTGACCGCAATGAAATGACCAGAACATCCCGGCTGTGCGGATGAAAAGTATCCAGAATAAAAATACATATATGCCTAAAAGTATTTATTATACATACTTTTGGTTCACGGCATCGCAAAGGGATTCCCTCCAAGTTTTATCCATAACCCGTTCAAGCGTATGCACCACGAAAGTACAAATTACAAATCTACAAATTTAGAGGAAGTAGATCCAATAGCTACAAATTACAGTAAAATGTGTTTCATTAAACATTCGAAAATATTCTTTAACAGTGATTTAGCCTATAAATATAGGACATCAGCGATTTATATAAAAGGCTTTGGTTCACATAAGACCGATTTTTCAAAAGTGATAGTTAAAGTTATATCAGTAACATCCATTTGCCAAAAACATAATAGAATGTTAACCAAATATGATCATGATGTATGGTACTTAATGTTAACTATGGACTTCTTGTAAGTCACTTAAACATCTCCCTTTATTGTCTTCAGATCTATCAGTATATTAACATCATGTAATTGGTTTTTATATGCCTATATGACGTATTTTTATACTTTGACATATCCTCCATCAGTATATTAATTGCTGTATAGGATAAATAATAAATGCAATACGGGATTGTCTGGCTCGATTCGAGAAAAATACCCCCGACTTTTTAGGCGTTTTATGACCACTGATGAAACTAGGATCCATTACTACATACCAGAGACAAAACATCAGTAGAAACAATGGAAGCACAGTGATTCTACGCCTCCAAGCCCTAGTATGATCTGTCTGTCCTGGAATTGGAAAAGATCTTGATAAAAATGTTTTGGGAGCTATTTTATTTGGAAAAGTCAGTTTTGGGAAGAACGGATCAGAAAAAAAATATCTCGAAACGAAAAATGAGATCTCTGAAGGCTTGATAGTCTGCATTCATTTGGTTTGGGGTCAGTTTCATAAAACGAGCAATCTTGCTGGTTACAAGTTGAAAAATAAAACAGAGGCATAGACAATGTTTCTTTACTAAGATTGTTTGACAACCTTTTCAAGTAACTATCATTTTGTTGACAAGTCTGACAAGCAGGATGGCAAATCATGAGAGAGTTTTATTGCAGAACATTAAACGCGCTCGAATAACAGTGGTCGATTTTTCGGCATTTTCCGGCGCAAAGGATTGCGGTACCGGTACTCTGGATATCCATGACCCTTGCGGCTAGTATTGTATGTACACAGAGTAGCCTCATTTTAAAGAAAAAGACTTACACACTAGGGCAGCCGTGGCGAAAATGCGATCGTGCGCCGAGCCACTGTATAACCTGCAACTTGCATAACACCTATGGAGGGAGGCGGACACCAGAAGGGGAAGTGAAGCAACTGTCTGACTTATTAACGGATTTTCATTTTCCTTACGTCAAGCACTTAAATATAATTTTATACAGTACAAGGCTACAAACTAATGTTCAGTACGTGTAACGAAGAAAGAAATGAACAAGAAAACATAGGACACATTATCACAACCTAAAATTAACTGACTGCAGAATGTCTCTGCAACAAAGTTTCAAATCAGGAATTATGTTACTTACTGCCAGTCATAGTTGATCACAAAGGTATTTGTCTATCAGTCGTGATCTAAATTTAGTTTTTAATATCTTCATTGTTGAAAATAATTTTTCACAAACGTAAGTTGTAGCGAACATGGCTTCAAAAGAGCTAGCGAACGAACGAAGCCTCGAATATTTATTTTTTGACAAAGATTTGGAAAGTTCAACATTTGTCAAGTCCTTATATCTACAGAGTGTAACGAAAGTTTCTGTAACAGTATGTTAAAATTATTGTCTTTTATAGTTTCCATTTTCTCAGGAATCATGACCAAATTTTATGGTGTAGGAGTTGGTACTAGTTGATTGTGGTGTGATGCAATCCTTTATTAATATTTTGGGTGAAAATGTGATATTTACCATCGAATATTTGAAAAAAAAAAACTGAAATTTTCACTGTACCAGAAACTTTTGTTACACTCTGTAGATTTCATTTAACATCATATTATAAATCTGTGAATTTAAATTGAAGATCTAACCGCATTATTCGTACATTTGCTGAAAAAGGATCGACGTACAGAGATGATTATGATGAAGTGATGATGATGATAATAATAGCAATAACAACACTTAACCTTTTAATGTTTCATCAGCAAAATGTAGTAACTTATAATGACGTTTTATGTTACACAACCGTTTTCCTCGTAATACTTGTGAACAAATCATACATTTAATATTCTCATCATATTGGCAGCAAAAAATGCGTCCTCCCATCCTACTTGAAACTTTCGTTTTTGTAGAGGTACATGGTTTCGAGAGAGACATTGCGACGATATGCCACTCGCAGGTCAGAGACAAATACAAATGGAACGGAGTTTGACTCCAGTGAGTGAGAGGGTGGGGGTTGGGGAAGGTAGGAAGCAAAGGAAATGCACAGCTATCATTGCGAGCCACAATGTGCTCGTGAGTCGCATTTTCGCCACGGCTGCACTAGGGAGAGCTATCCACGTGGACTGGCTAATCAGATTAATAACATAACTCTTCGTACAACACAGAGCTCAGTAACATGTCCCCTCGGACAGAAATATCTGGAGAATCGTTAATATTTATTACAGTAT
Organism: Periplaneta americana; assembly: GCF_040183065.1. Lineage (NCBI taxonomy): Eukaryota > Metazoa > Arthropoda > Insecta > Blattodea > Blattidae > Periplaneta > Periplaneta americana. Next base: position 177,370,680 of record NC_091127.1, read on the forward strand.
TTGTTTACGTTGTCATTTGATAGCTAAAGTTTTAATAACCGATTTCTTAATATTCAGCTGCATACGAACATCTGCACGTTACGAGCGAATGACGTCACTGCATTTTACGAAATCAAAGCAGAAATGGAGTTTCACGTTACTCTGCAGTGATTTGTCAGGAGTCGCGGTTACAGTATCCGCCGTTTTGGGAAGCACTTCAAATATGAAGCAGAAGAAATGTTTTACGTATTACAAGTGCAGGTAAAGTTTGTGAAAAAATTACATGTAGACTACAACGAACGGTAATAATTTTACTTAAGTAGATGAATCAAAACCATGTTCAGTTGTAGTGTGTATCGTTATTTTTCTACCACTGTTTGATGACAAACAACTCTAACATTGGATAAAATGGGGAGTTTCGTTCATAGCATAGGACTATATTAGGTCTAACATTCTTTAGTCACTGTTACTAAATTAATTAATTAATATCTTATAATTTATTGTGTATCGAATCAGACTTTCCTTAATTCTCTTCTTTTCTTTTGCTGAAGCAACCTTACGTCGTATATACCGATATCACAGGAGAGTATGTTTCATAAGCGTATTCAGTATTCACTTTAGATCAGCGGTGACCACAACTCGAGCTGCAGTGATTACATGCGACAGACAGCCTATGAAGTAAGGAGACGGAGGAAAGGTGCTTGGCATGAAAACTACAGCCAGTGGTGGTTCCTGTACTAACATCTTGATCAATCCCGCGGATAAAAATCTCAAGCTTTGCTGTATCAGTAATGTCACTGCTGTCATCAAGAGCCAGTGAATAATATACGATTTTTCTTGCTTGTTTTTTTAGCCTTCCTCTTGAATATAATCAGGAATTTTCTAAATTCTTCTCTCGATACTTGGTCGAAAAATTCGTAGTTTTTCAAAATTAAAAACTTCTTATGGACAAGTTATTTAAACTATTTTAATCATTACTCTTTTTAGAAATTCTGATCTATTAAAAGACTTTAGAGCACGAGATATTTCAAACCCCATTAGGTAGCTGACTTCCTTACATTTATTTATCTCATCTTTCTCTTCCTGGCTATGATTTAAGACATGTCAATTCCTGGCGTTTAACAGTTCGTTGGCACATAATATTGAATCAGGTTTTCTACAATATTATTATTAAATAAATAACTAATAAATAGTTATCCTCATCTAAAGATTAAGAAGATTAAAATTAAGATAAAACCTAATAATTTTATCCTTCTAGGGAGAAGATCTAAAAATATCAATATTCATGCACGTACAGAAGCATTATAGAAACACATACTTAATGGTCAATAATAATAATAATAATAATAATAATAATAATAATAATAATAATAATAATAATAATAATAGGGCTACATTATTCAGCGTGGCAATTAATGTTTCTATATACTCCTAATTGAACTATTGAGCAAAGTAAACATATTACATTTTCTCCGACAGAACAACAAAAAAGTTCTCCTTCTCATGCTTTACGAAACCACCTCTTACTGCTTGTAGAGACAGAGTTTGTAGAGCGACCGCCATTGCTTGCCTTCAGTACGTAATCACGACACCCGGTTTGGTCACCGCTGCTTTAGATTAATATTCTAAAAGTCAAAATAAGATTAAATTTCTTAGAACACTCTTTTTGAAAAATAATTTTTTACCATGGTTTCGGCTCAATAGTAAATACGAGTAATATAAAGCTCGTAATGAAGGTTCAAAGTGATGTTCTGAACTTACTCATTGTCACAATGAACTATAATGCCCATACACAAATAACATAGGAAGAGCTCCAACTCAATGTATACTTTCGAGAGGCCATTAAAGCGATATTAAACCCAAGCCAATGACAGCAAAAATCGGAGCAACGTGTCTTCTTACACAGCCCGAGTGGTATTACAGATATTTATTATACAGTATAAACAATATTATTGTTATTATACCTGTTTTTCTAAAAATGGGACATGACATTAGCGCTGCGATCGGAAAGCACATCATATATCATAGGAGGGCTGTTGCTATGGTAACAACGGCTGAGTTAATGTTACAGTTCCCACATGATGAGTGCTCGATAGCTCTGTTGGCGCCACTTTTTGTGTCAGCTATTGATACGTTTCAGGTTTCGCATGATAGCTCGCATCAGCTGATCGCGTGGTCGCCCAAATTGGCAACGTAGCGCTGTAGTTCCAAGCGTGGCTGCTTAACTGTCATGTCCCATCTTTTGAAAATACAGTTATAGTATTTTTCATATTATTCCGTAAGGTAAACTAACTAAGGAACTTCTATGATTATAATGTACTGCAACAGTTACATTCAAGTGGACCGTTTAAAAAATCATTGCGCTGCTCATGATGCCGATATTGAGAAATAACAAATAAAACATTTATAAAATATACGATATGAGAAAGGCGAATGGCTTGAAGATTTTACGGAGACATGTTGCTGCCAATCACGAATAAAAATAATAGCAAGAAATGTAAGGAGTTCAGAACTATCAGCTTAATATCGCACTCGGCGAAGATTATCCTGCGAATACTGAATCAACGACGTTTATATTCTAAGATGGAAGGACAGTTGGAAGAAGAACAGTTTAGCTTCAGAAGGGAAAAGCTGCGAGAGATTCAATTTATTGGACTGCTACGAACAATCGGCGGAAGATACCTAGAGAAAAATAAAAAAGTGTATATAGTATTTGTAGATTTAGAAAAGACATTTGACAGAGTGGATTGGAATAAACTGAAGGGGATCCTGAAGAAAATTGGTGTGGATTGGAAAGAGAGGAGGCTGTTCAGTAGCCTTTATATGAAACAACGAGTCAAAGTCAGGATATGAGGAGAAATGTGAGATGGAAGTCGAATAGGAAGAGGAGTACGACAAGGATGATATTGCTATTAATTGATGTCGATATTTATTTATTGTCTGTTAGAAAATAAATTGCAATGACATAGTCTCTTATCTCTAAATTAAAACTAAAAACGTGTAAAAGAATTCTTAGGCCCAATTGTATAAAACTCCCTGACTAAAGATCAACTTTGATCGAAGATCGAAAAGTGAACCGAGTTCAGACACTTCTTCTATTGTATAAAACTTTTCTGCGATCAAATTACCTTGGTTCAAATGCAATCTAAGTTCACGTGAAAAGGATTTGGCAACATCGCATAAACAGGTGAAATACGTGATGCGCGGACAGGTTTGTTCAGTGTTGCCACTCTAGCGACTTTAACTCTTTTTCAACAACAATTTCTTTTAACTTTTATATTGCTTAAATAGGGATTTAGTGACCTTTTTAGCACCCCATAGTGACAAAATTTAATCTTTCTTTGTTGATAATGAGAAATCTAGCGACTTTACAATTACTTTTTGGCGACTTTCCGTACACTCTGTTGGAGACAATGGTTTTTTGTGCAATGTAAATAATGGCGGACAATAAGAAGAAGGTTGACTGTTCTCCGAGTTGTTATCATGTTATGGTGTTTGATACTGCTAAACATAATAAAGCTTTATAAAACGACAATTTTCGTTTAGTAATACAGTTAATTGAACATTTATGAATGTACCTATCATATCCATTAATAATTAATGGTTGTTATAAACATAATATAATTATAGGTTATGTTATTTGATACGGCTGAACACGATAGAGCCTTATAAAATATAAGATTGTTTGTGTATTAAGGCAAGAAATTGAAAGAAATATATATAAATGTACCTATCATATCTATTAATATTAATAATAATGGATATTTTATTTGCACAATCTGTCACTCGTATATTTCAAACAGAAAAGAAATAACTGAACTTGGATCATCTAACTTAATCGGAGAAATTTCTTCAGTTAAAGTAGACTTTAGTTTGAGACAAATTAATCTCAGATTAGACTTTATACAACAGAAAATTCCAAGTTCAGCTGAAACAAGGATCAATTTAACTTCTGATCTAAGATTAAATGGTTTATACAATCGGGCCTTAAAATATTCATCAGTATTGTTAAATGCTTTATTATCAATCACTTATATATAATTTTCTTAAAATTCTGTCTATTCAAACTTGTTACATGAACTGGAAGATGATTATATAACTTAAAAGCCATAATATGATGGTTGTTAGCTGTTATGAATGTCTACATTTAGGTATGTACAATTTTCCATTATTCCTAGTGATATAGTCATGAATTTCATTATTATGTTTCATTACATTTTCATATTAATAGCACCATAATTAAAAGACAGGTTACGGTCATAATTTCTTTAATAAATAAAGACCTACAGTGGGCAATCAGCTTAGAATTTGTTAGCAACTTGGTGGTTCTCTTTTGAATAACAAACACTTTGCCAATGTGAGCACCATTTCCCCAAAGTAATAACCCATATGTAATAATTCTTTGGAAACAAGCAAAATATGCTGCTTTAACATAAAACTGTGGCATAAATGTTTTTAAATTCCTTGGTACAATACTCTAGAGCACCAGGTGCACACATAGTCAATGTGACATCCACTTGGAGGATTTAGTGAAGAACTATTTTCATAAAATAGGACGGGGGTAATAGGGAAATACGAATAAAATGCGTAAGATTTGCTGGTGATATGGCGTTGTTATGAAGAGGAGATGATACTAAAGGATATACTACTGGAGCTGAATGGCAGCTGTGAGCATTATGGAATAAAAATAAATGCAAACAAGACGAAGATCATGGTTATGGAAGAAAAATAAAGAAGGTAAACGTGCGAATTCGAAATGAGACAGTGGAATAAGAAGACAGCTTTAAATACTTGGGGTGTACTATAAGCAGTAACATGAGCTGTTGCCAGGAACTCAAAAGGAGGATAGCAATGGCAAAGGAAGCTATTAATAGAAAAAGGAGCATCTACTGCGGACTAGTGAAGTGCTTTGTGAGGAGTGTGGCATTCAATGATGCAGAACTAGGACAGTACGACGAAGTGAAGAGGAACGACTAGAAGCATTTGGAATGTGGATATGGAGAAGAATGGAGCGTGTGAAATGGACAGACAAAATAAGAAATGAAGCTATGCTAGAAAGAAATTATAAAAACATAATGCTGAAAATGATCAGAAGAAGGAAAAGGAATTGGTTGGTCACTGGCTGAGAAGAAACTGCCTCCTGAAAGATGCACTGGAAGGAATGGTGAACGGAGGAACGACTAGAAGCATTTGGAATGTGGATATGGAGAAGAATGGAGCGTGTGAAATGGACAGACAAAATAAGAAATGAAGCTATGCTAGAAAGAAATTATAAAAACATAATGCTGAAAATGATCAGAAGAAGGAAAAGGAATTGGTTGGTCACTGGCTGAGAAGAAACTGCCTCCTGAAAGATGCACTGGAAGGAATGGTGAACGGAGGAAAAGTTGGAGGCAGAAGAAGATATCTGATGATAGACCACATTAAGATATAACATTTATAAGTTAATTAAATATCAAAGTTATAATTTCTTTCATGCACTTTTGTAAGGTATCGTAGAAAAATCCATCATACTTCCAAAAAATTGAATTTCTTTAACAAATGAATGTGCAGCATGTTTAACGAAGACCTTTCTTATCTTTTAAAGGAAGTGCCTGGAGAAGTCGGCGATGCCTGTGGAAGATCTAGAAGTGTTTGAAGTAGAGCCCATAACAGATCCGCAGAGAAGAAGAAGTAAATGGCCTCAGCATTTGGCAGCCTGTCTCGGTAAGATATCAGTTCATTCCATTTGACTGCATGTCTGTCTGTTTATATATATTTATATCGATTTGTACCTATTTGTGTACATCAGCCGTGGAGAAAATGCGACTCATGAGCACATTGTGGCTCGCAATGATAGCTGTGCATTTCCTTTGCTTCCACCTTCCCCAACCCCCACCCTCTCACTCACTGGAGTCAAACTCCGTTCCATTTGTATTTGTCTCTGACCTGCGAGTGGCGTATCGTCGCAATGTCTCTCTCGAAACCATGTACCTCTACAAAAACGAAAGTTGCAAGTAGGATGGGAGGACGCATTTCTTTGCTGCCGATATGAGGAGAATATTAAATGTATGATTTGTTCACAAGTATTACGAGGAAAACGGTTGTATAACATAAAACACGTTATACTACCTGTTACTCATGAAACATTAAAAGGTTAAATGTTGTTATTGTTATTATTATTATTATCATCATCATCATCATCACCTCTGTACGTCGATACTTTTTCAGCAGATGTACGTATAATGCGGTTAGATCTTCAATTTAAACTCACAGATTTACAATATGATGTTAAATGAAAGCTAGATGTAAGGACTTGACAAATGTTGAACTTTCCAAATCTTTGTCAAAAAATAAATATCCGAAGCTTCGTTCTTTCGCTTGCGCTTTTGAAGCCACGTTCGCTACAACTTATGTTTGTGAAAAATTATTTTCAACAATGAAAATAGTAAAAACCAAATTTAGATCATGACTGACAGACAAATACCTTCGTGATCAACTACGACTGACAGTAAGTGACATAATTCCTGATTTTGAATTTTGTCGCAGAGACATTCTGAAGACAGTTAATTTTAGGTTGTGATAATGTGCCCTATGTTTTCTTGTTCATTTCTTTCTTCGTTACACGTACTAAACATTAGTTTGTAGCCTTGTACTGTATAAAATTATATTTAAGTGCTTGACGTAAGGAAAATGAAAATCCGTTAATAAGTCAGACAGTTGCTTCACTTCCCCTTCGGGTGTCCGCCTCCCTCCATAGGTGCTATGCACGTTGCAGGTTACACAGTGGCTCGGCGCACGATCGCATTTTCGCCACGGCTGGTGTACATTTACCTACAGTTATTTACCAATTTAGTCGATCCGTAGCTACCTATAGCTACTGGATGTGCTTAAATTAGCGCATAAGCTCTCCTTGGCGTAGGCCTATTACTTCGTTGTGAAATGAAAGGAAAATAATGTCATAAGACTCATGCCGCAGCTATGGCTCAAACGCTAGCGCGGTGGACTTCCATCCAGGCGGCGCAGAATTTGTGATGGACAAAGCAGATATTGCCTCTGATTGAGGTTCTGCTTGACATTTATTTATTTATTTATTTATTTATTTATTTATTTATTTATTTATTTATTTATTTATTTATTTATTTATTTATTTATTTATTTATTTATTTGTTTACTTATTTACTCATTTATTTACTTATTTATTTGGTTATTTATTTATTTATTTACTTGTTTACTTATTTATTTATTTATTTATTTGTTTGTTTGCTTGTTTACTTATTTATTTACTTATTTATTTGTTTATTTGTTTACTTGTTGACTTATTTATTTATTTATTTATTTATTTATTTATTTATTTATTTATTTATTTATTTATTTACTTGTTTACCTATTTATTTACTTATTTATTTATTTGTTTATTTGTTTACTTTACTTATTTACTTATTTATTTACTTATTTACTTCGTTATTTATTTATTTATTTACTTGTTTGCTTATTTATTTATTTATTTACTTGTTTACTTATTTATTTATTTATTTGTTTACTTGTTCACTTATTTATTTATTTATTTATTTATTTATTTATTTATTTATTTATTTACTTGTTTATTTATTTATTTATTTACTTGTTTACTTATTTATTTATTTATTTGTTTGTTTACTTGTTCACTTATTTATTTATTTATTCATTTATTTATTCATTTATTTACTTATTTATTTATTCATTTATTTATTCATTCATTCATTTATTCATTTATTAATTCATTTATTCATTTATTCATTTATTTATTCATTCATTCATTCATGCATTTATTTATTTATTTATTTATTTATTTATTTATTTATTTATTTATTTATTTATTTATTTATTTATTTATTTATTTATTTATTTTGCTAATAATTGTAACATAAAATGTAATATATACAGAAAAACTTTAGCTCGCCTCTGAAAGAGTAGAACTCGTGCTGAGGTGCAGATTCCTTAATAATTATACAATACAATTTGTCTTATGTCTACTATGCAATATACTGTAAGATAATAGATGTACATCTCACTTGACGATATGTGTCAGAGGAAGAACATTTAATTGTATGTATGCATCTGAAGTCTGATTACTGTAATACAGTATGTTACTAATCAACTATGTATGCAATGGAGAGGGGAAAAAAACTGGCCACCCTACCCCATTATCACTTGGCCTAGTTGTCTCATAAGTGGAGTCTTGTTGGTATCACTTGTGGGGTTGAGACCTGTCTTGAGACAGTTGACTAAACGAACAAAGAAGATATATATAGCACAGGATAGTCCCGGTTACAATATCATTCCACCAACACACTCCGCCTTCCATGTAATAGACTGGGGTGATGTGTTGCTCCGGACCCTGGGGGTTATCAGATCCACCACGAATATCATAAGTAGGGCTAGGATTTTGATGAAATTGCATCTTTTTTCTAATAAGCCAGAAACATAGCTGCTTTAGTATTTATGTTTTACGTCATAAATTGAGTGTTTTAAGACATATTTGTTAGGGCATTTTTTTTTTTTGCCTGTTTCAACTCATAAGACCATCTTTTGTTTTATTCGGTCATTTTTTAGGCATTTTCATTTAATTTTGGCCAAAAATTTCCGTTATTAATGTAAAATAATGTCTATTTCCTTTGATATTTTCTTTACATATCTTGTCCATTAATACTCATTATTTTGTATGATATTTTAATCGTTTTTCCACACAAATATTGCCATTTTAACGTAATACACCCCATGTAATGGATCAGTCCAACCACCCCTTCAATAAAGACTCCTCTATCTGTACTCTATACCTGCTAATTCCGGATAAGAGTGGCCTTGTGGTAGACTACACGGAAACTAAAAGTAAAGTAAATCCATGGTGCTACAGCCCATGAAGGGCCAAGACCGACCAGCCGACTGCTGACCTCACGTCCACATGCCGACGCAGAGGTGAACGATCATACATGGAAACTACATCAGATAAAATAATTAATTAAAGTGTACTACTTAGAAAAAAATATGTCAAATTTAATTTAATTACTAGTCTAAGGGTGGAATTCATAGTCGTCACTTATAAAATGAGTGAACCCTTAAGTAATAAGTGTTTGCTTATAATATGGGAACCCTTAAATCAATTCCGAATTCATAGACAACACTTATTTTCACGTAATGAGTATTCACTTACAGCTGCCGGACATGACGTCATAACAAAAGCTGACTCTCATTGAACTAATCGAAAGCAGCCCTACACGTGGAGTTGCTATAACAACCAGTTATCAATATTATTGTACCCATACTGAATAAGTTATATACAGCAATAGTTTCATGATATGTTAAATTCTAGTTGCATGTTAGTTGTAATTATAATCAGATATCCTACTAATTGGAACACATGTTGTGTAGTAGTGAATTTCTTAAATAAATAAATTAAGCCTATTAGGCCTACATAATACTGTATATTGAATTTATTAACATAGAGTTATATTTACTCTGTTATATCTATACTTAACTCTTTTTAATTTATTCTTATTTGGTATTTTTCGTTTATATCTAGATCTGTGTCTTTTATTTAGGTATTATCTATTTTTTTTTAATTTTTAATTTGTAATTACACTTGTATCTGTTTTATCTCTTTTTTCATGTTATATGCAATTCTATGTTTTTTTAAACAAGTATCTGTACTGTCTATTGTAATTGGGGATTTTCCCTGTTATAGATATAAATAAATAAATAAATAAATAAATAAATAAATAAATAAATAAGTACTGGTAAGTAAGTAAATAAATAAATAACGATCAATTTGACTAGAGCAACAACTTCGAATTGATCTGAAAACTATATCGCTTCTTAAATTCCAGTTCACTATACATTTCCAGAGGATTCTCCATGTCTCTAATATACCTTTTATGGGACACGTATATTTTCCTCAATTCGTTCAACAAACTCCTCAAAATGCTCAAAATCATTCTCAGTATCCATTTTGAAAATGAGTGGTCACTTAAGGGTACAGATCAGCTCACTTAAGTAATCACTCATTATGCGAATGAGGGACAACTATGAATTAGAAATGAGTATAAGTAACCACTTAAGGGTTCACTCATTTATAAGTGACTACTATGAATTCCGCCCTAAATATTAAGTAGTACAAAACCTCTTTTCCTACTAAGGCAATTATGTAAGATCAATTTTTAGGGCATTTTTGTCATATTTTTAGGACATAAATGCATTGTTTTAGGACATTTTTTCATGATTTATAGGTCATCAAAATCCTAGCCCTAATATAAGATTCTCGGGAGGCCAAATTCTATCCCACTTGCTGACATAACGTGGCTTGACTAAAGTTGTCTTTAATCTGCTTGTTCAGCTACCCTGTCCGCGGTGTGCGCTGGGGCAGTGGACGGGTGGACAGCGGCGGGCATCCCGTATCTGGAGCAGCCGCGCAACATATCTGTGAACGTCACTATCGAGGGCATCTCCTACGACGAAGGCTCTTGGATCGGGTCCCTGTCTCCCCTGGGCTCTCTCGTTGGCGCCATCCCTGCAGGCTACCTGGCAAATCGGATAGGACGGCGTGCAGTATTACTCATTATGGGGATCCCGATGGTACTCGGGTGGATTATAATCATTTTTGCCGACCATTCCGTGAGTACTTTTTTGCATTAGACTAATTAGGGCAATTGTACGCAAGTCTTTTTTTTTAACTGAAGATGGCCCACAAAATGGATTAGTTCTGCAGTGCTTGGAAAAAGTGACATAAGTCAGTTTCCACAAACCTTTTTTGATAATTTATTGACAACTTACACTGGTTTATGTCGATTTGATTTTTTTTCTGTATGAATTATTGTAATGGGAGAAATACTTATGTATTTTTTCCCAAGCGAGCAGATGTTCCGTAAGTTGTCAATAAATTATCAAAAAAGTTTGTGGAAACTGACTTGTGTCACTTTTCCCGAACCATGCACAATTAGGCTATAACCACAGTCTACTATATACAGTCGCGAAGCTCTATATGTAGTAAAAATGCAAACATGGGTAGTTGCCCACCACTAGGATCGCTACTATCGCCTCATCATCGCAGATCTCTCTCCTAGCAGCCGACAAAATATGTTACACTTTCGTTGTCGTGTTCTTTTGGAAAAATTCCTTCCATTATTGAAATATTAAATGCATAAAGTTAATTTATTATTTTAATGAAGTATATTAAATTCCACCATAAACTCGAAGATACCTGCAAGAAATAAGTTAATATAATTTTTGTTTGTGCAAAACGAACTGAAATTTACTATAATCGCTTCACTCATTCAAGATTATAGCGATAATTAACTATGAAACCAATAAATATTAATTTGCATTTCTCTTTACAACAATAATAATGGAAATATGAATTAATGGAGTAACTTACGTGTACCGGTACTTGTAGTGTAGGCTTACGTAGTTAACAAAGTGGGATGAGGTTAAGCAATAATAATCACACCAGAATTGGAAATAAAACGTGATCAATAAATTTTATTGTAACAGACTTTTTCTACGTCTCTAGTAAAGCAACAAATAAAAATAACAACAAAATTAACAGCTATAATTAAAAGCATATCCTTTGAAGAAAAATGTAGGCCTAAGCAATAATAATCCCACCAGAAGTGAAAATAAAACGTGATCAATAAATTTCATTAAAACAAACTTAATTTTTCTACGTATTTAGTAAAATAACACATAAAAATAATAACAAAATTAATAGCTGCAATTAAAAATATATCCTCTGAAAAAAAAAGTAGACCTAACCTTTATTTCTCTGGAAATTTAGCAGCCTAAGTGACAGAACTTTAACCGGTATCTAATGTCCTTTCGGTTAGACTGAAACATTTCATTGTGAAATTTAAGGATATAATGTATTCTAACAGTCACAAAGAACTTCAAATTAACAGTTTTGTTTCTGCACGGCATTCTTGTGGAAACCCAGGAACCTTTCTGAATCTTTCGGAAATCGGAAAAAGGATAACTCTGGCCTCTTTCGCTTACTGTTGCTACAGTTTATAGCACTACAAACGTCTTCTCCTTGTCCCATATTATTATTCCAATTATTATATTTTAGCCATTAACATTTTCATTATAACCAATAACGAACATTTCACAAGCATCAATGTGAAACACGCAACGAGCTAGCACTCGATAGAAATACGACACAGTCCAAAGTCGACCATGGACAGTCTATTGTTTCTAGTTGCTAACCGCTTGGAGCGCTTTATCACGAGATTTGCAAAAAAAACACCTCAAGCTTCGCGACTGTATATAGTAGACTGTGATATAACTATGCATGTTACAAGGAACTGTAAACCATTCGCCGTTTGGACCTTGTATCTTACAGTGGTGTTTTATTTTGCTCAGAAATTTTAACTCTACATTCTGGTTTTTTTTTTTGTTTTTTTTTTTTTTGTTTTTTTTTTTTTGTTTTTTGTTTTTTTTTTTTTTTTTTTTTTTTTTTTTTTTTTTTTAATATTCCTTTTTAATGGCCATGTTTTCCTTTTTGTGTTGCAATAGACTGAGAGTTGTTTTCGCCTTGAAAATCTTATTGGTAATCAAAAGTGTCTGACAATAATTCGCCAGTAAATTAGTTCTAAATTTTATAAACCGTTACTCTGTAATTTAAATTTGTAGAATCATAAGCCTTTAGGGTAATATTCGAAAATGTTTATTATTAAGCAAGAAATTAAGGAAATGACTGGAATCCGATTAATTAACTTTCAAATATTGAATTCAATATATTGAAACTCTTAGGAAATCTTTACCGGAACACATGGCACGCCATAATAAAATTATTTCATCGAGAACTTGAATTACGGATAAAGTTTCTAGTCGATATTTTAGCTTCTTTGTACTTTGTTTAATAAGAAAGTAGAATGTTCAATGTACTAGTTCCTCTTACTTAGCAACCTAGGGCCGTTTTCATAGACATTTTTAGCGCGGGCTTCCGGTGGATGTTCAGCGTTTTTCGTATTCATAAACCAGTGTTAGCGATAGGATATGATTTGAATTCTGTACTAGTAACCAGTGGATAGCCGGGGCTAGCTTAGTACGCTCGTGGCGCGTGCTGCGAAATGTCTATGAATAGCACTCCTAGAGACTTTTAACTTGCCGCATTACATTTGAATGGCTTTTTCCTTGTTAGGTTTTAATGAAATTATTCATATTCAATCGGGTATATAGCCTTCTTGAAATATAAAATTCACTGGAAAATATGGCAGTATGTAGTATAATATCTTAAAGGCAAGGTAGCAGGAAATAGTGACTCAACAGAAATCAGTTCTGACAGACAAGGATTTTCATTGAGTTAGTAGTTTCAGTAATTAAATTTAGGAAGAAATGCTTTTAAAATGTGTTCTGAATGCCACTGAACCATATAGAGTCGTACAGGGACATCATTTTATTTTTACTTCAATTTTTATTGTACCTGAGTTTTTGAATGTACTTCACTCCCACCCCCTTCTACTAGTAAACTTCTAACCGTTCACGACACAGAGCCGAGGGCGCGTAAGCAGTACTGAGTTAGTGAGTATAGTACGTTTCAGAAATATGTTCGCGTTTTCCAGTGACGAAAGAGCTTTCAATATTGAATCATATTTTCGCACAGGTACTGTCGTCCATTTGCCTACGTCGCATCCCGGTTTCCCCCACCTGCTTCTGTTCCCCCTCTGTAAAGTGTAGTAGCTGGGCTGTCTTAGCTCTTTTCTGAAAACATTAATTTCTGTTAGGAATTGGACGTCTACGTAATATTATAAAAGTGTTTAAAATAACTTAAATAAAAGGGCCTCGTTAAGTAATTAACTGTCACGTGATTCACCCCCCCCTTTCTACGACCCTGCGACAAAACAACTTGAACGGACAGTAGATAGCATTTCTGAGTAATTTTATCTTTTCGGATCTGGCAGAAGTGAAGATTGAATTTACAGTACGTAAGGTGCTCTTTTATAGAGTAGGTACAGAATTATTTCAACATGAGTTACGCGTACGAAGGACGAAACTGGTAATTGGAATTAGGTACAATAGTCTATAGTGCGACAATATGCACAAAAGAACTGAAGCCTGTATCGAAATGAACGGCCACCATTTTCAAAAATGTGTTTAAATATCCATATTATGATTATTTTTCAATTTAACTTCATTCTCTATATTGTACGCTAATGTGCTGTAACAGTACAATATACACTGCATAATTAATACGTCCGAATGGATAGCTCAGTTCGTGAGTAAAACACTAAGTGGTAATACTGTACTGTATTTTGATTAAACAAAAACCTAATGAAAATTATCAAATTCAAAATTGTGATATTTCCTAGTTTACATAATTGAACTACTTTTCTTCCCTCCTATACCTAGTAAAGTGGTTTGTATTTTACGCCAGTATCATCGAACTCCAGTCGTGGAAGGGGTAGCAAACTGTGTTTCCTCTTTCAATCGTTAATAGAAAGGTTAGCCAGTTTAATATTAAAAATGTTAGTAAAAATAAAATGATGTCCCTGTATAAAGAAGGCACTACTCCAGTAATTCAGTGATAGGACACTTGTTCTCAAAGTAGAAACTGAAACGAGATTTCTCTTATCCAGAAGACTACAAAACATAAAAAGACCATTAACCTCCATATAGGTCTTCATAAAGTATTGACGCCAGGGTTATAAAATTTGATCAGTTTTGCAATGTTTTCATTGAGAAGTGACGTTTTCCACGAGATAGCGACGAGTGTGATGTGTCGTAACAACCGACGAACTCGTATTCTGGACACACAGAGATATGGCTGGCACTGACGAGTGTGACGTAATCTGGGAATTCGAAAGCATGGTTATGAATAAGTCCAACACGTGACACAAACATAATACGCGTTGGGAATATAAACACATTGCGAATTGATGCAATTAAATATTCTCTATTTTGATATACTTTGCATAACGATGTTGTATGAACTGCGAGCTTATTTAGCGTCAATGGAAACGATAATAGAGAGATGAGAGCGAGAATTCTTATGAGATTACTTGACATTCCCCTTAAAGTTGGGGAACACCTCGGATAAAGCCTAACCAAGTAGTAAACTGTAGCACTGGTCCTGCTCGCTAACCACTAGGCACATTCTGTGACTCTCCTTTATTTGATCCGAAAATTAATAAATTGTAACGAATGTCACATTTAATATATAGCAGTATATAAAATCCTATATATTACATAGATTTTATGGTCAATGTAGAGTATCCACCGCCCACTGAACGAATATTTCACACTCTTATCACTGCTAATGTTGCACTATAAACCAATTTTATGTAACATGTTTCTAAATATTTAATCTTTTAAATACCGGTACATTCTTTAATAAATCACTGAAAAACAAATGTGAATACTTATATGTGGAGTGAGTACGAAATTATTATTATTTTTTATTTTTGGCGCATCATTTTTACGTAAATAACGACAAATAAAAACTAACATGCCACGTAACAATATTTTAAGAAATACAGGAAACAAGCATGAATAATATTCACCATTCTTAATGATCGTGGGATAGAAAAAAAAACGTATGGAATAGAAATTACATATAAATGTGCGTGTAATAAACAATAAGCAAACCATCTTCGATTAATCATTTCAAAACAACGTGAATATAGCGTGGATTGTGTAGGAAAATAATTTCTTTTATGTTGCTCCCAATGTGCATCATTGTTAACTTATGAAAACAAATGAAAATTAACATGGCATATAAACACTATTTGAAGAAAGATAGGAGATATTAAGTAATATTCATCGTTCTTAATTATCTTTGGATGGAAAATAACAATGAAATATGTATAAAATAGAAATTGCACGCAGGTGAGCATATAAAAAACAGTAAGTAGAAGCATTTATTTGATTAATAAGCTTAAATTACTCCAGGTTTAGTGTAAGAGTGGCCTATATTTAACGATGTCTCCCAGCAAATTACTTAATTTAAAAACAAAAAAATCGTGTTAGAAGATTGAATTTATGTATTTTCTCTGAAACTTTCCAAATATTTGTAGGCAGTCTTTTACATTAGATTGCCTATCAATTGATAGGATATTTTATGAGGTCATGACTGAGATATCTATTGTCGATTGCTTTTATTTGTCAGTAGGCCTTGACTGACGGGTATATAAGGACTGGCGCTCTTAGGAATGGAGGTCGGGGTTTGGGATGGCTCACAAGCAACAAGTTATACTAAATATGTTTAGGATTAGCGTAGAACTGGCCTATGTCTCCTGTAGTGGGCGGGACATAAGTAACATTCACCGTTTTTGAGTAATCAATATTAAAATGTGTTTCTTATTTGCTACGAGGTAGGCTTTTAAATGTCTAAACTCATTTTGATTCTCTCGTTGCATCTCTGCTTCCGAAATTTAGACTATTTCTTCTTGTCTGTTGTTTTGTGACGTATTCGGTTTGATTTCTTGTCCAGTATTGATCCTCTAGTTTTGAATTTGCCCACTATTTTATGAACTGTTTGTTCTATTAGGCGGATAAGGCCTGATGGCCTTAACTACACCAGAATAAATAAATAAATAAAATAAAATAAAATAAATAAAATAAAATAAGATATACTGGGCAGTGAGTCGTTTCAAAAAGTTACAAGAAATGAAAACTCTTTGTTTGGTAGTAAATCTTAGAACCATATCGCAAACCGTAGACACGAACAGAGAACTGAAACCGCCATTCAGATGTTTGACTGATGCGTCATGCCGCCTTATCGCTACTACTCGTATGTAACAGCTGCCTGCGTATTGCGTATAGCAGCGAGCCCAAGGAAAATAAATTCCGCATCTCTTCATGTTATACCTACATTAAATATTCCGAAACATTAACTTCTTCTATCAAGGTCAACTTTAATACTATTAATGCCATTGAATAATTTCACTATGTCTCGTCGAATAAATCTTTATACCTCACTCATTTCTCAGTAAATAGCCCACCAATCATAAAATGGTTTATCCTGATGTAATGTTTTGAAGTATTTAGGCTACATTTCTGGCACCTGGTTCAAAGAGATGATGATTGACGAAGACTAGTTCTATGGCAATGTAACTGTAATGGTGATTTAATATATTCCTTGGGTCCACCTGTGAAGTAATGGTTAGCGCGTTTGACTCCGAAACCAGGTGACCCGGGTTCGAATCCTGGTCGGGACAAGTTACCTGGTTGAGGTTTAATGTCCGGAGTTTTATCTCAACCCAATACGAGTAAATACTGGGTAACTTTCGTTGCTGGACCCTGGACTCTTTACACCGACATTATCACCTTCATTTCATTCATTCAACCGTAGCTGTTGATACAGCGTCGTAAAATAAACTAATTAAAAATATATAGTGTATATTCCTTGGTAATTACTGTGTAAAAGTGTAGTAGATCTTTCTTAGCCCTGAGAGCCAGTTTATTAATTTCGTTACAACGATATCCATATATATATATATATATATATATATATATATATATATATATATATATATATATATATAATTTGAACTGGTAATGGAAATGATGGGAAACGGCTGAACGAATTTTAATAATAACCCTTCATTTTGAAGCTTGGAACCCAAAGTTTTTCAGAAAAATAGCAGTTTTGAGTGAAATATCAATTTTCCTACATCATTTTCCTAATTTCCAAAATCCATCTATCGTCAGTTTTGAGATATATGACTTTTCAGAATAAAACAAAACACAAACACACTACAATAAACAATAGGATATTACACGAAGGCAATGACCTGCAGGATTGCTGACATATTTAGAGCTCAAATTCAATTGGTTATTAAAAACTTCAAGACTTACTAAAAATAATTCACAGGTTTGATTCTGCGGTGTGTAATTTTCTGACTACAGTTGTGTATTGGATATTAAAATCTACCAAATTTGAGGTGGTTTGATGACATTATTACCATTAGAAATGAAGTATTATTATAGTTAATGCCATGATGTGACTATTTTTCATTAATTATACATATTAATGCTGTATTGATTATATGAAAGTGAAACGCTTTGGGGTTATGTAAGTAGATGTAGAGAATATCTTAAATTAGATCTTCATTTCTATAATTTACTGAGTGGCGGCTGGGTTATTTCCCAATGACCGATGTATTATTATGGCGAACGTGTATAGTATACAATTATAACTACAAAACTTACGTAAGATAATATTGTTATTAAAAATCAAATATTTTTATAGTTATTAATCAAGTGGGGTTGAGTCTTTTTCAAATACTTAATGGCAGTTTGGTGTAGATATTTATATGCGTCATTCTCTTCAGTATTGGCTCGAGAGAGCGCAAAAATTACAGTTCCTAAGGAAAGACCATACGTTATTACTTACTGATAAAATAAGAAGCCTACAAAATTATGTAGTCTCCCGATCGTTTCAGCAAGATCTCTTAGCAGGATAAAATGATTTTACCCTCTACATTTCAAGCTCTACATACAATAGCTATGTCTATTGTTCGCAAGCATAGCAAACCTGACATTTTTTTAACTTTCACCTACAATCCACAATGACCTGAAATAGCTATTATTGCTTTACTCCCACATGAAAAATCCACTGATCGTCCTGACATTGTTATTTGCGTTTTCGCACTGAAACTCAAAAACTGAAGGTGGATAGGTTCAAGAAAAAGTGTTTGGCATAAAAAAAACATTCAGAGGGAGTATGTTTCATTATTACGGAAGAAAATAACTTTCAAAATGCCTGGTATTCTTCGTTCAAAATACTGTAAGTCTGAAAAAATTTTATTTGGACGTCTAACGAACTGAGTTCGCAGCATTTGCTGCACAAGCCACTAATCATCGTATAATTTCCGATTCCAAGTTCTGTTACATTTCTTTACAGATTCCGATGCTGTATTCGGCCCGATTCATTCTCGGCTTCACTTGTGGCGTAATCACAGTGGCCTCACCGCTCTACAGCGAAGAAATAGCCGAAGTAAGCAATCGAGGAGCCCTTGGTGTTTATCTGGATCTCATGTTCAACGTGGGAATCTTCTACGTCTATGTCGTGGGCGCCGCTCTGCCCTACTTCTGGATGTCAGTAGCGTCCACCATCATCCCGGTCATCTTCGTGCTCACCTTCTTCTGGATGCCGGAGTCGCCCATCTACCTCCTCACAAAAGGCAGAATAGAAGATGCCAGGAAGTCCCTCTGCTGGCTACGAGGTGTCCATCTCCCAATTGCCGAGACCGAAAACGAGTTGAAGGAGATGCAGTCCTTCATAAAGGGATCCCAAGCCAATGCGTCCGTTCCGAACAACCAATCGTCTGCTTACATCGCGATCTGCACCTTCTTCAAGAACATCACATCGGCAACGTTTAAGGCAATTTATATAATATTCGGCTTGATGATATTTCGCCAGCTGTGCGGCATGAACGCTGTGTTGGCATACACTGTGGAGATTTTCAGCGTGTCAGGGAGCTCGCTGAACCCGTACACGTGCACAGTGATCGTCGGAGCGATTCAAGTGATCGCCACATACGTGCCTTATTGTGTTGTTGATCGGGCGGGACGCAGAATATTGCTGATCGTATCAGGCGCGGGAATGGGTGTATGTCTCCTGGCTATGGTAGTGCGGTTCTATCTGGTTAATGAAGGAATAGAGATCGCTGTCATGGGGTGGCTGCCCCTCGTAGCTGTTAACTTGTACATCATAGCCTGTTCTGTGGGATTCGGACCTCTTCCGTGGTTCATGATGCCGGAACTCCTTAACAACGACGCAAAAGGCTGGGTTAGTTCGTTGGCAGTTTGCCTCAATTGGGCGCTGGCCTTTGTTGTCACCAAGTTCTACCCCATCATGATGCATGTTCTGGGGCCCGAATTTACTTACGGGTCTTTCTTTGTGATATGTTTACTTGGTACAATATTCGCTATTATTTTTGTGCCCGAAACAGTGGGGAAAACCCGAGAAGAGATTCAGCTTGCGTTATCAGGCTGAAGAATGTCTGGGATTCGTTTTGAGATGAAGAATTAAACATCGATGTGTGCACAACAAAATGTGTCTAAAGAGTCAATTGGCGACAAATATAGGTAAGCGTTCACTACATCGTATCGCACGCATCGGACGAATCGCACGGATCGGAAAAAGACTATCTTTGCTGTAATTGTTATGTAACCGCGTTCACTACATCGTATCGGACGCATCGCCTCTCGACAAATCCGTCCACATTTCTCGGATGGGCAACTTTTCCGATGCGTGCGATCATGGCCTTCTTTAATAAATCAATTTTCATTGGTCAACTGTTACTATTATGTTGTGCCATGTTCAGTGTCGCGCCAAAATGGCAGACAGAAAAATTATTTCGCGTGTAGAAAATTGCGAAGAATTATATAATTTGAGGCGTTCCCATTACAGTAATCAAGTCGTTTCTTACAAATATATTATGTAACCAATATTTCTTTCGTTTCTTCCTCTTCAATTAAGACGCATGAAGCAATTACAAATTCTTATTCGCTAACAGATATAATTAATAGACCTAACCTCAACTCCTCTGCTTTCAGTAATGTCAATATCGTACGACGTCATGTTTTAAACAGCTGATAGGGGAATCCGATGAGGTGGAGCCGTTACAATGAACGCACTGCACTTAAAATATCCGTTGCGTGCGATTCGTACGAGGAGTGCGATACGATGTAGTGAACGCTTACCTTATGAAGTCATCAGCAACTGAGTCATGAAGGCTCTTTTTCGTCATTCTAACGAATTAAAATAGTCATCGAAAGGCCAGTTACACTGGCCAACATTGTATGATTCTTGGATAAAAGTAGGTGACACGAGAATCTTGCATAATTTTGATGTATTTCTACCATGTATAATTTAAAATATATTTTAATTTACACATTAAATGTGATACAAATACATTTTTCTGGCTCAAAACCAGAATGAATATTTCATCTTATTCCCTTATATAGTGAAGATAAATTTTTCTCAGTAATTTAAATATTGGTAACTCCAACACTACAAAAACCTTCTCATAACGGAAAAAGGTTCTAGATGGAAAACTCAAACGTCAAACGTGTATATTACCTTGGCTTCGGTATTAAAAAATAAATAAACTTTAATACAAGTCAATAAAAATTTATCGTTTACTGTGCATTATTATCAGAATTCTTAATACGAAGTCATTGAAACCTGCAACATTATTAAAAACTAATCATGGCATTGTTTAATTATTTTGACTTTTTTGCTTCTATTAACGACACGAAAATCAATACATCCTTTATTTTCCAGCTATTGTGTCTCACAAGTAGGCTTACAATCCGTTATATCATTTTATAAAATATAATTATTTTAGTTCAATAGCATAAGTTGGAGACTGTCTGTAACACAGTTTCTATTATTTAGTCTTAAGGTTCATCTGTAAACAACAGTCATTACCAGAAAGAACATTTTCGCATAAATGATTTCAATTCAAGGCGTCTTGAAGGAAAGATTCAGCAATGTGAAAACGGGACACTTTACTTGTACGGCACAACTGCGCCAGAGAGAAAATTGCTACTCTTTACAGGCATTTGTGCCACAACAAATTGCTTATGTATGATGTTAAGTACATTTTACTACAGCAACGTACTAAGTCCAAATATACTGTTATTTATTTTGAAAGTATCTTTGTGACCACTCTTATACAATTTATCACACTATATTTTCATTGCTCTTTGTTATGACTGTACTGGCAGTACGAGGTTTTCAAGGGATAGCGGTTGTGTTAAAAGATTTAAAAAATGCAATAATGCATCTTTCATGTGCAACAATATTTCAACTGAAGACAAGCATACAGTATTGTTCGTAAATAAGTTATAGGTATTATTAGTATTATTATTATTATTATTATTATTATTATCATCCTCATTATCATCATCATTGTCATGATCATCATCACCACCATACCTCAAATACGTGATAGCAAATAAGTTATTTATAATACGAACTGCACACATATGTAGGTAAGTAATAACCGATCTGTGGTTGTTTACTAGAAAGTATTTTTAGGCTTTCCCAAAAATTGCAATTTATATCACATGCATTCTTCAAGCACATTGCACCGTATACAGTGTATGTCTTAGATGTTTATATTTATTGTATATTTTTCTATCTTCTGTCAAAGATAAAAAATCTAAAATAAAATTTCATCTCAAACACATGCCTGTATAAACTATACGTGTTTTTTTGAAAGATGGGACATGACAGGGGCGTTGCGATCAGAAAAAACAACTGAATGTCACATAGCGTGGTATGCCTGTTGCTATGGTAACAACGGTTGAGTTGCCAAACTTACAGTTTCCATATGGCGAGTGCTTAATAGCTCTCTTTGCTACATTTATTGTGCACACAATGTTAACATTGGCACGTTTCGTCTTTGATTCTCTGTCGATTTTTGTATTGTTTCCTTACCTTCGCGTCAATTGTCAATGAATGTTTTAACGTCAGCCATGCTAGCAGCGTGGTAGTCCATATTGGCAACATGGCACTGTAGTTCCAAGCTCGGCCGCTTAACTGTCATGTCCCAGCTTTAAAAAAAAAAACAAGTATAATAATAATTTGGCTATATAAATTAGCTTAAGATTCGATTAAATGCATATTTGTCATGCAGCAATATTTACTGAAGTAAGAGAAATTGATGATTAAGCAAGAGTGATGAAATTGAGCATCGCAATATTCTTCAGTCCACACTATAACAACACCGGTCAGTACCTTTATTCAGCAATGGACACTCTCCAAATTTCAGACTCAATATACTTAGGTTTTGAAAGATTGACGGCGCAGAAAAATATATATAAGCCAGAAGAACAATCAAAGTCTAGTGTGAAATAATTGCAGAAAGTGTTAACAAAAGCGTTTACCGAATACCCTTTCATTCCTTTCTGCTTCTCCAATGCTATTATCGAAATGGTCACTATGATCTGCATGTGCAGAGAGCGTCAGTTGCTGACAGTGGACCTGTGAGTGCGTGTAGTAAACTGCCGTCGGGTTTTCATTTGCCGCGAAATGACGGAACTACTTGAACAGCGGTAGTGCATCAAAAATTGCGAAAAGCTTAGTGACACCCAAGTAGACACCATTTGGAAGATTCAGCAGGCTTTCGATGATGAGCCAAGGGCATCACACAATACAATATAACAATACAAATAAAAGAGTGATACGACAGCTTCAAACATGGTATTAAATTGTAACAAAACTAACATAATTCAATTTAAATCCTGTGCAAATTCAACCTCGCAAATTTCTAGCGCAATAATTAATAATAGATCCCTATTAGAAACAACAACAACCAAATTTCTTGGCTTAAAAATCAATAATGTGTTAAATTGGAGAAATCATATTAAAGAAATTACCCCCAAACTAAATTCAGCTTGTTTTGCTATTAGATCTATGCAAAAGATAGTAAATATCAATACCTTAAAAACAATATACTTTGCATACTTCCACTCGGTAATGAGTTTTGGAATAAAATTCTGGGGAAATTCCACAGATAGTAACAATATATTTCTTTTACAAAAAAGAGTAATTAGAATAATATTAGGTGCCAAATCTAGGGAATCGTGTAGGACTATTTAAAAAAAACTACAAATAATGCCCATGGCTTGTCAGTATATCTTTTCATTAATAATCTTCCTCGTATGTAATCGTGAAAACTTTGTAACTAATTCAACAGTTCATAGCATAAATACACGTCAAAAAATGACTTTCATACTCCATCGGCAAGTCTATCGTTCTATCAAAAAGGAGTGCGTTATATGGCAGTAAAAATTTTTAATAGCCTCCCTATCTATATAAAAAATGAAACTCAAAACATAGGATTATTTAGGGCCAGATTAAAGAAGTACCTAATTTCTCACGCCTTCTATTCCGTAGGTGAATTCATGACATTCAATAACACTTCATGAAATCGATACTAAAATTTTGTGCTGTACTAATAGACTATATTGTAAATCTCGTCTGTATATAGTTCATCTAGACTGTGACTATAAATTAAGACTTTATAATAGTATTAAGTTTTTTGACTTGTTCTATATTCTAGTTGTAAGCAATGTATGAATACCATGGAACACAGATCGGTGACGAGTGAACCAAGTAAGTTCTTGCAGGCTCTCAACAACCCGCAATGACAAGATGGTTGACCAAGTGCGGAATTTGGTTATGCATGACCGTCGTGTCAGCGAGGCGGGTTCGGTACATTCCATATTTAGAGGATTTGACCATACGGAGAGTGTCCGCGAAATTCGTACCGAAGCAACTCCATCTGAAAGTCTTGCAGGACATGTTGGAATAAGCAGACGATGACCCCGATCACTGGCGATGTTAAGAGTTTGACCCAGAAACCAAGATGCAGTCGTCACAGTTGAAACATTCATCAACTCGGAGTCCAAAGAGGCATAGCACGTATTTAGCAAAGTGAAAGTCATGTTGGCCGTTTTGATTCCCGTGGCCAAAACATCAGCAAAGAATAGCCTACTGCCTGAACGTCCTCTTTCGCCTTCGTGATGCTCTGCAGCACAAACGACTGAACCTGTGGGCAGGGATAATTTAGCAGCTGCATCACCACAATGCACCCGGCATGCGATTCAGACGTTCTTGACCAAATACAACATTCCTCAGGTTCGTCATACTCTGTTCTCCCGACATGGCTCATGGCTCCATCTGATTTTTTTCCTATTCCCAATCTGAAAATGCCGCTGAAAAGGACCTGATCTGGATCACGAGAAGATATTATGCGGAACGCGACAGCCCAGTTGCACTTCATTCCCAAATAGACCTTCCAGAAATACTTCCAACGATGGTGGGTCCGCAGGGAGAAGTATAGCAGTCCCAAGGAGACTTCTTTTTGAAGAGGATTAGCATTTCAGTCCTCCAGGCGAGTAAATTGTATTTTTTTCCGGTAAAAGATCGGATACTTTTTAAGAGACTCTTGTTGTTCATTGGGCAACAAAGAGGTAATTAACTTAATTGTGTTGATGTATAATAACAGTTTAAACACATTTAAAATATTATAATTCACTTTTTTACAAAATGCATTATCTTTTATAGTACCGGTATACCATTTAAGTCGTCCTTGATTTTGATGATTGATCTTGAAATAATTGCAACTTCAATATTTGTAGTGGATAATCATTCATTATAATTCATTAAACTGCTTTATCCCTTAGAAAATAAGAACTGAATCCACATGTATCTGATGTATCTACAAGTGTGACAGAAGTCATGGCAAGCTGTTTTATTATTGATGAGATCGCTGTGTACACGTGTGCAAAGAGCATCCAACTGCTCCACAGTCATGATAGGATCTCAAACAAGCCTCTACTTAGGGTAGCGGTATAGTGAAAGAAGTGAAGAACATGATATGTGTAGAGAATTAACTTATTGTCATTTATTCCCTTAATATCAACCAATAAAAATATCTACACAACAGAAGATTGAATAAGGCATTTTATTGTACAAGCTTTAACATCTTCATCTATATTTTTCTAATAGAAATTTCACCTCGTCTGCGGGCGTCCATGCGTTTGATTTATTTACGATTTTAGAATAGCTGTCCCCGAAATTTCCAAGAAAATAATGGTCATTTTGATGTTATTGTTTGAATATTTCCTATACTTACTTACTTACTTACAAATGGCTTTTAAGGAACCCGAAGGTTCATTGCCGCCCTCACATAAGCCCGCCATCGGTCCCTATCCTGTGCAAGATTAAGCCAGTCTCTATCATCATATCCCACCTCCCTCAAATCCATTTTAATATTATCCTCCCATCTACGTCTCGGCCTCCCTAAAGGTCTTTTCCCCTCCGGTCTCCCAACTAACACTCTATATGCATTTCTGGATTCGCCCATACGTGCTACATGCCCTGCCCATCTCAAACGTCTGGATTTCAAGTTCCTAATTATGTCAGGTGAAGAATACAATGCGTGCAGTTCTGTGTTGTGTAACTTTCTCCATTCTCCTGTAACTTCATCCCGCTTAGCCCCAAATATTTTCCTAAGCACCTTATTCTCAAACACCCTTAACCTATGTTCCTCTCTCAGAGTGAGAGTCCAAGTTTCACAGCCATATAGAAGAACCGGTAATATAACTGTTTTATAAATTCTAACTTTCAGATTTTTGGACAGCAGACTGGATGATAAGAGCTTCTCAACCGAATAATAACACGCATTTCCCATATTTATTCTGCGTTTAATTTCCTCCCGAGTGTCATTTACATTTGTTACTGTTGCTCCAAGATATTTGAATTTTTCCACCTCTTCGAAGGATAAATCTCCAATATTTATATTTCCATTTCGTACAATATTCCCGTCACGAGACCTATGTTAAGTCAAAATCATTTGAGACGAAACAGGCCGAAAGACAGTATAAAGAAGATACCGGTACTGTAATCTGATCTTCCTTATACTATTTTAACACTGAAAAATCTGCCGCTGGGTATGGTTATTGAACACCTACGTGAAATTCCCAAACATTTATTATTATTATTATTATTATTATTATTATTATTATTATTATTCAGTGACAATATGCTCACTCTTTATTATTAATCGGCACTGCGACTTGGTTGGGCATGGTTATTTACTTATTATTATTATTATTATATATATATATATATATATATATATATATATATATATATTCATCCATGTTTATACCCGTCTTTGGTTTATACCATGTGGTTACGCAAACAATCAAAAACAGTTCAATAAATGACCCATGCGCGCTCTTGAATATTCCAGCGTTATCTACGGTTCTGAAGCACAGTTAACACTGAACTTTGCTTATATTTTGAACGTTGCCATTTGAAGCGAATCACGGTCGACTCTAGAATAATCGACCGTGAGCGGATATAAAATGGTGGACTACAGTAAGTGGAAAGATATTGAGGTAAGAGTTTTAGTGAAATTGTTGTACTAATAAACAATCTTATTTAAGAAATAAACTATTGTTTTGGTATGTTAATGATAATAATAAAAAAGTATAACTTAATTTACTTTGAAGCAAACGGTAATCATAGTTAAATTAGTTTGAATGTCAATACACTACTAAAATAAGTTATTGATGAGATTTTATTATTAACACGGCTTGTAATCATATGTCCGTATTACGTATTAGAATTTATACTGTGTTTAAGCATTTTGAAGTCGAGTCTATTGTCTATTCTTCAATATAAGTAGAACGTAAATATTATATTTTATTTAATGAGTGTATATCAATTTGTAATGTGTTAGGTTTCAGCTCAGGTTGTTCCGGTGATTTCGGAAGTGAAAATCGTTGAATTTATAAGGTTTTTTTTATTTTTTTTATTTTTATTTATTTATTTATTTATGGTGGAGATGCAGTTGATCGTATAATATGCAAGGCATAACAAAAGTCTAAGCTAACCAAACCTAACCTTTCACAGATTCATATATGCAAGGTGTATAAGCGCAGTACGAAGGGAACTACCACAGCGCTAGTTTAGCCTAAGATTATATCATTTGCTTATTCTCGATTATGTAATAATATCAAATCAACTTTCTCAGATATCTGATGACGAAGATGAGACAC
Organism: Periplaneta americana; assembly: GCF_040183065.1. NCBI lineage: Eukaryota > Metazoa > Arthropoda > Insecta > Blattodea > Blattidae > Periplaneta > Periplaneta americana. Next base: position 177,398,199 of record NC_091127.1, read on the forward strand.
ATCCCAACATTGACACTCCATCTCTATTTCGATGGCGACATCAAGCCAGAGTGGAACGAATGGAGGAACAAAAGAAAGAAAAAGAAGAATTTCAGAAAGTGAAGTCAAGGTAATTTTTGTGTGTGTTGTTGGTGAACTGCGGTGTTCAAATTAGTAGGTACAAGATTTCATTTGTAGGGACACAGTAGCTGTAGAAAGTTATAATCTGGTTTATAAGTAGACACAACATAATTTTCTGTACATGTTTGATCCAGATAGTTATCTTTACATTCTTTCATAATCATTAGGTGCAGTATTATATTTCATATCTGTTGCCATTTTCCAAATACGTGTGTGACCACGTGCTCTATCCCATCCAATCCATTGTCCAAGACCCTGGAGTCTAGAGGCTGCGTCCTGGAGTACCAGATCCACAGGAGGCAAACACACCTGACATCGAGAGCCCTGCTCAGTGTATTTCTCTTGACTCCTTCTGTGATACTTAAACACACGAGCTGTTATATGCAATTCAACAGGGTCCTTGTTTGAGAAATCAAGGTCCAGGACCACCATACAACTTTTGCGTAATTTTCATACATAGCCTACCAAATAGAGAAACTCGAGGTATCGTTCCTAGTTTCTTTTTCTTCCTAAACAAAACCATTTCGGTTGTATTTGAACTTATGCTTAATCTTTCCCTCATGCACCAAGCACGCACCCTGCTTAAAGCCTCAGACAGTGTGCTGATATGACACGCTAGATCACCAGCATAGGCCTCAGCTCTATAAAGCTGTCTGTCACCAGACACCACAATAAGGTGAGTCACGTTGATTGACACTGCATGATGAGGTGCACCATACAAGTCGCACTTCTTTTCCCTTTCAAAATGGATCTGAAAAATAGGGTGCGTTTTATTTGACGATTGAGTTTATGAATGGGTCAAAGCTTCATGGGATGCCGTGACAGTGATTGAATTATTTGTGGCATTAGTAATGTACTAGATCAGCTTTCTCAAATTTTTTTGAAGTGGGGACCACTTTTTTAAGTCAGAATAGTTCCGTGGACCACCTTACTCTTGTTCCCTTCGAAAGCAAATTTATAATTTTTGTAGCATATTTTAATACCAGTATACTTATATTTTAAATTATAATTAATTAATTAAAATTAATTTAATTCAATTAATTTTATATTAGTATTAGCTAATTAAGTTATTGTTAATAGAAGAAAATTTATTTTCGTTCTTTTTTTAATGATTCAAGGCTATTAGAGTTTGGATAAACTTTAACTTATGAACTAAAAAATAAATAAATAAATAAATAAATAAATGTTGGTACTCACATTAGTGAGATGGATGAGCCTGTCGATTCTTACAAAGTTGTTCTAGTCCTATATCTGAATGACTAGATATTTCTTTAATGGCACTAGAATCATTGATATTAATATTTTCACACAAGAAAACAAACCTGAGACAAATATATGAAACGAAATATTTAGGGACAATTTTTGATTCAAAATTATCTTGGAAAAATCATATTTAAGCAGTAGTAAACAAATCAACAAAAATACTTCCAATTTTAAAGAGATTAGCTGGAGCCAAGTGGGGTAGTAATCGGCAGACTTTGAACATCATGTACAAAACATTCATCAAGCCATTACTTCTCTACAATGCGGAGGTATTAATTACAGCAAATAATTTCAACCTGAATCGACTAGAAGTATGCCAAAATCAGGCCCTGCGACTAATAACTGGTGCAGCAAAATCAACCCCAATCACGGCAATGCAAGCCCTAACCCAGAACCCTCCAATATATCTCACTCTAGAGGAGCAGGCACTAACACACCATGAAAAAATGCTACTGTTAACAACAACAAAATGGGAAAAAAGACTGTTACAACCAACCAAGTTGAAAACACAAACAAGTTTCCTGTCCAAAGTCACGGAAATAAAAACAGAATTGAATCTCTTTAAATCTAAAGAAAACATTTTAAGCAGAGAAAATCCTCTAACCTTCGAACCAATTAACATTCAACTAGATTTAGAAGAACCAGTAACAAAATCTGAAACTTCCAAACCTGTACTAAAAGCGCTGGCATTAGAAGCTGTGAACAATAGCTACCCACCAGAAGAATGGTTACATATCTACACAGATGGGCCTACTATCGATAACAACTCAGGGTCAGGAATTACGTGTGCGTTATTCTCATTTTATCAACCAGCAGGACATCATACAACAAATTTTGATGCGGAAATAATGGCTATTCATATCTCACTCCAACACCTACTATACAGAATAGATACATTTCAAAATGCTGTCATTCTCTCTGATTCTAAAGCAGCATTATATGCAATAAATTCATATAAAATGATGTCAATCCAAATTAAAGAATGTCACAAAATGATCCAACAACTTCAAAAACTACAGAAAAGGATTCAATTGCAATGGATACCTGCACATTGCGGAATTGCTGGAAATGAAACTGCTGACTTTCTTGCCAAAAAAAAATCCAATTTAATTCAGAATACAAATACAAGCCTACCTTTTACATCCATCAAAAGACTAATTAAAAATAAATATAAAATCAAGCAAAACCAAGCACTATGTACCAAAGCCAAAGATAAAAAATGGAGCATTTTAATAAGAAAACCAGAAATTATTCCAGAAATCCCACGTAAATCTGCAGTAGCAAAATTCAGACTGCTTACAGAACACGATTATTTGGCCAAACACTTGAATAAAATAGGAATTTACACAAATCCAAATTGCCCTCTATGCAACAAAGAAGAAGAAATGACTGAAGATCATCTCATAACCTGTGAAGTTCTACCTGATGGATCCACCACAGAGAAATATTGGAGAGCAAGAATGCTAATGGCTTCGTTGCCAAAGCCCGGCATTAGATAACAACAATAACATATTTTCACACACAGCTTCTGAACTATTAGCACTGCCTAAATGAAGCGTATCATCACGTTCCTTTCTTTTCAAAGATCTGGATCGAAGCCAGTTTTTCAGTATGTATAATGGGCACTATTTAACAGAGACATAGACAGCTACTAGCGTGTACCACATAAGAAAGATTTAAAGTCATAAATACATGAAAAGGTTCGGTACTTTGGTCCTCTGTAATGAATTCGGGTGGTCCCTGGCTGGGTTACAGGTGCAGCACCAGAAGTGCAAGGAAAAGATGGCGAGAAACACCACATTCATAGTGCTTTAAATGCCTCTTTTGTTGCTGAGAGTAGAGTGGGAAGTTGATAGATGGGTAAGGTAACAAATTTCATAAAATGTCAGTATTGGGAGAAAAAGTGAAAGCGATCGCCATGTGTAATTTCCAATCTCTGAGATTTTCAGCTATAATGTAATACGCAATTCGTTTGAGTTTTATTTTTTCTTCTGTCTTTTATGAAGGACCACAGGTGGTCCACGGACCATAGTTTGAGAAACGCTGCACTAGATGGTTCAGAGGACAATTTAGAAGAGGTTTCAGGTGAAGCTAAATAGCTCTGGAGATGAATTTCTGGGTTTTGACGAAGAAGATTAAAAGATATTATTTTCTAGTTAACTTAGGTATTTGATGAAAGTAGACCTATGTACTAACTTTAGATTTGAAATACTGTGAATTCATTATAATATTCAGCCCTCCAAGACTAAATAGGCTTTCCCTTCATAAGCTATTCAGTCTTTCAGCGCCAAATGTTTGCCATTCACATCTTCACGAAGTTTTTTCCCTGAAAATTGTGTGTGTCTTATATGCCGACAAATACATTTTCCCATGAATTCAAAACCACTTTCAGGTTCTGTCTTCGGGTAATATCACTTGAGACCTGGAAGACTTGCCTGTTCTGCTACCCCATTCAACTAGACACAAACCCAACAGAGTAGACAAGTCTTTCAGATCTCGAGAAGTACTGCCCCGAGGATACAGCCTGGAAGTACTTATGGAACAGAGAGAAATTACATCTCAATTTGCATTTTCAAAATAGAGAGGACTGAAAAATCCGTCCAGACTTACGAATTTATTATTGAATTGAATCCACAACCCTAGATCATATATGTAACAGATAACTCCTCGCTACGTTAAAATCGGCAGCACTTTGAAGAGAACAACTGCTAGGATCGCCACCAGTCTGCCGTAAACGAACACGAGATGGCAGCACAGTAGCTAATGCAATTCAAATGGGTATTATGACTTGACTCCTTATGTAGTAACTAGATGGCAGCGTAGTAAACCTGACAAAAGTTGTTAACCTCAAAGTCTAGAACCCCGACATATCTGTTACATATATGATCTAGGCCACAACCAAGGTGCAGCTCCAGATAAGTAGAATAATTGGACTGAAAAGATCACCTCTAAGTGTCTGACGTGTGCTGGAAACCAAGAAACATCCATTCCATTCACGCGATTGCCGTAAAGAAATTCTTATTTGTACTGGTTGCAGGTAATGGAGCATGACAAGGGTACTCTGTATATTCATAATAATTTTCCAGAATACTAAATGCATGATTTCTCCTCAAACATTAGAACTAAATAAAGAAAATTAAACCTAAACCTATAACCTCTCTTCACTAAACTCCTATCACCTCCCATATGTGGCAGAGCTGCTTATACTGAAGGTGAATGTGGTATGGCAATTAAATGCTTTACTGAATTATCAGTATATTTAATGAGAGTTCATTTACTTGCTGGCTGGATTAAATTAAATAGGCCTAGACAATGTGTTAGTTATCCTGTCAGCTTTTCCCTGCATGCTTTCGTTAAACAAGTCTATGTTTCATCCACTGTTGAATAACTGACCAAGTACAATCACGTGAAAGTTTGAAATCTCTAATTTAAGTTGAAATGGGTAGATTACCTTTCCTGAGGTTTTCCCCAACTCTATTATGGTGATTGTCACGTAATCCCTTAGTGAATCTTCGGTCTCATCTCACCAAATACCATTTTACAGTCACCAATTCCATCAACGCTAAATAACCTTGTACACCTAGTAGATGATACAGTGACGTTAAATAGCAGATTAGAAAATGAATCCTATTATTGAGTCATTTATATACAGTTGTGACATATAAATTCGAAATAACAGTAACTAAGTTAATTACAAATAAACTATTTTGCTAATTTGAAGGGTAGACCTATAATTTATTGAAATGAGCTTTCAAGTGGTGCGCAAGTGAAAAAAAAAAATTGAGAATCACTGCTGAAAGACGAGTGTTTTTTTCTCGTGTATTCACTTACTTATTGGCTTTTAAGGAACCCGGAGGTTCATTGCCTCCCTCACGTAAGCCCGCCATTGGTCCCTATCCTGAGCAAGATTAATCCATTCTTTATCATCATATCCCACCTCCCTCAAATCCATTTTAATATTATCTTCCCATCTACGTCTCGGCCTCCCTAAAGGTCTTTTTCCCTCCAGACTTCCAGCTAACACTATATATGCATTTCTGGATTCGCCCATACGTGCTACATGCCCTGCCCATCTCAAACGTCTGGATTTAATGTTCCTAATTATGTCAGGTGAAGAATACAATGCGTGCAGTTCTGTGTTGTGTAACTTTATCCATTCTCCTGTAACTTCATCCCTCTTAGCCCCAAATATTTTCCTAAGCACCTTATTCTCAAACACCCTTAACCTATGTTCCTCTCTCAAATTGAGAGTCCAAGTTTCACAACCATAAAGAACAACCGGTAATATAACTGTTTTATAAATTCTAACTTTCAGATTTTTTGACAGCAGACTGGATGATAAAACCTTCTCAACCGAATAATAATAGGCATTTCCCATATTTATTGTGTGTTTAATTTCGTCCCGACTATCATTTATATTTGTTACTGTTGCTCCAAGATATTTGAACTTCTCCATCTCTTCAAAAGATAAATTTCCAGTTTTTATATTTCCATTTCGTACAGTATTCTCGTCACGAGACATAATCATATACTTTGTCTATTCGGGATTTACTTCCAAACCTATCTCTTTACTTGCTTCCAGTAAAATTCCCGCGTTTTCCCTAATCTTTTGTGGATTTTCTCCTAACATATTCACGTCATCCACATAGACAAGCAGCTGATGTAACCCATTCAATTCCAAACCCTGAACTTTCCTAATGGCATACTCTAGAGCAAAGTTAAAAAGTAAAGGTAATAGTACACCTCCTTGCTTTAGCCCACAGTGCTTCACTTACTCTACCTGAAAAGCATAAAGGATGTTTCCAGAGAATTTCCTAGCCATCAATGAGTTTTTCATTGCCTTCGTCTTGTTAGAGAGACTGGTAGTTTTTAAGACAAAAGGGTTATGAGGAATCAACTAATTCTGTGAGAGGACATCTTAACTGATATAACACTTTATATAGAACGTTTCTGAGTAAAACTATTATAGTGTTTGTCCAAAAGATTTTTTTTGGAACTGTCCTATGGACCACATGATGAAAACCAGCAACAGCTGTGGACTGTGAAAGTGGTTGTATGGGGACTGGCTCTTCGAAGGGGGTAAAAAGAAGGTGGTGGTATGTTCCCTTGTTAATGAAAGATGTCATTTGCAGCAATGAGAAGAAGTTACAAGAAGCAAAACAAAAGTTGTCGGAGGCTGAGAAGAGTGGAGCAGACCTGTCCGAATTGAGAACTGCTCTATTAGAACTTCAGCAGGAGGCAGATAACATCAAACAGAAGGAGGATGAAATCAAGAAGAAGGAAAAGGTATTTCCTGCATCGCACACAGTTAGCTTTCTTGTTTTGCTGTTCTCATTGTGTTCATTGATTTGGGATTGTGATTGGAAATGATCTTACTTTATATTGGTCTGTATAAAACGTTTTTCAAGGTTGCTTCTGTCATTTCTCTGTGATAATCGTTTGCTCTGACCCTACTGCTGTGTATTGATAGAATGGATTGTAATGTTTTCTTTCATCTGCATATTACTCGTCACTTTGTACAGCGCCATCTGTGTATGTTCATTTCCTGGATATTTTTTTTCTTCAAAGTCTATAATGTTATTGATCATTGAAGTTAACTAGGTCACTAGATGTGTTGCTTGAGTGTAGTCAGTTTGTATGATTTAATATGTATTGGTATAACCACCACGGTGGTCTAATGGCTAGAGCTCTGGGCTTATAATCCTGTGGTCCTGGATGCATACCCCTGATTTATAACTTGTGTTGGGCAAGCTAGTGGTCCAGGTAGCACAGGGGTTTTCTTCGGGAAATCCAGTTCCCCTGTGTCCCAACAAACCTCCATCATCTCATTGCAGATGTAGTGTAAACCAGCCTTATATCTCTCACCCTGGGCAACGACTGTCTGTAAATTTGTCTACACAACTGCCTTCATATGAGTGAATGACAGAACAATCGGTACCCAGCATTAGTTTAAAAAAAAAAGTATTGTTATGAATTTGTTACATTGTAGTAAATTTTTTGTATGTATAGTTTTATTCTATATGTTTTTGCAGAGTTTTTGTTGGCTGGTGAAAAAAACATTTTTTAATTTTTGCTTTCTAATTTGTTGGTTAGGGATGTAGCTTTTGTATTAAGAGCTTTTTGTTAGAGCAGGTATGCTCATTCTCTGAATCCCAATTACGTTCTGTAATCACAACCTTCGAATGTAGCGCATGCTATTCCCTGTTCGAAGCTCGACGGATGGCTGCAGAAGGCAGTTCAAGTACTTAGTAAACGCACGAACAGTGCGGGACAATGACACAGTCAAAACCTCCTGTAGGCAAACGATCATTCCGTACAGTGTGGGAGGAAGACTATTTTTGTTGTACGTTCGGTGAAAACGGAAAGTGATTACTATATTGTAAGGTACTGTCAGGAATACTACTGAGCAACATAAAACTACATTATAGTCTCTGCTACCCAGAACATGCCAAAGTGACAGAGAAGCTGTTTTCTGTAATATAGCCTATTTTCATATACCAACGTTATTATTATTATTATTATTATTATTATTATTATTATTATTATTATACCTATTATAATTACTATCGTTATTGTTATTGTGGTGATTTTATTCCAGCAGAAATAGATATTTTGGTAAAATAATTTTTCAGGAGTGCAACGTACACTACAGCTTCAAGAATTGAAAGCACTTCATGAAAGGCCAAACATTGAAGAGAGTCGAACAATTCAGAGTCTATGTTTTGGAATTAGCTAAGGCACTAAAACCCTTCACGGATGGTGAACTTGTAAAGAGATGTATGGTGCCTGAACAAAATATAGTTAATTATGTCTCTGCACTGCAACAGTTCAAATGTGAATTTACAGAACATAGATTTAGTGATTTTAGACGTATGGAGAGTGATATTAGCATTTTTGTTAATCTTTTCATAAATTTAGTACAATCCGTGAGAGTGCAGTTCCAGGACGAGTTAATTGATTTACTAAGTAACGTAGAATTCAGTACTAAATGCAGAGAATATGACCTGACAAGCATAGAATTATTTAAAAAATGAACAAAACTAAATATTACAAGATGAGCTTATTCGTTGCCACTATGTTAGCTACCTTCACCTCGACATATATGTGCGAACAATTATTTTCGAGAATGAAGGTTGCTAAATCCAAACATAGGTCCCGATTAACAGATGAGCATTTTTAGCGCATTGCAGTAAATTCGTTGGAAATAGATTCCCGATTACTTGCAGAAAAGAATGCAGATGTTGAATAGACCGCACAGTAGACTATATGGTGGAATATGAAAATGATATTATCTATGATATTATTATATCATAACTATATTAAATATAATAAATAATGTAATAACTGGATATTGCAGTGTATACTCTTTCCTTTTTCAAATTCAGTTTATTATCCGTATTTGAAAGAGTGTAAGAACTATGCCACGAGCGATGCTTCAATGTACAGTGCAATGTAGTTGCGGAGCCCAGTCCGTACACAGTGTGTGTTATGCAGTGCAGCATCATCTGTGTAATCAGGGCTTTTACAATTTTGAGCATAACTGTGTTAGAGTTTGGTGCTACATTCATTGTAACTAAGGGAATAGATTTTAATTTATCCTAAAATGAATTTAACACATGTTTTTCATGTTTGTATTGTATTCATTGATCCTGTACGTAAGAGGTTTGACTGAATCTGTACTTTATAGCATTTCTTTATTTATTTTTAATCCATTTAACTTCCTTTCTGGACCTTACAAGCCAGTGCCTATAGGAGAGGGATAATTCTTTGGATTACACACGAGACATGGCCAGTGGAGGGACTCCCCTAGTCGGGCACCACCACCTAAAGAAACATAAACACATGTATAGACAATGGACAGAAAGTTTGGGGTAGATAGAAAAATTTCAATCTGACATTCATCTTTGCGAGTAGAGAAAAATCCCAAAGAAATTCACACTTAGATTGGCCATCCTCAGGATTTGAACTTGGACCTCCCAAATGCAAGCCCGAGGCAATACCACCTCAATTAGCAGCTTTTGTTTATTAATGTTACAATTCTTTCAATTTGACTCTTAGTAATCTCGACAGTGTTCTTGCATCCGTGATAATTTTTTGAATAATGTTGCTCACATGATCCATTAATGTTAATGTCTCTAAAGTGCATCATGGAACCAAGTGTGGTGGAGTGATTGTCATCATTTCTGCCTTGTTTTCGGGAAGTTCTCTCATCTATCATTCGATTGTCTGTTGGGATAGACTTGCCACTTCTCCATCAACATATTGCACCCAGTGGAATATATCCTCTCTGAGTATGATAGTGAACCAAATTAATGTGGAGAAAACTGGAAACAAAAAAATATACCTATATACAGGGTGTCTCAGTAGGAATGTAAAATATTGCAGGATAATGTAATTTGGGTTAATCTACACGGATTTAAGCTGATATATCTATGTCCGAAATGTAACAGTTGGGAAGTTATTGATGGGAGAGAGGTATTATAGATGTATCGCTACGTTTTAGAACTTTGTGATATGATACATTATTGAAAATGCTGCATCTGGTGTTGTTCCAATAAGTTTATTTCATAATTAAGTATACATTGAATAAGAAAATAAAATAATTTACACAAGACAAATTACTAAGGTTTCCCTTTTTATAGATTCCATGAATTCTAAATTCGTACCAGGTACTAGTACCAGTTCTCTTTCCGACCTCAGTGAAACATTTGCTAGCTTGCCAGTTTCAGATAACATTTGGTAAATACTGGAAAACACACAGGTAAAGTGAACCTTTTGATTGGGAAAATGTTGTCTGCATATTCACTATGAGAATACACAAATTGAATAACAAGTGAACATTTACTCAGTTATGTGTTTTCCGCTAGTGTTACAGTGCTCAGATGCTGCTGTGTGCAAAAGATCTGGCATAATACGTGAATTATAGTACACAGAACCGCAAGACATTCCAATATTCCTCCTGAGACACTCTGTATAGTCAATTTTTTTCTCAATTGACATAAAAATGAACATTATAATTAGGACGCATGTATTTACACACAAGTTTTTGTAACTTTCCACTGCATGTTCATATTACTTGTAACAGTTGTTGTAACATTTTCATTTTAACAGATAACACCTTGGAATGTGGATACAATCAGCCACTCTGGCTTCACAAAAACTGTTATTAACACAGCCGCTCGTAAAAAAGAAGAAAATCTCACAGAAGAACAACGGGAGCAGCGTATGAAAACATTTGTTAAGGAAAATGAAAAACTTTTAAAGAAATTTGGAATGTTGCGACGTTATGATGATAGCAAACGGTTTCTTCAAGAAAATCAACATTTGGTGTGTGAAGACACAGCCAACTATCTCGTAATATGGTGTATTAATTTAGAAATGGAGGAGGTACGTATGGAAGATCAATACTTAAGACTTCCCTTCCACACTTTTTGTGTAATTAATTGAATTTAGAAAATGTTACATATGGGCTATTCCATCTCAAATCGACCGAAATATAGAGAAAATTGACCTTGCAATTTTTAAATACAATGAAACTTTTTCTGTCCGTTGACAACTGTGATACAATGCTTTGTGCAAAGTTTGAAGCAACAGAACTTCATAGTGTTTAAATTAAAAATATTTAAATTTATCGTATTTTAATAAAATTAGCAACTTTAAACTGTTGTGGCTCCGAAAGCCTTTCACCCAATGATAAAAATCATGGTTTATTTTGATGCTGAGAAATGAAAGTTTATATTGACATGTAAACAGTTTTTCTTACTTTTTGTGGAAATGGAGAAATTTAGATTTTTCTTCATTAAGACGCCTTTGCCCACGAAAAAATATTTAAAAAATATATGGTTAGATTCTGCATTGAAAGTACAAATAAACACATATTTTTTACTGTTGCACCGTTGATAAGAAAGTATTGAAAATATAAAATAAAGAAAATAAATAGTACACGCGTGAACTAACTAAGCCGACTGTAGGTAGTCGAGACACGCAAGGCCAGGGGACAAACACGTGATGTGTAGTCTAGCAGTCATGGCTGGGCTAGCTTTATCACAAGTTTTCATAAACACAGGAGTAAAATGACACCCAATGCTCGCTTATCTTCAGCTCTCGGCCAGTGTGTGGGGTACTGCGCCATTCAAGTCTAGGCGTGTGAAAAAAAATTTATTTAATACCCTCGAAACTTATTGCCAAGCCACTAAGCAAACAATGCCGAATCCCTCTTAATAATTCGAGGTTTTTTTCTCAATATTTTTTACATTTTTACAAATGGGCAAAAAGCCTTAAAGTAAGTAAAATCAGATTATCTGTCTCTGTATACAATAAAATAAGTATTACTTCTTATCATAACCTATTAAATGTCAGCTTCAAAATGAGCTCCCGTTCAATGTTCTGTAGTAAATGGTTCCAGAGTTCTGAGCGCTGAAAGAGGCTTATTTTTATAAAATATGCTAAATTTGTCGCTCAATAGTACGAAAACCGTTTGACTTTCGATAGTATATTTTTGAAAATGCACTCTCCTCAGCACCTTGTATAAATAGGGAAAAAATTAGAGTATTAAAAAAATGCGAGGTTTTTTACTGATCGATTTCGTATGGAATAGCCCGTATATAGTTGGTGTAGTTGGAAGTTTAATATCTGTATTACTACTGGTTCATTACATAATATGCAGTATGGATACATTGAGTCACAATCTTATGTTTTGCAAGACATATTATGTTTAGTGATCCCAAAAAAAAAAAATTGAGGGCATATTCTTAATGTTTGTACTTTGATCGCCATTATGATGACCTCTTAAATGCGAGAACCTACATCATGAGTGGTACTTTAGAAAAAGAAGTCGAGGTAATTTCTGATGTGATTCTTGAGTTTATGGACAGTCAGTCAGTAGTGCAAGTGCAAGTGTTCTAGTTTAGGAAGAAAAGAACAAATGTAGCTGTGATCACCTTATTGCTCAGAACTACTCAAAGTTGCAAGTCCATACGATTTGTGAGTAGGACCAATGCAGAAATTTGTAAGGTGGAATTATGTATGTGTAAACTATACAGTGTTTTCCCGTTGTTATTTTTGGATAAATCGTAAAACAACGAACGCCAGTAGGGGAAGTTATCCCCACCCTCGCCGCTTGGCACCTCGCTCATCTGCTCTCTCTCTACTATCTGCACCGCTTCGGTGGATCACTGCCTACCGCCTCGCACGTATTTCATATTTTACAACATAATACAACCAAATTAATGTGCATTAGGCAAGACATATCCAACGACACACATTGCATTTCTGCAATACGTTATAGCAGTTCCCTTGAACATAAATAGATTCATTTTCCCTTCTATAGGTCTCGCAAGCACGGATTACCGACAGAAGGAAAGCGAATGAAACACTGCGATAAGGAAGAGCGGCGAGAGGAAAGGTCACGAGATAACTTGAATGATATTCAAGAGTACAGTCGGAAGAGAAATGACACCGATAGAATCAGTCTTGCGTTGTGATAGTTACATTACGACTTTAGTTTGTTCCATTGCATGTGAATACGTGTCTTGTATGGCACGGTACTATTATTTCATTCGTAAACATATGTTGCGCGTTTAATTAGCTTCGAATTTTTCTCTTGCTACATTTTTTATTTCCACAACGATATCCTCATTTGTTCATGTTCTTGGAAGAGGCAGTACTTCCATCGGCTCGCACTCCTCCCCCCTCGGTGTGCCTACATACACATGTCAAAACAGACAGCAACGCCACCATTGGTTTTCGGTAATCGTTTCTTGTGCGAGCTATACCACCAACTCGTCTCGGTAGCCGAGAGGTCTACAGCGTGACCAAAAAGCGTGTGTGCGTTTCGTTAGGAAGATCAACGGATCGAATACTGCCCTCTGCAAAGTCATAAGAGAAAAAAAAGAGAGAGAGACATGAAGCAGAGAGGAGAGAGAGAGGGAAACAGGACGAAGTTCCTCTTTTGCTTCATAGATGCCGCATTCACTCTTTTTGTTCCACTTCCCTCCAGTAGATGTCACTCCACCCTAAACCCCTATTTCCACTCTTTCCCGCTAGAGAGTGTGGTGAGCTTATAGGGGAAAAGTGGAAAGGGGTCGTGGGCGGGGCTTAGTGTTCACTGTTTTACGATTTGCCCTTATTTTTCCTCCCATGCCATAAACTTCACTGCTTGATGTTGAGTCACATCATAGAAAATAATTATTAGTCTCTGTTTTTCTCTCTAGAAACATGACCTAATGGAACATGTGGCACATCAGTGTATATGCATGCAGTACATTCTGGAGTTATCAAAGCAACTGGATGTCGATCCTCGTGCCTGCGTTCCATCATTTTTTACCAGGTAGGATAATTGTACATTATCAGAGACCAACAGTGAAACAGATATCCTGCTTTCCTCAATGGTTGAATAGTTACAATACCCACTTTAATATCCAAAATTGATTGTGGAAGATTATGAATTAAAAAAACGAAGTCTTTCTTCATATTCCCTTTACCAGGGTCAAATAACCCTCGTTTACAATAGCAAGCTACAGATTTCAGTGACAAAGGCTCTTTTTAAAGTAACAAAGTCTTTGTTTTCCTCTTTAAGTAGTGCAATAAATGTAGTCTATATGCTGGTGCCTTAAAAATAAATGTTTACATCTCTTATCTGCTTTCCTTTAAATCATAAGTTGGCAGTTTTGGAAGAGAGAGAACACCAGGAGTGCGAGGCCTCTGCATGTGCCTCGTTATCGCCTATGTGTTGATTCACAAACTTGACTTTGCTACTATCATCCTTCATAAAATTTAACAGGTAGTATTCAGAGTTTCCCAGATCTGGACTGTATTGTGATCAGGGCAGATTTATGTACTAATTCTTTTTTCTGTAAAGAAGTGGGCAGATTGAGGTCATGCATTGTTCTGTTGAATAGCGACTTTCTTCTTTCTCCTGGCTAGTCATGCAATCCTGTGATTCTGTTAAGTGTAGACTTCTTAAAGCTGCATAACAAACATCCATAGGAATACGTATTCATTCTTCAATCCAATAATGTGTTTCTTCGTATTAGACACAGAGAGAATTGAGAACTAGTGTTAAGTAGATTTAGCAGCAGAAAATCATTTATGAAGTACGAGTTAATATTATCATAATAGGAATATACATAGAGTGGCAAGGAAAGAAGTTTAAAATAGAGACGTAAGTGGAGTTAATTTGGGAATACAAATACTGAAGTTATGGGTTGCTATCCAAATACACCGTAGTTTTATTGTTCAGCTGCCCAAAATATTTGAGTCAAATTCAGATCTTTATTAAAGTTGTCCAGTTAAATAAAAAATTTCTTTAATTTTTTTTTTAAATAAATTTGTTCAAAATTTCACCATGCCTAGAAAACTGCTAAAGAAATTGTCATGTCTCTGTAACACTAATTTTGTTTCTCTTCCTCTTGATTTTTTTCCTTCTTTGTCTTCCACTTCCATCTTTCCTGTTCTTACTTCAATTTCTCATCTCCATCACACCAGTACTTCAATGCCGATGTGTATGTGTTGATGCACTTAATTAAATAATTCAGTATAAGCATCAATATCAGAGTTACAGTAAATTATTGGAAGGCATTATATTTTTACTCTAGTGTATTGCACGCATTTGTTGAAGACAGCTTGCTGTATGATGTTGTTAGTAAAATTCGACTTTTGTTAACAGAATTCAGGTGGCTGAAGCAGAATATAAGAATTCTTTCGACGATGAATTACAATCATTTAAGGAGCGAATTCGTAAAAGAGCAGCAGAGAAGGTCCAAGATGCGATTCGAGAAGCTGAAGAAGAAGAAAGAAAGGCTCGTCTAGGCCCTGGAGGACTTGATCCGGTTGAAGTGTATGAGTCCCTGCCTGAGGTGAGAGCAGTTGTTTGTGTGCATTATGTTGAGGCATGAAATAGAGTAATCTAAACTGTGGTGTGGCCCTATCATCAATGGATATGGAGGGGGAAAATAGGTTTTAGTCTGAGATGAACTTCCGTGTCAGTAGATTCGTATTAATCATCATAAAATAAAATCTCTTTCTGATGGCTCATTTCTTCCACTTTCGCATGTTCATCCTCCTCCAGTCTTGACACTGAATTGCTAGCTATTGATGCTGCTCTTCAGTGTGTTACTCAAATTTCTGAAAAATCTATTTGTATACTTACCGACTCCAAGGGGGCTATATTTAATATAATTAAATATGTACCAAACCTATATGCATATAGAATTATTCCACTTCAGAAACAACTAAGTAAACTAAAATAACTCCAAAAGGAAATAACATTTCAATGGATACCTAGTCATTGTGGCATACCTGGAAACGAGAAAGTCGATTATATTGCAAAACGGGCAACATATTTGCAACCAAGACCTCTTCGAGTGATATCTCTATCCAATGCTTTTGCTTCACCTACGAATCAACAATTGGCTCTCTCCTGACAAACGAAAAATTTTAGTCTGTACAAAAGAAACCAAATGACCTGAAAATGTACAAAAACTTGCCCAGACATGTTCAAACATTTTTAACAAGAGCCAGAACAGGTCACATTGTCAATTGTACCTACACCGATTTCACATTTCTGATAATCCTACTTGTCTGTGGTGTAATAATCATGATGAAGATCTGGAACACATTCTTCTATACTGTCCATCCATAAACCACAAAAGAAGTTAATTAAAATCATCAGTACCAGTTGCAGAAGACACAGCCCTGCAGTATATATTAACTACACCCCACCTCTGGCTACTAGCAACAGGCATCTATAATGAACACCAATCAAAATACCCCTCATTTATCGTGAAAAACAACTGAATGGACTACAGTGGACTATAGTGGACTTTATGTTGTCAGCAAACAGCTGGATACATTAAGAAGATTGATTTGATTGATTTCACTTTCGCACAGCTCACGTGCCAGAGCTGGCTTCTTCATTTGTACTTTCTTGTCCATTCTACTAATGGTGGAATATCTAATATACAGCCATAGTCCATAGTTTCCGAGATAGATAAAATTATCTAGGCAGGTTTGGAAACAGCAATTGTAAGATGACGGACTTCTGCATGAGTGTACCAATGTCTTCAAATAACCTATAAACTTATTTTCTAATTAACCGGCACAATCAGTTATCCAGCACTGACTTTGTCACATAGTTGCCGCATACGAGAAGCCACTCTCAGAGAAGTTGTTGTTTTCTAATGCCAGGCATTTGACAATAAAGTCATTTGACCTCTTGCACTCCAATATTTTTCAAAGATATTATCATGGTCAGCCGCTGAAGCACAGATTTTGAGGTGTTCCGAATCCATTTCTTGGATTGAGTTGCACAATGGGCAGTTAGGGGACTGATATATTCCAAATGGAGACCCTCAGAGAAGTTGGAAAATGGCAAGTTGTAGCCGATTTAAGTGAACGCCATATTTTAATGTTTTGGTGGCTACTTCATTCACACACAACCCCCAGAATGTCTGGAGGACCACGCCTGCTGTTGGTCGACGGGTCCATTGGACCTAGCTGGGAGATCTTGTTGATCACCAGCTTTCCCTCCTTAAACCACTGGAGGACGATTTTAGTGCCATAGCAGGTCAGCACTAGGAACAGAAAAGTAGGAAGAGGAGGAAGGAAAGGGAAATGAACCCCTATGCCTCGAATGCTCAAATGTCATCGGGATCGAAGAAAGTAAGAGTTCAGTCAGAGGACTGGATAGGAAAGGGTAAAGAGGGAATTAGGTATTGAATAGAGGAAAATTATACCAAATTAAGTCATTAACTCATCAAGCAGACCAGTGCTAATTGATGAGTAGCCCCTCCCTTTAGTTCAGCTTGTAAAATTATGCTTACTAACAGCTGCATCACGGGAAGGTAGGGATGAGACATTGGGTATTTGTCCAGGTTGGTTCCTTAAAGCCTTCAATGGGAAGGATTAATGGCTCTCCCCCCTGTATCCGACAAATAC
Organism: Periplaneta americana; assembly: GCF_040183065.1. Classification (NCBI taxonomy): domain Eukaryota; kingdom Metazoa; phylum Arthropoda; class Insecta; order Blattodea; family Blattidae; genus Periplaneta; species Periplaneta americana. Next base: position 177,415,518 of record NC_091127.1, read on the forward strand.
CCTTTTGCAGACTCTCAGAGAAGTTGGAAGTTGCATGCTCTCTTTACCATCAGATGACTGGACTCATCTGTGAACAGTACTATCAACCACTGTCCCATAATTCCTGTATTCTCTGCTCGGTGCTAGAAAGTGAATTGTGAAGCAATTGCAGGTCTTTCTGGAGTGAAATTGACTTTCTGGATTCTTCATCTCATTTACAGTTGTGTTTCTTACTGCCTGTAGGTGATTTTGGGTCTGAAGTGTGGTCAAGAGACAATCTCACGTGTCCTGGTAGTATCAAGTTCACAGAATTACTGAAGCTTTCAAATGACACACGATCTTTGTGTGAAAACTCTTCCAATGTCTTCTCAGCTGAGGGGCATCTTAACATCGAATATGAAAGATAAAATTACAGCAAAATTATGACTTGTGACAGAAATTGTGCCACACATTGATAACCCATTATTACTTCTACTCATAATTGTAAAACTTAAAATATTTTATTGTTAGTGCGATGAAACAGCAAGAATGTGGCCCAGTGCTTGGAGGGCGAAGTACTAATCCATGGCCTCCTAAACTCATACCGGCATTCATCTCCAGAAATGTTGTATACATGTTTCTGTATGAAGTAATGCCTTCTGTATCTGTTTACAAAGTGATCCCTTTATCTTACTGGTCCTTGTAGTTGAATAAACTTCCTTGATCAGTTATTTTATTTCAGTTACCAATTTGATATTTGCTTCTTTAAGCACTTGGCTCTGGTGGACACAGTCCTATTTTAGATTTGTTGAGACTCTACAAATCTATCCAGTAGTACATGCAAATAATTTTTGTGGATATTTGCTTCTTTAAGCACTTAGCTTTGGTGGACATAGTCCTATTTTAGATTTGTTGAGACTCTACAAATCTATGCAGTAGTACATGCAAATGATTTTTGTGGATATTTGCTTCTTTAAGCACTTAGCTTTGGTGGACACAGTTCTATTTGAGATTTGTTGAGAAGCTACAAATTTATGCAGTAGTACTTGCAAATGATTTTTGTGGATATTTGCTTCTTTAAGCACTTAGCTTTGGTGGACACAGTCCTATTTTAGATTTGTTGAGAAGCTACAAATGTATGCAGTAGTACTTGCAAATGATTTTTGTGGATATTTGCTTCTTTAAGCACTTAGCTTTGGTGGACACAGTCCTATTTTAGATTTGTTGAGAAGCTACAAATGTATGCAGTAGTACTTGCAAATGATTTTTGTGGATATTTCCTCCTTTAAGCACTTAGCTTTGGTGGACATAGTCCTATTTTAGATTTGTTGAGAAGCTACAAATTTATGCAGTAGTACTTGCAAATGATTTTTGTGGATATTTGCTTCTTTAAACATTTAGCTTTGGTGGACACAGTCCTATTTTAGATTTGTTGAGAAGCTACAAATGTATGCAGTAGTACTTGCAAATGATTTTTGTGGATATTTCCTCCTTTAAGCACTTAGCTTTGGTGGACATACTCCTATTTTAGATTTGTTGAGAAGCTACAAATTTATGCAGTAGTACTTGCAAATGATTTTTGTGGATATTTGCTTCTTTAAGCATTTAGCTTTGGTGCACATAGTTCTATTTTAGATTTTTTAAGAAGCTGCAAATTTATGCAATAGTACTTGCAAATGATTTTTGTGGATATTTGCTTCTTTAAGCACTTAGCTTTGGTGGACACAGTCCTATTTTAGATTTGTTGAGAAGCTACAAATGTATGCAGTAGTACTTGCAAATGATTTTTGTGGATATTTCCTCCTTTAAGCACTTAGCTTTGGTGGACATATTCCTATTTTAGATTTGTTGAGAAGCTACAAATGTATGCAGTAGTACTTGCAAATGATTTTTGTGGATATTTGCTTCTTTAAGCATTTAGCTTTGGTGGACACAGTCCTATTTTAGATTTGTTGAGACGCTACAAATTTATGCAGTAGTACTTGCAAATGATTTTTGTGGATATTTGCTTCTTTAAGCACTTAGCTTTGGTGGACACAGTCCTATTTTAGATTTGTTGAGACGCTACAAATTTATGCAGTAGTACTTGCAAATGATTTTTGTGGATATTTGCTTCTTTAAGCACTTAGCTTTGGTGGACACAGTCCTATTTTAGATTTGTTGAGAAGCTACAAATTTATGCAGTAGTACTTGCAAATGATTTTTGTGGATATTTGCTTCTTTAAGCACTTAGCTTTGGTGGACACAGTCCTATTTTAGATTTGTTGAGATGCTACAAATTTATGCAGTAGTACTTGCAAATGATTTTTGTGGATATTTGCTTCTTTAAGCATTTAGCTTTGGTGGACACAGTCCTATTTTAGATTTGTTGAGAAGCTACAAATTTATGCAGTAGTACTTGCAAATGATTTTTGTGGATATTTGCTTCTTTAAGCACTTAGCTTTGGTGGACATAGTCCTATTTTAGATTTGTTGAGACGCTACAAATTTATGCAGTAGTACTTGCAAATAATTTTTGTGGATATTTGCTTCTTTAAGCACTTAGCTTTGGTGGACATAGTCCTATTTTAGATTTGTTGAGAAGCTACAAATTTGTGCAGTAGTACTTGCAAATGATTTTTGTGGATATTTGCTTCTTTAAGCACTTAGCTTTGGTGGACATAGTCCTATTTTAGATTTGTTGAGAAGCTACAAATTTATGCAGTATACTTGCAAATGATTTTTGTGGATATTTGCTTCTTTAAGCACTTAGCTTTGGTGGACACAGTCCTATTTTAAATTTGTTGAGACGCTACAAATTTATGCAGTATACTTGCAAATGATTTTTGTGGATATTTGCTTCTTTAAGCACTTAGCTTTGATGGACACAGTCCTATTTTAGATTTGTTGAGAAGCTACAAATTTATGCAGTATACTTGCAAATGATTTTTTGTGGATATTTGCTTCTTTAAGCACTTAGCTTTGGTGGACACAGTCCTGTTTTAGATTTGTTGAGACGCTACAAATTTATGCAGTAGTACTTGCAAATGATTTTTGTGGATATTTGCTTCTTTAAGTACTTAGCTTTGGTGGACACAGTCCTATTTTAGATTTGTTGAGATGCTACAAATTTATACAGTAGTACTTGCAAATGATTTTTGTGGATATTTGCTTCTTTAAGCACTTAGCTTTGGTGGACATAGTCCTATTTTAGATTTGTTGAGACACTACAAATTTATGCAGTAGTACTTGCAAATGATTTTTGTGGATATTTGCTTCTTTAAGCACTTAGCTTTGGTGGACATAGTCCTATTTTAGATTTGTTGAGACGCTACAGATTTATGCAGTAGTACTTGCAAATGATATTTGCTTTCAACAACAAGTAAAATGTCGTCAAAAGAACATACAGCTGGGGTATTTTTTCTTCTTTGCTTGTTTTTTCATCCATATGAGATGGAATACTTTAAGGATATACGGAATCCCTTGTCATGTTCCATTAGTGTACTAATTTCAGTGTTGTGAGTTTCTTTGAAATAATAATTGCCGTACGTATATTGAAAAGAATGAAAATACGCATTTTTCGCTATGTTTTAATATTGAATGTTCTTTCTCTTTTTAGGAGTTAAAGAAGTGCTTTGATGCCCAAGACATACCGTTGCTGCAGCAGACAATTGCTAACATGCCTGTGGAAGAAGCACGGCGTCACATGAAACGCTGTGTTGATTCAGGATTGTGGGTGCCTCAGAAAAATAGTGAAGTTGAAGGTGACAAAGATGTTGAACCAGATGGTGAAGCTAGTGGACAGTGAAGCTATAACCACAGTTTGAGGTTAACCAGACTTATGAATTTTTATTAAATAAAAATGTCAGGAAATACCTATAAATTATTTCATTACTGTATAAATTGGACAAGAAAGCATTACATATTGGAATTCAGTTCTAAATCATACAATGTTTTAATTAAATATGCTGTTACTGTACATAAGTTGGCTTGTTTTTACCTGTACACTTCGTCGCAGAGAATGCAGTGATGCAAACGTGTGTATATGAAGGAACAGGATTGTACATGGTCATTTATTCACTTGAGTGGATGAAAAATAGACTTGTTTAGCGAAGGTATGCAGGGAGAAGCTGACAGGTAACTAACAGACTATCTATATTTAATTGAATTTGGGCAGCAAGTACATAAATGAATCAAATTAAATAGATTGATAACTTAGTGTAACATTTAATTGTCATATCATTTATAATATTACGTAACATTCCAAAACAATATTTCAGATGCTTCTTTCTGCATATTATCTCTTAGAGATTGTCACACTTCTTTTAAAAAGTATGTAGAATATGAAAATATTTACTCATGAAGGGAGAAGTGAACTTCATGACGAGAATTGATATCGGTTGGACTCATTAGTCATGTTCCTTACGAATGATGAAGCAGAAATAAAAAATAAAGCGTCAATACTCACTTAATTTGTTAAAACTGAATGAAGAGAGAAACATTGACTATCATAGTGAATTGTCTTAATATTTACATGATCTCTAGAAATGAATTTTCAAAATCTCAAGGCCTGCTTCCACTTAGCGGAATCGAACCGAATCAAAACAAAATCACATCTAGTGGAATCGAACCGAACAGTACTTTTGTATTCTGTGTTTTGTCTTACAAAAGAGAATAATTCGGCACAAGATTTATTAATTTTTCTTCATTCATATTAAATTGTGATTTTTGTATTTGTACTATTTCAGCAATAACTTTCAATAGTAAACAAATTAAGCCGCCAAGAATTCAAATTCAAATTCAAATTTATTTACAATTTACATATGAATAGATACCCGAAATGAGCATATGCTCATGCTCGGATACAGTCCAGTAGTCTACATAAATTTTACAGGGATCAAATAATAATGCTGATGGTAGAAATAATAGTAACAATAATAATAATAATAATAATAATAATAATAATAATAATAATAGAATAATCGTGACAGAAATGATACAAAGATTGTAATACAAAATAATTGATTAATTATAATAATATTGATGATAATAATAATAATAATAATAATAATAATAATAATAAAAATAGTGATAAAACAAAAATATTTACAATAATAAAATAAATACTAAGACCGATAAAATAAAATATAAAACCACTAGCGAGAGTTAACACAACTTAAATAAGCATATAATAACCGGAAAAAATGACGAACTCGAAAATCAACAGAAAAGTTCGTTGTATCGCAGACGACAGCAACCGCCATATTGACATTGTGTTATACATTATTGGTAGTAGGGGGGGAGCCGAAAGTCTGCATAACTGCCGTTCTCTTCGAATCTTCTCGTACAATCATGAGACGTTAATGCTGCAAAAACAAAATGTCTAAGAGTCAAACTGTTTATTATTACCAGGATAAATACAAATAATACTGAAATATATTAATCTAGTTTCAGTTATAGATCTCCTCTTTTGTGCAAGAGGTATCATATCAAAATTTTTGTTTTTTCACGAAGGCTTCACGGAAACTTACGATTTTACCCGAAACAAGAAATTCTGTTCCAGCAGTGGAATAAATATTGTAGCTCCTGAATTCTGTTCAATTCAACGTGCCGCTTTCTGCTAGCTTCCATTTAAATACATTGTGAAGAGAAATTCTGTTTGATTCGATTCCACTAAGTGGGAGCGGACCTTTAGAGTAGACTTGCATGGGTGGAGCGGAGAAAAATTAAGTCACTCATAATGAGTGCACTTCTGCACATAGTGTGTTGGACATTGTGCCACTGTCATACATCTGTGACACAGTGCATGAGGGTTGGCCACTAAAGGGAAACTAAGAGGTGGAACTAAACTGAGAGGATTCAATCCTGCATTGGAACTGGAATCCAGTGTGCTTAGTGATTAAAGCGTCAGCACATAGAGCTGAAAACCCAGGTTCGAATCTTGGTGCTGGAGAGAATTTTTCCCCACTCCACCCATCCTTCACCACATGATAATGTGTGGAGTAATGGTCAGCGCGTCTGGCCGCGAAACCAGGTGGCCCAGGTTCGAATCCCGGTCGGGGCAAGTTACCTGGTTGAGGTTTTTTCCGGGGTTTTCCCTCAACCCAATACGAGCAAATGCTGGGTAACTTTCAGTGCTGGACCTCGGACTCATTTCACCGGCATTATCACCTTCATATCATTCAGATGCTAAATAACCTAGATGTTGATACAGCGTCGTAAAATAACCCAATAAAATAACAAAAACATGGTAATATAGAATTCCTGCACAGAATATCATTTGTACTTTGGTACATCACAATAATATGATATGTGTAAATAATCACTTTGTGATTTAAGACATCGCTGATTCTGTTGGATCCCAGCCACTTAGTCACTCGTAATGAGTGCACCTCTGGACATAGTGTGTTGGACATTGTGCCACTGACACAGTGCATGAGGGTTGGTCACTAAAGCGAAACTAAGAGGTGGAACTTAAACTGAGAAGATTCAATCCGGCATCGGAACTGGAATCTGGTGTCTCTTAGTGGATAAATCATCAGCACATAGAGCTGAAAACCCAGGTTCGAGTCTTGGTGCTGGGGAGAATTTTTCTCCGCTCCACCCATCCTTCATCGTATGGTAATGCAGAATTTCCGCACGGAAATATCATATGTACTTCGGTACATCACAATAATAAGACTTGAAGACTCTTCAACATAAGTGTGGGGTAGTATTGTATGACCCTTACAGAGATAACGATGTATAAAACTTGTTGGAACTTGTTTCAAATATCCTGTAGGCTTAAGCTTGATTCATATTCATTATTTTCGAAAATGTTTATGCTGTAATATCCCTAAGAGAAATATATACTCAGAATTGCTATTGATAATGAATACCTAAGTTTAGTTTAGTTGAGTAAAATGTAAGTTTGTTTGGTAGATTTTGTTCACTGTTTGATCATTATTACATTTAGAAATAGTTTCTTTTTAACATTTTTTGTGCAGCCATACAATTGTATAATGCAAAGAAAATAAGTGCATATTTGTTAATATTCTTGCTTTTTTAATGTTGTGTTTGTTAGCTCGTTTATTCAAAAGTAAAGACTACCTTTGAGTGGTTAGTTATTTATAAACTTGTGTGGTCTTTCAGCATACGTGTAATTCCTTGTTCTCATGAATGATATTACGTAAGACTAGCCAGAGTTGATCCATGATAGGAGAAGCCAGTGTACTGTTACTGCAATTTACAGTATTTTATGTTCCGAGTACTACTCGATGGTTCATTATTAATATCTTGTAGGCACTTTTCTCTTGTGATTTATTTTGCACTGACCACTTCAGTGTGAAGAGTAGCTGCAATGCAGTCAACTGTTTTTGTGGTAGTTAGGCAGTATAATGTGATATCGTCTTTGAAGAAATGAGGTTATACAAAAAGGCCAAACACGTGGAATTATTGGAAGAACTGAGGGACTAAATTTGGTGACAGGATATGATTGCTGTGCAAGTGCTAAAGTTGTGTCAGTTTTATGATCCAAATATGTTTTAAAACAATATGTCCATCATACCCCAAAGATCAACTTTGGCTGATCACACTTGGTGATTTCGTATCGACAGTGCAAATGACATTGGTTAAATTATTTTTTTTTTCATACAGTTTTTATTAGTGCAGTTAATTTCTAATAACTAGGCAGGAAAATACATTATAACTAGTGGCTTGTGCAGCAAATGCTGCAAACCAAGTTCATTAGATGTTCAAATAAACATTTTTCGGATTTATTTTCAATGAAGAATATCACACATTCTGAAAGTTATTTGCTTCCATAATAATGAAACATACGCCCCCTCGATGGTTTTTTTATGCCAAATACTTTTTCTTGAACCTATACACCTTCAGTTTTTTAGTTTGAACGCGAAAACGCAAGTAACAATGTCAGGACGATGTCTGTTTTTCATGTGAGAGTGAAGCAGTAGCTATTTCAGATCATTGTGGATTGTAGGTGAAAGTTAAAAAAAATGTCAGGTTTGCTATGCTTTCGAACAATAGACATAGCATCTTGGTGTAACTGCTGCATGTTTCGTAAACTACCTTTAAATGTAGGCCTCATATTTTATCAGTAAGTAATACCTTTTGGTCTTTCCTTAGGAACTCTAATTTTTGCGCTCTCTCGAGCCAATACTGAAGAGAATCATGCATATAAATTGACACCACACCGCCATTAAATATATGAAAAAAAACCCAACCCCACTTGATTAATAACTACAAAAATATTTGATTTCTAATAACAATATTATTATCTTACGTAAGTTTTTTAGTTTTCAATAACATATACTATATAGTCACCACTCAGTAAATTATATAAATCGAGATCTAATTTAAGATATTCTCTACATCTACTTATATAACCCCAAAATGTTTCACTTTCATATCATCAATATAGCATTAATAGTATAATTAATGAAAAATAATCACAGCATGGCATTAACTATAATAATATTTCATTTCTAATGGTAATAATGTCATCAAACCGCCTCAAGTTTTGTAGTTTTTAATATCCAATACACAGCTGTACTCAGAAAATTACACACCACAGAATCAGACCTGTAAATTAATTTTAGTTAGTCTTGAAATTTTTAATAACCAATTTAATTTGAGCTCTAAATATGTCAGCATTCTTGCAAATCATGGCCTTTGTGTAATATTGTTTATTGTAGTGCGTGTTTTGTTTTATCCTGAAATGCAATTAGTTAGTGATGACAGATGAATAATTTCAGAAAATAGGACAATTATGTTGAAAAATTGACATTTCTCTCAAAACTACTATTTTTCTGAAAAACTTAGGGTTCCAAGCTTCAGAATGAGGGGTCATTTATTAAAATCCGTTCAGCCGTTTTCTCGTAATTTCCATTACCAGTTCAAATTATAAATATAGATATTAATATACCCATTTGAGACTTGCAGTGGTCTGAGCATAACTGCACATTGTTCTACTTAGTTTCTCAGAGTTCGCATTATAGACAACAACCTTGAGTAATTGGAAAACACACACAGATAATATAACCAGTCTTGTATTGTATTGTATTGTATTGTATTGTATTTATTAACATTCCATAGTATTCATACATGCTTACAGCTAGAATATGGAACAAGTCAAAAAACTTAATACTATTATAAAATCTTAATTTATAGTCACAGTCTAGATGAAATATATACAGACGAGATTTACAATATAGTCTACTAGTACAACACATAGTTTTAGTATCAATTTCATGAAGTGTTATTGAATGTCATGAATTCACCTACAGAATAGAAGGCGTGAGAAATTAGGTACTTCTTTAATTTGGCCCTAAATAATTGTATGTTTTGAGTTTCATTTTTTATATCGATAGGGAGGCTATTAAAAATTTTTACTGCCATATAACGCACTCCTTTTTGATAGCATGATAGACTTGCCGATGGAGTATGAAAGTAATTTTTTTGACGTGTATTTATGCTATGAACTGTTGAATTAGTTACAAAGTTTTCACGATTACATACGAGGAAGACTATTAATGAAAAGATATACTGACAAGCCATGGGCATTATTTGTAGTTTTTTTTAAATAGTCCTACACGGCTCCCTAGATTTCGCACCTACTATTATTCTAATTACTCTTTTTTGTAATAGAAATATATTGTTACTATCTGTGGAATTTCCCCAGAATATTATTCCAAAACTCATTACCGAGTGGAAGTATGCAAAGTATATTGTTTTTAAGGTATTGATATTTACTATCTTTTGCATAGATCTAATAGCAAAACAAGCTGAATTTAGTTTGGGGGTAATTTCTTTAATATGATTTTTCCAATTTAACACATTATCGATTTTAAGCCAAGAAATTTGGTTGTTGTTGTTTCTAATAGGGATCTATTGTTAATTATTGCTCTAGAAATTTGCGACGTTGAATTTGGACAGGATTTAAATTGAATTATGTTACTTTTGTTACAATTTAATACTAATTTATTGACTGAGAACCAGTCACATATTTTGAAAAGAATTTCCTCTGTTGAAGATTGGAATGTGTTGGAGTTATTGGCTGTAATTACTATACTTGTGTCATCTGCAAATAATATGGGATGACCTACATATTTTATAAGGGGGGCAAGATCATTTATAAACACTAGAAAAAGTAGGGGACCTAATATTGATCCTTGAGGAACACAGTGTTTTATGAACACTGAATTAAAAGAATAGGAGTAATAATTGTGAAACAAGAAACTATTTTAAAGTGTGGGTTATGTATGGAAAGTTTTCATGTCCTTTCAAGATGTCACCTAAGTCCATTTTGGATTTTCTCGACCTCATGCAAGATAGACACACAGGATTTCTGTGATGTGGAGTCAACATGATGCTCAGCCTGTAGAGAATATTACATTGACTATATCACTCATGTACCGGTTCATCAATGGAGTGCTGAATTTCAACTAACCAGAGCAATTTAACACTGCAATATTGTTACTTGTCTTATTGATGATATTTACAAAATTGTTTTCTAAATGGTAGATTAAGTAAACATTTTAGAAGGCAATGAAAATTGTGTGTCCATACAAGGCAATGAACACTATAACCTAATATAAATAAATTTAGTAGTATCAAGTACACACAGTAAATCTACAGAATGTCAATTCCCTAATTGTACATTTAATTACATTTCTGCCTTCATAAATTTTATAATAAAAATGAATATTTCCATTACTCTGTTTCTATCATTCATGTGTAATTAAGAATAGGTACCTCTGGTTGTATTTCTAAATAGATACTACTTTTATACTTCCTTTATAAATGCAGCAGTCCATGACAGTGAAAGCTGTATGATGATGTACTGGTAAGTAAGTAAAATATCTGCCATTAGACATGGAGCAATCATTTCGAGCAGCTTGCCAGTTCTTTGCTCATCAATTGCGATAATCGGTATAGCAGGTCCATCTTACTTCGTGTAGAACATTTAAATGCGTGTATGTTTCTCTTTTCAAGTCGTTAACCTGTGAACGACATGTTTCAATGTTCTAGTCACTAAATACTACAGCCTGTAAGCCTGTTTCCATTGTCTTGTATACACATCTCTGTTTCAACATATATTGGCAGTAAATACCGTACTGTGATTTGTAATTATTTTAAGTATTGATTCATTATTGGTTAGTAATTTCATCAAGAAATACTGATCATGTAAGGCCGGCTTATAAGTCTGATGGGCGTGAATGCTTTCAGTTTCGTTGATAGTGACTTTGTATCATTATGTTACTTTGCAAGATGTTTGAATTTTTTTTTCACATTTAGTTTTTTCATAACTAATTGCTCTAATCCTAGCTGAACATCAATGCAAGTGTGCAAATCCCTTTGTTTCGTGTTGAATTACATTTCAACTTTGCATTTTAAAAGAACTTGCTTCGTCACCATTAGATAAATAACTATTGGTTTACTGTTCTTGGATAACAAATAAGACCTTTAATATCCCCTTCTTCAAATGGTGGGTATGTGACATGTCATTATCCAGCATCCCCCTCTGGAAGGATGCACTGTAATATTGTAGACTGTTGATGGAGCATTGGATTTGGCGCACCGTGGGAAGTATAGAGAGACTGTCATGGGAAATGATCTACAGTGCACCAGTATGGTGATTAATGGAGCAATTGTGAAATGCCGTGCTCATCAGTTTCCCAGTGCAGAAAGTCATCACTTTGTGTTTTCAGTGGCCTGACAATGTGTTCTTTCTTTGTTTTATTTCCTTTTAATACCAACTAACAATCCAATGTGATGTATAGTCGGGTTTATCTTTGAACTGACATGTGAAGTGAAGTTCACATTGTAGACGTCTTCAGTCATGTGGTGACAGTCTTTGGCATTGCAGCTGTAAGAAAAAGCTTAAGCTTACAATACATAGCGAAATGCAATGTTTCAATATGTGTATATATATTTATGTTATGACATTTTTCTCCAGTAACAGATGAACAAAGTCTCTCTCGAAAGCATACTTAAATCTGCTGTCGGCGTGCTGAGCCTGTCACAGTTTCACTGGAAAATTGTACTAGCAGATGTTGCCAGTTTTATACACGTTTTAAAAATGTGCGCAAAATGCTCATATAGCGACAACTGGTGGGTTAATTTATGGCACATTGCTTGAACTTGGTTTGTTGTCAAAATGCTTATAGAAATGCACTAAAACAACCTGGTACAAAAACTAGAAGCGGCAGAAAAAAGGCAAGTTTGGAGCAATTGCTTTGATAAAAGAACAGCAAAATTGTCTCCATTGATTATCTGCAAATCCTCACCAGTCTGCAACCGTGTATGTTCACCACAACATCCTTGAAAGATTCTCATTCTTCGGAACCTCGAAATTCATGTAAGTCCCTGATAAATGAGATGTGTGTTCTTGATAAAGAATATTGAAATGTACCTAATTTTAAAGAAGCTGCAATATTACCTCTCAATAGGAGGTTTAAGCTTTCTTTCTCTTTGTAATAAATGCCTTCAGAGATTATGTAGAGTTCTATGGACACTGCTTCCCCAAGATTTACGTCTATTGCTAAGTGCGAGAGGGGATTCAGTCAAATGAACTGTTATCTAATGCCGGGCTTTGGCAAAGAAACCGTTAGTGTTCTTGCTCTCCAATATTTCTCTGTGGTGGATCCATCAGGTAGAACTTCACAGGTTTGTAGATGATTTCAATCATTTCTTCTTTGTTGCATAGAGGGCAATTTGGATTTGTGTAAATTCCTATTTTATTCAAGCGTTTGGCCAAATCGTGTTCTGTAAGCAGTTACTGCAGATTTACGTGGGATTTCTGGAATAATTTTTTTTTTTTTTATTATTATTAAAATGCTCCATTTTTTATCTTTGGCTTTGGTACATAGTGCTTGGTTTTGCTTGATTTTATATTTATTTTTAATTAGTCTTTTGATGGATGTAAAAGGTAGTCAGTCAAATGTACTTTATACTAACATCAACTTCTTCAAGACCTCATGAGTCATGTGTCAGCACTGTTCATTAAACTACATGGACCTCCTCTAGTTCAGTGGAATCCAAAGCCCTATGTCACTTCACCACAGATCAGCAGAAGATACTAGGACCAGGATTCCATCAGATCCATGATCACATAATGTTGCTGATCGCCTGTGGAAATTACTGTGAAATTGTCATTAGGTCTTGGGAACGATTATTACAATATTGTTGCAACGAATTGTTGAGAGCTCTAGCACCTAAAAAATTGGCACTGCACCACTACTGGAGCCCCTTGAGGTACTCCCTCAGAGTTCTTTCCAAGCCTTCACAACTACCTTGGAGATACCAGAAACCAAGTCCACTTTGAACATATCCTGGCAAAGAATCCCCTACTTGAGCATTGCCCACCTCTCACGAATTAGATGTGGAGTCAGACTTCTGAGAGAGATGTCTGGAGGAGGCTAAGTCGGATGACCCATATAATGAAAACATTCGGTAAAAGAAGAACAGAAGTGGGTTACAGAACAGTTAATAGACATTTTTTCAGACTCTACATTGAAAATTGCATTCTCTTCCAGGAATCTGCCACAGATTTTGAACACTGTGACAAAGGAGAACACAAAATTAAATAAAGCTATAAGAATAATTCTCCCTTTTGTCACATCCTATCTTTGCAAAACACGATTTTCAGCTCTGGTGATAATAAAATCCAGATATAAAAGCAAAATTAATTTAGTGATTTTGTCGCTAAATCTAGCGATCTTTAACTTTTTCGGCGACAATTTCTTGTATCTTTTCTATTGTTTAAATAGGAATTTAACGACTTTTTCAACACCCACTTGCTACAAAAATTAACTTGGAAAAAGCTTTGACAAAAATAATACTTTCTCTATTGACGATAAGAAATCTAGTGACTTTTCTACTACTGTTTGGCGATTTTCCGGACCTTCGGTTGGTAACACTGCTGATTGGTCAGCCTTGAGTGTGAGATTCAGAAGAAGGAATTTTGTGAAATAAGTGAAATGGCTACTAATATTGTGTTGGGAATTAGATTATCACCCAACTCTTTTCAACGTGTGCCAGTGGGTGGGGTTAGTCTAGATAATAAGGTTGAACAGTTGAAATTAGAGGCTTCGAAAGCAACAAACTTACCAAAACATTTTCTAGGTAAATGATCCAAGGTATATCATAGGTTATGAACATTATAAATGACCAGTAAATTAATACAGGTTATGAACATTATAAATGACCACTAAATGAATACATTTTGTTAACAATTTAGTTGAATATTAGAGAAACTAAGAAGGAAGCATCCGCAAATATAAAATTACCGATAGCCTATGTTACGTTAGAATTAATTTTCTATTCTGAATGACACAGCAATAGTAAATTTGTTTCAAAGTTTATTATGTAGCAAAATAAGATTAAAACATTAAGGTAATGAAGTTTCATTACATTATCTGCTTCCATTTCTCGTTACTGCGCATCTTATAAAATGTAGGCCTACATCTAGGTTCCCAAAATCACGTTCGATATCATATTGCAGCTGTCACGTAGAACTAAATAAGGGAAAGAACTGCTTCACCTCCATGCCCCCTTACCATGCGTTTAAGTATTCTATTTTTTATTTTGTCAGGGAAATATTGTAAAATTCTGGTATAGGATAGAGAAAGTATTGAGTGACTAGTAGTAATTTCAGTAGCTGCCTACTATGACCTCTCGATGGTGTTTTTGTAAAAAGGGCGCTAGCAACAAAATCAAGAGATATAAAAAATTGTTTAAGATTCATCATTTCATAAAATGTGTTACTTACTTTATTTCAATATTTTCACTATTTTTATTTTTCATACACCAAGGAAATGAGTCGATGGACAAATTATTTATAACCATTTATTAATGTAAAGCCACAAAATTGTTGATAACGTCCTTCTTACAAAACACCATCGAATTAGACCTATCAGTAAATATTTATTTTTATAAACTAATGCACAACTGGTCAAACCTCTCCATGTGAGGGAGGGTTTGACCCATAGGTTGGGAGGTTTGACCCACGTACAAAAAAAAACTTTACAGATATGACAATTTCTACACATTATAAATAGATATAAACGCGTTTTCTAATATAAAAGTAGTACATATTAGAATTATGAAAACAAATTGCTATTATTTTTTTGTCTTTGATAAAAATTCACTCATAGTTATTTGATTAATTGCTGTGTGCTAGCTTTTTTTTTCTCTCTCCAGTTCCCTGGTACCTTTTTACCTGTAGCTACTGCGTATTCGTAGTAAAATTTACAGAAATTCTTTAGTGTTCATAATTCAGTTTGGATGCAGCAATTAAATAATTTTCGAGCTCTGTTGTCTCTTCAGTGGAGAAAATTTGACAGCTATACTGCTTAAAACATTTTTAGTTAAAACGTTAAAAGTGTTGTGATTTTAAAGAGTTAATGTACCTTATGACAGACGTGTCCCATTTCAACACTGGTGTGTTGAGGTAGTTCGAAAGACACTGAAGATGACACCACACCGGTGTTGAAACGGGATCCGTCTATTATAAGATACATTACCTCTTTAAAATCATGTACTTTTAACGTTTTAACTAAGAAACTTTTAAGTAAGTATTAATGTGAACATAGAAACAATGACTAATACTGCCTGCAATCGCTTGTTTCACAGTTGTTTAATTGTTTCTGGTTCCATTTTCGTTCGAGGATTGGTCCCTGGCTTCTAGACACCGGCAAATCAGACAAAACTCATACCCATAATTGCCTGCCATCAGGCTTGGATTCTGGTGAAGCTACTAAGCAAATTGAAAGTTAAAACTGACCCATTCAGCCCGGATTTTATAAGCCCAGTCTAAGTGGGACTCAAGAAAACCTGCCTGTTTGCTCGTATTATAGAGTGACTTGCATTCACGGAAGCCAGTCTACACTGGTTAAGATGAAACAGTACTAGTTTGAAATCTAAGTTCGTTTGCTATTTAGTCACTTCAAATGTCATAACCATGCATCCTATTCTCAATATTTTCTAGCTCCTAATTTTCGATTAATACACACACAAACACCTAAACTGGGTTCTAACCTTAGGCGAAATGCTGCTGCCCCTGTTTGGAAGCGCACCCCAAAAAATCTTTATTCTCTGGTCCAACACGGCAGGAAATTCTTTATTAAAGAAACATAGTTTTACAATTTATTGTGCTACAGAATTTCACAAAATAATAAGATAAATATTATATATTTCATTTTTCGGCAAAGTGTATGTAACTCAAGAAATAACAGGAGATAATTCTTGATTAAAGAAACATGGTTTTACAGTTTATTGTGCTACAGAATTTCACAAAATAATAAGATAAATATTATATATTTTATTTTTCTGCAAAGTGTATCTGACTCAAGAAATAACGGTAGATAATTCTTGATTAAAGAGACATAGTTTTACAATTTATTGCGCTACAGAATTTCATGAAATAATAAGACAACATTATACATTTCATGTTCCTGCAAAGTGTATCTGACTCAACAAAATAGTAACATTTCGTAACTTGAGACTAATTAAAAAGGGAAGGGAAGACGACAAATTAAGTTTTCAATAGTTTGTCTATATCTGTATGCTTCCTATCAGGTTTGAATGACTTGGTTGATATTTATCATGCATCTGAAAGCAGCACAGTCTGGCGCAGGTCGGCGAAACACAACAGTCCTTTCGGGTCACTATTAGGACTGTTTTACATCACGTACAACCACACTGCCTGTCTGCTTGTGAGGGAAGGTTGAAGGCAGGCGTGCATTAGCCCACTCACGAAGTGAAACGGTTATGGGCAGGATTGAAAGAGGTTTTGCCATTCTCTGCTGGCTTCCACTTGCATGGTATCCTATTAAAATAGTTATAAGAATCATATTTAATTATTATTTTAAGTACTCTTTTTCTTTAAAATGTCATGTGGGTCAAACCTGTTGGTTATTTTTACTAATTAAAATATTTACACAGTTCTTTGTGAAAGAAACTAAATTATAAATATATTCATTTAAACCTTAAACTTCACAGAATCAAATGAAATTAAAACTTTATAGAATCAAATAAAATTATAAGTATTTTCGATGTGATTAATTTCACTTTCTTGGATTCTTACAAACTGGAACAACAAAACTATAACTTACAGTTTTCAGAGACAAAACAGGCAATAAGTGCTAGGTCAGCTGTTTATACTTTCACTTCCTTTTCGAGCACAAATATTATCTTTAACCTTCAGAGCAAAGATGGCAGTTGACAAACTGTGGGATTTTTTAATAATTGGGATGGATCAAACCTCCATAGTCTCCCCTAATGTTAATCTACTTTTAATGGTACCATTTTAGTTCCTCAGTATTAAGTTTGTTTGCTTCTATACTTAATACTGAATCATTTTTCAACTTTATTACAGAATTGATTTACTGTGGAAATATTTTGGATGATGACTCTACACTTCAATCGTGCGGACTGAAGCCTGGTGTGATGGTGCATGTATTGAAGAAGAAAGAGAAAGGTATGATTAACTTGTCTCTTTTCTAATTACATGAAATACCAAATAAGAAGTTATCTGATAAATATGCTATGTTTAGTACATGCTATTATGCATCAGCTCAATTTTAGAAGACTCATTTTTAAGTACACTTAACAGCAAAAAGAATGGGGTGACTCTTGGTCGATAGAAATGCTAAGTTCTATCGTGCAGTTCACTTGTGTAAACATAACCCAGTGCAAGGCATTGCTGTGGTGTCTCTTTATTGTAAGTCATCCATCTACAATGTACTCAACCTTACGAGCTGTGTGTGGCCCAGTGGTAAGATGTCTGACATCTGTACCAGAGGTTATGTGAGTTCGCCTCCCGGTATAGATGAGGATAAGCATCCAGTCAGGTTATCAGTTGCTACAGGTATTCCTAGCAGAATACTTCGACCTAGGATACCTAACCACTGAAAATGTCTGCCGCAGTAGTAGACGAAACGTCTGGAAACATCTGCACCAGTAGACCATGGCATCTTAGCCCGAAAGCTCAGTTTCAACTAGACTACCACTTATGAGGCAACTAGGCCAGGAGATAATGGCCAGTTCCTTTCCCTCTCCATTGCATACATTGCTGACTCGGTACATATTACACTAGTCAGACTTCAGATGCATACAAACAATTGTTCTTCCTCTGACATATATCATCAAGTGAGATGCACTGTGTGATATGTAGCTGTACATATTAGCCAGAACCTCAATCAGAGGATTTACAGGAATGTAGGGTCATAAAATGAAGTTAGTGTATTTTTGATAAAAATGAGATGGGTGGGCCCAAAAAATCTGTGGGTGGCCCTGGGCAGAAGTTATGATATCACAAATTTGTATGACGCAGAATTCCTCAAAATATCTATTTAATCATTACTGCACTCTTTACTTACATGATAACTTATGCCTTAGTTTTTTACTTACATGATAACTTATGCCTTAGTTTTTTACTTACATGATAACTTACGCCTTAGTTTTTTACTTACATGATAACTTATGCCTTAGTTTTTTACTTACATGATAACTTATGCCTTAGTTTTTTACTTACATGATAACTTATGCCTTAGTTTGAAATTATCAATGAGAACAGTTGATGTTTCTAATAGTTTCTTCATACCAAAGCGCAAAGGTATGAAATTTGAATGGTGAAGAAATGTGTATAATTCTTCTGATATTTGATTTAAAAATACTATTTTTTTTTTTTTTTGTAGATATCCCTCTGCCGGTTCGTTCAATGACAGAAGCAGATGTTCAAGAGCTGGTGATGGCATTTCGAACATTCACAAGGCATCCTAGTTACAGAAGTGCTTTACATGTGAGTTAAACTATAAACAACATTTATGGCCGGTTTTTCCAAGTATTGTTAGAAAATTTAACGACTGTTAAACTCTAAACAGTTTGTTAATTGAATCGCCCCATGCAGAAAGGGCTTCAGTCCATTAGGCCTAGTTTTGAGAAAACTAAAAAAAACACTCTGTGCACTATATTATGAGTTCGAAGCTTATGAAAAAAATCACGGTTATTTATTGACCTAGCAAGAATGCCCTTACAGAGTTGCAACGACTTTGAAGTTTTTTAAATGACAAAAAAAAAAAATAGTTTTGTGTGCTGGACTGAAGTCCTTTCTGCATGGAGCAAAATATATCTTTACATTTTTTTCTATTTTCTTGAAAAAATGAGCATCATTAATTATTTCATTGGGGTAATGGTTATAGTTTGGGGTTGTGAAAGGGTAATGAGCATAAAATAAACTAAAATAATTGGTTCTGAAACAATATTTATGTAAGCAAATGTCAGAAATTTAAAAAAAATACAATACACTATCTATTTCTTTAGTAATCTTGCTCTTCTTGGTCAACAACTTCACTTGTGGACCAGAGTGTAATTTCTTGGTAGAATTCCTGATTTACTGCGATATTTTATTTTAATTTAATTTTATTTTATTTTAAATCCACCACCAAAAGAAGCAGGGTTCCAATTACGGGTTGCTTATATGGATACATATACAAAATACATAAAAAGAAAAAACAAAACAAACAACACAAGCGAAAGAAAGAAAATACAAACCTGTAATATATGCTATAATATAATATTGCAGTTAATATAGTGCCAAATGTCAATATAATAATGTAATATACCGAAGTACATAACATATTTCCGTACAGAAATTCTGCTTTTTCATATGATGGATTGGTGGAGCGGTGTGTGTTGGACATTGTGCCACTGTCACACATCTGTGACACAGTGCATGAGGGTTGGCCACTAAAGGGAGACTAAGAGGTGGAGCTTAAACTGAGAGGATTCAATTCGGTAGCAGAATTGGAATCCGATGTGGCTTAGTGGTTAGAGCGTCAGCACATAGAGCTGAAAACCTGGGTTCGAATCCCGGTGTCGGAGAGAATTTTTCTCCGCTCCACCGATCGTTCAGTATAGAATTCCTGATGCTCATTGGTACATAAGGGAGTAATCTACTAGTAATATCATTTATTTTTGTCGCTTTCACTGGAATTTTTGCCTTTGGATATGCACGGTTTGGTGGAAAAGACGGAATGTGTGTTTCACGATACCATCAATAAACTGGGATGTGATTATACAGCCACATAACTGGCTGTTGTATGAAAACTGCTTCATTGTGTCTGATATCAAAATGTACTTCTTATCTCGTGGTACCGACTTCGGTGCAGTTTCTTTTATACAACATTGGCTACCAGTTCTTAATATCCAAAATGTCCTCAATTTGGGCTTTACATACCTCATACTTCGCAGATGCATTACTTTGTATGATCAGTTCAGTTATTTCATGCACAGAGTACAGTCGATCATATCTTCTAAGGGAGTGTTTGATTGTAGCAAAATCTCTGTCGCAGGAAAAAAAGAATGACCTCTTACAGGAAAGAATTGCTCGATTCTTTTAAATCGACTGGTGTCTGTTAAAAATATGAGCAATCTTGCTAAGGTATGGTTTCTATTCCGCCCTGCACAGTTGTCGGAAAACAAATGTAGCACTGTAATTTCAGAACGAATGCCTTGCAGGTAATTATCCAGAAAAGAACACACCTTATTACATATATTTTTGGCAATACCCTCATGATAAAAGCGTATTATAGCTTTATTTTTCCTAATGTCATGAATGCAAAATATATTAACATTAAGCTGCCGCAAGTAAAATGTTTCCTGGACAGGAATAACCGGTAAATAAATATTTTTCATAAAATCTATTTCAAAACATAATACATGGGGTTGAACTTCAAGTTTGTTATAGAATTCCCTAGCCTTTCATTTGTGCACCAATTTCTCAGCCAATGCACACCGTTTTGTCTTATCATTAATATGAGGATGTCGAAGTTTAACTTTTATCAAGCGTTTCACCGGTAAAAATATTATTATTATTGTTATTATTATTATTATTATTATTATTATTATTATTATTATTATTATTATTATTATTATTATTAACATCTTTGCACAAATGCAGGTTCTTAGCAAGAAGGGCTTCAGTCCTGGACTGAATTCCTTTCTGCATAGAACTCTGAGCCTGACGCTTCAGTTCCTATCTTTCCAAGCATTGGACTGAACACCTTTCTGCACAGGCCGATGAAGCCACCCATAAAGATATGATTTCCATCGATATCTCATTTTTCAAAATTTGTGACTGAAGCCCTTTCTGAATGGGGCGATTCAATTAATAAAATTGTATGTTTTCAACACCAGTTTGGTTTAACAGATTGTTAACAGTTTGTTAATTTTAAATGTAGGATTTTGGGCAGTTAACTCGTTTAACAGTTGGTTAAATATGGCTGATGTCTCCACAGCTGTTCGAACAGAAGTAGCGAAATTAATATTTTGTGTCTCTCTGTAGGGAATGTTTAGCATATGACTGATAATATAACATTTAAAAAATAGTTTGGACTGTTTAAATACATCAGTGTTATTTTATTTCTTTCGTATTTTGTATCCATAATAGCAATGAGGAAATATAACCTTACTTTGTAATTATTATTCAGCACGTCACCTACAACTTTCATTTGTCAACTGTTTGTTTATGGAGCGTGGCCTACTATAACAGGATGTCATTTTATGCAAGTTTCATGACTCACTCTATAATATAGAATTTAAAGATTAATTTTAGCCAATCAAAAATTGTCTTACATGTGTAGAATCATTACCAACTGCTGTTGAGTAGTTAAAATAGTGCTAACAGACATTATAGTTAAATGTTGGTTATCTTAAACAAAATTATATTGAACAAATGGAAAATACATTAACAAAGCGTTAAAAATAAACAGACTGTTAATTTAACATTCGTTAAGCAAAATTAAACATTACTCGGAGAAACTGGCCATTAGTATAGTTAATTAATGCTTATTTTAATGTGTGTACATGTGCTTCAATAAAGCCTGCCATATGTCTTGTAAAAAACGGAAATGTTCCCTTGATTAGGCCAGGTATCTGGCATCCCCATAATTTTTGTTGAGATGCACAAATGTCCCATATTTTCATCATAAATCAATCTCGCAAACTGAAAATCAATTTCTTGATGTTCACACCATATAAATTAATATTGATTCGTACAAATGTTGGAGTCTGTAATGAAAATTCGAAGTAAAGTTTAGCTAATTTTGTATATTATCACTTGATTTATTTTTGTTAGATTTCTGTTGAAACTAACCTGCATGCAATACACCCCATCTTTGGAATGTGGCTGCTGAAATATACAACCAGCATCGTGCTTTGTACCCATCATTTGTAAGAAGAGGAAATTTATTTTAGTAGGTTATTTTACGATGCTTTATCAACATCTTAGGTTATTTATCATCTGAATGAGGTGAAGGTGATAATGCCGGTGTAATGACTTCGGGGTCCAGCACCGAAAGTTATGCAGCATTTGCTCATATTGGGTTGAGAGAAAACTCCAGAAAAAACCTCAACCAGGTAACTTGCCCCGACCAGGAATCGAACCCGGGCCACCTGGTTTCGCAGCCAGACATGCTAACCATTACTCCACAGATGTGTACCGAGGAAATTCATAATGAAACATAGTGGAACACGTGTTGTTAGCAAATAGCTGGATACACTACAAAGACAGAAAACCTGCATGCAGCAATGTTCATCAACTGCTTCCCTTCCTCCTATTCGCAATTGTCGATTTGATTACACCAGATCATGTTAATATTAACTCTAAACATCAACAGGACGTTACTTAGGTTAGAAATAAAACTATGTTTAGTGAGGGTTTAATTTTAACTGAATTCTTTGTTTCTATATTTGAAAATTGTATTCCAATGGATACCATCCCATTGTGGAATCCTCGGAAACGAGAATGCGGATGCTTTAGCAAAGAAGGGCAGCACTGCTACTTACAGACCTGTTACTAAATCTACGTATTACTCTGTGAAAAGATTTATTAAATCTACATACTTAGACTTCAACAAAGAAAATTTGATAACACAATCCCAAGGGAAAAAATGGAACTCTCTGCATCATAATCCACAGTTGATTCCCGATTTACCACGAAAATCGTCTGTAGCTGCATTTAGATTGGCAACAGGCCATGATTGTTTGGCCAAACACTTGCATAGAATTGGAATATATCAGTCCCCTAACTGCCCATTGTGCAACTCAAACCAAGAAATGGATTCGGAACACCTCAAAATCTGTGCTTCAGTGGCTGACCATGATAATATCTTTGAAAAATATTGAAAATATTGGAATGCAAGAGGTCAAATGACTTTATTGTCAATCGCCTGGCATCAGAAAACAACAAGAACAACAGTTCTTACTTATTTTCCGTGCATTGTTCTGCCGACCTCAGAGGTGAATGGGGCTTACTGTGGACTGCATTGAGAAGTTCGTGTGCTCTTGTTTTTGTGGATCAGTATTTCAGTAATCTTGTGTTCGCAGTCTTTTGGTTTTGTGTTACAACATTTCATCAACGGTATGCCTAAGTGCAAGTGCGTATTTACATCTAAACTGAAGGAACAATATCCCTTTGTGGAAAGTATACAAAAATAAATATGAAGTTTATTGCACAATTTGCCATGCTGACGTTTTCCATCACACGTGGTGGAAGTTTAGATATTTTACAGCACCAAAAAACTAAGAAACATAAATTGGATTCAACAGCTGATCCAACATCCTAGAAAATGAACATATTCTTCCACAATACAGCATTAGATACGTTAACAGGATATTGTGATATTAATGTTAATGAAATGTGAAATTATGTCTTCCTCTTTGTCTCCTCATATGATCCATATCTTAATGTTGTCTATCATCTGATATCTTCCTCTGCCTCGAACTCTTCTCCCGTTCACCATTCCTTTCAGCGCATCCTTCAGTATGCAGCTGCTTCTCAGCCAGTGACCCAACCAATTCCTTTTTCCTCTTCCTGATCATTTCAGCATAATTCTTTCTTCACCCACTCTTTCCAACACAGCTTCATTTCTTATTCTGTCTGCCCACTACACACGTTCCATTCTTCTCCCTATCCACATTTCAAATGCTTCTAGTTGCTTCTCTTTACTTCATCAAAATGTCTATGTTTCTGCCCCATACAATGCTACACTCCACACAAAACACTTCACTACTTTCTTCCTTAGTTCATTTTCCAAAGGTCTGCAGAAGATGCTCCTTTTTCTATTAAAAGTTTCCTTGGGAAATAGCTGTACCTATGTAACCAATCCTGTACTGGTATTTAAAAGTGATATGAATGTTAAAATAGTATCATAACTTCGTCTGTTCACTCACACGTAATAAATATTATGACAAGGGATGCTAGTACTGCACTGTGAACTGAAGGGTAGTGACTACCTGGTTTGGCCTGATGAGGCTTGGGAACTTTTGGGACTCGAGAAAATTCTCAGTGGAAAGTATAAATAAACGTGCATGTAATTAATTTATCCAGATCATTGCATTTATTGCTTCACCTTATGCAAGGAACAAAATAAAAATGGTCAGTTGATCTGATTTCAAGTACATCGCCATTTTGTTTTTTATTTTTTTAAATAAGGATCTATTAATTTTTTACTAAAATTAATGTAGTCATTGTCGTAGTTCAGGTGGTAGACATGTACCTGGTTTGTTTTCTCCCCCCCTCCAAGTTTTCTCAACTTCAAGGCGAAGTCGACCTGGTTGGTGAGTTGGTATAGTGCTGGCCTTCTATGCCCAAGGTTGCGGGTTCGATCCCGGGCCAGGTCGATGGCATTTAAGTGTGCTTAAATGCGACAGGCTCATGTCAGTAGATTTACTGGCATGTAAAAGAACTCCTGCAGGACAAAATTCTGGCACATCCGGCGACGCTGATATAACCTCTGCAGTTGCGAGCGTCGTTAAATAAAACATAACATTTCAAGGTGAATGGTAGGTAATCCCATGGCGAATTCTCCTCCTAAATACCACCTCGCTATCATGAATTCCATTGACGCTAAATAACCTAGTAGTTGATACAATGTTGGTGAATAACTTACTAGAAATATTATATTTCATGTACATTATTGCTGGATAAATTTATTCACAGATACTGAATATGAACAAAAGTCCACTGAGAAGTTTAGGGGAATTGCAGCACACATACAGATGGACAGCATGCTCAAACCACTTTTTCGGTATCAAAGAACCTGAAATCCAGTATTTCTACGAAAATCACAAAATCGAATTTTTGAAGCAACGTAATACTTTTGCTAAGGAGAAAGCAAAATAATAAAAATCGAATGAATAATAGAAAGAAAAGTTTTATCTCAAAATATTAAAATCTGAACATTATTCTTGATTACTCAGTCATTCTAGTAGTAATGGTTTTTAAGTATCTTGCATCTTGTTTGATAATTGTGTCCTTATTGATGTAAATACTTATTCCAGCGTCTCAGTCGTCCGGAAGTTTTAGAAAATATTATGATGGCTACTCCTGGACTCAGTGACGATCCTGTTGCACTCTCAATTATTCAGGATCCAGAACTTCTTGTTCACATGGAGAATGCGGACACTGTAAGAAGGTAAGGGGTTTGCATTTTATTGTTCTAATTCATTACATGTGGTTAACTTGTAGGAAATATGCTTTATTAATTATGTACAGTTACCCAAAGAAAGATTGAGATGTCCCAGATAGAAGACACTGCACATGATCGCAGACCCAGAGCACAGATATACAAGGTAACGTGTAATTGAATTGTTTAAATTTACTCTGTTTGGTTTGTTGTTGGAACTCGTTCCGAAACTGACACTCAGAAAACTGAAAGAAAAATGTTAATGTATTGTAAATGATAGATGAATATTATAGAAATGTGAATGTAACTTTCTTTCATGAGTTTTGAAATAATGCAGGTAGCTGGCACAGTTCTGATCTTGTCACTTTACTCAAAATACACAACCTCTAATAACAATAACAATATTAATCATGATGTTGATGATATAATACTAGAATTAATTAATAACAATCTTGGTGATTTCAGTTTTGACTATTTGCCAATGATAATGCCTTGAAACAGGGAATCTTATCATGGATGCCAGGTCTGTCAATTACATTACATTAATAATAATTTTGTATCAACAAAAGCTGCCCGCCCTAAATAAGGGTTCGATAGATTGACCTACTCTATTAATGCTATAGTTTACACTTACTTATTTACTTACTTACTGGCTTTTAAGGAACCTGGAGGTTCATTGCCGCCCTCACATAAGCCCGCCATTGCTCCCTATCCTGAGCAAGATTAATCCATTCTCTATCATCATATTCCACCTCCCTCGAATCCATTTTAATATTATCTTCCCATCTACGTCTCGGCCTCCCTAAAGGTCTTTTTCCCTCCGGCCTCCCAACTAACACTCTATATGCATTTCTGGATTCGCCCATACGTGCTACATGTCCTGCCCATCTCAAACGTCTGGATTTAATGTTCCTAATTATGTCAGGTGAAGAATACAATGCGTGCAGTTCTGTGTTGTGTAACTTTCTCCATTCTCCTGTAACTTCATCCCTCTTAGCCCCAAATATTTTCCTAAGCACCTTATTCTCAGACACCCTTAACCTATGTTCCTCTCTCAAAGTGAGAGTCCAAGTTTCACAACCATAAAGAACAACCGGTAATATAACTGTTTTATAAATTCTAACTTTCAGATTTTTTGGATGATAAAAGCTTCTCAACCGAATAATAACACGCATTTCCCATATTTATTCTATGTTTAATTTCCTCCTGAGTATCATTTATATTTGTTACTGTTGCTCCCAGATATTTGAACTTCTCCACCTCTTCAAAAGATAAATTTCCAATTTTTATATTTCCATTTCGTACAATATTCTCGTCACGAGACATAATCATATACTTTGTCTTTTCGGGATTTACTTCCAAACCTATCTCTTTACTTGCTTCCAGTAAAATTCCCGTGTTTTCCCTAATCGTTTGTGGATTTTCTCCTAACATATTCACGTCATTCGCATAGACAAGAAGCTGATGTAACCCGTTCAATTCCAAACCCTCTCTTATCCTGGACTTTCCTAATGGCATACTCTAGAGCAAAGTTAAAAAGTAAAGGTGATAGTGCATCTCCTTGCTTTGCTATAGTTTACACATTAAAAAAATGTAGAACTGATTGCATATTAAAATGTTTCAGGATTGCTGAACTTCACCCGTCGTTAACTGAAGCAGCTAATCATATTGCAGCTGCTGTGCATGAAGAAGCAGCGACTGGAAGTGCTGCTAATCAGGGCTCGAGTTCTGGGTATTCATATTCACTTGATGCTCTTAGTGATGAAGAGGAAATGGATTCCTCCCAGGTAAAACAAATCTTGCTGTACTTTTATTTTTAGAAACGTAAATAATGTATCATGTGATGATAATGCACTGAGATGGAAAAAAAAAATCTGTGTAAATAATAATAATAATAATAATAATAATAATTATTATTATTATTATTATTATTATTATTATTATTATTATTATTATACAATAGAACTTCATTTATACATTTCTCACTCATACGTTTTTTCATACTTGTACGTTTTTTTTCTGAAGTTCCGGCAAAATTCCCATACATTCCATTTTAATTTCTTTCACTTATACATTTTTCACACTTATACGATCGTATTTTAAACCTCAGGAGGTACAAAACTTCATTTATACGTTCTAATTAATTTTTACTCGAAATTAGGTTTGCTGTGAAAATGTAAGAAGCGAAAATACTGTATTTACTCCAATATGATGTGATATATATATATATATATATATATATATATATATATATATATATATATTTCTCAAAATCTTCGGTCCTGCTGGCCCTTCACATTTCTGTATTCGGGCCAGCATTCCCTTACTTGCAGTATTTACAATTTTACACAAGACGTATTTTGACACTTGAAGCCTGTTCTTGCTATGTCTTTCATGTCCCTTCACTTCCACTTGACCATCCTTTTACTTTATCCACTACTATTCTACTTCCCTTCTCTTATTCTCAGTTCCCTTAAAAATCATTCCTACCTTCATAACTAACTTAATACTTTTAATAACAATGCATATAACTTATTTAATATATAAGACGTAACCCTTTTGACTATTTCACTAAAAACTTGAACTATTATTTTATTCACTGTCTAAACTCCTCTCACACAACTTATTTGCACTCGTATCCTATCAACATTGCTTTCACTTTATTTATAACACTATTTAACGCTGAAAAATGTACAACAGTTCACTACCATTTGTCTATTACCTAGCTAACCTACTATTATTTCAGCCCACTGATGCACCATTTCCTCAGATTATAGACAGGTTTTTCTCCACTATTGCCCCCTCTTTTCTCACTCCTGGCACGCTTTACACACTCACTACTTCCCCTTCTATTCCCCGCACTTATTTCGCTTCCTCGTTCACCAGTCTCTTCTTTCGTCGGTTCAGCATTCCTCTCTCTCCCCTTCAGCCTTTCTCCAACTCTGTTGCCATCTGTTATTATGCTTGTTCCACTGGTTTGGCCTTGGGGTGACATCATTACTGGTCGTCTACTAGATGGTGCAGCCGCTGCCTTAGAGTTCACCGCCTGAGTGGAATTTGCTGACGATGGGTTCTTTCGACATTCTTCCCTCGCCATAACTAGAGTCACTGCCCTCATGTCTTCTGCAACTTTACCTTTTCTATTTCTTCCACTATTATTAACAATCTTTCTAACTCTCTTCTTTATCTCTAATCTTTTCCTTTCATCAATATTCTCTCCATTTTCCACCGCATTCAAGTTTTCCAAACAAAATTCAACATCAAAAAACTCCCCGTTAATTTTCAATTTGTTCTTAATTAATTTTGCATAATGTCCATTATTCCTAGCTGCTTTCATAAATGGCACTAACACCTTCCTTCTACACCTCACCTCGTATTCAAAAATCTTCATCTATACTAATGTTCGAGTCTTTCAACGCTTTCTTACAATCCATGATTTTCTCTTTAATCATCCAGTTTGCTAGTCGGACAAATATGGGCCTATTTTCTCCATGCCCCATTCTATGCACCTCTTTCACTTGACCATTCCCAATGTCGATGCCTAACCATTCCCAGCACACATTTACTATCACTTCATACGTGTCCATAGACTGTTCTTTCACCTGCTCTTCAATACCAAAGAAAATTAAGTTGTTCTTCCTTTTCTCTTCTTCTAAGTATTTCACCTTCTTTTTTAATATATTGTTTTCCTTTTGTAGATTTACTCCAATATAATATGCCATTGAATATAATATGCACACCAATTTTTTTATCCCAAAATCTAGAAAAAAAAAAAACTGGCGAATGTAACTATGCTAAAAACCAGTCAAGATTAAAATTATATTACCAAGACAGGTTATAAAGGCACTCCCTTACCTCTAGCTATTTATACATCACATTCATCCTCATTTGCAGTATCAGAACTGGAACTTTCGGTTAACAGGTCTGGGTTGGTGTCAGAATATTGATTGATAATGATTAACATACTACTCTTTTGTTGGTAATTATTGGTAAATTATTTTGGTTTAATTAAATACGCGCCAGAAGCTAGAATGATCATGGGCCAATAATGATCTCGTTATTCCTCTTGATTCCACTTCCAACTTTTAATGTATATAGTGTATTCAATGTAGTTAATATTGTAAATTGTTTTCAGTACTCTTTTTTTTTTTCTGCTTTTGAATTGTTCTTTGGGTCAGTGTACTTGTCATTAGAATAAATAAATACTGTGACAGCGACGTGAGATTCGAACTCATGACCAGCGTCCCACAAGAGAGCAGATCGTGCGGGCTCCACAAAGCACTGAGGGACGGAGCGTGGCGGAGAGAAGAGAGAGGAAAGGGGCCTACACGCGAGGGGAGGCTGCGCGCGCAGCTGCTACTTACGGAGTGAAGGGGGAACAGACCTTCCCGACTCTTCCAGAAGCCCGTCGAAGTGGAAAAATCGCGAATTCGAAGTTTCTCGGTTACATTGCTGGGGTTATAAATTACGGACGCGAGACAGTGTGTGTGTCATTCATGATTAGTTCAGTCAGTAAGCCAGTGAACAGAGCAAGCCAGTCTTGTGGACCGCAGTTGGAGGGACCTGAGTTCGAGTGCAGTGGACTGCAGTTGGAGGGACCTGAGTTCGAGTACAGTGGACTGTCT
This sequence comes from Periplaneta americana, assembly GCF_040183065.1. NCBI lineage: Eukaryota > Metazoa > Arthropoda > Insecta > Blattodea > Blattidae > Periplaneta > Periplaneta americana. The sequence goes on from NC_091127.1 coordinate 177,445,549, forward strand.
CTGAAGGTCTGTGGTTTGGGATACTGTGAACTCGAGTGACTGAGCTAGAAGAACTGTGAACCGAGAACTGATAGTTCTGATTTGTAAATAGTGCTTTGTAAATATTAGTTAAGATTAACAGTTCATTGTTGTTCGTAATAGTCCAAGTAAATTGTCATTGCCGTCAGTGGAGTGCTATAACGAATACTGTGTTGAGTGAAAATCCTATTGTTGACGAGAGCGTTTAAGGTGAATTGTAGAAAGGAATTATTGTTGGAAGAATAAAAATCCTATTGTTGAGTTGAAATAAATTTACAATACAGTAAATTAAAGACTCGCAATTGTTGAGAGTTTTATTAATAAAAATCTTACAATGAAAGGAAAAAAATGTTAAGTCATTCTCGGAAATATTGTTGTCAAAAATGGACAGGAAATTACGAATGAAAAAGACGAACTTGCAGTGACTGTTTCTCATAGTCATAACATAAATAGAGTGATAATTTAAGCTTATTTGAGTCTGCGAATATAATATGCACCCCAGTTTTCAAGACGCCATTTTGTCAAAAGAAAGGTGGGTATTATAATCACGTAAATATATCTTGAAAAATATTGGAGTGCAAGAGGTGAAATGACTTTACTGTCAAACGCCTGGCATTAGAAAACAACAACATAATCACGTAAATACAGTACAGTATGTGTTCATTGTTAAGATGTGGCTGCTTTGAAATTTCTGGAAATTCAAAGCTGCCCATTCTTGTCTCCACACATGCTAGCTTCAGTAAATGAATTATGCGCCAGTGGGAGAATCAATTCAGAGAGGGGAGAGAAGTGTGTGCAGAAGGAAGAAATGGAATATTTTCAATAATGAGAGCAGCCGGGTAGCTCAGTTGGTAGAGCAGATGGCTACGGACTGGAAGGTCCGGAGTTCGATCCCAGGTGGTGACAGGATTTTTTTCTCGTTGCCAAACTTTCAGAATGGCCCCGAGGTTCACTCAGCCTCCTATAAAATTGAGTACCGGGTCTTTCCCGGCAGTAAAAGGCGGTCAGAGTGTGGTGCCGACCACACCACCTCATTCTAGTGCCGAGGTCATGGAAAGCATGGGGCTCTACCTCCATGCCCCCCAAGTGCCTTCATGGCATGTGACGGGGATACCTTTACCTTTTTACCTTTTTTACCAAGGTCCAAACCTGTGACCACACTGAATACAGCTATCCAAACAACCTTCCAAACTGAAACTAATGATATTCCATATTTTTCATCATCATCATCATCCATAGCGCTACAGCCCGGATTGGGCCTCGGCTTCCTTAAGAAATCTTCTCCATCGGTCTCGATCTTTAGCCACTGTCCATCAGTTCTTCACTCCAAGCCTCTTAATGTCGTCCATAACACAGTCCATCCATCGTAGCTTTGGCCTTCCATTTCAAAAGCTGGTCAGTCAGGACTTCTAGTGCACCTGGTCTATACAATGATAATACATTCCACGTGCCAATCTTTAAATCGTTTGCCTTATTCCTGCCATCTCGCCATAGATTTGACCGTCCGGCTTTTCCTTCTTTAGGTTTCTGAGCAATGGACTTTTTCCGGGGTGGGGTTGCTAACCACTATGCCCAACTGCGCAGCAATCCTGCGTGGACGATGATTTTCTGTCTGGGTTTTCTCCCGTAGCTGGCATGTCCCAATTATAGCGTCGGGTACTTGCTTTTCCTCCCTTACATGCTTAGCGTTACCCAGGGGTCACGACGAGGACGTGCATGTATTTGACTTGGTAGGAATAAGTGGCATTTCTCGAGCTTTTAAATGAAGTATAACTGCCAGCAAGCTATACCCCCTCGAGACCACATACTACCCCTTGACCCCCATTCCGTATTTTTTTTAGTATGTATAAATGATACTCGGGAGGAAATTAAACACAGAATAAATATGGGAAATGCCTGTTATTATTCGGTTGAGAAGCTTTTATCATCCAGTCTGCTGTCAAAAAATCTGAAAGTTAGAATTTATAAAACAGTTATATTACCGGTTGTTCTTTATGGTTGTGAAACTTGGACTCGCACTTTGAGAGAGGAACATAGGTTAAGGGTGTTTGAGAATAAGGTGCTTAGGAAAATATTTGGGGCTAAAAGGGATGAAGTTACAGGAGAATGGAGAAAGTTACACAACGCAGAACTGCACACATTGTATTCTTCACCTGACATAATTAGGAATATTAAATCCAGACGTTTGAGATGGGCAGGACATGTAGCATGTATGGGCGAATCCAGAAATGCATATAGAGTGTTAGTTGGGAGGCCGGAGGGAAAAAGACCTTTGGGGAGGCCGAGACGTAGATGGGAGGATGATATTAAAATGGATTTGAAGGAGGTGGGATATGATGATAGAGAATGGATTAATCTTGCTCAGGATGGGGAGCAATGGCGGGCTTATGTGAGGGCGGCAATGAACCTTCGGGTTCCTTAAAAGCCAGTAAGTAAGTATTTTAGCTATTTTAATTCTATTAACATGTATCTTTAACGTGTTATATTGATATACAATTGAGATATTACTCACCACAATTGTTAATCTGATGAGCCAAATAGGCGAAAACATTAGTTGCGTTATTATTTGGAATAAATAGACAAGTTTAGAAACAGACAAACAAATTGGATATATATCTTTCACATTCCTGTATGTTATGGCATTGAAGTGTGTTGTAAGACTTTTTAACAGATGTGGTTCATTGCTCTTCCTATGTCCGATAACTGTTTCCTGGCAACACTGAAATATCGGCGCTTCTCACTTATCATTGTTGTAACTACTCGTATGTTTCAGTCTTCAGATTCCCAGCCTCGAGGAAGTGAGGGCCTGTCAAGGCAGCAGTCATATTCGACTATTACAGCTGCCCAGCTTGCCGCTGCTTTAGCTTCAGCTACTGGTGAGACTACAGATTTTTATTACTTACACACCATTAGCTGGAATATCAGCATTCCAGGTCACAAATCTAGGTTCAAATTCTATCCTGTCCAGGTATTATGTTTGGTAGTGTTGAAAAAGATCTTTTGGGATACTTTGTTATTCTCTGCCATTATTCCACCAATAAATTCATCATTCAATATATTTTTACGGAAGAAAAATTAATGAACAAAGTATTGTGTGATTTTATGATTGTTATAAGATCAACAGATACCTGTGGGTTCATGTAATATACATCAAAATATTAATATATCGTGGTTACCATTCTTTAATATGGTGTTTGAAATGTTTATGGAAATTGCATACAGTAAAGGAAGATGAAGACAATAAAATTATTATTTGACTTTACGTTTTAGATGAAGTTATTACAGAAATAAGTATTCCGACAAGAAATAGTAAAATACAGCTAGTCTGGAAACTAGATTTACAAATGGCATGCATTACTATTATACGTATATATTTTATTTTGTTATCTAAGGATTATTCCCTGCTTCATCCCGCACCAATGGTTCCGGTACATCGACCGGTGCGGGCCCCTCCTCCAGCAGCAGCCTGATCACACCGGAGATGTTCAGCCAAGCGATGCAGCAAGCCATTGCCAATGTTGGACCAAACACAGGACCTAGTGATGCAGTGACAGCAGTATGTAGCCTGTTACTGTTTGAATTCTACAAGTTATTAAATGAAATGTACAGTAACATTTAGTAATAATAATAATAATAATACTATTATTATTATTATTATTATTATTATTATTATTATTAATTACACTAGCCTGCGAATTTCAACTTTGTGTTTGTTGCCTAAAGTAAATAATCTGATTTTATATAATGTCGATGTGCTGAATTCGATTTTCAATCCGTTTACTTCTATCACGTCAGGTTTGTTTGCAAAATCACTTTAAATGTATTGTATAATTACGTGAATTTCATCACAAACTTTTTCATTTCACTTTTTTATTTCAAATGCAAAAACAATATTTAAAAGACACAGGTTGCTGCAATTATGTGTATGGTTGTTCATACATGTCACTAGAGTGTTTTTGCTTTGTTTTGTCTTCTTTACTTCACTATTGGATGTATAAATTAGCACAGTATTACACAAAAAATTACACCACTTGCTTCTTAGTTGAGAAAGTCCTCCTGCTCCTCTTTCTTTTATTTTTGTCTTCAGATATTTTACGCTTTAACATCCAACAATAATGATGATGCATACTGATGCTCCATCGTCCCTGGTATCTCCTTTCGAACTCCTGCAGATCCTTGTGAAATCGTTCACCTTGCTCTTCACCCAAAAATCCTAGATTTTCGAGGAAATAATCTAGGTGAGAAAACAGAAAATGAATTTTGATACTCATATTACAGTCAAGTTCCTTGTATGCTTCAAGCATGTTAGCCACAATGTTTCGGTAATCAGGACCCTTGTAGTTACCAAGAAATTTTAAAACAAATTCACAGAAAGATATCCATGCTGCTTTCCCCTTTTCATCCACAGTGTTTTAAATGCTGCATCAGACATCTGTTTTCTTTAGTCAGGACCATTAAATATATTTTCTTTTAATTTGCTTCAGATAGTAGTGGAAATTTCTCACATATGTATTTAAACAGTCTCTTTCCTTATTTAAAGCCACGTTCTGCAGCACCCGACTCTGGTAGATAGTCACTGTCACTCGTCACAATTTCCCTCACCACTACATCACACTCAGATGAAAACTATTCAAGATTTTCTAGTCACACAGTGATTAGTACATCAGGCCCATGGGGTACAGGTAAAATGGCTGACCGAATAACTGGATACCGGTACACGATATGCTTTTTATTTTTAGAATCGTACCCCTTCACATCACATGAACAGAAGTAGCAATCATTACTATGGTTCGACTGCTCTCTCCAAACCATAGGTACTCCAAAAGATAGCAACAGTCTTCTGCCGTTGATCCAGTGATGAAGTTCTTCAATGCATACTCTATATACTTTGTGTGGTGTCCAAGCTTTACTTTGATCTCCAAGTTTGATTCAAAAATAGGCATGGTATGACTTTTTCACAAAATCTGTAAATTACGCTTCTGCTTAGGCAACGTGTATATCCTACATAAGTTATATAACAGAAATGGTCTGGATTATTTATACATTCTCGATGTGACATAGTAAATATTTCCTTACTGAACTAAAAACTCTCAACTTTCTACTCCACAATAAAGCTTCAAAAACTGATTTCGTTTCGTTTCCAGATGAAACACAGACTATTGAAATGTGAGAGGAACTAGACGAGTTGAGCTGAGTCTCTCACCAAGGAGTGGCTGAAATTTCTAACTCCCACAAATAAAGATAATGGCAAGGCTGCACGTTATTTCATCCTAACTTCCTTATGCGCTTGCACCCTCTATCTGCTAAGAAACATCTGTTATCCTTGATTTTCAATATAAACATCTTAAAAATATGTTGAATATATTTGGTTTTCATATCTTAACATACTAAAGCTACAGTTGTTAAAGTATTATAGTTTAAATAGTTACGCTATAAATTGTCTAATATATTATAATAAAATTAAAATAACAAAAAAATGGTACGTGATAGGAACTTTCTGGCTTCGAATTTGATTTCAGCATGCTAAAAATACCCTAAAAACATTCAAACTTTGGAGGCAGGAATTTCATTGCAGACTAGTGTTATTAATTATTATTAATCATTATCATTATTATTAATTATTAATAATAATAATAATAATAACAATTATTATTATTATTATTTATTTATTAATTATTATTTATCATTATCATTTATCATCATCATCATTATTAATTATCATGATCATTATTCATTATCATTATCATTATCATCATCATCATTATCATCATCATTATCATCATCATCATCATTATTATTATTATTATTATTATTATTATTATTATTATTATTATTATTATTATTACCGTCTCCCAAGGCTAGGACGTAGGGGTCGGACTTTGGGAGAGAATATTTGCAAAGTGAAAATCAAAATATCAAAATATCTTATAAGCAAAATGAGAATGATATTGCACAAGATATTTTGTACTTGCCTCTCTAGGTCCTTTGCAAATTTGAAGAAACTTAATTCAGGGTTGCTTCCCTTGTTTTTTGAACAATTCACTGCAGAACAATATGGTTAAAGGGCCGTAGCACTACAGATTATTATTTTTACACTCTTCATACTGGATATCAGCACACACACATAGGTTGCCAACCTTGCAATTGGTGACTATAACTACAATGGCAGAGTGTTTAAAAGAGAGTGGTAAAAGGACCATATTGAAGGATATCTTCATTTTTCTTCCTATCCCATATAGTGTAGCCAGCTGTTCGGCACATGAATCTCATCTCGCAAGCTGTTAGTCTGCTTTCATCTTTTGTCCTTATAGTCCACGCTTCACTCCCATAACATAAGACTGGTCGAGCTATTATTTGATAAAGACGAGTGCGAGTTGATTTTTGTACTAATGAAGGTTTTAAAACTCTATTAATGATGCCCATTGATTTGTTGAATTTTACAATTTTCTCTGATAAATCCAAATTTTCAACAAAAGAAAGTTTAAACTCATTAACTCTTTCCAAAATTGTGTTATTTAAACAAATTTTGCTTGGTATTGGGTATTTACCACAAAAGGCCATTATTTTTGTTTTGTTAGTGGATATTTCCATTGAATATTTTTGACCTATTAAATTTAAATTATGTACTGATCATTGCAAATCATCTTCAGATGTTGCCAGTAAAACAAGATCATCTGCGAACGTTATTACACCTAATTTTAAATTTCTGTTAATAGTGATCTATCCGTGTTTTGTTTCTCTAAAATCTTTCACAATGGCATTCATATAAACGTTAAAAAGCAAAGGAGAGAGGCCACAACCTTGTCTGACTCCTGAGTTTATTTCCGTTCAATGAGTTATTTTTTCTTATATTTTGATTGCAATAAGGTTTGATTTATAAAGGTGATATATATATATATATATATATATATATATATATATATATATATATATATATATATATATGATCTGCTTTGGGATCTGATCCTTTGTCAAAATTTCGAATAACAAACTTCTGTTCACTTTATCAAATGCTTTTATAAAGCAATAAATGCCAAATGTGTTTGTATATTAAATTCTCGATGCTTCTCAATCAAAATTTGCATTGTAAAATATGCATCACAGCATGATCTGCCCTTCCGGAAGCCATTTTGTTCTTCACTAAATATATCCTCATAATATTTACATAATTTATTCTTAATAATGCTAGAATAAATTTTATAACTAGAATTTAACAAACTGATCCCTCTGTAATTGTCACAGTTGGTCCTATTTCTTTTCTTAAATATTGGAATAACTAATGATTTTGACCAATCTTGAGGTGGATTTTCTCCTTGCTCTATGATATTTAACAGATTTAAAAATCTTACGAGAAATGACTGACTGGAATGTTTGAATAGGTCAGCATCTTCACCAGGTACTTTGTTACTCTTTATATTTTTCAAAACTGTTTGAAGTTCTTCTAAAGAAATGCAGTCTCTTTGGAAATCATCTAACTCTTGTATCTGAAGAATGGAGGGACTGTTGTTTGTCCATAAATTTTTATAATAATTAATTAATTTATCATGGGGGATTATACGTTAGAGGGTGAATCCATTCCGGAAGTTAACAAATGTAAATATCTCGGAATAACATTTAGCAGCGATCCCGGCTGGGGGGAACACGTTACAGACACAGCGGGAAAAGCATGGAGAGCGTTACACTTTGTGATGAGGGTACTAAGAAAAGGCTCTGATAAATCCAAAGAGATTGCATATAAATCACTAGTACGTCCAGTAATGGAATATGGTGCTGCATGTTGGGATCCTTACAGATTAGAACATATTAAGACACTGGAAAAGATTAAAAAACGGGCTCTCAAGTGTTGACGGAAAAATTCACCATTAAAATGGGACACACTCACGGACAGGAGAACGCGAATTCGATTATGCGCACTGTTCAAAACATACAGAGGTGAGCCTGCCTGGAGAGAAATAAAAAATAGGCTGCAGCCGCCAAATTACTCTTCAAGGAACGACCACTCTTATAAATTGAGGGAAAGAAGACAGAGGACGGACACTGGAAAGTTTTCTTTTCTCAATCATACTATCAGGGACTGGAATGCTTTACCTGCAGACTTACTAAAGGCTTTACCAACAACCAAAAACGTATTTAAAAATAGGCTTAAGGACTTTACTAATAGACGGTAATTAAACACAGTATTTAAAGGGTGTAATTGATATTTTGTTATTGAAGTGTCCTATCAGTGAAGAATTATGTTGTGTCAGTGAAGTGTGTTGAGTAAGTGAAACGTGTTCCTGTCAGTGAAGCTTTATAGTTTATAGTGGCAGTGCAAAGTATTTGAACAGTGAAATGTTTTTGAAGTGTTAGTGAAATTAGGATAGAATCAATGAAATGTGTCGTAGTTCCAGTGCAGTGAGTGAGTTGACAGTGAAATGAGTGTAGTGTTGAAAGGTACTTGTGCAGATATGAACATATCATACTCGTGGGTTGTAGTTCGAACATAGGTTTAAGGTACAAATTAGATTTACTTTAAATGTTATTTTAACTGATCGTGCTTCATTTAATTTAGGATGTTCCCTGTTATTATTATTATTATTATTATTATTATTATTATTATTATTATTATTATTATTATTATTATTATTAATTATTAATTATTGTTAGTATGAATTATTAGTATTATTATTAATTGTATTTTTTTATTAATTGTGTTTATTATTGTCTTTATTGAGTGTAATTAGTTACCACTGCCACCGGGTATATATCTATTGCAGTGTGAATAAATACATACATACATACATATTTAATCTGGCATTATCTTTGTTTTCACTATTTAAATGTTTCAAAATTTTATATATTGAGGTTTCTGGTCTTGTGACCCCCATTGGTAAAAAATAAATTAATTCCCTTAGCAGCATAAGAAAATACTGATAGGTAGGTCTAGGATTTTGATGACCTATAAATCATGAAAAAATGTCCTAAAAAGAATGCATCTATGAACTAAAAATCTTCCCAAAAATACCCTTAAAAATGCCCTAAAAATTGATCTTACATAATTGGCTTGGTAGGAATATTAATATTTAGACTAGTAATTAAATTAAATTCTAATACCATCATTCAAGTTTATTTAATTTTACATAATTTTTCTAAGTAGTATACTTTAATTAATTATTTCACCTGCTGTAGTTCCATGTAGTCCACCACAGGGCCACTCTTATCCGGAACTAGCAGGTACAGAGGAGGCTATATTAAAAGGGTTGGTTGGACTGATGCATTACGTGGGGTGTACTACGTTAGAATACAATATTTGTGTAGAAAAACGATTGAAATAATATACAAAATAATAGGTATTAATTGAAAAAAAATATGTAGAGAAAATATCAACAGAAATAAATAATATTTTACATTAATAATGGGGATTTATGGCCAAAATTAAATGAAAATGCCCAAAAAATGACCAAATAAAACAAAAAATGCTCTTATGAGTTGTTGTTGTTTTCTAATGCCAGGCGTTTGACAATAAAGTCATTTGACCTCTTGCACTCCAATATTTTTCAAAGATATCATGACCAGCCAATAAAGCACAGATTTTGAGGTGTTCTGAATCCATTTCTTGGTTTGAGTTGCAGAATGGGCAGTTAGGGGACTGATATATTCCAATTCTATGCAGATGTTTAGCCAAACAATCACGGCCTGTTGCCAATCTAAATGCAGCTTCAGACGATTTTCGTGGTAAATCGGAAATTAACTGTGGATTATGATGCAGAGAGTTCCGTTTTTTCCGTTCATATTGTGTTAGCAAATTTTGTTTGTTGAAGTCTAAGTATGTAGATTTAATAAATCTCTTCACAGAGTAATACGTAGATTTAATAACAGGTCTGTAAGTAGCAGTGCTGCCCTTCTTTGCTACAGCATCCGCATTCTTGTTTCCCAGGATTCCACAATGGGATGGTATCCATTGGAATACAATTCTTTTATTGAGTGATATTAATTGAGAGAGCATTTTAGTTATTTCTGCTGTTTGAGATGAAGGTGTGTGTTTAGAGACGATTGGTAGAATAGGTGCTTTGGAGTCTGACAATATAACTGCATTCTTAAATTTATTGATGTGGCATAGAAGATTCCTGAGACATTCACTTATTGCAATGGTTTCACCATCAAAACTTGTTGTTCCATATCCAAGAGATCTATAAAGTGAGAAGAGACAGCACGTAACACCTGCACTGGCACCTTGTTCTCTGGAGATGAAGGATCCGTCAGTGTATAAATGAAGCCAGTTTTGTGGAGGGTACCTAATATTAATTGTTTCAGCATTTCAGTGTTTACTTCTGATTTCAGTATTTCTTGTGTTAAATTTAGATTATATTGTATTTTTAATAGAGTTAAAGGGTTTGGTTTAATTTGTAAGTTTTCTTTTAAATTCGGGATATTGATTTTCTGTTTTAATTCTTGAACAATGGATATGAAACTTTTTTGAGTTTTCAATCTACAGGGAGGACTGTATGAATGCCAATTGTTTCCTGGTAATCTGGTAAGTTTGTCATATTGAATCAGTGCTTTTTGTTCTATTGTCATTTTGATGCTGTTAATATTAGTGAGGAATCTCATATATCTCTCTTATGAGTTGTAAGAGGTAAAAAAATGCAAAAGAATGCTATACCGGTAACAAATATGTTTTAAAACACTCAGTTTATCACAGCTATGTTTCTAGCTTACTAGAAAAAAGATGCAATTTTATCAAAATCCTAGCCCTACTGCTAGGTAAAAATAAGTTTCCGCAAGTTCCCTTCAGTTCATAACTCATTCATTTATCATTTGGAATAGGCAGCATCTAGCAGTGGATCAGAAGGAAATCCTGATATGCAGACGGCAGCCAGTGGGTTGTCACGCCAGCTGCAGCAGATGCACGAACTGGGGCTCACAGATGACGCAATCAACGTGCAAGCTCTGCAGGCAACGGGTGGCGACGTGCATGCTGCGATTGACATAGTATTCAGCGGTGCACTGCCTCCAGATACTCAGTAAGTTACCATTGAGGAGTTCTTATTCAACTTGAATACTTAAGGGGAGAGGATGGTATTTTTTAATACTTTTTTCGTATTTGGTGTAAAAGTATTAATTTTTTGTATGTAGAGAGCTCATAGCTGTGGCAACTCAAGCAAATATAAATATTTTGAAAAAAAAAAAATTATTTGGGGGGGCCCCAAATTTGAAAAAAATATACCCAATGCAGGATTGTACTAAAACCGATATATCTAAACCGTTTTTAAAGATAGATTCAAACAGTTTTTTGCAATGTATTTGCAAAAGCATGTTCTACAAACTGTCTGTAACAGAATTTTGATATTAGTCCCTACGTTTGTAAAATAAACAATTAAAATTTAATAACACTTTTCTGATTTCCTTTCTTGCAAACAAACGGACGCATTTTTAAAATGAAATCAATTAGCAAAATTCTGTTACAGAGAAAAGTTTCCTAATAGTCTAAAGAATGTGTGTTCTAAATTTCATGCATGTATCTTTAATAGTTCAGAAATTATATCCATTTTTGTCTGGCAGTGTAGCAAAAAAAATGAATTTACTCGAAACCGATAAAAGCGAGCGTGTGATTTAAAAATCCATAGCGCAGGAAGTTTAAAAATGACGTCTCAACTTCCAATAAGGGCACAAATACCCACAAAATGTTACGCAATGTATTCCACACATATCAAAGGGTATTTTAAAGAAAAAAAAATATTTTGAAAATTTAATTTACGAAAACAACAATAAAAGTGGGAGAGTGATTTAAAAATCCATAATGCAGGAAGTTTAAAAATGGCGACTCAACATCCGAAAAGGGCACAAATAGCCACAAAATGTTACGCAATGCATTCCACACATATGAAAGGGTATTTTAAAGAAAAAAAAAAATATTTTGAAAATTTAATTTACCGGAAACAACAATAAAAGTGGACGAGTGATTTAAAAATCCATAATACAGGAAGTTTAAAAAATGGCGACTCAACTTCCGATAAGGGCACAAATACCCACAAAATGTTACGCAATGCATTGCACATATATCAAAGGGTATTTTAAAGAGAAAAACATTTTTTTGAAAATTTAATTTACCGGAAACAACAATAAAAGTGGGCGAGTGATTTAAAAATCCATAGCGCAGGAAGTTTAAAAATGACGTCTCAACTTCCGATAAGGGCACAAATACCCACAAAATGTTACGCAATGCATTGCACACATATCAAAGGGTATTTAAAAAAAAAAAATTTTTTTTGAAAATTTAATTTACCGGAAACAACAATAAAAGTGGGTGAGTGATTTAAAAATCCATAGCGCAGGAAGTTTAAAAATGACGACTCAACATCCGATAAGGGCACAAGTACCCACAAAATGTTATGCAATGCATTGCACACATATCGAAGGGTATTTTAAAGAAAAAAAAATTTTTTTGAAAATTGAATTTACCAGAAACAACAATAAAAGTGGGCGTGTGATTTAAAAATCCATAATGCAGGAAGTTTAAAAATGTCGTCTCAACTTCCGATAAGGGCACAAATACCCACAAAATGTTACGCAATGCATTCCACACATATCAAAGGGTATTTTAAAGAAAAAAAATTTTTTTTTTTTGAAAATTTAATTTACCAGAAACAACAATAAAAGTGGGAGAGTGATTTAAAAATCCATAATGCAGGAAGTTTAAAAATGACGACTCAACATCCGATAAGGGCACAAATACCCACAAAATGTTACGCAATGCATTCCACACATATCAAAGGGTATTTTAAAGAAAAAAAATTTTTTTTTTGAAAATTTAATTTACCAGAAACAACAATAAAAGTGGGAGAGTGATTTAAAAATCCATAATGCAGGAAGTTTATAAAATGTCGTCTCAACTTCCGATAAGGGCACAAATACCCACAAAATGTTACGCAATGCATTCCACACATATCAAAGGGTATTTTAATGAGAAAAAAAAAATATTTTGAAAATATAATTTACCAGAAACAACAATAAAAGTGGGAGAGTGAATTAAAAATCCATAATGCAGGAAGTTTATAAAATGTCGTCTCAACTTCCGATAAGGGCACAAATACCCACAAAATGTTACGCAATGCATTCCACACATATCAAAGGGTATTTTAATGAGAAAAAAAAATATTTTGAAAATTTAATTTACCAGAAACAACAATAAAAGTGGGAGAGTGATTTAAAAATCCATAATGCAGGAAGTTTAAAAATGGCGACTCAACATCCGATAAGGGCACAAATACCCACAAAATGTTATGCAATGCATTCCACACATATCACAGAGTATTTTAAAGAATTGTATTTTTTGAAAATTTACTCATTTTTTTCACCAAAAATACCATCTCTCCCCTTAAACAATTTAAATAGGTGTGTGTACATTTAGTTTAATTTGGGGTGAAGTACTGAATGAGCGGATTATCTGTGAAATGTAAGTATGGCAGAACTGCAGCAGCCTTGGAGGAGAGCCCTGCTGAATGGTATGTGCAGACACGTGTCTAGAGAAGGAAAGCTGAAATAGACCTAATTATTCGATTCCTCAACAGACACTGAATCTGCTTGTGCTATTCATTGTGTGAAGTGGGAAGTATTCAAATTAAGAAACGAAAAATATTTGTTCAGTGCTCGCTCACAGAAGAAACTCGATGGCATTGAACACTAGCTGGAAAATTCGCCTGAAAGTCTTTTCCTCGTCTTTTTCAGCAAACAGGAATTTCCGTGTGGAGATTACGAAGGTAAAATCTTACACAATTACTGTGGAGCAAGAACTTAAACTGTGTGATCCAGTAAGTAGGAGTAGATTTTGTGAATGGATTTTGAGTAAAATGCATGATGGAGAAATTGATCCTAACCTCGTTTTGTTTTCTGACGAAGCTTGGCTCCACTTAAGTATGTTACTACAGAAGAAATGCGTGGAAAATGGAGGTAGACAGTTCCGGCACCTCCTTGCATGAGATGGGTGAGTACATATCTTTTTAAAAATAAAAACCGTTTATTTTATTTGTTAGACAGTCACTGTAGTCCATAGCACACTCACATTTCATACATGATCCGCTCGCTCAGCAGGTGTAACCCTAACACATTACACTGTTTACCTTATTTCCTTAACAGGCTGCTATCTTTAGAAAGGATATGATGAGATAATTGGGACTTTGGGGAGTTTACTTACTTGCATAAAGTACTGATTTTCATACATCTTGATTACACAACTTTTAACACTGTATCACTTCGGAATATGTATGATAAGAACTTTCTTGTGTTAAATATTAACATACCTTGTTAACATGTTTCGCACCACATCACAGACATCATCACAAAACAAAACTACTTCACATACAATAACAAATATTACACACAAACCGAAGGCTTACCCATGGGCTCACCCATTTCCAGCATGCTAGCAGAAATATTCTTACACCATATAGAACAGACATACATACTAAACAAAGACAACAACAAATACGCAGACAACATCATATACTGACACAGATATGTAGATGACATACTAATAGTGCTGCTTATGATTAGGTTTTTCTCCGGAGCGGTTGTTTGTGCGCTTTCAATCGGAGACCTCCGGTTACCTCCGATTGATGCAGCGCAGGTTGTATATACTCGTATGCTGCGGAGCAGACATACATATTCCGCTGAGCATTCCTTTAATCGGATCAGGTAGTGATTGGAGTCCGCTGACGTCCGCGTATCTTTTAAAATAAGTGTGTAATTTTTTGTTGTTTATTTTCTCTTTTTTATTTACCTCTCTCTCTCTCTCTCTCTCTCTCTCTCTCTCTCTCTCTCTCTCCGGCTCTTCGTTTTTTCTTGTTTTGCTTGAAGTACTATGTTAGTTGACAGATTTTTTTTCTAGTTTTAAAATGTATAGTATATGTGGAAAGGCGTATTAATTTTATATCATTGATCAAATGAATAACCTTAAAATTAACTGAAAACTAACGCAGAATTTAAGCTTTTCACTAAATGTAAACATTTATAATTCTCCTGGAAATACTCGTTTATTCACAAACAGTTTTTGTCAATTATTATTCTAATCGGTTTAGTTTAATGTAAAATATATTAAGGGAGTTTCAGAATGGAACAAAAGAAACTTGTGGTATCAATGGGTTAAAGTTTACTGTCCAACATAATTTATTAAGATTCTTCACCAGACAGGATTGTGATCATTGTGTTAAAGGGTGTCAATATTTGAACTGTCTCTTCTAAAACGCATCACTCTTCCTCTGTAATAAAAAAATATAAGCGGATATCAACTTAAGGATAATTGTAATTATGTTATTACCACACGTTTCTTACATTTCAGAATTAAACTCAATATTTTAATCTAATAACTCAAGTTGCCTTTTAAATATTCCATATAAGTTATGTATGATTTTTATTGCCTCGAAAGTTATGTTTTATAGAATTTTCAAGACTTTTTTTTCTAGACTGTGGGCCTTTGGAACAATAGCACTAAAGCAGTTTAAAAAAATCGTATCAAATGTTTTGCGTAATTTTAAAACTACGAAAACGATGATATCACTAATTAACCGTCAATGTGTATCTGAATGGTAATAATTTATTTTTGACAGCAAGTACGAGTACCACAACCACGGCTCTTAATGTTAGCCTAAACACTTACATACCTACATTTTAAAATTTAGACCTACTCAGAGAATCTATCTAACCTGGTCCACGCCATAGAGATTTCCAAATACGGACCTGTTAGCGTCCTAGGAGCGTTTGGCTTTTCTGGCAACACAATCACCAACTCATATTTCCTTTCAAGTAAGCGGCTCGTCACTGAAATTTGGAGTTTCATCTCGTAACAATATGCTGGATCAATCTTAGAGGGTCCATTTTTGCTGAAATTCTTTTGCTTTTCCGTTTTTCATTCGCAATGTTAGTCTGTCTGCACACAAAACCACAAAATTATTTATTAGAACTTTTATGTATAAATCAAAGTAAACACGCTTTTTAAAAGAGTTCAAAAGTGTTTTGAACAGTTAAATTTACTTACTTACTTACTTTCTTCAAGTTCGTGATTGTGCGATCGCTTCAAATGGTCTAACAAATTCGAAGTTCCATCACCCTTAGAGTAAATTCGCCCACAGAGTTCACAGCGTGCGACTTTATTATCATCTTCAACTGAATTAAAGAATTTCCATGCGACGGATATACGATTTGATGCCATTTTATTCCACTCACAACTACCTTCAGTCTGTACGCGTTGGTCTTCCTTGAGCTCTACGTCCTCCAACTTCGCTTCGCTCCGAACCACTGCATCCCTCCATTGTTCCCTGTTCCACCTACGATAGTATCGGAGATCACCGGTGGAGAGCTTTATTCGTAATCTCCGATTCCTCCGCAGTAGTAGTCACTCTGATGAGCAGCACTACATACTAATACTATACAAGGAAACAAAAGAAAGATCCAAAACCTACATCAACACATAAACAAAATACACCCAAAGCTACACTACACATTAGAAACTGAAAACAACAAATCCATAAATTTTCGAGACATCACAATAACAAAAGTAGACAACAAACAAAGTACATTCAAAGTATACAGAAAACCCACAACAACAACAACACACATACACAGCACATCCAACCACCCTACACAACACAAGCTGCATTCCGAACAATGGTACACAGACTATTCAACATGCCAATGAACCAACAGGATTACAATGAAGAACTAAACACAATCAAATACATAGCACAAGAAAACGGATACAACCCCAACATAATAGACAACATAATACGTAAGACAAAACAAAACCACAAAAAACAGAAGAATACAACACAAGCACAAGAATACAAAAAATACATCACACTAACATACGAAAACAAAAACACACATAAAATTGCAACCTCATTCAAGAAATTAAACTACAACATCGCATACAGAACAAATAACACTCTACAAAAACATCTCAACACACAAACAAACAAATACAACCACACAGGCGTATACAAACTCAAATGTAACACCTGCAACAACTTCTACATAGGACAGACAGGCAGATCATTTCAAACACGTTACAAAGAACACATCACGGCCATAACAAAATTACAAAACACCTCCATATATGCAGAACACGTCACAAATGCTAACCACACTCACAGAGACATCAACACAGACATGGAAATACTGCACATCCAACCAAAAAGCCAGAAACTAAACCCACTAGAACAATATGAAATATACAGACACACGAAAACACACCCCAACGATATTCTCAACACACAACTCAATTTCAAACACATACACTCTTTGACTCTACACTACCAACGCAGGAAACAAGAGGCGCCAAGACCAACAACAACCAGTTCCAAAGATGACCGAAAATAGGTCGAAACATGTTAACAAAGTACGTTAATATTTAACACAAGAAAGTTCTTGTCATATTCCGAACTGATTTTCAGTTTAAAAACTAAGCAGAAGGCGAAAGAGAAGTAGTGAATAGAATTATTATGCTTCATGCCTCCTGTGCATATTAAATTGACATGTCAGTTGTGTACTGGCAACCAGTTTGTTACTGAAACATTTCGTATACTGGGGACAACCTTAATGCTTTCAACAGACTTTGGATCTCACAGTACTACGTGGTGACATAGGTACAGTAACAAGAAGTTACTTCAGGCTACTGAATACAAGTAGCCTAGCTCTATCCAGATTTTCACATTCATTACTTGTAGCCTTCAGTTACTGTTCTTCACTATGCTCTTGGCTTTGGATATCTCCCAGTTGCTGTCTTCCAGCCCACTAGTACTTCTCTAGCTGAGGATTTTCATCAACATGAATCTTGAAAGCTTGACACTTGAAAGGTGATGTTTATTTGTTATTTGCATATTTCGGCATAGGGACAATAAGGTGATGGCTAGATGAACATTCTGTGCAGATGACCTGCCAGTCATGTCCTTCCTGTGTGGAAACGGAATATGGCCACTGATGCTGCCCTGTGGAAATTTCACTCCAATGCATATTTTCATTTTTGGTTCTGAAATGTTCTTCTAATTTTGTTTTCATTGTTCTTCGACTTTTTAGTTTTGCTGCTTTAGATGATACTACAGAATTCGTTGTTTGCAGAATATTAAGTTTGTAGCTGTTTTGCAGATTAAGGGCCGAATTCATAGTCAACACTTATCGTAAGGAAACCCTTAAGCAGTTGCTTATAATAATTTACAATTCATAAATCCCACTGAAGTGAACACTTATTCAAATAAGGCAGCTTGTCAGCTTACTCAAGTGTTTCCTCATATGTATTGTAATCAGCTGATTCGTATACAATGGATGATGATTATGGTTTTGATGAATTTATTGAGTCATATAATGAAAATGAAAATGAGTTTCGGCAAAACAAAAGATATATCAGAGATATGGAAAACCCTTTAGAGATGTACAATGACCAACGATTTAAGAGGAGATACCGTTTCGACAAGAACACTGTTGTGAATATTCTGGTGTCTCTCATTTCAATTCACAATGCAACCATGAGACTTACTGATTTCGCCACTGCTGAAAGTACTGGTTGCTTTGAGATTTTATGATACAGCATCATTTCAGATAGGTTTGAGTGGTATTTTTTTCGAAAAGT
Source organism: Periplaneta americana (assembly GCF_040183065.1). NCBI lineage: Eukaryota > Metazoa > Arthropoda > Insecta > Blattodea > Blattidae > Periplaneta > Periplaneta americana. The sequence continues at coordinate 177,464,165 of NC_091127.1, forward strand.
ATTCACGTCCCAACAAAGTGTTATTTGTATTTTCGTTTGTATTCTACTCAAGGAATAAGCTATTAAAATTAGCGTAATTATATATCTTCCACTTTGTTCACCATAAAAATAACTGAAAAATAAATTAAAATGATTTGTTTACAGGAATATTTCCGGAGTTTGTATTAAACTCAACTGCAATTTTGTTCCATGCCAATTTCTTCTTTTGGAGAGAACAATTATCGGATTTTTTACTTTAGACGATATCTCAATATTTCATAACTAGTTCTTTTAGCTCGCTTCTTTCTTCTTCTGTAAAATGTTTCTCGATATTTTGTATAATTTTTAGCTCTGTAATATTTACTTTTGTATTTGTGTATGACAATAATGCCGATTTAACAATTTAAAGGTGATGGAAAACAATTGAATGTAGGAAAGCGCTCACGTCTAGCCATGTTGTCATATTTCTTTTGATGTCAAGGGAATGCTCAGTGCATATGGAAGAGTAGTGTCTCTGCAATATGACGTGAAATAAGTCCTAAGGAAACACTTATTACTTAAGTGTTTCCTCATTTTATAAGTGACGACTATGAATTCAATCCTAACGTACATATTTACTCGGCTATAGAACCCCCTTTGTTTTTCTCCATTTTTACTTTCGAAATTGGTAGGGGGTCCTATAGGCGCGAACTTCGTAAAATCAATTTGTTTGGATGGGAATAAAAATAACCTATTTTAGTATTTTTATGTGACATAATGTATATATTCAATTAGAACAAAGTCATTATAGGATTTTGTATGTTGACTTTCAAAATGTAAGGATAGTTACTATAGGTGATAGGGTCCTATGACCGAGGAAATGCAATATTTAATTTATTTTCCGGTTTTGATGTGAAGGTTTTCTTATGCAGCTTGGATTGCTGCTTTTGAATCACATAATAATCCTGCGTTATTGAAAGATTTGACATGTTTATAATCTGGAGTTCTCCTTCGGACTGTGTCCTAGGCTTATGTAAGATGATAATAATTTACTATAAATTCTGCTGACTGATGTCGTGCACTGGATTTTGGACTTTCGACAAATAATGCCAAAACCAGTGTTACAGTTTCCTCATTAGTAATAATAATAATAATAATAATAATAATAATAATAATAATGGTTTATTTTAACTGGCAGAGTTAAGGCCATTCGGCCTTCTCTTCCACTCAACCAGTATGATAGAAAATTACTACAATGCTGTGAATATAACATAATTAATACAATACAATACAAAGCAATACAGTACTACAATACAAGACATTATAATACATAATTAATATAATACAGGGACATCATTTTATTTTTACTAACATTTTTAATATTAACCTGTCTATACCTTTAGAGAACTGGAAACACCTCTTGCTCCCCCCTCCAAGACTGGAGTTCGATGATACTGGCGTAAAACACAAATCACTCTACTAGGTATAGGAAGGAAGAAAAGTAGTTCATCCATTTACTTAAACTAGGAAATATCGCGATTTTGAGTTTGATAATTTTCATTAGGTTTTTCTTTAATCAAAGTACAGTACTGTATTAAGAATAAGTGTTTTTACTTACGAAGTGAGTTATCCATCCAAACGTATTCATTATGCAGTGTATATTATACTGTCTACAGCACATTAGCGTACAATATAGAGAAAGAAGTTAAATTGAAAAATAATCATAATATGGATATTTAAACACAATTTTGAAAATGGTGGCCGTTCATTTCGATACAGGCTTCAGTTCTTTTGTGCATATTATCGCACTATAGACTATTGCATCTAATTCCAATTGCCAGTTTCGTCCTTTGTACTAGTAACTCATGTTGAAATAATTCTGTACCTACTCTACGTACTGTGAATTCAATCTTCACTTCTGCCCGACCCAAAAATATAAAATTACTCAGACATGCTATCTACTGTCTGTCCAAGTGGTTATGCCGCAGGATTGTAGAAAGGGAGGAAATCACGTGACAGTTAATTAGTTAACGAGGCCCTTTTATTTAAGTTAAATTAAACAGCTGTATAATATTACTAATTTCATGTTGTTTGATTTATCCGATAAGCAGGTTGTAATACAATGTTAAAATTGAAATATACCGTCTGTGCTTATCTACTAGATAAGCATAGACGATATATTTCAATTTTAACATAGTATAATATTACGTAAACTTCCAATTCCTAAGAGAAATTAATGTTTTCAGAAAAGAACTAAGACAGCCCAGCTATTACAGAGAGGCGAGCAGAAGCAGATGGGGGAAATTGGGATGCGACGTAGGCAAACGGACAGTACCTGTGCGAAAATATGATTCAATATTGAAAGCTCTTTCGTCACTGGAAAACGCGAACATATTTCTGGAACGTACTATACTCAGTAACTCAGTACTGCTTACTATCTGCGGTCTTGGTTCTGTGTGGAGTTGGAACTTCCTTAGTAGAAGGGGTGGGAGTGAAGTACATTCAAAAACTCAGGTACAATAAAAATTGAAGTAAAAATAAAATGATGTCCCTGTACAATGACAATTCTTTTCATCTTCACAACACCAATAAAATAAGTATGTAATAATAATAATAATAATAATAATAATAATAATAATAATAATAGCAATGATAGTCATACCTAAATTAAATTAAATTATTAAACTCGATCACAATTATAACATCAATTTGACTGCGCCCGTAAGAAATCGTTTAGCTTTTTCTTGAAAGTGGTTATTGTCTGGCAGCCCCTAATTTTCTGAGGTAGAGAATTCCACTCACTGGGGACTGAGACAGTAAAAGAGGATGAATAGTGGGATGTTCTATGGGCAGGAATTGCTAGGATTTGGCTCTGCTGTGACCTGGTGTTTAGATTGTGATTGGAGGATAAGTAGTTCAACCGGGAACGAAGATAATTTGGAGTAGAAGTGTGGAGAACTTGAAACAGAAGAGACAGCGAATGAAGTGTTCTACGGTTACTAAGTTGCAGCTAGGATAAAGATTTGAATGAGCTCAAATTTGTGAGCATTGCTGATGAATCTGACACACATATTGTGCACACGCTGCAGCTTGTTCGAAAGGTCAGTTGTCAAGTCTGTAAGTATTACGTTGCAATAGTCAAACAGTGGTAGTACGAGGGTTTGCACTAAAGTCTGTTTTAATTCTGGCGGGAGGAAGTTTCTGAATGGGTTAAGAGAATGCTTGGTGTAGCACACTCTCTTGGATATTTCCTTTATTTGGCATTCCAAATTTAAATTTTCATCCAAGAAAATGCCGAGGTTTCTGATGACGGAAGCTGTCCACTAAGTTTTATTAAACATATACATTCAATATAGAATCACAAACAAGAATGTTAATAACCATCACCACTCTGAATCGTCAGTAAACATTACATTCTTCCATCGGATAAAAATTACATTCAGTTCAATAATATCACAGTCACCTTTCTACTGGAATGCCTGAACAAAAACCTCATTATGTTCACCTTGAAACATTGCCTCCTATTTATGGATAATATTCTTGTTCTGAGAGTTTGCAACCCATGGGCCACCATTTCACCCTCACCCCAATTACCGTTTTTCTATAGTTAACACTTCATTTTCCAGTTCTAATTATTTGACCCATGTTTCCTTTCGAAGTTGTCAGTGAATCTTGAAGGTTCATAAATTCTCATTGCCACTGTATTATGTTGAAGCAAACAAACAGTCTTTAAACATATACTGTACATTCAACATAGAATCACAAGCAACACTGACCCACTGTAAATTGTCAATAAACATTATAGTTTGTTAAAATAATTTTGTACAAAATAGAAAATGGGTACTGCTCAGTAACATTACTAAGATTGTTGTTCTTAATTTTCAGGTAGTTCCAGTTCTTGTCCCGATGTACTGATGCTGAGTGTAAATTGGAAATACAGGCAGTGGCAAACCTCACTTTATATGAAGAAATGATGTAAATCGAGGGAAATACGTACCAATGAAATTGTGGAAGCCATAATGTAATATTCAGGAGTTGTGTAATAAATTTAATATCTATATAATTTTTTTCAGATCAGTGGTGTGTGCGCGCGCGCGCGTGTGTGTGTGTGTGTGTGTGTGTGCGTGCGTGCGTGCGTGCGTGCGTGCGTGCGTGCGTGCGTGACAGTCGATCAAATTAAAATGTTTGAAAATCTCAGGAGTCCTCAGTTCAAAATATATGAATGGCTGATTTGAAAAACAACCTATGTCACAAAAAGTAAAGTTTAAGGAAAACTGAAAAAATGTGACTTATCTACTCTCGAATTGTGATTGCTTTTGTTTCACAGATTGTATGCTCACAAGGTATTATGTTGTTTAAACTTATTGTGAAATACATACACTTCGAATTACAACTATTATTTAAAAATAATTGTTTAAACTTTGTAGATATAGGTTGCTTTTGCAATCAACATAAATGTGACACTACATCATCAGTATTTTATACTGTTTTTTATAAAAGTACTCGTATTATATTCGGCAATACAATATGGAATGAGCTAACTGTGGACAAATAGAAATATAACATTACATTTAGTAAGCATTCACTCATTCTTCTGTAGCTTATATTCGATCCTTATTCTGTTGGAAAGTCTACGTGTTCCAACCCAGTAGTGGACCACCTTAAGATTTCATTCAAAAAGACTGCTGAAATTTTTCATGAACATACTGCACACATTTTTGAAATGTCTTTCGTCTTTTTCTTCATCTATTAGCACCATACCACTTGAGTATTCTTGAATATTTGGAAGTGAAGGAGTCATGTTTCGAAATAACCTGAGGTATAAAGCGTGTTTTATAAGTGCATTGATGAATTCCTTGCATAAAACTGCCTCTGATGTGTCTTTTCTATAAACAAAATGATTGAATTTAGAAATGAAGCTCTTAGTGGATGCTTCCAAAGATAAACATGTGCTTCTGTATAAACGTCCCCATTAGATCTGTTCCACAAATAAAATTAACTAAAAAACTGGATCTATGACTTGAATGAAAGATATATTCCACCAATTCGTACACAGAGCACAGCCTGTCATTTTTTCTTTCAACTTACCTTTGTAACTCTGAATACCTGGTCACATGACACGGGTAGGGTAGTGTTGTTCAGTTTGATGGAATCTCTATTAAACCCATTGTTTTGTCTAGGGCAATTGTCACTGGACAGTGACTTCTTCTTCTTCAACATATTCCTTTAAATCCTGGGTAACAAAGTGCACGCTTTGTTTGAGCCATCTTTTCTATTGCTTTTAAGAGAACAGGCTTGCCAGTTTTTAGATTATGAATGCAGAATACAGAGACAATGAGCTGGGGTAAGTAGAAGACGTCTTGTACAGGGGTGTGTGATAGCTGTACATAACCAAAACAGAGGCCCAAGGTATTTTGTTTTCTTGGGATTTTTTGGATATCCTGTAATGCATTATAATAGTTATTTATGGTACTTGCGAGGTAAGTGCATCTTTATTGCGCGAGTGGAAAGATTTAAGCACGAGGCGTCAGCCGAGCGCAATAAAGATCACGCTCACAAGTACCATACGTAATTTTATCCATGACCATAACGAAAAGTTATGTTTTATAAAAGAAAATATGTTGAAAATAAGTCCTCATATAGTCGCATATCATGGCATGGATTTTAGAATCGATATGTGTACTAGATAGGCCATGATTAGTGAAGAATGGTATCTAAGGCGTTGGATAAATAACAAATTATAATTAATTATATAATTTTAATATATATTTTTTTCATTTTAAACTGTATTTTCGTCTTTTTGAAGTTTCAGGGATTATTTAGAAGTGTTCACGGGACTAATGTGATTAAAATAATTTCACATTTTACTTCTGTAAACTTAAGAGGAATATTAAAACGTAATTTATCATTGTGTCTGTTTAGTTCAGTTGACTAACGCGTGTTGTTATAAAATCCTATAAACGCAACTTCGCAGGTTCAAGTCTCCTTGCCTCCCAAAAGGTAAATTATTACAAATTAAAAAAAAAAATACATATTAGATATGGATGCAATGCACAAATTACGACGTAGTAGATAGAGAAAAGAGAAGGAAATTGAGTGTATATTTAAGAAATGGTAATAAAGAAGTAGAGGTAGTGACATCTAGTAACTAATATATTAACTTCTTGAGTAATAGTTGAATGGAAAAGTATACGTGTGTGCCCGGGTACTAGGAAAGTACTAATGAACTGTGAGATGAAGTTCAGACTGTGAGGTAAAGTCTTTATCTCACTATTGGAATAAAGTAATGTTGAATAAAAGCCCGCAAAAGTATTTAGTGAAGGAATGTTTTTCGTTATGGTCATGGATAAAATATTTTGGCACGCCGTTTATGGATAATAAAATTAATTCTGCCACAGCAGACCTCTTGACTGCATCAGGTTTTAAATTTTATCTTCAAATTTAGTTGTTAACGGCCTTCCAAATCTAAGATAATTTTCTTTGAATATTTTATTGTCGTATTCATATTTGATCATAAATGTAGGATATTTTGCCTTTAATAAGCTAAGTTATACATTAATAGAACTTGAAGTTCAAGATGTATAGTAAGTAACACAGGTTTAACTCGCATAAGAAACAATCACCACCATCTGCATTGCATAATAAAAATCAATCCAGACTATGTGGAATGCGGTGAAAAAAGCAAAACACTAACTGAAATGAGTTGAGTGAATAACAACCCATGTCCACTAAATAGGTTGTTCTTGCACTCACTGCAATATTGAGTACCGTGTATAACTGCATACTATCAAGAGCCATGGGGTGTGTTTGATCTGAACACAAGTGTGTATCTCTTACATACTTACTTACTTACTGGCTTTTAAGGAACCCAGAGGTTCATTGCCGCCCTCACATAAGCCCGCCATCGGTCCCTATCCTGAGCAAGATTAATCCAGTATCTATCATCATATCCCACCTCCCTCAATTCCATTTTAATATTATCCTCCCATCTACGTCTCGGCCTCCCCAAAGGTCTTTTTCCCTCCGGTATCCCAACTAACAATCTATAATATGCATTTCTGGATTCGCCCATATGTGCTACATGTCCTGCCCATCTCAAACGTCTGGATTTAATGTTCCTAATTATGTCAGGTGAAGAATACAATGCGTGCAGCTCTGTGTTGTGTAAGTTTCTCCATTCTCCTGTAACTTCATCCCTCTTAGCCCCAACTATTTTCCTAAGAACCTTATTCTCAAACACCCTTAACCTATGTTCCTCTCTCAAAGTGAGAGTCCAAGTTTCACAACCATAATGAACAACTGGTAATATAACTGTTTTATAAATTCTAACTTTCAGATTTTTTGACAGCAGACTAGATGACAAAAGCTTCTCAACCGAATAATAACAGGCATTTCCCATATTTATTCTGCGTTTAGTTTCCTCTTCGTGTGTACCTCTATGGAATAAAAATACCGGAAAAAAACGAAAATAGCAAAAAAATGGTGTATAGGTTGTTTTTTAAACCAGCGAGTTATATGAAATAAACAGATACGAATTACACAGCTAGAATAGAAATGTAACAGGGTGTCGACTGGCCTTGGACCCGTACGAGGACTGGATTCCGCCTTCAGACCTCCAGCATTGCAACAATGGGCCGATGATGTTGACACCATGCCAAGTTGCATTTACTCCAGAATTTTGTACTTTTCAAAATGACACTTGGGTTAGCTAGCAGTGTTTTCGAGAGTGGGTGATGTGTGGTTGTAGAGTTCACATGAATGTGTTTTCTGGTATCAAACTTTCGTTATTTGTATGTTGCAAGGAATGTAGCTGTGTCACTACGTACATATATGTGATGTTTCGTTGAAATAAAGGCTATCCTCTATTATATTTTAGAGAATTTATTTTACAACCTTCATTAATTCTTTGTGTGATAAAACAAAAATTTAAATGAAACGTTTATTATAAAAACTCCACAAGTGTAAAAATTAAAATTTTACAGAAGAGACAAAAAAAAAACGTTGTACACTTGAAATATATTTTGATGAGCTAATGTCCTTCTGCCAATGTTATCCATTAATGAAACCTTGTTAAAGCTGTGTTTTGTAGAACTTACATTTGACTTGTATATGCATACGGGATGAAAGTATACATCATCACTTATGGGGTTTTTACAACAAACCATCATTGATGTTAGAAGTACAGGAATAAAGTCAAAGAATCAAAATAAAAATTCAAAAGTAGATATAATAAATAAAAAAATGGAAAAATCAAAATTAAAATATCAAAATAAAAAGTCAATATAAAATTATAAATATAATATTAAAATTGAAAAAAAATTTAAATTAAATTAAAAAAAAAAAAACAAAATTTAAGTGAAAATTCAAAACCAAAATTAAAATTACAAAATACAATTAAACTACATAATAAAATAAAATAATGAACACAAGATTAAAATTAAAGGTGAAATGAAAATTAAGGAATATATTAATCAGTTTATTTGCAAGAACTTGAGACAAATACCTTACTATTATAATAAGGTATTTGCTTCAGACACCAAAAGTTATAAGACACTGGATCGGTGTCTGTTAGAGTTCCTGGGTAGCTCAGTTGGTAGAGCATTGGTATGTTTAACCATAGGTCCCGGGTTCGATACCCGGCCCAGAACAATTTTTCCCTCGAAATTATTCAAATCAACTTTACAGGAAGTTAAACCTGAAAGCTTGATTTACATGAAAATTTATAACAAGTTCGTTTTTTTAATGAGGTCAAGTTAAGTTCGTTTATCGATTCTTAATTCTTTTGAATGGAGTTCTGTAATTAGCAGTAGTATGGATTTTTATAACTTTATATCTATTTTATTTTGAATGGATTTAATAATTTGTTATCCTCTTAAATTTGTTAAAGATCGGATTGCTGGTAAGTAGTCTAAATTTACTCGCAAATTGAATTAATCTGATTATTTTAGAAATATGAAATCTTGTGTATGTAATTTACATAGATATGTAAATTAGACAGCTGATTTTAATAGAAATATTGATGAAGTTAAACATTTACCTGACTGACTGACAATCTGCTCACAGGTATTGGATAAATTGACAATAATTTTATTAGAAACACCCATGAAAGACGAACAATTAGGTTTAGGTAAGGACACCACTGGTTGAACGAAGTTAACAGAAATACCGGTGACCAAGTTGTTTCCAAAAGCACATGATTCAAGATCAATATCATTTTCAGCTAGCTTATTCATTTGATGTGATTTAAAGCATATTTTGAATATTGCAACACTTTAAGTAGAGATATTTTATCACATAGCTGACTAATAGTAAAAGCCTTGTCATTAATGATTAAATCTTTTTGTTTCGAGATAAGTTTTATAAAACGAATGTCAGTCTTATTACTGCTATCAGCAATTGCACTCTAAGCAGCACATAAATCAACATCATGTTCAGTTAAAACATCAACACAACATTCATAAGAATTGGCATCAAGAAGTTCTACATTATTATTTAATTCCGCACAACTAAGTAGAAAGAATTAAGATACTTACGACACTGAACAGTTGATTGAAACATCATACTAGAAAATAAGATGAAGGAATTGAATAAAAAAAGAGAATTGGCTACAAAACCAGTAAATTAAAAGATATTAGCGAAACGAAATGAAATGTTACAATTCTCCTTAGTATGAAAACCAAATTCCACAGAATTGTCAATAAATCAGTTTAGACGACAAAAAATCGAAGAAATTATATATCCAAAGAAATATGTAATATAGAATTTGCATATAATAAAAAAAAATGTACAGGGATCGAACCAAACAAACAGAAATTTAACTAATTTGATAGATTCTATAATGCAAGACATTTCAACAGTAAAAAAAAAAAAAGAAAAAAAAAATTAGAGCTAAAATTTGGAAATCAAATTATATTAGTATCAAAAAATAAAATTAAGGATAAACTTATAAAAAAAAAAAAAAGGAAATAGATATTGAAAATAAAAAAATGAAATTAAAATTACAATTAAAATAAAAAAAAAATTATAAATTAAAATTAAAAATTAAATTTAAAAATTAGATTTAAATTTGAAATTAAAGAAATAAACATAAAATTAAAGATAAAACTAAAATTAAAACTGAAAAATAAAATAAAAAACTATAAATTAAAATTAATATAGAAAAAAAATTAAATTAAAAAATGTAATGAAAATGAAATAATTCAATGAAATAAAAAAATTAAATTGAAATTAAAATTAAAAAATTACATTAGAATTGAAATTGGAATTAGAAATAAAAGTAATTTAAAAAATACAGTCAAAATATAAAATTAAAATTTAAAAATTTAATTAGAAACCACATTAAAAATAAAATTATAATTAAAATAAAAAAATAATATAAAAATTGAAATTAATGTTGAAGAATATAATTGAAATTAAGAAAGAGCATTGAAATTTAAAAATAATATTAAAAATTAAAATTAAAATGAAAAATAAAATTACAATTAAAATTAAAAATATTATATTGAAAATTGAAATTAAAATGAAAAAACAGAATTACAATTAAAATTAAAAGTTGAAATTATAAAATAAAATTAAAATTACAAAATAGAAATGAAGTAAAAAAAATTAGATTTAAATAATTGAAGTTAAAGAACTAAATTTAAAATTAAAGATAAAATAAAAAATAAAACTGAAGAACAAAATTATAAAGTAGAAACTAAATTGAAATTAATGTAGAAAAAAAAAGGAAATGAAATTTAAAATATTACTGATAAATTAGAAATCAAATTAAAAAAAATGAAACCTGAATTAAAATTAAAAAATACAATTAAAATTAAATTAAACTTAAAAAAATATTATTAACATTTAAATTAAAAAAATAAATGGAAATTAAAATAAAAAAATTATATTAGACTTAAGAATGAAGTTAAAACTAAAGGGAAATTTAAATACGATCAAAATATAAAATTTAAATAAAAAGTATAATCAGAAGTCATATTAAGAATAAAAAAATAACATAAAAATGAAAATTAAAAAACATTTAAATCAAAATAAAAGAAATAGAATTGCAGCTGAAATGGAAAAATAACATTAAAAATTGAAATTAAAATTAAAAAATAAAATTACAATAAAAAATTAAAAAGGGAAAAAAATTAATTTAAAATAACATTAAAAAAATTAAATTGAAATTAATATTTGAAATCAAAAATTGAATTGAAATTAGAAAATGGAATTAAAATTTAAAGAAGTCAATTTAAAAGTGAGAATGAAAATTAAATTAATACTAAAAATTAAAATTAAAATAGACATAAACAAATGAAATGAAAATTGAAGTTAAATTAAGAAATAAAATAACAATTGAAATAAAATTAGGGAAAAGTACAATTAAAATTAGAATTGAAATTAAAGAAAATATAAATAAGTTTAAATGAAGTAAATAAATAAAGAAATTAAATTAATTGAGAAGTTTAAATAAATTAATTATGTTAATAAAATGAAATAAATTGAATAAAATAAATTACTTCTTGACTGATTTCAGCTTAACTGATACCCAATTTTCAATTTAAAAACCTCATACCTGTAGTTTGGAAGGCTTGTAAACCAGCCAGATTTTGAATTGACATGTAAATTAAGACACAGTGAAATGTCAGTATAATGAATTTGAGGGAGTACCATAATTATTTTCGTTAAAGTGACATTGGTGAGATTTGTATGGCAGTTACGAATTATTGGTTTGATAATAAACACCTGCACTTTACAAAATATGTAGCTGGAACACTAACTGCTTTGCAAACAATGTATGTGGCTGCTTTTGCTATCGTGTGCTACTGTGGAAATAAGACAGTCACAATCAATCTAATGCCAAAGTTATTTGTGCTATATTAGCTACAACGTTATCATTAAAATTTACAGAGTACAGAAATTTGTTTGTTCTACAACTGGAGTAGCGAATACATTCAACTGAAATTTTTGTTATAATAGTATTTGTTTAACTGAAGATTTTTTCAAGATATGAAGAAAAATAAATTGACGGGAAACAGTAATTAATTTTGTTAAAATGGAAATTTAGTTACTTGAGCATTCGTTATAATGACATTTCACTTCGTGTGATCTCTGATGGCAAGTTCTTGAGTATCACTTCTGGTTTTCCAGTACAAAGCTACGTCTAAATTTTAAGATAATTTAGAATTATTTAGGAAACGCCACATTATATATAAGAAAGGAAGAATATAATATATATTTTTTTCTTCCTTTTTTCTTCATATAACAATCTTTGGCCACTAAAATAGTGTAATAGACTTTGTCAAATACAAATAAAAGCTAGAGTTAAAAAAAATATTGTATATTATAAAAAGACTTACTAATGAGCCAATTCGATTAACATTTATAAATTCACCACTGTTTAAAGTAAATAAATATGTAGGAATTTTATTAGGCACTTTTATTGACATTATTTCAAAGTTGTTGCTTGTTTTTGTTAGCCAACATTTGGTAGATGAAACATACTTAATGCCTAGCATTATGATCATGACAATCTTTCTTAAAAGTGTAATATTGAAATTTTGTTTGACATTCATTAATAATTTTAAAATATATAAACCGGTAACAGTTGAGATCTCCTTGTTAATAAATAAAGGAGGATAATGAGTATTGGTGATAATCCTGATGGCCTTTTTCTGTAATTTAAAAATCTTGAGTATGTGAGAGGTTGACCCATACTTAAATATGCTGCTAAAATAGGTGTAGGCAGTCCCTATATATTTTAATAGCAAAATCATTTTTAAACTTAAAAAAAAATAAAATAAAATCCAGTGTAATAAACTGAATACTTATAAAATCAATACATTCTTCTCCAGTTAGCCACTATTCCAAACATGACTCGTTGTGCAAGATTTTAAAGTAATGTTAATGATTCTGTTTTCTTCTCATTTAAAAGTAAACCATTAGCTTAAAAAAATTTGTTTAACTTGTACAATATATGTCAGTGTTCCACTTTCAAGCAACTGGAAATACGGTGTTAATAGATTATAAATACACGATATCTTCTTTAACCCACAACTGGCTCTACTATGCAATGCTTAGTATGCACTGAGAAGTAGCCTTTCTAGGCACGTTACACCTTAATGATTGTATAGTTTATCTACTACATTGCAGAAACTGACACATTATCTATTAATTTCAGAATGTGTGACATAAATTGCATCCTATTTATGCGTTCAAACAACATCTGATATGTTAAAAGATATGCTTTTCTGTGGGTAGTAAGTTGTAACAAGTCCATGTGTTAAGTAAGAAAGTCTTGCTCTACTGAGTTTGGAGACTGACAATAGTTTCGGAACAATGCTTATAAAAGACTAAGTGCAATTTCCTCTCGTATTATTTGCACGATAGATTTTAATTAGGAGCATACAAGCTAGCAAATAACAGTTTTTGGAAATGGAGGGTAGTCGTTATCAGTTACTAGAAGGGGTTGATATTTTGTTTTGTATATCTGTAATACAAAAGTAAAGTATTGACTGTAATCTAATACAGAGGCTAATTGAAGTTAATAAACTGGGACTGTTTAGAAGAGGAGAGAGAAAATTGTGTGATTGAGTTAATCCATGATGCCATTGAGCAACGATCCATTTCTAGAAGTTTGACATGAAGGTATATTTCTAAGGCTGGCACCTGATTCGCAACTGTTGTATTTAACAAGTACGTCTTGATTTGGTAATCTTGTTGCAGGTGTCTCACTGACTCCAGAAGAAGGAGTGGAGTTGGCGAAGTGAAGACAAGAAATTGTTCATTCAAACACACAGCTTACAAGAAATGCATTTGATGAGCGACAGAAGAAACAACTACACACCATCTAGCCCAGTTGGAAGCGCACACCTTGAAAGGGAATAGAGGGTGGTGAGAGACACCCAGCTTTGCCAAGACTCCATCTCCTGCCCCAGGTAGGTGTCAATGTGTCACCATCTGTTTCGTTTCCGAGGAACTGTCTACAATCTAGGCCCAGATACACTGCAACTTGTTTTTACTACTTTCATATATTTTCTACCTCCTCTGAACCTTCTCTGTGCTTTGTACTGTGAAGGAAGATATAATTATAACAACTGTCAAACAGGGAGGGAGGGAGGGAGGAACAGTATTTGAGTAGTTGCTATAGTAATGTACAGTGACGTGATACCTAGATCAGTGTTGCCATTCTTTTTATGAATAGTTGTTATACCACAGATGCACATTACAGATTTATACATAAACTACTATGAAATGAGTAATATTACTCAGTAATTGTATATAGATATTTCCATGAGCAGAGCAAAAAGCTAAATCTTGAGTAGTTGAAAAGTACAGTGTCATTACTTTCCCTTGAGCACACGAAAGTTGTTCTTAATTAATACTCAGTTCTTGGCAATAACGCCATTAACTCTCTAGCTCTCCTGTACTTCTCACACATAGGTTTTGAATGTAAACAGAGAACAGAGGAGACAGGGGGAGCACAGAGGGGACAGGTAGAGCACCGAGGTGAGAGAAAGAGTACTGAGTGAACAGGTAGAGCACAGAGAGGACAGGAAGAGAACAGAGAAGACAGGGACTGCACACATAGGACAGGGAAAGAACAGAGAGGAGTGGGAGTGCACAGAGAGGACAGGGAGAGAACTGAGGGGACAGGGAGAGAACAGAGAGGACACGGAGAGAACAGAGAGGACAGGAAGAGAACAGAGAAGACAGGGACAGCACAGAGAGGACAGGGAGAGAACAGAGAGGACTGGGAGTGCACAGAGAGGATAGGGAGACAACAGAGGGGACAGGGAGAGAACAGAGAGGACAGGGAGAGCACAGAGAGGACAGGGAGAGAACAGAGAAGGTGGGGAGTTCACAGAAAGGACAGGGAGAGCACAGAGAGGACAGGGAGAGAACAGAGAAGACAGGGAGTGCACAGAGAGTGCAGGGAGAGAACAGAGAGGACAAGGAGAGAACAGAGAGGACAGGGAGAGAACAAAGAGGACAGGGAGTGCACAGAGAGGACAGGGAGAGAACAGAGAAGACAGGGAGTGCACAGAAAGGACAGGGAGAGAACAGAGGGGACAGGGAGAGAACAGAGAAGACAGGGAGTGCACAGAGAGGACAGGGAGAGAACAGAGAAGACAGGGAGAGAGAATAAAAGACAGACAGAGCACAGAGATGACAGGGAGTGCACAGAGAGGACAGGGAGAGAACAGTGAGGACAGGGAGTGCACAGACAGGACAGCGAGAGAACAGAGAAGACAGGGAGAGAGAACAGAGATGATAGGGAGTGCACAGAGAGGACAGGGAGAGAACAGAGAAGACAGAGAGAGAAGAGAAGGCAGGGAGTGCACAGAGAGGACAGGGAGAGAACAGAGAAGACAGGGAGTGCACAGAGAGGACAGGGAGAGAACAGAGAGGACAGGGAGAGCACAGAGAGGACAGGGGGAGAACAGGGAGACAACAGAGAAGACAGGGAGAGAGAACAGAAGACAGAGAGAGCACAGAGATGACATGGAGTGCACAGAGAGGACAGGGAGAGAACAGAGAGGACAGGGAGAGCACAGACAGGACAGGGAGAGAACAGAGAAGACAGGGAGAGAGAACAGAGATGATAGGGAGTGCACAGAGAGGACAGGGAGAGAACGGAGAGGACAGTGAGAGCACAGAGAGGACAGGGAGAGAACAGAGAAGATAGGGAGTGCACAGGGAGGACAGGGAGAGAACAGAGAGGACAGGGAGAGCACAGAGAGGACAGGTAGAGAACAGAGAAGACAGGGAGAGCACAGAGAGGACAGGGAGAGAACAGAGAAGAGGGGAGTTCACAGAAAGGACAGGGAGAGAACAGAGAACAGGGAGAGCACAGAGAGGACAGGGAGAGAACAGAGAAGACAGGGAGAGAGAACAGACGACAGGGAGTGCACAGAGAGTGCAGGGAGAGAACAGAGAGGACAAGGAGAGAACAGAGAGGACAGGGAGAGAACAGAGAGGACAGGGAGTGCACAGAGAGGACAGGCAGAGAACAGAGAGGACAGGGAGAGAACAGAGAAGACAGGGAGTGCACAGAAAGGACAGGGAGAGAACAGAGGGGACAGGCAGAGAACAGAGAAGACAGGGAGTGCACAGAGAGGACAGGGAGAGAACAGAGAAGACAGGGAGAGAGAATAAAAGACAGAGAGAGCACAGAGATGACAGGGAGTGCACAGAGAGGACAGGGAGAGAACAGTGAGGACAGGGAGTGCACAGACAGGACAGCGAGAGAACAGAGAAGACAGGGAGAGAGAACAGAGATGATAGGGAGTGCACAGAGAGGACAGGGAGAGAACAGAGAAGACAGAGAGAGAAGAGAAGGCAGGGAGTGCACAGAGAGGATAGGGAGAGAACAGAGGGGACAGGGAGAGAACAGAGAAGACATGGAGTGCACAGAGAGGACAGGGAGAGAACAGAGAGGACAGGGAGAGCACAAAGAGGACAGGGAGAGAACAGAGAAGACAGGGAGAGAGAACAGAAGACAGAGAGAGCACAGAGATGACATGGAGTGCACAGAGAGGACAGGGAGAGAACAGAGAGGACAGGGAGAGCACAGACAGGACAGGGAGAGAACAGAGAAGACAGGGAGAGAGAACAGAGATGATATGGAGTGCACAGAGAGGACAGGGAGAGAACAGAGAGGACAGTGAGAGCACAGAGAGGACAGGGAGAGAACTGAGAAGACAGGGAGAGCACAGAGAAGACAGAGAGAGAAGAGAAGGCAGGGAGTGCACAGAGAGGATAGGGAGAGAACAGAGGGGACAGGGAGAGAACAGAGAAGACATGGAGTGCACAGAGAGGACAGGGAGAGAACAGAGAGGACAGGGAGAGCACAAAGAGGACAGGGAGAGAACAGAGAAGACAGGGAGAGAGAACAGAAGACAGAGAGAGCACAGAGATGACATGGAGTGCACAGAGAGGACAGGGAGAGAACAGAGAGGACAGGGAGAGCACAGACAGGACAGGGAGAGAACAGAGAAGACAGGGAGAGAGAACAGAGATGATATGGAGTGCACAGGGAGGACAGGGAGAGAACAGAGAGGACAGGGAGAGCACAGAGAGGACAGGTAGAGAACAGAGAAGACAGGGAGAGCACAGAGAGGATAGGGAGAGAACAGAGAAGAGGGGAGTTCACAGAAAGGACAGGGAGAGAACAGAGAGAGCACAGAGAGGACAGGGAGAGAACAGAGAAGACAGGGAGAGAGAACAGAAGACAGGGAGTGCACAGAGAGAGCAGGAAGAGAACAGATAGGACAAGTAGAGAACAGAGAGGACAGGGAGGGAACAGAGAGGACAGGGAGAGAACAGAGAGGGAAGGGAGAGAACAGAGAAGACAGGGAGAGAGAACAGAAGACAGGGAGTGCACAGAGAGGACAGGGAGAGAACAGAGAAGACAGGGAGAGAAGAGAGAAGACAAGGAGTGGACAGAGAGGACAGGGAGAGAACAGAGAAGACAGGGAGTGCACAGAGAGGACAGGGAGAGAACACAGAAGAGAGGGAGAGAACAGAGAGGACTGGGAGAGAACAGAGAAAACAGGGAGTGCACAGTGATTACAGGGAGAGAACAGAGAAGAAAAGGAGTGCACAGAGAGGTCAGGGAGAGAACAGAGAGGACAGAAAGAGAATAGAGAAGACAGGGAGAGAACAGAGAGGACAGGGACTGCACAGAGAGGACAGGGGGAGAACGGAGAGGACTGGGAGTGCACAGAGAGGACAGGGAGAGAACAAAGGGGACAGGGAGAGAACAGAGAAGACAGGGAGTGCACATAGAAGGAAGGGAGTGCACAGAGAAGACAGGGAGTGCACAAACAGGACAGGGACAGAACAGAGAGGAAAGGGAGAGAACAGAGAGGACAGGGAGAGCACAGAGAGGACAGGCAGAGAACAGAGAAGACACGAAGAGAACAGAGAGGATAGGGAATGCACAGAGAGGACAGGGAGAGAACAGACAGGACTGGGAGTGCACAGAGAGGACAGGGAGATAACAGAGAAAACAGGGAGAGAACATAGAAGACAAGGAGTGCACAGAGAGGATAGGGAGAGAAGAGAGTGGACAGGGAGAGAACAGAGAAGACAGGGAGTGCACAGAGAGGACAGGAAGTGCACAGAGAGGACAGGGAGAGAACAGAGAAGACAGGGAGAGCACAGAGAGGACAGGGAGACAACAGAGAAGACAGGGAGAGAACAGAGAGGTTAGGGACTGCACAGAGAGGACAGGGAGAGAACAGAGAGGACTGGGAGTGCACAGAGAGGACAGGGAGAGAACAGAGGGGACAGGGAGAGAACAGAGAAGACAGGGAGTGAACAGAGAGGACCGGGAGAGAACAGAGGGGACAGGGATAGCACAGAGAGGACAGGGAGAGAACAGGGAGGACAGGGAGAGAACAGGGGGGACAGGGATAGCACAGTGAGAGAACAGAGGGGACAGGGAGAGAACAGAGATAGCACAGAGAGGACAGGGATAGCATAGAGTGGACAGGGGAGAAGAGAGGGGACAGTGAGAGAACAGGGGGGGACAGGGATAGCACAGACAGGACAGGGGGGACAGGGAGGGATCAGAGGGGACAGGGAGAGGACAGAGTGTAGAGGGATACCACAGAGGGGGCAGGGAGAGAACAGAGGGGACAGGGGTAGCACAGAGATGACAGAGAGGACAGGGATAGCACAGAGAGAACAGGGAAAAACAGAAAAGACAGGGATAGCACAGAGAGGACAGGGAGAGAAGAGACGGGACAGGGAGAGAACAGATAGGGCAAGAATATCACAGACAGGACAGGGTTGGGAGAGGGAGAGATCAGAGGGGTACAGGGTGAGGACAGAGGGTAGAGGGATAGCACAGAGAGGGCAGGGAGAGAACAGAGGGGACAGGGAGAGAACAGATGACACAGGCAGAGAACAGAGAGAACAGGGAGAGAACAGAGATGATAGGGAGTGCACAGAGAGGACAGGGAGAGAACAGAGAAGACAGAGAGAGAAGAGAAGGCAGGGAGTGCACAGAGAGGACAGGGAGAGAACAGAGGGGACAGGGAGAGAACAGAGAAGACAGGGAGTGCACAGAGAAGACAGGGAGAGAACAGAGATGACAGGGAGAGCACAGAGAGGACAGGGAGAGAACAGGGAGACAACACAGAAGACAGGGAGAGAGAACAGAAGACAGAGAGAGCACAGAGATGACTTGGAGTGCACAGAGAGGACAGGGAGAGAACAGAGAAGACAGGGAGTGCACAGAAAGGACAGGGAGAGAACAGAGGGGACAGGGAGAGAGCAGAGAAGACAGGGAGTGCACAGAGAGTACAGGGAGAGAACAGGGAAGACAGGGAGGGAGAGAGAATAAAAGACAGACAGAGCACAGAGATGACAGGGAGTGCACAGAGAGGACAGGGAGAGAACAGTGAGGACAGGGAGTGCACAGAGAGGACAGCGAGAGAACAGAGAAGACAGGGAGAGAGAACAGAGATGATAGGGAGTGCACAGAGAGGACAGGGAGAGAACAGAGAAGACAGAGAGAGAAGAGAAGGCAGGGAGTGCACAGAGAGGACAGGGAGAGAACAGAGAAGACAGGGAGTGCACAGAGAGGACAGGGAGAGAACAGAGAGGACAGGGAGAGCACAGAGAGGACAGGGAGAGAACAGGGAGACAACAGAAAAGACAGGGAGAGAGAACAGAAGACAGAGAGAGCACAGAGATGACATGGAGTGCACAGAGATGACAGGGAGAGAACAGAGAGGACAGGGAGAGCACAGACAGGACAGGGAGAGAACAGAGAAGACAGGGAGAGAGAACATAGATGATAGGGAGTGCACAGAGAGGACAGGGAGAGAACAGAGAGGACAGTGAGAGCACAGAGAGGACAGGGAGAGAACAGAGAAGACAGGGAGTGCACAGGGAGGACAGGGAGAGAACAGAGAGGACAGGGAGAGCACAGAGAGGACAGGTAGAGAACAGAGAAGACAGGGAGACCACAGAGAGGACAGGGAGAGATCAGAGAAGAGGGGAGTTCACAGAAAGGACAGGGAGAGAACAGAGAACAGGGAGAGCACAGAGAGGACAGGGAGAGAACAGAGAAGACAGGGAGAGAGAACAGACGACAGGGAGTGCACAGAGAGTGCAGGGAGAGAACAGAGAGGACAAGGAGAGAACAGAGAGGAGAGGGAGAGAACAGAGAGGACAGGGAGTGCACAGAGAGGACAGGGAGAGAACAGAGAGGACAGGGAGAGAACAGAGAAGACAGCGAGTGCACAGAAAGGACAGGGAGAGAACAGAGGGGACAGGGAGAGAACAGAGAAGACAGGGAGTGCACAGAGAGGACAGGGAGAGAACAGAGAAGACAGGGAGAGAGAATAAAAGACAGAGAGAGCACAGAGATGACAGGGAGTGCACAGAGAGGACAGGGAGAGAACAGTGAGGACAGGGAGTGCACAGACAGGACAGCGAGAGAACAGAGAAGACAGGGAGAGAGAACAGAGATGATAGGGGGTGCACAGAGAGGACAGGGAGAGAACAGAGAAGACAGAGAGAGAGGAGAAGGCAGGGAGTGCACAGAGCGGATAGGGAGAGAACAGAGGGGACAGGGAGAGAACAGAGAAGACATGGAGTGCACAGAGAGGACAGGGAGAGAACAGAGATGACAGGGAGAGCACAGACAGTACAGGGAGAGAACAGAGAAGACAGGGAGAGAGAACATAGATGATAGGGAGTGCACAGAGAGGACAGGGAGAGAACAGAGAGGACAGTGAGAGCACAGAGAGGACAGGGAGAGCACAGACAGGACAGGGAGAGAGAACAGAGAAGACAGGGAGAGAGAACATAGATGATAGGGAGTGCACAGAGAGGACAGGGAGAGAACAGAGAGGACAGTGAGAGCACAGAGAGGACAGGGAGAGAACTGAGAAGACAGGGAGTGCACAGGGAGGACAGGGAGAGAACAGAGATGACAGGGGGAGCACAGAGAGGACAGGTAGAGAACAGAGAAGACAGGGAGAGCACAGAGAGGACAGGGAGAGAACAGAGAAGAGGGGAGTTCACAGAAAGGACAGGGAGAGAACAGAGAACAGGGAGAGAACAGAGAAGACAAGGAGTGCACAGAGAGGATAGGGAGAGAAGAGAGAGGACAGGGAGAGAACAGAGAAGACAGGGAGTGCACAGAGAGGACAGGAAGTGCACAGAGAGGACAGGGAGAGAACAGAGAAGACAGGGAGAGCACAGAGAGGACAGGGAGACAACAGAGAAGACAGGGAGAGAACAGAGAGGTTAGGGACTGCACAGAGAGGACAGGGAGAGAACAGAGAGGACTGGGAGTGCACAGAGAGGACAGGGAGAGAACAGAGGGGACAGGGAGAGAACAGAGAAGACAGGGAGTGAACAGAGAGGACCGGGAGAGAACAGAGGGGACAGGGATAGCACAGAGAGGACAGGGAGAGAACAGGGAGGACAGGGAGAGAACAGGGGGGACAGGGATAGCACAGTGAGAGAACACAGGGGACAGGGAGAGAACAGGGATAGCACAGAGAGGACAGGGATAGCATAGAGTGGACAGGGGAGAAGAGAGGGGACAGTGAGAGAACAGGGGGGGACAGGGATAGCACAGACAGGACAGGGGGGACTGGGAGAGATCAGAGGGGACAGGGAGAGGACAGAGTGTAGAGGGATACCACAGAGGGGGCAGGGAGAGAACAGAAGGGACATGGGTAGCACGGAGATGACAGAGAGGACAGGGATAGCACAGAGAGAACAGGGAAAAACAGAAAAGACAGGGATAGCACAGAGAGAACAGGGATAGCACAGAGAGGACAGGGAGAGAAGAGACGGGACAGGGAGAGAACAGATAGGGCAAGAATAGCACAGACAGGACAGGGTTGGGAGAGGGAGAGATCAGAGGGGTACAGGGAGAGGACAGAGGGTAGAGGGATAGCACAGAGAGGGCAGGGAGAGAACAGAGGGGACAGGGAGAGAAGAGATTACACAGGCAGAGAACAGAGAGAACAGGGAGAGAACAGAGAAGACAGGGAGTGCACAGAGAGGTCAGGAAGAGAACAGATAGGACAGGGAGAGAACAGTGAACACAGGGAAAGAACAGAGAGGTCAGGGAGAGAACAGAGAACACAGGGAGAGAACAGAGAGGTCAGGCAGACAACAGGGAGAACGGGGAGGGAACAGAGAACGCAGGGAGACAACAGAGAACACAGGGAGAGAACAGAGAAGACAGGGAATGCACAGAGAGGTCAGGGAGAGAACAGAGAGGACAGGGAGAGAAGAGAGAAGACAGGGAGTGCACAGAGAGGACAGGAAGTGCACAGAGAGGACAGGGAGAGAACAGAGAAGACAGGGAGAGGAGAGAGAGGACAGGGACTGCACAGAGAGGACAGGGAGAGGGCAGACAGGACTGGGAGTGCACAGGGAGGACAGGGAGAGAACAAAGGGGACAGGGTGAGAACAGAGGAGACAGGTAGTGCACAGAGAGGACAGGGAGAGAACAGACAAGACAGGGAGTGCACATAGAAGGAAGGGACTGCACAGAGAAGACAGGGAGTGCACAAAAAGGACACGGAGAAAACAGAGAGGACGGGGAGAGAACAGAGAGGACAGGGAGAGCACAGAGAGGACAGGAAGAGAACAGAGAGGACAGGGACTGCACAGAGAGGACTGGGAGTCCACAGAGAGGACAGGCAGAGAACAGAGAAGACAGGGAGAGAACAGTGAAGACAAGGAGTGCACAGAGAGGATAGGGAGAGAACAGAGAGAACAGAAAGGGAGCAGAGAAGACAGGGAGTGCACAGAGAGGACAGGAAGTGCACAGAGAGGACAGGGAGAGAGAAGAGGGGACAGGGATAGCACAGAGAGGACAGGGAGTGAACAAGGGGGGCCAAGGTTGGAATATGGGGGACAGGGAGAGGACAGAGGGGACAGGGATAGCACAGTGAGAGAACAGAGGGGACAGGGATAGCACAGAGAGGACATGGAGAGAACAGAGATAGCACAGAGAGGACATGGATAGCATAGAGAGGACAGGGGATAACAGTGGGGACAGTGAGTGAACAGGGGGTGGGGGACTGGCATATCACAGACAGGACAGGGTGGGGACAGGGAGACATCATAGGGGTCAGGGAGAGGACAGAGGGTAGAGAGATAGCACAGAGAGGGCAGGGAGAGAACAGAGGGGACAGGGGTACCACAGAGATGACAGAGAGGACAGGGATAGCACAGAGAGAACAGGGAAAAACAGAGAAGACAGGGATAGCACAGAGAGGACAGGGAGAGAACAGGGATAGCACAGAGACTACAGGGAGGGAAGAGACGGGACAGAAAGAGAACAGACGGGGCAAGGATAGCACACAGAGGACAGGGAGGGAACAGAGGAGACAGGGATAGCACAGAGAGGACAGGGTGAGAAGGGGTGGGGGACAGGGATAGCATAGAGAAGACAGGGAGAGAACAGAGGGGCAGGGAGAGAAGAGAGAGGACAGGGAGAGAACAGAGAGAACAGGGATAGCACAGAGAAGACAGGGAGAGAACGGAGAGGACATGGAGAGAACAGAGGGGACAGGGAGAGAACACGGTGGACACTATAGCACAGAGAGTACACGGGGAGAACAGTGAGGACAGGGATAGCACAGAGAAGACAGGAATGGCACAGAGAGGACAGGGATAGCACAGAGTGGACAGGGAGAAATCAGAGGGGACAGGGAGAGAACAGCGGGGACATGTATAGCACAGAGAGGACAGGGAGAGAACAGATAGGACAGGGAGAGAAGAGAGGGGACAGGGACAGAACAGGGGGGACATTATAGCATAGAGAGTACAGAGAGAGAACAGTGAGGACAGGGATAGCACAGAGAAGACAGGGATAGCACAGAGAGTACAGGGAGAAAATAGAGGTCTAGGGAGAGAGAAGGGAGGACAGGAATAGCGCAGAGAGAGAACAGAGAGGACAGGGATAGCAGAGAGAGGACAGGGATAGCACAGAGTGGACAGGGAGAAATCAGAGGGGACAGGGAGAGAACAGCGGGGACATGTATAGGACAGAGAGGACAGGGAGAGAACAGAGAGGACGGGGATAGCACAGAGAGAACAGGGATGGCACAGAGTGTCGAGGGAGAGAAGAGACGGGACAGGGAGAGAACAGAGGGGGCAAGGATAGCACGGACAGGACAGAGTGGGGACAGGGAGAGATCAGAGGGGCACCGACAGGACAGAGGGTAGAGGGGTAGCACAGAGAGGGCAGGGAGAGAACAGAGAACACAGGGAGAGAACAGAGAAGACAGGGAGTGCACAGAGAGGTCAGGGAGAAAACAGAGAGGACAGGGAGAGAACAGAGAACACAGGGATAGAGCAGAGAGAACAGGGAGAGAACAGAGAACACAGGAAGAGAACACAGAGGTCAGGGAGAGAACAGAGAACACAGGGAGAGAACAGAGATTTCAGAGAGAGAACAGAGAACACAGGGAGAGAACAGAGAACACAGGGAGAGAACAGGGAGACAACAGAGAACACAGGGAGAGAACAGAGAACACAGGGAGAGAACAGAGAAGACAGGGAGTGCACAGAGAGGACAGGTAGAGAACAGAGAGAACTGGGATTGCACAGAGAGGACAGGGAGAGAACAGAGAAAACAGGGAGAGAACAGAGAAGACAAGGAGTTACAGAGAGGATAGGGAGAGAACAGAGAGGACAGGGAGAGTACAGAGAAGACAGGGAGTGCACAGAGAGGACAGGGGGAGAACAGAGAAGACAGGGAGTGAACAGATAGGACAGGGAGAGAACAGAGGGGACAGGGATAGCACAAAGAGGACAGGGAGAGAACAGGGGGGGCCAAGGAGGGAATAGGGGAGACAGGGAGAGAACAGAGGGGACAGGGATAGCACAGTGAGAGAACAGAGGGGACAGGGATAGCACAGAAAGGACAGGGAGAGAACAGAGATAGCACAGAGAGGAAAGAGATAGCATAGAGAGGACAGGGAATAAGAGAGGGGACAGTGAATGAACAGGGGGGACAGGGATAGCAGAGACAGGACAGGGTGGGGACAGGGAGAGGACTGAGTGTAGTGGGATAGCACAGAGAGGGCAGGGAGAGAACAGTGGGGACAGGGGTAGCACAGAGATGACAGAGAGGACAGGGATAGCACAGAGAGAACAGGGAAAAACAGAGAAGACAGGGATAGCACAGAGAGGACAGGGAGAGAACAGGGATAGCACAGAGAGGACAGGGAGAAAACAGACGGGGCAAGGATAGCACACAGAGGACAGGGGGGGGAACAGAGGAGACAGGGATATCACTGAGTGGACAGGTAGAGAAGGGGTGGGGGACAGGGATAGCATAGAGAAGACAGGGAGAGAAGATAGGGGCAGGGAGAGAACAGAGAGGACAGGGAGAGAACAGAGAGAACAGGGATAGCACAGACAAGACAGGGAGGGAACGGATAGGACAGGGAGAGAACAGAGGGGACAGGGAGAGAACAGGGGGGACACTATGGCATAGAGAGTACAGGGAGGGAACAGTGAGGACAGGGATAGCACAGAGAAGACAGGGATAGCACAGAGAGGACAGGGAGAAAATAAAGGTGTAGGGCCATAGCAGGGAGGACAGGGATTGCACAGAGAGAGAACAGAGAGGACAGGGATAGCACAGAGAGGACAGGGATAGCACAGAGTTGAGAGGGAGAAATTAGAGGGGACAGGGAGAGAACAGCGTAGACATGCATAGCACAGAGAGGACAGGGAGAGAACAGAGAGGACAGGGATAGCACAGAGAGAACAGGGATGGCACAGAGAGGACAGGGATAGTGCAGAAACGCCCGGGAGAGAACTGGGATAGCACAGAGGGGACAGGGAGTGAACAGAGGGGACACGGATAGCACAAAGTGCACAGGGAGAGATCAGAGAAGACAGGGATAGCACAGAGAGGACAGGGACAGAACATAGGGGACAGGGATAGCACAGAGAGGACAGGGAGAAAACAGAGGGGCAGGGAGAGAGCAGGGAGGACAGGGATAGCACAGAGAGGACAGGGATAAAACAGAGTGGATAGGTAGAGAACAGCGGGGACAGGGATAGCACAGAGGACAGGGAGAGAACAGAGAGGACAGGGATAGCACAGAGATGACAGGGAGAGAACTGGTATGGCACAGAGAGGAGAGGGAGAGAACAGAGAGAACAGGGATAGCACAGAAACGACAGGCAGAGAACTGGGATAGCACAGCGGTGACAGGTAGAGAAGAGAGTGGACATGGATAGCACAGAGAGGACAGGGAGAGAACAGAGAAGACAGGGGGTAGCACAGAGAGGACAGGAGAGAACAGAGGGGAGAGGGATAGCACAGAGTTGACAAGGAGAGAACAGGGTGGACAGGGAGAGAACAGGGGGGACAGGGAGAGGACAGAGGGGACAGGGATAGCACAGAGGACAGGGAGAGAACAGAGGGGACAGGGATAGCACAGAGAGGACAGGGAGAGAACAGAGAGGACTGGGAGAAAATAGAGAGGACAGGGATAGCACAGAGAGGACAGGGTGAGAACAGAGAGGACTGGGAGAAAATAGAGAGGACAGGGTTTGCACAGAGAGGGCAGGGAGAGAACTGGGGTAGCACGGAGGGGACAAGGACAGAAGAGGGTGGACAGGGAGAGAACAGTTGGGACAGGGAGAGGAGAGACGGGACAGGAATAGCGCAGAGGACAGGGGAGTACAGAGAGGACTGGGAGAAAATAGAGAGGACAGGGAGAGAACTGGGGTAGCACGGAGGGGACAGGGAGAGAACAGGGTGTACAGGGAGAGAACAGGGGGGACAGGGAGAGGACAGAGGGTAGAGGGATAGCACAGAGAGGGCAGGGAGAGAACAGAGGGGACAGGGGTAGCACAGAGATGACATAGAGGACAGGGATAGCACAGAGAGAACAGGGAAAAACAGAGAAGACAGGGATAGCACAGAGAGGACAGGGAGAGAACATAGGGGGCAAGGATAGCACACAGAGGACAGGGAGAGAACAGAGGAGACAGGGATAGCATAGAGAGGACAGGGAGAGAACAGAGTTGCAGGGAGAGAACAGAGAGGACAGGGAGAGAACAGAGAGAACAGGGATAGCACAGAGAAGACAGGGAGAGAACGGAGAGGACAGGGAGATAACAGAGGGGCAGGGAGAGAACAGGGTGTACAGGATAGCACAGAGAGTACAGGGAGAGAACAATGAGGACAGGGATAGCACAGAGAAGACAGGGATAGCACAGAGAGGTCAGGGAGAAAATAGAGGGGCAGGGAGAGAGCAGGGAGGACAGGGATAGCACAGAGAGAGAACAGGGAGGACAGGGATAGCACAGAGAGGACAGGGAGAAATCAGAGGGGACAGGGAGAGAACAGTGGGTACATGTATAGCACAGAGAGGACAGTGAGAGAACAGAGCGGACAGGGATAGCACAGAGAGGACAGTGAGAGAACAGGGATAGTACAGAAACGACAGGGAGAGAACTGGTATAGCACGGAGGGGACTGGGAGAGAATAGAGGGGACAAGGATAGCACAGAGAACACAGGGAGAGAACAGAGAAGACAGGGATAGCACAGAGAGGACAGGGACAGAACATAGGGGACAGGGATAGCACAGAGAGGACAGGGAGAAAACAGAGGGGCAGGGAGATAGCAGGGAGGACAGGGGTGGCACAGAGAGAACAGGGAGAAAACAGAGGTGATAGGGAGAGAACAGCGGGGGACAGGGATAGCACAGAGAGGACAGGGAGAGAACAGAGAGGAGAGGGTTAGCACAGAGAGGACAGGGAGAGAATAGAGAGGACAGGGATAGCACAGAAACGACAGGGAGAGAACTGGGATAGCACAGCGGGGTCAGGGATATCAGAGAGAAGACAGGGGTAGCACAGAGAGGACAGGGAGAGAACAGATTGGAGAGGGATAGCACAGAAGGGAGAGGGAGAGAACAGGGGCGACAGGGAGAGGACAGAGGGGACAGGGATAGCACAGAGAGGACAGGGAGAGAATGGAGAGGACTGGGAGAAAATAGAGAGGACAGGGATTGGACAGAGAGGACAGGGAGAGAACAGAGAGGTCTGGGAGAAAATAGAGAGGACGGGGATAGCACAGAGAGGTCTGGGAGAGAACTGGGGTAGCACGGAGGGGACAGGGAGAGAACAGTGGGGTCAGGTAGAGGAGAGAGGGGACAGGGATAGCACAGAGGACAGGGAGAGAACAGAGAGGTCTGGGAGAAAATAGAGAGAACAGGGATAGCACAGAGAGGACGGGGAGAGAACTGGGGTAGCACGGAGAGGACAGGGAGGGAACAGGGTGGACAGGGTGAGAACAGGGGGGACAGGGGAGGAGAGAGGGGACAGAGAATGCACAGAGGACAGGGGGGGTACAGAGAGGACTGGGAGAAAATAGAGAGGACAGGGATAGCACAGAGAGTTCAGGGAGAGAACTGGGGTAGCACAGAGGGGACAGGGAGAGAACATGGTGGACAGGGAGAGGAGAGAGGGGACAGGGATAGCACAGAGGACAGGGAGAGAACAGAGAGGACTGGGAGAAAATAGAGAGTACAGGGATAGCACAGAGACGACAGGGGAGAACTGGGGTAGCACGGAGGGGACAGGGAGAGAACAGGGTGGACAGGGAGATGAGAGAGGGGACAGGGATAGCACAGAGGACAGGGTGAGAACAGAGAGGACTGGGATAGCACAGAGAGGACAGGGAGAGAAGTGGGGTAGCACGGAGGGGACAGGGAGAGAACAGGGTGGACAGGGAGAGAACAGAGTGGACAGGGAGAGAACAGGGGGGGACAGGGAGAGGAGAGAGGGGACAGAGATAGCACAGAGGACATGGATAGCACAGAGAGGACAGGGAGAGAACAGAGAGGAGTGGGAGAAAATAGAGAGGACAGGGATAGCACAGAGAGGACAGGGAGAGAACAGAGAAGACGGGGATAGCACAGAGAGGACAGGAATAGCACAGAGAAGACAGGGATAGCACAGAGTGGACAGTAAAAAAACAGAGGGGGACAGGGAGAGAACAGGGGGGACAGGGATAGCAAAGAGAGGACAGGAAGAGAACAGGGGGACTGGGATAGCACAGATAGGACAAGGAGAAAACAGAGGGGACAGGGATAGCACAGAGAGGACAGGGAGAGAACAGGGGGGACAGTAATAGCACAGAGAGGGCAGGGAGAGAACAGAGGGGGCAGGGATAGCACAGAGAGGACAGGGAGAGAACAGAGGAGGCAGGGATAGAACAGAGAGGACGAGGAAAGCACAAATGGATAGAGAGAGCGGTAAATTTTCTGTGCTGTTATCTGAGTATCTTTCGGCTTGTTTTCTTCTAATAGTCTCTATGATATCTTTTCTAATTTACGTTTATCTATAGTCTATCGTATTGTCCTTGTATTTGTCCTTTATTACGCCTCTATTTTCCCTCCATGTTCTTCTTTAATTTCCACCTTTTTTCTCGTGTATTATCTCCTCTGTTACCGCTCTATTAGCGATCTAGTTTCTCTTATTCCCTTAATTTTTTGCCTTACACTTGTTTCGGCTTTGTTTTTTTTTGGGGGGGGGGGTCTACTTTCTCTTCTTTTATTCGTATATTTGCGCATATATTTTCTCCTCATTTTTCTCTATTTTTGACTCTATTAGCCCTGTATTTTATTTTGTAATCTGCCTTTTTGCATCCATTGTCTGCTGTATAGTTTGTTTGTGTTGTCTCTTCATTTTCACCTCTGGTATATTCTGTATTGTCTCCAGAGTTATTTCTGTATTATCTGTTAGTAGAGGAAATTATAGAGGAGAAAATAGAAGGAAAGTAGAGGGGAAAATAGAGAAGTAAGAATGGTGGAAGTGGAGGGGTAGAGTAAAGAAAAAATGTAGGGAAAGTAGAGGAGGAAAGTAGAGAGAACATAGAAGAGAAGATAAGGAGAAAATAGAGAGAAAGTAAAGGGCAAAGTGGGCAGAATGCAGGAGGATAGAGGAAGTAAGAAATGGAAAAAAATATAGTGGAAAATATGGGAGGAAATAGAGGGTATAATAGAGGAGATATATGAGACAAATTGACGGATAATAGAGGAGAAAATAGAGGGTGGGGGTAATACGGGAGAAATAGAGGGGATAATAGGGGAGAAAGTAGATGGGTAATAGAGGAGAAAATAGAATGGTTAATAGAGGGGGCAATAGGGAGGAAATAGAGGGGATAATAGTAGATAGATTGGAAAGTAGAGGAAAAAAGGATGAGAAAATGGATGTATAATGGAGAGCATAATAGAGGGTTAATAGAGAAAAAGTAGAAGCTAAAGTAGAGGAGATAATGGAGGAGAAAATAGGGGGAGTAATAGAAGGGTAGTAGAGAGAAAATTGAAGGGATAATAAAGGAGGAAATAATAGAGGAAAAGTAGAGAAGAATATGGAGGGGAAAATAGAGAGGAACATAGTGGAGGAAATAGAGAATACTGCGACAATAGAGGGGAAAGTACCTAGAGGAGAAAATAGATCGAAGTAGAGTGAAAAGTAAAGGAGAAACTGGGGAGGAAAAGAGAGGGATAGAAGAATGGATAATAGAAGGGAGTATTAAACGAAAAATAGAGAATTTATTAGAAGTGAAAATAGAGGGAATATATATAGGATAAAGTAGAGGAGAAAACATAAGGAAAAATGATGTGAAAATAAAGGGAATTAGAGGAGCAAATGGAATAGAGGAGTAATAGAGGAGAATATAGAGGAAAATAGAGTGAAAGTTTTTCGTTCGTAAAGATCGTTTCTTCGCGAGATGGTGTCTCGAAAAGTCCGAGATATGGTCAGGAGTACTGCCAATTGTGCTAGTTTGTCATTGAATGTAATGATTTAAAATGTTTTTTGGCAAGAAGTTGTTTTGTCTTGTATATTGCTTAAATAGAGATATAGTAACTTTTTATACACCCTCAAGTAAGAAAATACGGTTTCTTTATTGATAATAAGGAATCTGACGACTTTTGCAGTAGGCTTCTGTTTAGTAATTTTTGCTGACTTGTGTTGGCAATTGTGATTAATGGAACACGATGCGAAATGAATATGGTCGACTTGCGTAAAGTGTACAATTTTATAGCGTTGTGTTTGTGATATAGAGAATGGATGTAAGTATGCCTTATGAAATTAAGGAAACGAGGTGAGAATACTTTTAGGACTGTGAGACTTAGGAAATAAGGTCAATGTTACTTATGCCCCGCCCACTATAGAGACATAGACCAATTTTGCACACATTTAGTAAACTTGTTGCTTCTTTGACAGGTTAGGTTTGGTTTTTGTTATAGCCTACCTTGCATATATGATTATAGCGCAACATTGGCAGTGATAAAAGTGAAATATTCGTTGAGTGGGCGTTGGATACTGTACATTCACCTGCGTAGTATAGGTGTACTGTAGATAATTTGTATTGAGGTTTCTGGAGCATTGGGTTATAATTTAATAGGTACGGTGGTATTGATGAATGTATTTTCGGCTGTTATGTTAGAGTAAGCAGGAACAGGCTGTAACATATAATTTGATTAGCCAATGTGATATGTAGGTCTAGGCCTATAGTGCTCCATGTTCGTGTTAAGTGACTCGTGAGTAGACCTCGGATTTTTAGGCGGTCAAAATATAATTGTAGGTAATCTTACGTAAAATAGTTACGTAATGACAGTAGGTAATTTGTATGGAGGTTTTTGGAACAATGGGTTATAATGTAATAACTACGGTGGTATTGATGAATGTAATTTCGCCGTTTATGTTAGAGTAAGCAGGAACGTAACGTACCGGTATAATTACTGTATATGTTGTTAGTTTTGGTATAGGTGTTTGATTCTGTGGAGTAAGTGACAGAAGATGAGAGGGTGGTAGTGTTGAAGTAGCAGTGCGAGAGGAGATGAGAGGCAAGTATGGAGCAAATTTCAGTCAGGATACATGCATAAAGTGGTAAACATGGATTACTAACTAATGTCGATATTTAAACACACTAATGATGTAGTTAAAGACTACAGTAACAATATGGGAGGGAGGGAGGGAGAGAGAGAGAGAGAGAGAGAGAGAGAGAGAGAGAGAGAGAGAGAGAGAGAGAGAGAGAGAGTGAAAATTTTGTGGATTTAGATTTCTAACGATGTGCATGTGCTGCTACTCGTGATTCAGTTTGCACGTGTTGCTGTTTGATAGGTTGCCGAAAGACATATGATTGTGATGTGTCTTGTTCCAGGGTGTTTTGGGGCAGATGCGGACTCTGGATGAACTGACACAGAAGATGGTGGCAATCGAGGGGCAGTGTGGCAGGGGATGACAACTGTGGAGGAAATCCTCGTCAGGATACATGAATAAGCTGTAAACATGGGTTTCTAGCTAGTGTCGATATTTAAACACGGTAATTAGGAGTAGTTGTAATACAGTGAGGAAATAGTTGAGAATATAAAGTTTGGCGGATTTAGGTTTCTGAAGATTTGCATGTTCTATTATGAGTGCAGTTTCCATATCTTGCTATTTCATAGGTTACAGTGAATGTAAGCTACCGGTACTTGTAAAGGAATGTCTTGTTGCAGGGTGTTTTGGGGTGAGTTGCAGACTGGAGGAGGTAACAAGGCAGCTCTGGGACAGGAGATGGGAGACAAATGTGGATCAAATACCAGCCATAAACTGGTAAAGATGGAATACTAACTAATGTCGATATTTAAACACAGTGAAATAGGATTTAGGTTTGAATGTTCTATTAGGAGTGCAATCTCCATATCTTGCTATTTCATAGGTTGAAGAGAATGTAAGCTGCTTGTAAAGGAATGTGATTGTGTGTGTCTCGTTCCAGGGTGTTTTGGGGGCAGTTGCAGACTCTGGAGGAGGAGTTACGAGGCAGCTCTGGGACAGGAGATGGGAGACAAGTGTGGATCAAATACCAGCCAGTAAACGTGCATAAACTGGTAAAGATGTATTACTAATGATAGTATTTAAACACAGTAAGTTATCAGTAGTAATAATACATTGGCAGAATATAGTTAAGATCTGAAATTTAGTGGATTTATGTTTCTGAAGATGTGCATGTTCTGTTATGTGTGCAGTTTGAATATGTTGCTTTTTCACAGGTAGCTGAAAACATAAGCCACTTATAAAGAAATGAGATTGTGATGTGTCGTGTTGCAGGGTATTTTGGGGCAGTTGTGGACTGGAGGCGGCTCTGGGACAGGAGATGGCATATAGCTGTGGATCGAATACCAGTCAGGAAACACATATAAATTGGTAAATATTAATTACTAAATATGTTAAAGTGTAAGTGTAAGTGTGTGTGTGTGTGTGTGCGC
Organism: Periplaneta americana; assembly: GCF_040183065.1. Classification (NCBI taxonomy): domain Eukaryota; kingdom Metazoa; phylum Arthropoda; class Insecta; order Blattodea; family Blattidae; genus Periplaneta; species Periplaneta americana. The sequence goes on from NC_091127.1 coordinate 177,497,390, forward strand.
GTGCGTGCGTGCGTGCGTGCGTGCGTGCGTGCTCGCTCGCTCGCTCGCTCGCTCTGGATTTAACAATGAAGTCATCATCCTTCTTGCTTCACAATATATAAATTGGTAAATATTAATTACTAACTATGTTAAAGTGAGTGAGTGAGTGAGTGAGTGAGTGAGTGAGTGAGTGAGTGCGTGCGTGCGTGCGTGCATGCGCGCTCTGGATTTAACAATGAAGTCATCATCCTTCTTGCTTCCCAATATTTTGATGGAAGGTCCACAAATGTCCTAAGAGTTTCACAATTAGGCAGGTGCTCCATCTCCATGTCCTCTTCTATGGTGCACAGTAAAGGTACGGTCACACGTTGCTACTTTTGCAGCGCTGCAGTACAAAAAAACTGCGCAACTCTTGTACTGCGATGTGTGAACAACGGTGCAACCTGAAAAGTAGCAGCTGCTGAACCTGCTGCCCACTACTTTTCCATGCTGCGCGCAACTTAAAAGTAGCGGCGTGTGAACAGGGTTCTCAGGGTTGCAGCTGCAGCATTTTTGATATCGATTTTGTTGAAACTTTTGCTGCGGTTGCAACCAGTGTTGCCACCCAAATGTGTCAATGATACTTTTATTGTTTGGATATATTTTAATGTTAAATGTAATGGAAATAAATTATTTGTAACAGTTATTAAATACACAACACAGTCTGAGCATAATTGGTGACGATATAATTAATTTTTTTTATTTTCTGTAGCGCAGTTCCAAACAGGAGGGTTGCCAACATTGATTACGTGAATATACTGTTGGTTATCATTTAAGTATATAGGCGTTCTTAAAAGCTTTATAGTAAAAATAATGTCAATTTCTGAATACTAGATACGACAGAAAAGCAATAATAGATAAGGAAGCTTTCACATGACTTTCTTAGTAATGCGAACATAACCACAAAATGTATATTGAGAAGTCAACACGGAGAAGGGAACCTGCAGCATGACTGCGGCTGCAAAAGTAGCGCCTGTGTGTGAACAGACTCGCAACCTCCAGTTGCAACTTTTGCAGCACTCGGGTTGCGCAGCACGAAAAGTAGTGTGCAGTGCGCTACTTTTGGCTTACGTGTGAAGACGACACGCAACTTTTGCAGCTGCAGTATAGACGTAGTGCTGGAAAAGTAGCGACGTGTGACCGTACCTTAAGCATTTAGGTGAATTCAGTATTCCAATACGATGGAGGTGTTTACTGAGGCAATCATGACCAGTAATCAATCTAAACATGGCCACGGCAGATTTTCGAGGTAGATCAGGAATTAGTTTTGGATCTTTGAGTGATTCTTTCTATTCTGAATTTTGATGTTTTGCCTGTTCGCTGTTACTTATTCTTTTTATGACTAGTTTTATTGATTCATATGGGAACTTGAAATGTGTTTTTAAGTTGATTTTAGTTCCTTCCTTTGCTAACATATCTGCTTTCTCGTTACCGTTCAGTCCACAGTGGACCGGTTGTTTTACTTAGGGATGCAACATTTTGATGAGGTGATTTTAACCATTTTCTTGAAGGACACCATGTTTTTAAGAGTTGGCGGTTGTATTGTCCTTTCTCAACCCCCCATATGAAAGGAGGACCACTCCTGTCTTTGGTCAGCGGGTCCTTTGGACCTAGCCGGGAGGGATTACTTGAGTCCACCGACTGTTCCCACCTCTGCCTCCTGTGGGACGCATCTCTATGCCATGACAGGCTAGCATAGATAATTACCTGTTGGTCTGCGGGAGATATTTCATTTCTCTCCAACCAATCATTTCTGAGAGGCATTCCCCGATCTGCCACCTGGGGATGTGCCCTCTAGGGGTTCCCCCGAGGGAGTGTTAAAATGTAATGCTTTGAAAGTTTTGGGTAGAAGTTGGAACTGGATTATTATTTCGTGTATTATAGGCAGTGGGTACAGGGTGGAATGAGTATGACTGCATTAAATTGAAGAACAGAATCTTTAGGTTGTAAGTAACCAAAAGTGAAATGTCATTTTGGTATTTGAATAATGGTTTAGGCAAAAGAAATAATTTGTGTGTAAAGTTTGAATGCGATTTGTTGTAAAAGTACTGGGTATTGAGGCAAGATATGAATGGGAAGAAGGAGCAGCCGAAAAATTATTGGTTTAAAAATGTAGAAAAGAAGGTTATTAAAAACGCATTTACAGTGTGATGAAACTTTGAGGGATATTTTGCATCTCTGCACTTTAGGGTTGTTTGGCAAGTGTATGCTGAAAGTGTGGTTGTGTTGACTATTACACTCTTACTATGTGATACTACTTTTGACCAATAAAATGGTATGAAAGGACGTATTTCAACCAATCATGGCTGCTTATCGCACAATTTTATCGCATCCCAAGCATTTGTTTAATTTTATCGTGTCCCTAGCATTTGTTTCTTTGTTTGCCAACATTTGAAACTGTGCTGGTCTGGACGTCAAAAAAAATATATATATATATATATATATATATATATATATATATATATATATAAATAAATAAAATTACAAACCACTCCAGTCGATGCACAGCAGTTTCAAATATGACTCGCATTGGCATTCAAGAAGAAGAATTAATAAAAATCACTGATCATACCTATGCATCTTCTGAAATCTGATTTACAAATAAATGACGAGCACCATTTGGAAATCTTGAATAAGTTGAATACACCATGTAGGCCAAAATCAACGAGTTCTACTTCTATTACACACATGTCCAATATGACATCAATTGAACCACCAACCACATTGAAATTTGAAAATTGTACATTCAATAATTATTCCTTTTAAAATTATTCATGTTTATTTTTTATGTCATTGTCATTAATTAAAACTTTTCTAACACTTGTGTACGATATATTAGTTAGGTTATGTTATAGCTCCTGCTATATGATATTATGGATATCAGAGATTGTTTAATATTAAGATTTATTGAAAATCATCTGTCAAGTGACGTTGATTACTGGGATTCGGATAATTGAAGTGGAATGTTGCATTTTAATAAAAATGAAACTGAATCAACAAAGCCTTCTTGACTAGTAACATTGCCATCGTGTATAATAGATCAAGAACTTCTCGACGAGAAGGCATTGCTCACTACTGCCATCTAGCATGCATCTAGCGTAATATTTGTAATGTTGAGATGGTACAATAATACATTTGAAGACAGTTGTATTTTCGTAAGTCAATTAATATTTTATTGTATTGGAGTACTTTGTTACGTCTAATCTTTATATACTTTCTTCTAATCATGTAATAGTCAATTAAATCCCACGCGAGTTTTGATTTTTTTCTAGATAAATGAAAACGTCTAGTGAGATTACTGTTGATAAATAAGTATTCCCTTGTGTCACTTACATAGGTCACAGCTGTGGATTGGATTTAAGAAATGTTAGAAACGGTACCGTTGATTTAAAATCATAAAAGAAAAGTTCACAGCCGACTGGTGATGGATATTATTTTCAATGCTGCCAAGATTTTAGAAATTTGGGTGCTGACTTGAATATGTTTAGTTAATGTGGAGCAGTGTAACAGTACAGTTCAAATCCATGTGCCTGCATACAATTGTAAAGGAGAAGTGTTTTGAAGTTTACCTATGCATATTAGTAGAGCGTTTTAATATTAGGGGGGGGGGGGGGGACGTTAGCAAAGTTTCCTGGTATAGTGGAAATTGTTTGCACTTGAGTGCAGTCCTGTTAAGCGAAATAAGAATAAGGAGTGCTGTGGTTGCGCAGGTAGAAAATTGATTTTCACATCATTGCGCTGCTGTTTCGTGAAATACTGTTTCGAAACCTTATTGCCTTGTGAAAGTAGACATTTTTGTAATGATCTTGAATTCTTGTGCCGCTGGTAGTGATAAAATGAAATAATTGAGGAAATATTGTTTTTCACATCTCTACTGAAATGCGGGAAATGCAAATGTCATGAAGATTTGTTGGGACAATGGGACAATTGTGTAAAAGCAGGGAATGTTTGGCAAAACTGGGATATCTGTTTAGACTAACTTAATAGTACAAGCAGGACGAATAGAAGGAATAGTGTACGCACTCCTGTGTTCTCTCATTGTCGGTGGCGGACCTGAGAACTAGTGGTGCTTTGATCGCTAAAGTCCAGCGTTTGTCTGAGGTCAGACACCTCGAAAATACAATTTCTCGCGCGTTTAATGGTGAAAGTTGCTAGGGGTTGTTAGTATGCTTTGTTGTTTGGGTTTATGTAGATGTCTTCAATTTGTTGTGCTTTGAATTAACCAGTGACAAAAGAATATTGTGTGGTGGTTTACAAAATAATTGCAAAAATGCTGTACTGTTTTTCTCCAGGTTGTTGATTGGGATACGGTAGAAATAGTGACAAAAGACATTATTACGTAACAAGGCAGTGAAGAAGTCTGTAGAAACTTGTATAAAAGAAAAAATTGTTGTTTGTGAAGAAATGCATGGTCAAGGCTGGGAAAGTGCTGTGCCCGAGTTGGTAAATACCACTCCTGCTGTGTTGATTGACAGATTTTTAGTGTATCATGTGGCAGGTTATGTCGTAAATCATTCCTCTAAGTTTATTGCGTGTACCCTCTGTGTCCATTCCCTTTGACAGAAAAGTAATGTGTCTAAACATTGTGCAGCTCTCACCCAAATCAAGGACTACGGATCCGGTAGGAACGTCAGTTTTTTTAACCCATCCCTCCCGAGCTGTGTACGAAGTACTTCTTCAAACAGAAATGAAAATTAAAGAAAAGATTAGCTCAGTGATTGCAATGTAGGTTGATATCTTCTATGACTGTGTTGACACTATTGACGCTCTTACGATCCAGTCTTTGGGAGCAGGTTGTTGCAGAGAACACATGATGGATATTATTCCTAAATTGGTTTACCACTACTTAAAGTGCCGATTCTTCTTCTTCTTCTTCTTCAGGACAAAGGAAATCCGAAGGGAATTACAAGCTCGTAAATCCGCCAGGTCATCTTGCAAACTGTTGAAGGTAGCAGACAAGTAATCATTCATATGGTGAGTAATTTAATTAATATATAAGCACGTAAAATATCTTTCAACTCTGGTTTTATTTAACATTTTGTAGAGTTTTCTGTCCCTGAATTCGCAACTTGTTAAATACTGAACTTATCGCTTTCATAGCGTTTCAGATCCAGTGTATTTTCTGTTACGAATGTTTGTAATAGTATTAACTGAGAGAAGGCTATTAATTATGAATAAGAGACTATGCAGGTATTCCTAAAGTTACGAATAGATGGGTTAAATGGTAGAAATTTGATATTAAAAAGGACTACGTTTAGCGTAATAAGAACTGTGAACTTCCTTCAAGTCAGGAGCCTAGTGATAGAAGTGCCGTGTTGTGGCGGACCCGTGTAAACTCGCTGAGTGCATACATTATTCCTTGTATTTGTCCTGGTACAAGTAATGAGGAAATAGAAAAAGGGGTATAAAGTAAGATGTGACATTTTGGATAACACTGAGCTGACATTATTGTGAATTTCTCCTCCAGATGTATTGTCTGCCGGCCTGGGTATGACCACAGGTTTTCCTGAGACCAGTGAGCAAGATTGATAAGGCGTGAAGGATTTGAAGAGGACATCAGAAGACGTGAAAGATTTCAAGAGGCCATCAGGAATGAAGGATTTCAAGAGGACATCAAGAGTGAAGGATTTCAAGAGGACATCAAGAGTGAAGGATTTCAAGAGGACATCAGGAGTGAAGGGTTTCAAGAGGACTTAAGAAGTGAAGGATTTCAGAAGGTATGTACTCAACTTAAATTTGGAAGGATTTATAATGCATTGTACATTAGAACAGATTATATACAGGGTGAACCATAAGTAATATAAATAATTGTGTGGGTGGTTCCTTGAGTAAAGAGCAACAAAAAAGCGAGGTAGTATTTTGCTTTATTTGGAATAGTTTTGCAGGGAAACGTGTGTTTTAAGATAAATGAATTATGAGAAGTTGGTACGCTGTGCACTACAACCATCTGGGTAACGCATTAAGTTGTGTTGCTGTGAACAAAGTGCTCCACCTGAGTTGTTGAAGGTCAACGTCGTCATACCATATAAATTGCATTTAAATTTGCAAGGAAAAAAAAAATAGAGAAATATTGTTACATTTTTGTGTTTGAACTATGTTAGATAATGGAGAACGAATGCTGCTTTTTTTCAAGTTGAAGAAAATCTTGAACAATTTAAAATCAACTCTAGAAACTTATTTTAATTAAATTTGGGAGAAGAAATTAAATGGATAAAATAAATAAATAAATAAATAAATTTTAAAACGTTTAGGAAAAAATAAAAATACAATGTGGTTATTTGACATTGAAGTAAGGAACAAAATTGAAATAGTAATATTATGAAACAACTCATTTGCTTGGTTTTGTTTGACGGTGTTCTAAAAGAATATTAATAAAGAAATAAGATCACATTTGCAAGATACAGTAGAATTCTTCGTATTTGGCATGTGCGGGATAACTGATTCTGTGGGATAATTTGAAAATATGTTTATAGGTTACATATGTAAAGACATGAATATTTTTTTCCGTGTTGAAATGTAGTAATTTTGATATAGATATTTAAAAATAAAGTTTTGAAATACGTGCATTGTTTATTTTTAGTACTGAATACGGTAAAGTACATTCACCAGTTTATAATTAATGTAATACATAATAGTGTAAAAAAATACTAGGTGTTTTCTTAACGTTATGACAATTTTAAATAGCGGCCATGTGATGTGAAGAGCAGTGTAGCCATTGTTGCAACTATGAAGATGAAGTAGCGGTTGATGATTTCAACTTGTTTAACATGTGTGTAATGTCTGCTTCCTATTTAGACTCGTGTAACACCCCTTTGAAATGGACGAGTTGAAGTGGTAAATTTAAAGATATGTCTGTGCATTGTTTGCAAGGGCCCAAGTGACAGTTTAGCGATGCTGTCTTGTCTACTTGAGGGACATAATGGGGTTTTCTGTCTACATTTTCATGTATGGGGCATGTGTGATCCACGAAAAGCACTCACATATTTGTTCGAGTGTTCCCTTTTGCATGAATGACTTTGTTTTTTGGCCTGGGCAAAAGTGCCGTTGTTTTGGTATTGCTAGTTATTTGGGTGCTGGATACAAGGGATTTTACTATATGTGGTTTATCATTGTCTATGAAAAAAAAAAAAAAAAAAAAAAGACAAGGTTGCTACGACAAAAGTGATATAGTAAATATAGCATTGGCAAATCTTTTTATAATGTTAAATTTATGATAGAAGTTATGTGTTCTTAATAGAATTCACGGTGATATTTTATGGCACTAGTATGATAATGTATATTAAGCATGGTTTCTTCTAATGATAAAAACTGATGTAGACAAAATTTTATTTTGAAACTGTGTGAGTTAATTTTGATTACATATTTGTGTGAACAGAGTGAATAAGAAATATAATTAATGATAAAAAAAAAAAAAAAAAATTCGTTTTGTTGTACTATGAGCGTTATCTTGAGCCAGTTAGAAATAGTTACCTCCCACTTTAATTTTTAAAGTAATATTCGGTAAATTTACATGGAAGAAATGAAATGTTCTGAGTTATATTTAAAAGCACTTGTGTTACGTTTCATTTTTTGTTGGATACACGAGCTGCATCTATCCAGACAGCTGTACAGTGTTGTTAGAGGATAATGAAAGCTTTCATTGCTTTGGATCAAATTTCTGTGCGTTCCATTTATTAGCATAATACACTCGTCTCTTAAACTGACTGAGCATATTGGGAATTAATCGAATAGCTTTCTGAAAATATGCTACGAGATGTTTCATATGAAATAATTTTTTTTTTCTGGAAAAGGAAAAAGAATGGAGCGAAATTGTATTAGGCCTAAAGTTTTTTTGTTTTAAACAACTGAAAGAATAACCTTTTGAAATGAACGATATTACTTATGGTTTACCCTGTATATGTAAGAGCACCTATAGTCGAGAGGACACCTATAGTTGACACCCAATTTTAAAATGGATTTGTGTTTTGTGTAAGGTTGACAGCTACGTCAACTTGAGGTTGTGAACTTGATATTACATTTTATAACTAGTTTAAATATGCTTCCCACAGGGTGCATGAATATAATTTTTTTCGTCTGCAACTCGTAAAAGCTATAGTTGACAGGAGCTGTCAACCTTAAGTACCCAGTGTGTCTGTTTTAGGAGACAATATTGAAGAAGAGGAGGAGGAGGAACCATTTTTTAGAGAAAAGAAATCAACAGTATTCCCAACAATCAACAGGTAAAGGACATTTGTTGGGAAAACATGTAGTCTGGTTTATGGACAAATGGAAAACTTGACAGGATAATAATGGGACTTGCTCCACAAAGGATTATCTGGAAGAAAGTAAAAATTGCACAACTACAACAAAAGATAGCAATAAATACGAATGTATTAGAGCTACAACCTCGAACAGAACCACCTATGCTGACGATACCACAACCAGTTGTACCAGAAACATCTATGCCCACAATACTGCAACCAGTTGAATCAGAAACACCTATGCCCACAATACCGCAACCAGTTGAACCAGAACCACCTATGCCCATGACACAACTAGTTGAACAGAATGACCTATGCCCACAAGACCACTGCCAGTTGAACTATTAGAACCTCGTTGACTATAAGAAGAGAAAGTACCTGAAGTAGCATCCACAAGCAAGGGTTTTGTACCTTGAGGCATTGAAAAGTAGTTTATTTTGGTCTCGCTTTGTTGAAAGAAAAGACCCAAAAAGAAAGAGAGAAAGAATTTTTTATTTATTTATTTATTTATTTCTTTATTTAACCTGGTAGAGATATGGCTATCAGGCCTTCTTTCCCCCCCCCCCCCCCATTAGAATATCGTAAAAAAAGGGAAGGTAATAACAATAAACTAGAGGAAGATAAGAAAACGAAGTGGCAAAGGAATCTTAAAGGGGGGGGGGGGAATTTCATAATTTGTGAATTTGTTAGGAGAAAGAGAAATACATCCAGATTTACTTATCTCTGTATTTTTTAAATACAATAGAATTTGAAGCAGATGAAAATGAATCTCTTGCATGTATTTGGATCAAATGATAGGGTATGTGGAGACTTCAGAGTGAACTATAAGGGGGGGGGGGGGGAGACAGATAAGATATGTTTAGAAAAAGCGACTGAATGCAAGGAGAAATAATTGGATCTTTGTTTTAAAGTATTTGTATTAAATTAAAGTTGTTGTAAAGTAATAATACTAATACAATAAAAGCTTAATAAGGTATATAAGGTGTTTTATTGTGTATTCCACTGACATAATTGTTTCAGGCTATGAAAAAACGTGTCAACTATAGGTGCATGTTAAGAGATTATTGTTAAATGTATTTTTTGAATATAAATATATTAACACATATGTAGATTAAATTAGGGATTTGGAGGTGTCAGTTTTCAAAATTCTTTCTTACAGTAAAGTACAGTACAGTAAGAAAGAATTTTAAATCCTTAACATGTCGAGTACTGGTGCTCTTACCTTATAGATTTAATAGGAAAGACAAAGTAGATTGATAGATATTGAGATAAGTGCATTTTCTATTTACAATATGCCAGCTGATTGCAGTGAGATTTAACATTTGTGTATGTAGGCGACACCATAGCTCTGTATTTATGTTTCATTGTTATTCTGCTATTTGTTTGTAATCCTCTTTGTACACTCTTTTAATGACTTGCTGTTTATGCAATGATGTAAATATTTGGTCTTTGTAAATGTCATCTATAGTAGTATGCAGGGGTGGTTTTCGAAGGGGGGGGGACTGTGGAGATGCAGCACCCCCAAACATTTGTGGTTCTTGTCTCGTTTTCTGTTGTGAAATACATTTATTATACAGTCTTATTTAGCGGCTCGAACTTTTATTAAGAAAATTTTGCTCTCATTGGCATGCACACAATTGTTAGTGAAGTCAGTTCCTTCCCTGGTGCTGCCAGAGCGAAACCACAGTCTAATACTTACAGTCACGCAACTCATATGTATAAAATATGCCAACATTTGACAGCTGGCGCGACAGTAGCCCTCTAGCGGCAGGCAAGTTAACAGTGTGCACACGACATATGATAACACATCAGAAAATGGGTTTTGCGTAATTTATTTTATATTTTTATGCTATACAGTAATTGTATATGTTCTTATTAATTTTACTTTAGAATCATAGAAGAATTTCACACGCAGTTAATCTACAGTTTCAGAAGCTGGGAATAAACGTAATTTTTCTGCTCCTTACGAGTGAACCATGGCCCTGATCACGTATCATGGTTTGAAATAATATAATTGTTTGTACGTGGACGGTTAATTCAATTCATTCCTAAATATATTTATGAATCATTGGAACTCTATATTTACTGTGAGAAGAGTCAAAATTAGTAGCTTCAAAATTGTAGGCCATATCTCGTAGGGTACATCGCGTGGTGAACTCCTCTCCCTATTTCCTGAGAAATTAACTATTTTCCATACCACAAATTGGGGTAAACTCGGCCGCTGAGGCAAAGTTGAAAATAAAAAAGGGGAGGATTTAAGCCTTAATATGACATTGATTTATGAAGTTCATTATTTTTCCATTTGTTAAGAAGTGGTATTTCCTTTATTATTTTATGTCACAAATAGTGCTGATATTATGGTGTAAATTTTTATGGCAAGTTTACCGCATTTTACATTACACTTCCAGTTTTCACACAAAAGCTTAATTTTAACTTATCCTACCTATATAATACGTAATTCACATGCACTTACTGTTAATATGATGTAGGTGAGAACAAATAAATGAACACACAATTTTGTTGAAAAAAAAAATTGTAACTTCAATATTAACTCAGAAAATGCAGGCCTAATTTTATTTTCAGAGCAGAAGTGGTGTAAGTCAAAAATGGGTAATGAGGGTTAAAGTAAACATTCTGTGAAATACAGCGCAAAGTAGCAGTCAATATTGAATTTATTTAAACTATTAGTAGTCAGTTAATAGCACGAAGGATATATTAATTGCTACTTTGCGCTGTATTTTACAGAATTTTTACTTTAACCCTCATTATCTAATTTTGACTTACACCACTTCTGCTCTGAACGGCTCAAATAATCACTGGGAATGTAAAATCAACACCAATAACAGTCATGCAAATTATTACAGAAAAGATTGTTTTTTATATTAAATTTTAAAAGGCTCTTTTATTTCTTGAGAACTTAATACGTCTGCCACATGAATCTACACCAACACATCAGAAATTTTATCGACACAGTCTGGATTTATTCAAGAAGTGAATATTTCGCAAAAGGATTACAATACTCCATGAATTCTTGAAAAATTGACACCATGATCCCTACTTGAATGCAATATAACATTCAACTTCTGGAAAATATAAAGAAATAAACACGAATACAAAAATTATGGAATTACTTGCATTAAAAGCTCTAGATCTTTAAATGAAGTAAGTTGCTTGGTTTATTTTTGTATGCAGCCCCCCCCCCCCCCCTTAATTGAATACCCACGAGCCGCAACTGGTAGTGTGTATCTCTTTGTATCGTTTAATAATTAATTGTATGTTATCTTTTTTTGATGGTCCTGCTTTGTCCATGAGCATGCAGTTTCTTTTTATGCATCATTTACAAGTTGATAGGAAATTTGTAGTTATCACTGTTGATTACTTTGTAGGTGCCTTTTACTTTCCCTGTGAGTCTTGACTATATGCTGCTTTATCTATTGGAAGTATTTGCCCTAGTGAAATCATTGATTATGTAATATTTGATGTAGAATTTTCACAATTTGTTTCTGATCTTTCTTCCACTTTGACTTATACTTGTCACGATTACTATATAGTACTAGCACAGTTTAATATATACAGTTGCGAAGCTTGGGATGATTTTTTTTTCATTTGTCGTGATAGTTGCTAGGTGCTTGGAGTGCTGTGAGTACTAGGAACAATAGACTGTGTGACTGCCATCGTGATTTAATATAGGCAAATCATGTGACTTGCTTAATGTGATGAAGGAGGGTGGCGTTTGAACCATATAAATTAGTTGCAATGCATAAAGAGTAACGTATATTTCTCGAAAAAAAAAAAAAAAAAAAAAAAAAAAAAAAAATGTAGTGTAATTGCATTAATAAATGTAAAACAATGGTTATGAGACATAATTGGCTTGTGAGTTAAGGTGTAATATTATTTTTGGCGTGAAAATTACGTTGTTCGGATGTGTAATACCTGACTTTATTTGAATTGAATATTGCGAAATTCTTGTACATTCATAAATGCACGATTCAATAATTTTCAGTTGCACCGCACGGGTGTTTTGATATGTTGAAATTATAGGTTATGTTTACAATACCAATACTTGAATATTCGCATTTATACATTATAATGAAGCATAAAGTTACGTGTGATAACTTGTAAAGGCAATCTGAAGTCTGATTAATGTACTATGTTAGTAGGCTAAACTAGCGCATATATGGATCTGTGACAGGTTAGGTTTGGTTAGTAAAGTGAACGATTTTCACTTTGGAAATTGCAGGAACTACCTCAATGCTAGTTTCACTGCTTTATGAGTGGTGCCTTATTGGCCTTTGGACACTTGACTATATTGAAATACGGTAACCTCACAGTGCTTTTACTAGAGCAACTAGATTTACAAAGTGTCCAATTCACTGCCATTACATATGTAGGCCTGTGTTATGTCATATGGAAATTATATTCCTATATTCGCAATTATACATAATAATTAAGCATAATGTCATGTATGGTAGACTGCACATTAAATTTGTGTGTATTTTAATATTACAGTGGAGTATATACTGAATTATTGTACTTATCTACTTTCTAAGATACGAAGTAACACATTCTTACGTACACTAATTTGATAGGAGTGGAATGGTAAATTTTCTATCCACAATTAAGGGAAGTAGATGTGCTAAATTGAAATCGGAATATAAACCTCGAAATAGCTTCCATTGTAAACTGGAAATGTTGACGTGAATGGATTATGTTAACATGTAAAAAATTGTCTTGACATTAAAATGACACAGTTTTGTAATTATTTCTGCAACAAATTATGCAATAAGAAGTAAATGGAACTTATGGGCACATTATACTGAATAAAACTTAGCAATGATACGCAATAAAGTTATAATATTTCACTGAGCTTGGGAAAGGGTCTGTGCTGAGACGATAGTAGTGATCCTGATGGTGAGCAACTATCTATGTATACATATTTATTAAGTATTGAGGTTTGCAACTGTATATACTAAATTGTGGTACTAGTCCATTTTCTATTGCTATTATCTCTTGTGTTGTTGTCCTTCACTTTGTGTTAGTAAGTACATTGGTTGGCCTTGTTCTTTTGTATCATGTACACCAGGGATGTAGAACAGCGCTCTCAAGCTGTGAAATGATTAGGTACTGCTTACTACCTGAGCTGGAGCGGTGAGGTCAGTCTACCCTTACTGTAGCAGTGTGTTTATCAACTCTGGTGGCTGGTATGGATATGGAACGGTGTTTCAATAGTGAATGGATAGATGAACATTAATTTATCTTAAAGGGCGGAAAGGTGCATTGCTTAATATGTAGAAAGAAACTTTGATACATAAGCCATAATAATATTAGAAGGCATTTTAATTCAATGCATGTTGAAGCTTATGGAGCAGAAAAATTATCCGGTTCTGCTTGTGAAAAGGCAAAAGAGATATGTCTGGAATGTTTTTAAATCTCTAAGTTTGTCCCTTAATATTGTTGCTGAGCGCATGACAGAAATGGGAGATAATTTGGACGGACAACTGATAGCAAGAATTAAACTTTTACTTGTTTCTCGCTAGCTCTTGATGAAAGTACCGACTGCAAAGATACTGTGCATAAGGATTTCAATGTTCATTATGATGTTGTAGATGTCATTTTATTAAAGGATTGAAGTCGAGGAGAAGATATTTTTGAATCTGTAACCAAAAGCTATGAATAAATTTCAAGTCATAGTAAGATTAATTAATTTTATACATCAAAACAGTTAATGTTTCTGAACTTGCACTGCTACAACACATACACATAAAGTTCATATTTTAAACATGAATTAGCAATGTTATTATGATGATTTATTTCTGCCACTAATGAACAACATTCATGAATGATCCAGTAGATAAAATGATATCATCCATCCATCCTCCCTCCCTCCCTCCCTCCCTCCCTCCCTCATGTAGACTTACATTCTTCGTTCTTCAAAGTTTTCAAGTGTAAATCTAAAATGAGCTTGTAAAAATTAGTAAGATGTATAAAAATTATCTAAGTACCAACCGCCGCATTAGCAGTTTCGCTTTTCTTTATGATCATTTGCCCTGTCTGCTTGCTACCTGTGTTGAAGTGTTGCACGGTAAGGGAGGAGTGAAGGCTCTTCCGTTCACAGCTCGAGAGCGCTGTTTGACATCTCTGATGTACACCGTTTTGATCGACTAAGTGTTGACTGTCTTGTAGCATTGATCTTTGTTACTTATTTGATGTTTTGTACTTTGTTAATGCATTTTTGAATCTCTCCTTCCTCTTGTGTGTTGACTGTCCTCGGTGATTTGTAGCTTTGTTCTTGCTTGCATTGTGGCCGTTGGTATGATTATATATAAATGGTAAGTGAACTACTGCTGCTGTGAAATATTTTGGTCGAAATGAGTGTAGAACTGATTCTGAAAGTGAGTCAAAGTTGGTGACTTATTCTGTATGATATAGTAATAGATTTGTTGGAACATAATGGTACGTCACAGGTTTTCCTTGTTTGTAAAAAAAATGTTAGAACTTTGCGAATATAGTTTATATTCGGGAAATTTGTAATATTTTTTCTGCTCTTTAGTGAAAATGCAATAGGAGTAGGAAACTTGTATGAGAGCTGGTTTTGTAGAGATTTTTTTCGTCAACGTAACTGCATGTAGTTGAAAATATCAGCTGGCATAGTGTAGTGGAAAATGAAATGGTTTGTGAAAAGCATGAAATGAATTGTATTGTGTATGATCTTGTTGTGTCTTTGTGATTGTAAATGATGATTAGGAGTGCGTTAATGATATGTGCAAAATTTGTTGGAAAGTGAATGTAATCATGGAAATGTCTTAGTGCAAGTTGAAAAATTGAGTGAAAAAATATACTGGAATTATTGGCTAATTGTTGTAAGTAGACAATATTAGTTGATAATTACGATGTGTTGAATGAATGAAGGAAGGAAGGAAGGGAGGGATTCATAGAGAATTAAAGTTAAATGCGCATTTGTACATATTTGATTGTTGAGCATAATGTAATACAGTGTGATCTTTAAGTTGCTCCACAGTAGTGTAATAAGTGAGAGCCCACTAGATACGAGGAATGTAGTGATAACCTTGGTTACATGTAGGCCTGGTTTCTTCAACCTTTGTTATAACATAGCATTAATTAACTGTAAGTTAAAAGTATGAATCACTGTTAAAAATATTGCGTTTCTTCGACTTTACATTTCACATTTTAACATTCTGTTTGTTAACTCTCTGTTAGACCAGAGATTCTAGAGTTTAACCATAACCTATAACCAAGTATAGGCGCACTTGTGTTTTCTGAACTGTGACAATTGCGATTCTCGCTTGTTTCCGTTGTATGATTCAGAGAGAATAGAAGTGTTTCTATTCTCTGAGGTTTGATTTCTGCTTCTCTCCTCGTCTGTATGACAATAGTGTGGAGCGGTGTATTGGTGTTGCTATTATGAAATGGAAAATACTGGAACAAAAAGAAATTTTAGGACTAATTTCTCCTTTTTCGAAAGAAACCTTGTGCTGGAAATTATTTCCCAGTATAAACCAATTAATGAGAATAAAGAAAGAAAGAAACGGATCTAAGTTGAAAGGAAAAAGTGAGGCTTGGCAGAAAATAGCCATACCTTTGTATGAAGTTGTGGTCTGTGAAATCACTGAAATCATCCGCTCTGTTTATGTATTCATGGATATCATTTTCTAAACAATTGAGATATATAAGTTGAGCATAATGGATACTTTTATGGTAAGAGAGAGTTAAATGATTTAACTGCATGAAATTGGGCAGTTAAATTAATGTAGGTTTTAACAGCCTGTTAGTGCTAACAGTAGTTGAAGAAATGCTTCAACTGTTAAGTTTACAGTTAAAATGGAATAACACACTGTTATAATTTAACAAAGGTTGAAGAAACTGGGCCGTAGGCATGTTAGCATTGAGTGAAATGAACCCTTGAGGAATGAGTGAATATAGAGGAAACCATAAAGAGAGGGGAGA
Organism: Periplaneta americana; assembly: GCF_040183065.1. Lineage (NCBI taxonomy): Eukaryota > Metazoa > Arthropoda > Insecta > Blattodea > Blattidae > Periplaneta > Periplaneta americana. The sequence goes on from NC_091127.1 coordinate 177,513,613, forward strand.
AGCAAGCAACGAAATAATAATAATAATAATAATAATAAATGAACTTACCCATTCAAATAAGATTGAGAATAGTCCTCGATTGTGCTGAAGGCATAGATTCACATGTTTTATTAGATTATGAAACATGTTAATTAAAGTTTCTTTTGTGACAGAATTTGTTATTGCCAATTTTAGGGTTGCCTTGATGTCGTGTCGAGTTAGCAGCACTTGAAAAGAAATAATTGGGTGGAGTGAGATGAGGGTACCTCGGAGGCCATAGTCGTGAAATTATCGTAATGTGTGAGGTGAAATGTCCTATGCAACACTTTAACACCATGGTGTGGAATCATCCTCTGGAACTGTTAGCGATAATGAATACGTTTCTTGTGGTTGGCAGGTTTCAATTCAATTTGTAAGAACACAAATTGAGTTATTGTTTCACTGCCTTATGTGCTGTAATATAGGAAATGTTTGTCTGTGGAGTGAATTTCTTCAATCAATTTTGTTGGATTTTTAAGCTTCCTATCAGAGATATCAAAAAGCTTATTTTGTGTTAACACAGGCTGCCACTGCAGAACTGGTGTGACGAAATTTATTTATGAAATTGTAGATAGGATCATGATATGGTTATGTGGAGTTTTGAAACAGCTCTAGAAATTGTTGAACTTTTGCTGTGTATTGCCTGCCTTGTCTAAACACATTGTCCACTAGAAAAAAAAAGACGTCGTTCTATTGTGAACATTTAAACTCTGTCAGAACATGTGTCTTACATTCTGAACCTTTGTCACAATGGGGATGTAGAGACAGTATAAAGTTCCTAGACCTTGGCCAAGTCTTAAGAGTGTTACCAACTGCTTTTGAGGTCCTTGACCGGTATTGTAACTGTGATTGTGTGGAGGGACTAAAATATCACACTGTGATGTATGCATAATTTGGGGAATAGTGCAAGCAGAGAATGATAATTTGTTTTTCCCCGCTGATGTAGAAGGCATTGTAGTCTCGTCCTTTGAGTTAAATGAGATTGAATTATGGGAAGAATGTAATTATTTTGTTAATTTGGTTGAGGATGCGAAATATTAACTGAAATGAAAGTATTTTCATCACTGAGGTGATGATAAAGTGCTAATAAAGAAATGAAACTGCTAATGATTATTTTTGATATGTATCTAAGTTGATACTTTCCTGTATATACTCACATTATAGATGCACAGGATAATGTTTGTGGCAGTAATATGTAGGGAGAGGGAATTTGTTGATGATGTACGGATTTCATTTTGAGTTGCTACATGTAATTGTTATGTGAAAATTGTGAAAGGAAAATGTGATTAGTTAGGATAGGTGAGTTTGTAAATGAATATTTTTTAAAAAATTGAAATACATATTACAAATAAATTATAAATGGGTCACATGCGAAAAAGTGAAATGCTTGAGGTTGGGTGTGACCAATTATGAAACAGGATGGAAGGAAGTGATATAAGTTGAATGGTAGATTGCAAGGTGAAATGAGTTACAGTTGGAATGTCTGATGTGGAAATGAGGTGTGAATACATTGTAACAATTAGGTAACATGTAATGTGCACTTGCTGTCTGTATGGCATATCTATTTTTGTTGTTAATTTCTGATGATTGACATTGATGAAGATAGGAGTTTTAGGTATAGTTGGGTTGTTGTGTTCATTGTAGAAATGGAGTGGATGAAAGTGGCACAATGTGGGTTACTGGGTATTGTTCTCTGCTGGTGCTCTTTTAGTGATGAATTCGTTTATATTTTTCATTCATTGTATTTGCTGTTGTGTATTTGTGGTCCTATTTTGTGAGATTGATTCGTTTTACTGAGTTTTCTGTTATCCCTACTTTGTGAGATTAATTTGTTGTAGTCAGTTTTGTGTGTGCTTTTGTCTTTTTCAATTGTCGTCGTTGTTTGTGTTGTGATGAGGGTGTACATCTGCAGTGAGGCCACAATGTTCTATGATCCCTATTATAAAGGAAGGAAATGCGAGTAGTGTGGCACTTGTTTTCTTGTGCTTTACATTACCTGTGGAGAAGAGATTGTGTTCCCATCTGAAAATTGTTTGTCTTAAAATGGTGCAGAAAGTGAGTGTGCAACTCTGACCTCTTTGATTTCTTGCATGAAGTTGACAGCTTGCTGAATGATGTAATTAGATGTATCAGCCATCATTTAGTTGATATGATGTGAAGCAGAAAGAAAGAAAGAAACAAACAAACAAACTTAAATTTACATATGGGATAATAGTGTATTTGTGTTTGTACTTTGTTAGATTAATTTGTTTTAGTTGGTTTGCTGTTTGTTTATGTCGATGAGTTTATATTTTTGAATCAATGTCGTGTTTGTTGTGCCCCAGGGACGGATTTATAGGGGATGAAAGGGAGGACCTAGGGTTCTTGAGTTAGCTCCCTATCAATTCTGTAATTGATGCTACGGGCCCCAAGGAACAGGATATAGAGTCAGATGTTTCGGAGGAATAAAACAGTCACTATTAATATAAATATATTAGGAACTAAAATCAATTAATTAATCAATCAATCAGTAATTAAAAATGTAAAATAAACAAAGTTGCTAAGTTCCTTTATGAACTTAAGGTTAAAGAAAATATTTAATAAATGAAATAAGAAAATCATCTACCCTTTTCTCATAATGCCAATGCCTTCCTTTTAGAAAAGATAAGCTTTTATTATCTGGCTTTAAAAATTAAAGTCCAATAATGTTCCTACACCCGATGAGTGAAAAACTTGTAAGTCTTAGTTATATAATGTAGACTTGTAATTTCTAAGTACAAAATATTTACAATAAAGACTAAGTGATTTTCGAACACTAAAACCTGCCAAACAACGCCCTGGTGTCGCCTCTCTGATTGGGTATACGTTTATGAGAAAAGGTTTACAATTGGTTAAGTAAAAGTATTCAAGCCGACATGTGTTACCATATTTAGAAAATAGACAACAGGATGGGTCAAGGTTCACATACCACATGTATCAGGATGACATGGCTTCCTTTAAAGCTTGGCTCATCTTGTTGTCGTGAGAAAGCATCTTCAACAATACCACAAGGGCTGGACGATACACAGGATGGAGCTTCCTTGTTACTCCTTATCTATCTTAGTCATGAACTTATGAATCTCTTTTGAATATAATCTTACAGATTATGCCGTGAGAAAGGTTAAAGGTTCTGGGTACACGTGTGGACCATGGGAAGGCTGGAGCATCACATGATCAGTTTTCTGTTGGCTTTCTTTGGATGGGTTGGTATTTTAGAATCAGTGTTTGTTTAGATGTGGTCAGGGTGTAGAATTTTGTGTATTCTGTTTGCCATGGGTTTATACCTTGTTTCTGTCATGGTCAGTGTGTATTTCTGTCCCTTCTTTGTTACGAGGCGTGTTCTTAAAGTAAGTTCCGTTTTCAATTATAGCTGTCGCATCGCTGCAATCGTTATTTTGTGCAGGCAAGCTGTGCATGCAGTTTCAGAGCTTCAGTCTGTGTGTGGGGTTAGTTGTGATCAGTTGAAATGTTGACTGTGATATGCGATCTGTTATCTGTTTCTTGAATGCGAGAAACATCAAACCAGCTGACATCCATCGTAAACTTTGTGAGGTGTATGGTGATGATGCCATTAGTGTTGGAATGGTCAGGAGATGGGTTAGGAAGTTCAAAGAGGGTCGTGTCTCTGTGCATGATGAGCAGCATACCGGTTGGCCATCTTTGGTCAATGACAATTTGGTGCGTGCTGTCGATGGGGGGGGGGGGAAATCACGAGGACAGGAACAAATTGACCATCCCTCCCTCCCTCCCTCCCTCCCTCCCTCCCTCCCTCCCCCCCACAGCCCGGATTTGGCTCCGAGTGACTTTCATCTCTTCCTACACCTCAAGAAGTTCCTTGGTGGTCAACGTTTTGATGGCGACGATGAAGTGAAAACAGCAGTGTGGGAGTGGTTTGCATTGCAGGTGGGCGAATTCTACAATGAGGGGATAGAAAGACTTGTGCCACGACTTGATAAATGCCTCAATAATGGTGGAGATTATGTTGAGAAGTAATTGAAGTGTGGGGAATACAGTGCAACAAAAATGGTTTGTAAATATCTTCCTGTTTACTTTATACACCCTTTTGGAACTTAGTTTAAGAACACGCCTCGTAGATTAATATGTTTTACTGAATGTTGTGACTTTGTTTTATTCAGCTCTCTGTTGGTTTTTGTATTTGTGTTCCTACATTTTGAGATAAATTTGTGTTTGCCATGTGTTGTTTGTATTGTCTACTTGTTTTTGTTGATCTCATGTCTGTTGTGATGTAGAGTACTTGTGTCCCTACTTTATTAGATTAATTAGTTTTGTGTATTTGTGTCCCAACTTTGTTAGACGAGTTTGCTGTCATCAGTTTTCTCTTTGCTTTTGTCGTTGAGTTTATATTTTTGAATCATTGTCGTACTTTTTGGGATGAATATGGTTCATTGAAGTTCCTGTTGGCTTCCCTTGACGAGTTTATATTTTTAATTATTGATGACAGAGATTAATTTGTTTTACTCAGTTTTCTTTTTTGCTTTTGTATTTCCGAATGAGTGTATTGTGTTGTAGTTGTTAACATTAATTCGTTTTAGTTCATCTTGTCTTTGTTTTTAATAATAATTAAACACAGATATAGAGAGGTATGTTACATTGTGGTTGCGGTTTCAGAAGTCTTTAGTGATAGAGATATGTTTTTGCACTTGTGTAGGTGATACTTGGAGCATGGTTTGTTACATAACTTGAAGAATGTTGCTTTCATGCTTTGCAGTTTCTTTTGTTGCAGCTGCTGTGTGTTCTTGTATGTGTAGTGAAAACGTGATTCCCAGGTATTAGAAGTTTGTTACGAATTGTAGGGGAGAGTTATAACAGGTGAAACGGTCTCTCTTTGCAAGTGTGCCTCCTATCTGTTTTTGAGCTGTTTATTTTCATGGAGTTGGACGTTGGCCATTGCTGCTTGCAGATGTTAATGGCAATGTCGTAGATCAGTAGTTTTACATGTGTGCTTATAGCATTGTCGATATCTGCTGTGATTATGTTATATATGGTATATGGTTTGCATCAAGGATTGATTTGGTAGTTTGAAGCTCTTGAGTTGCTGTGCCTAATATGTTATCTAGTTTGTTTATTGACCTGCTGATACTGTCAAAGGGTTTGCAATAATGTAGGGCGGGGTGTGGTGTGATTGTTAGTGTTATTTCTTGCACTGTGTGCAGTGTTGATCTGCCTGGGGTGAATTGATACTGGGTTATAGGTATACTTGCGTCCCAGTGGGATTTTGGAGAACAGTTTGAACATTATGTTCAGGTCATCTTTCCTTACTTACTTATTTACTTCCTTCCTTTGCCTTTGTAGAGTACTGTACCATTGTCGAGTTCGTCATGAGACATTTGTTGAAAGGTTGTCATATGTCTTGTAGGGAATGTTTAAGGTGCTGACTACTTTTTTTGTTTTTGCCGTTTCTTATAAGATCAGTTATGATGAGGTCTATGTCTTGTGAGAGCGTTGCTATTGGTGTGAATTGATTTGAGGTTTTTGTCCTAGAAGGTTGCTGAAGTGTTCTTCCATTGGTCTATGTTTACTGGGTAATTGATTTTTGCTTCTTCGAGGACCTTGAGATGTTATGTGGGTTCCTTTCTGCTTCTGTGATTAGATTCTGTTGAGCGAGGAGATGATATTGTAGCTTTTTTCTTTTAGGAGCTGTTTGTATTTGCGGCATTGTGCAGTGTATTCTGCATTTCCGTGTTCTCTAGGTGCATTGCCTCATAATGTAGCATTTAGTATCAAACCAATGAGTGGTGGCCAGAATAATTTGTTTGTTTATTATTGATGGTATTTGGTTCCTTATTGGTATGTCTTGGTACTTTTGGTTTGGCTGTCGTATTTCCAGCTGGGTGTGACCTTGGTTGTTGGTGAAGATTAAGTGAATCGTACTTGTCCTGTTTGGTGCTATGTAAGCGTATTCTTCTTTATTTAGTAGGTTTGTTGCAATCTGTATTTTCCCTAGCTTGTCATTATGTTTATTATTTGGTAGTTGTCAGTGCAGTCTAGTACCTTGATTGGTTGCAGGTGGGGGTTTTATGGTCTTGCTCTGTTTCCTTTCTTAGGTAGGGAGTGAGTGAGTGAGTGAGTGAGTGAGTGAGTGAGTGAGTGGGCTCTGTAGAAGTGTGTTGATGGTTATGTGACTTGTGTGATAAGTACATGATATTTGTGCAAGTTGAGAGTGGAGTTGATGGACTTGAGTCTTTGTATGTTGTTAGTTGCGGAGCGATTGTGTGCTGTGTTGTTGTGGGTCAAGTATTGCTCCGTGGTCTTTAACAATTGTGGCCGGAGGTCTGTTGCTCCAGGGGTGTTTGTTCCTCTCCTTTTCCAGTTTGGTTGTTCTCTTACTGAGTTTGCAGTTGGTGTTTTAGTTATGATTGGGTAATTAGTTTTACAGAGTTTTTACTTTTCTGTAGACATTTGTAGATGAGGTATTTGTCGATGAACATGTTTGATGTATTAGTGTGTCTACTCTGTGTGTTTATATTTTTTTAATTGTGAGTCAGTTTTGTTGTTTCTGCAATGAATGTCGTCTGTGTTTTGTGTTTTGAGAGGATTTGGTTTTGCTTGTATTTGTGAATCGACGTCTTTTCTTTTGTGATTGGGGTATGTTTCAATTGGTTTTACAGAGTTTACTACTACTCTTTAAGATTAGTTTGTTGTACTCAGTTTTGTTTTTTGGTTGATGTTTCCGAATGGACGTGTATTCTTTGTTAGATATAATCATTTGAGTCAGTCTTGTCTTTACTATTCTCGTTGGGTCTGTTTTCCAATTGACGTCGTTTGTGTTGTAGTCAGGGTGTACTTGTGCCTCTACTTTGTGAGAGTAATTCATATTTTCTGTTCTGTTTTGAATGTTGTGTGTTATGATTGGATATTTTTAAATCAACGTTGTTCCTGTTGTGGTCATGGTGTATGTCTTGTGTATTCATTTAGGGATTAATTGGTTTTATGAAAGTTTCTTTTATCTTGTCATTGGGGTGTATTTGTGTCCCAACTTTGTTAGATTAATTTGTTTTCTCTTTGCTTTTGTTGATTGGTTTGCTAGAGACAGGGTTCATTTGTGTAGTAGCATTTCAAGTGTTGTTGATATTTTCTTACAGTCGTTGGTTACGAGAATTGTATGTATTGTTGGCTGTAATGGCATTGAAATGTGAAATTTTGACAGGTATTAAATACATTTTTGTCTCATTGTGAGAGTGTCCATAGATAATTGACACTAATTATATGTAGAACACAGTTTTGACATTCAGTTATTTTAGCATTAGTTTCTTTTCACTGCTACTCGCAATAGCTGGCAATTACACAGTAGATGGTCGTTGTTTGGTTCCTGTGAGAAAAATGATTTCTTCCAACAAGCAAGTGTACCACCAGTACTTGGACGTGATTGTATTGTCATTTCCATCCCTACACTCGTAACAAGACTTTGTGATGCAAAATATGTGCATTCACAAGTAAAAAACACACTTGAATGATTTCCTCTGAAAGGAATAATATGAGATTTATCTATTCCACAACTGCAATGGGTTTTATTTTTTGATGCTCTCCTTTTGATGTTGTTTGAACAATGTGATTATCATGGGCTGTGCTTAGTAAATACACATCTCGTACATGACGCCATTTTATAGCTAGGAGATGATGATGATTTATTTGCCATAACAGTCCACAAGGTGATGGAAAATTTTTGGACTTGTAAAATATCTGTCTATATAGACATTTGTTTGTTACTGGTCGACATAATCTATTGACAACACTGAAAGTCTGTTTGGTGTGCACAAACATATCCACTGATAGCCTCGCACAGTGGATAGATTTTTTTATTCCATATTTATAAGGCTTTCCTCTTATATAAATTGGAAAAATGTATTTGACCTCGAGATGGGCAGATGGTCTCATCTATTGTAAGATTTTCGTCTGGAGTTTACATGTCTCGAAATCTCGTTGTGAGGATGTTAAAGAATGTGTTTATTTTGTAGAGAGGATTGTAGCCTGGTGACACGTCTCTCATTGAGACAGTTTGGCAGCTGTGGAAGGTTGCACATTTGTACTCGTGCCTGGCTTACCCATTATGCATCGAACATGCTTTGACTGTAATATGCAGATGTCATGAAATGTTTCCTTATATTTGAGTCTGGGGTCATAGAATTACAGCTGGAGAATTGTATCTTATGAATGCTTACATAAACATTACTTGAAGAAATGTTTGTCTTTATGTGAAGCTACAGGAAAGAACTCGAGATGGCGGAGCATGTAGATGCCATGGATAAATGTATGTAATTTTATTTATTTATTTATTTAGTGATGTCAATAAAGACACATGTCATCACAAGTTCCAGGTCACATGGATGGACCCTTGCCTTAACAATAATATTACTTAGAATAACATGAGTATGTAAATGAAGTGTGGCCATCTTCTCCATCAGAAATGGAGACTACTGGTAAGCTGGACATGTAAGTAAACTTTCAGAGTCAATGATTTTTGCAGAAAAGTCAACATTACTTGGTTGTTGACTGAATGATATGTGTAATTATGGTGTTTGTAGTTTCAGAAGATAATTTTTACGTAAGTGCTGCACATAGTCACTGTAGAGTTGTGCGTTAGTAATGTGAAAATCAGCTCCTGTGATGATTCTGCACACAGCTCTTTGGATGGCATGGGTTTGAGCCCAAATTTCTGACGTGTAGGACATGTATGATTGTACAAGTGATGTGTACAGCAATAGTTTGGTTTTGAGAGGGATGAAGCTAAGAATCTTTGCAGAGCTCTGTCTCGTACTAACTGTATATGTTGTCTGTATGTCAAATGACTGTCCAGTAGTAGACCAAGATATCTGACTGTTGTAATAATTGTGGAAATCTCCTTGTAAAAAGTACTGCTGTACTCTTATCGCTGTAGACCATTGGGCTTCTTGCATCTGTTGTAAAGCACATTTGATGTCGTGATGTTTTGTATACATATAAGGTGTGTCGGCAGTTGGTGTGCTTGGGAATGTCATGAGCCTTAATTTGTCTTGAACTGGAAAGGCAATTACCTTGTCGCACTCTGAAATTTTCTGTAGTTTGTAAAGAAGACTGTCATGCCACACTGTGTCGAATGCATATGAAGTGGATCTCTTGTGCTGTGTTTGGATTTAAAGCTGAATTGTAAACTGGCTCTTTTAGAATTGGATCTAGGTGGCTAGTACTAGACGTTCCAGAGCTGTGCCAAGGAAGTCAAGTAAACTTATCGGTCAATAGGAAATGTGGGGGGGGTCTTTCCCTGGTTTAGCAATTGTGATGACGGGAAGTGTAAAAATTTGAGACAGGTGTTATAAATTTTGGTTAGATGTATTAATGCCGTTTGGGCAAGTTTAAGGGCTAAAGGGAAAATACCATCGGGACCAGAGGTTTTATGGAGTGGTAATGTTTTTATAATGTTGTTGATGAGGTATTTGGAATTTGTTTGACAGGAGTTTGTTGAAGATATAGATTTACTTCATCTGTTACTTGTTTATTAATATGATGAGGTTGGAACTGCTGTGCTTTGTGTTGTTGTTGTTGTTGTTCATACACCATCTGGTGTTGTGCATTTTCTAAAGGTGTGTTCTTAACTTGAATGTTTTGTGATTTTCCAGAATTCTTTTAAGTTTGTGTTTCTGTCTTATGGCTCTTTGATACCGGTAGTAGGCCCTTTTTGCTTATGGATCTCGAGTATTTTGCCACTTTTTCCTGGCTTCAGTTTTGGCTTTGAGTAGGTAAGTTAACTCATTTGGATTTTCCTCTGGAGGAGACGAATAAGATATTGTGGTGACGGAGTTGAGGGTTGTAAGAACTGAGGATGTATGAAGATGTTTGGTATATTCATTCCAGTCGGTTATTCTGGTTGTTGTGGTAGATCTTGAATATAAATAATACTGGTACATGATCTGAGTCAAGTGCTAGGATACTTTTTTGTGTTGCAGGGTATGTAGTACATCAGGTTGGTGTGTTGTTGACCAAGGATATTGTGTGGGGGGTCTTTTTTATGGAATGTTGTAGTAAAAAAAAAAAATTTCCTTGTGGTGTATTGATACGGGAATTCCACATGTTATGAAATCGTAGTGAAGAGAAATAAGTGAATTCATATCTGCTTCATTTAGTTGTGTATATGGTGAATGGTATGCCGCTGTGATTAGGGTTTCTGTGTTGTCAACCTGTATGTATATAGATAGTAGCTTCCTATGTATTAAAATGGGGGATAATTGCTTGTCGATGAGGAATGAGTGATTTAATTAATATGTTGGTAAGTTCATTAATATTAGATCTCTACGGACCATTTGTTGCAGAGAATTGTTGAAGTGTTGAGTTGATTATACGAAGTATGTTTTTTATGTTGAAGCTGAGCGATTCAGAATCTGAGGATAGCTGGGGGGTTTGTCTCCATTACCATATAAATTTTGAAATGATGCCAAGTCATTCTGATGAGGTTTTGGAATTCAGTGAAGTTGTTTTGTTTTTCTCTAAATTTAAGTTGTAGTGCTGCTCGCTGTTCTTTCTATATGGGACACTGACTGTAACTGGCAGTGTGCTGTCCCGGGCCTTTTGATGGACAATCTGAAAAGAAATGATTCTGTCCGCATTTGACACTATTATGTGAGGAGTCTATTTTTTACAAGGTGATGGTTAATGTCCTTTAGTTGGTAGATAGCCTGAGAAAGTTCATTGTTAGGCTGATTGTCGGTGAGGAGCTGACATTTGTCGTACATGTTGAGTTGTGAAGTTTAGTTTTTCTAGTTCCTCTTTCAGAGTTTGAGAATCAATCGAAGTGGGGGAGATTTGTTTTGTGTGATTGTATGTTTTCATTGTGCAATGTAGAATAGAGCTTATCATAGTCGGGTCTACAAGCTGTGTAGTATTTGATATGTTGATTAGAATAGCTAATTTTGACTGGTTGACTTTGTAGTGATTGTAATTCTTTACAGTTATTGGTGGCATTCTTGTATGCACTGGGTGTGAAGTTGTAGTATATGTAATAGGATGCGAAACAATGGTGAGGACCATCAGGTGGTGAACATTAGAAATATGTGTTGGGTACATTACATTATCTGT